>NC_086324.1:92203381-93403381 GCF_036172605.1 Pelobates fuscus | reverse complement strand
GGTGAAGTAGAACTGAAGGTTTAATGGTACAGGCTGGCTTTATATACAATTCCTCAGGCCAGAGGCACACCCCCTGGACCTGATGGAGCACCGTATTACAAACTGTACAGACCAATAAAAACAATGTAACAATGAACAACACTCCCACATACAGTAAGCAATGCCTCCCTTCTGCCTGTGACTTAATTAAGGTAGTTAATGCATTAACTTAATTATCCCCAGGCAGAAAAAACACACATTTTTATAAAGTACCATAAGTACCCCAAAACACAACATATCCCCATAACTGTTACATCCCCTGTGTTTCACATTGACAGTCACCTACACTCAATTACAAACACACAGACGTCACTGACAGACACAGACTCACTGATTTGACATACACATTCCCCAACAGACACAAACCAGCAGATAGGCACTGACAGTGACACACACACTCAATGACAAACACAGACATCACTGACAAACACAGACTCACTGATCTGACACACACTCATCCATTGACAGACACACACTGACATACATACACACTGACAGACTCATTGACAGACACATACAGACTCAATGACAAACAGACTCACTGATTTGACAGACACTCACTAACATACACTGACAGACACACACATTGACAGACACACTCATACACTCACACACACTCACAGACACACACACACTTACAGACACAAACATACACTCACTAATTATAAATATTATTATAATGAAAACATTTCCATCCAGCCTCCCTACTTGAAGGGCTGGGGTGGGTCTCTCGTTGGAGGTCCAGTGAGCTGCTGTGAGGCATGCGGCTAAATTGGCATCTGAGGCGGCGAAAGAGCTCTGATCTCTCTGCTCTACTCCCTCGCACCTCGCGTCTGTCTATTGATGCTGGGAGCCGGAATGACGTCATATTCCGGCTCCCGTGGCATCAGCAAACGGCACGCGAGGGAGCAGAGCAGGGAGTTCAGGGCTCCGTCACCACTTTAGATGCCAATTCAGCCGCACACCATGCCGGGGGGTCCAGAAGGTGGCCTGGAAGAGGGAGCTTCTCCCTCCTACCAGTCACTAGAAAGATGGCTGCATGTGCCCCCTTATGGACGCGCTGGCCCTAGCTGTGTTGGATATTAAGTGTGAATGTATGTTTGTTTGTAGTATTGGTGTTTGAGTGAAGGGTGTGTTTGAGTGTTTGTATATAATTTTAAAGTTGGAGTTCAGGGGTGTCTTTGTATGTCATGCTACAGGCACAGAAGGTGCCTGTAGCAAGTGTGTTAAAAAATGATAAGCTTAGAGTCATGTCTACACATGTTTGCAGTTTAGGGAATAAGATCCATGAACTTGTGGCAATAATGGCAACTGATAATGTAGATTTAGTCGCTGTTACTGAGACATGGTATAATGAGAAAAATGACTGGGACATAGCATTACCAGGGTACTCTTTATATAAAAAAAGACAGGGAAGGCAAAAAAGGGGGAGGGGTGGCCCTGTATGTAAAGGATAGCATAAAATCTAGCCTAATAAAAGTTAGTGAGGCGAACATAGAGTCCGTTTGGCTTACGTTAGAATTTGGTAATCACACAGTAACTCGTGTAGGTGTGATTTATATGCCCCCAGGACAAATAGAAGTGCTAGACAATCTACTAGTTGAAGAAATAGCTAAAATGACAATGAAGGGGGAAGTTATCATCATGGGTGACTTTAATCTTCCTGATGTGAATTGGAAAACCAAAATAGCTGCTTGTGCCAGGAGCACACATATTCTTCACTCCCTACTGGGATTGTCTCTAAAACAAATCATTGAGGAGTCAACTCGTAAAGAGGCCATACTAGATTTAGTGTTAACAAATGGAGATTCGGTATCAGATATTACTGTAGGTAAACGTTTAGGATCCAGTGATCATCAGTTAGTGTGGTTTAATATAAGAACAGTGACTGAGTCACTCCACACAAAAAAAAAAGTTTTAGACTTAAAAAAAAAAAAAAAAAACAGACTTTTGAAAAATTAGAATATGTGTAAAGGAGTCATTATCAGACTGGAGCAATTTAAATGGATATCCAAGAGAAATTGGATTATTTAAAAGTTGCACTGCTGAAGGCAACAGAAAATTGCATTAGGTTTGTCAGTAAAAGCAAAAAATTCAAGAAACCACTGTGGTACTCCGCAAATGTGGCCAAAATAGTAAAAAACTAAAAGTAAGCATTTAGTAATTATAAAAAAACAGAATGATCTATAAGATTACTCAGAAAGAGGCTTCCAAATCACACACAGAAGAGAAAATAGCACAGTCAGTAAAAAAGGGACAAAACATTTTTTAGGTACATAAATGAGAAAACGAAAGTAAAACAAGGATTAGTTAGATTAAAAACAAAGAAGGAAGATATGTAGAAGAGGATAACGGTCTAGCTGACTGCCTCAATGAATATTTGTCTTCAGTATTTACAGATGAAAATGAAGGAAAGGAGCCTCAGTTAGGAAAAAGGACAAATTAGTCATTTGTTACATGTGAGTTTACAGAGGAGAAGTTCTATTTCAACTGTCAAAAGTAAAGACAAATAAGTCAATGGGACCTGGTGGAATACACTCAAAGTTATTAAAAGAGCTTAGTGGTGTACTAGCAAAACCATTAACAGATTTATTTAACCAATCATTGTTAACAGGAGTAGTCCCAGAAGATTGGAAGTTAGCAAATGTTGTGCCCATTCACAAGAAAGGTAGAAGGAAGGAGTCGGGCAACTATAGGCCAGTAGTGGGGAAAGTAATGGAAACCATGTTAAAGGATAGGATTGTTGAACATCTAAAAAAACATGGATTTCAAGATCAGAGACAAAATGGGTTTACTTCAGGGAGATAATGCCAAACTAATTTTATTGATTGTTTTGATTGGGTAACTAAAATAATAGATCAGGGTGTTGCAGTAGATATTGCTTACCTAGATTTCAGTAAGGCTTTTGACACTGTTGCACGTAGAAGGCTTATAAATATAATATATTATGGTCTCAAAAGTGACATATGCCCAGCAAACTAATCTTGCAAATGTGGAAAAAAGGAAAGCACCTATATATTTGACACCTGTACATAAAAAAAAAAAAAAAAAAAAATGGGGGTACTGTTGTACTCGTGAGACATTTCTGAATACAAGCATTTGTATTTTATTGCAATAAAATCCAACAGTATTATGACATTCACAGTTAAAATGTCATGCAGAACTTAAAAAAAAATAACAAAATGCCTTAAATTCACTCACCGTTTTTTTTTTTTTAAAGATATTATTAATTTGAAATTATGTTTTATATATAAATATTTATATAAAATTAAAGCCCTGTTACGCCTGAACAAAATTATATATAATAAGTGTGGGTGCACTTAATATAAAAGAGGTGAATTATGGTTGAACCTGATATAGCGCAAATTCCAAGTCTTTAATTTGCATTGAAATAATTATATTTAAATTACTCTGATTTGTGTAATGTAAAATTATCCCAACAGAAGAATGCATTTTTTCACGTAATTTTATCAATTCTAATGGGGCTTCTGCATTTCAAAAATGTTTGTTTGAGTCACATTATATGTATGTGCTGCTTTCTAGAATTGTGAACCAGGTGCAAAATGCAATTTAACCAGATTTGTAGACAGTTCTCTCACCTAATAAGCATGGCATGAAAGGTGATGATGGGCTAACAGTTTCTTCTACAGTGTCGTTATATAAAGTACTCTGAAAATCAGTATAAAGTGTTTTAAATATCCATTTTACAATTACATTACATGATTTGTGCATAATCTATTTTCTACATTTTCATCTTAATGAAATCTACCTTATGTCTCAAGGTTCTTCATAAATATTTCTGACAGCTGTGAATAAGGAAATTTTACAAGTAATCCTTTTGAAGTCCTACCAGATATTGACATGTATAATTTACTGTGAAATACTTTCTATTTTCTTCATCATGGAGTAAAACAAAAAGGGTTTCAACTAAATACTGGAGAAATAATGTTTAATTTCCTTTGTCTTTATTTGTAGATAGCCTATGTACTCATCACAAGTAGGATGAAACCGATTACCTAATACAGGGATTGATCACAGTCCATAATTAGATAATTAGGGACATGTTAACGGCTGCCAGTGCACCATTAACAATGACAGTGTGATTATTACTATTATTTTATTATTATTTTATTATTTATATAGAATCATCACATTCTATAGCGCTGCACAATGGGATCACAATCTCTTTTTCCCATAATCAGTTTTACAAAAATGGACACACTATATACCATTTTAGCGTTAACACTAACAAGAATATCATACATTTATTGAATTCAACAGAAAAAAAGAGAACTTTAGAAAACACATTTCAGATAATTGTAGATTATGCTAGCTTTAGTGTACCTATAATCTTAATTTTATTAAGGACAGGAGGCGAGTATTTGCTTAAGTCTCTCTTTACTAGAACTCCACAGCAGCACAGAAAAACAACCAATCAGAAAAAAGTTAGGCACTATAAAACTCCCCTCCCCATGCATCATTTCCTCTTTCAAGCTGCGACAAAAACAGAATAAAAGGCAGAAAACATAATGGGGAAGAAACGAAGTCCTAGATACGATGAATACAACAATGTCCACCATCCGAGAAGAACAAGGTCAAGACACGCCGCATTCATAGCCGTGGTTGATTACTCAGTGGACTCAGGGCAATAGCGGGTTATGGCTGCCATAACCATAGTAGTTATTCAAGACGATAGTCCTTGGCCACGACATTTAAATTTCCATTACCATATAGGCAGCAATGGATAGGACGCACCCCAGGCCATATTGATGGGCAGGATAGGTATCCCTGCCACCCCTGGCTGAAGTCTTTGCTTCCCCAGCAAAGTTGCATTGTGTATACTTATGTTACTGTTACATTTTTGGTTACGTTTAACCTCTCTTTTGGAGCAAAGGTGCAGGTCTAAGGGCACTGAAGGCATTCCAGGATCAGAAGGAGCGTCCTGTGCCAATTCGGTCCCCCGACAATGGTTTTTAGCAGGCAGGTACACATATATTCCCAGATAGAATCTACCAACAGGCAGGTAAAGCTAGCACTCCCAGTAGGGTTGGACCAGATTGGTGCTCTCACTTGACAATATGATCCACAACCAGAATGGCTAACTCTTGTAAAATTTGGTCTTTTAATGTTAAGGGACTGAACAGTCCACAAAAACATAGTATAGCGATCCAAGAAATGCACAAATTGCAGGGATTGAGATTTTCAAGTAACAATAAAATATGTCAATGACATGGGGAGATTATTGAACCTCATAGGCACGTTGCAAGGATCCCCAATGACGATTGCCTCACTGTATGCCCCCAACAGGGGTATATAGAATTGCTATAACCTTGAGAGATAAATGGAGGGAAATGTTACTCAACATCACTACTGATTATTCAACATGCATGTAATACACCCAAATCCTAGGGGATAGGCTGGCACATATTTTCATTTTCTGTTAAGAATAGTATTATCAAAATTGTATGAGTCACGGCAAGGGAACATAATTCATAATTTTATTGTTATTTAATGTAACTTGTGTAGTGCATATATGTATTGGCCACTTGGTAGAGGACAGATCTATGAGGATGGGAGGCAGTTTACATCCAAACAGCAGCTCTGGGAGGCTATTCTGACATCTTGCAAACAAATTCAAGCAGAAACTGTCCAAAATCTCACAAGTTCAATGGATGCAAGATTTGTGATGCTGCTATCAAATAAGGGGTCCTATGTTAAAATATAACGTGACCTGTTAAAATGTTTAAAAAGTTAAAATGTTGTTAGAAGTTTGGGCGTGGCTTAACGCACGGCGCGAACGGATGCATGTGAGACTAGCTCCGTTCTGTTTTGGCCTAAACAGCAATAAATCAAGCGACTGTGACCAGCAATAAACCCTCAACTCACCCTCCAGTATGGCTCAAAGCAAGGGGAAGAGGATCCCCGAAAAAAATGATAAAAACGCTTTTTTTACCGTCCGCAATCAGCCATCCAAGACTCCGAGCACAGGAGAGCAGAATAAAGATGGCGATGACACGCTGCCGCTGCAGGAGTCCCCTGGGAGCAGAGACTTGCCGGTCACACAGGATATTCTACAGGCTTGCCTGGGAGAAATGTCTGACAAACTACTGCACAACCTTAACAAGTCAATCTCAGACCTGAGAAGGGATGTGCAGGAGCTGGGTGACAGCCCGTATGGAAAACCGCATGGGCGAATTCGCAGACGTACACAATGACATGGCTGATCATGTCCACCACCTGGAACAGGCGTTGGAGTCTTGTCAAAATAAAGTTATGGACCTGGAAGATAGGTTGAGGAGACAGAACATACGGATCAGGGGGATTCCTGAGACGGTGAAGCAGCCAGAAATAATGGCATACCTCACAACTTATTTTAAAACGCTAGCCCGAGACCTCCCAGCAGACATCTTGTTCATGGACAGAGCACACAGAGTCGCAAAGTCAAGTTTCCTCCCAGCAGAAGCACAGAGAGATGTATTGACCCACCTCCACTACTACCATGCCAAAGAAGCACTAATGAAGGCATCCAGGCACCGCAGTGAGCTTCAAGCCCAATACTCTTCCATCCAGCTCTATACTGACCTCTCTGCCCAAACTTTAAAAAAAAGGAAGGAATATAAAGAAATAACGGACGCTCTCAGACACCATGAGGTACCTTAGCGCTGGGGTCACGAAGTTCGTCTCTTAATACACAAGAATGGGGTTATGAATGTCATCACCTCCCTAGCAGATGGACGGAAACTTCTACAGAAGTGGGGCATACAACCCCAAACCCAGCCGCGTAGTGCCAACGAGGCACAACCGAGCAAGCTTCCCACTGAATGGAAAAGAGCCCGCAACTAACATCGGAGCCCTGCGGCCTGGACAGAGGGGTAATGTACTTTGGGACCTAGCAAGCAGCTGAAATGGCGTGAGATGCCATATGATACCCGCAACACCCACCGAACTGGGTGACGCATGAGAATCTAAGAACTGGACCGCTTCAGAGTCGTGAGCACGGCCTACCAGTCTCCAGGAAGGTGAATATGTTACAACAACCCCTTATGCTACCCTCGCAACCCCAGGAGCATTCCATAAACACATAGATCACTCTCACCCATGACTTGCTCACAGCGCCCACATTGGGGACAAGCAAAACACCGAACACGCCAACCACTGGGACAATTTTGTTGTACAAACTAACCTACGGCTACCACTTGAACTCACACCGCACCTTGGCACAGGCAGATGCGATTGCAGTGGGGGGCCTGATGGAGATCAATCAGCCACATACTATATGGGTGCACACACTAGGAGACTGCAGAGAACATCCAGGGACAGACGCACTGCCGCCCACGAAGAGCCGCTGCGTCCAGGGAAGTCTGTGGGGAGGTATCACGGGGAAAGTTAATGCAAGTATAATGTACTATAATGTGTTGTTGGGAACTGTAACGATGTATGGGGAATCCTTTCCTAATTCAGCACCTACGTGTATAAGATAGGCCCACTTGCAACAACCCTACCCCCCATATAAGATCCCCAGGGAGGCATATCAGGATTGGTGACTGGGACAAGACCAAACCAATCATCAAACTACATAACACAACAATCACAATGTCACCACTTTGGCCCCCCACGCGCCTTAGATAATCGGACCAACTCGCCACATCGGACCACTGCTATGCTCTAACCCATGCCACACAGAGAGACCTCAATAGGGGCTTCCTCCCGAGGGAACTAAACAGCCTCCCAACCTTACGGGACAAGAAATAGTTGGCACCCTGCCAGGGTAGAAATAGGGGACACCTAAGATTCCTAGAAAAGATGGGTGATGGTGAATATATTGAAAAATATTATTATGTACTTTAAAGGTATTTAATGTGTTGATATAAATATTATAAGTTTTATTCGGATTGCTTCAAGAACACTGAAATTGAGAAGCCATACCTTGGCCTATAGAGTATTACAGACTTTCATTGTATAAGGAATGGAGACCACATCTGGTTCACTTTAAGAGTGATGTTGAAGGGCTTGTTTATAGTAACCTTTGACCTAGCCTTGAAAGCCTGAATTCCTTTGAAGACTCACATTTCTACAGGCAATTATTCATTACATCATGTATATAGAAGTTCTTTGTCTTACATAGCTTGCCGCCAAATATAACGTATGACTTTAATCATAGATTTCAAATGATGCTAAGTAACTCCCCTTTTTCTAAGATAGCCACTTATTTTAAAGTAAGGCAATCTTATGTATACTCCCCTCTGTAACTGAATTTTAAACCCATAAAACTGATTGTAGTTTAGAATTCGTGGCCAATACCTTTAACATCAAAAATGGATAACAACTGGAAAATTGCTCTCTGTATTGGACAAAGAATGTTAAAGACATTTGTTATTACCAGATGGATTGTTATGTTTGAATAAACATAAGTTAACTGCAAGATATTTGATTCGATTGTTATGAAAACTGATATGTGACAAACAAAGATTTCACGGAATGCCAATTTCCTACATTTAATGGTGGAGAATGCGGGCACCAACAGCAAACTTTTGAATTAAGCCTGAATTATGACTGCTACAAGCTACAAGAAGATTACTAGAAGAAGATAAGAAAATCACTGAAGAAAAGTTGAAATTGTTCCCTGAAGAAAAAAGCTTTAGTACCCGGCTTGAAACAGGAGAAACACAATTGACTGATACAGCAGGATGGCATCCCAAAAATCCTTTATTTAAACATTCAGTTTTACTATGCGAAAATAGAGTTGCGCAGGGGAAAAATCGTTCGAACGTGGAAATGCTCAGTACTGACGGAAGAATATGACGATAATATATTGATAATATATTATAATTTTGACGATAATAATTGAGATGACAATCTGGATCCTTTTATCCATACTTTATTTATGAAGAAATAAATGTTATGACGAATTGCAGATCGAAGATGGCATTTCGGAGGATTCTCAAGAAATAACTACATATTCCAAAAAGTATTCTTCCATCAGATGATGCGCACACCTGTGGAAATCAAATACTTCAAGGGTATGTGTCTTTAACATGTCTGTAGAAGTTGCTCATATGTATATTGAAACAAATTGTATTAACTGTTTAGTTAATTATGGATTGGCAGCAAAAGACTGCTGTCAAATGTAACAGGATCTGTCTGTAAAAGAGTTAATCCTGAAAACGCTATTGTGTATTGAAATGGTTAGACAGATTAACTGGTAATGAGCAAAGCAATGTGGTTAAAAGGGAAAGAAAAAGTTGCATTACTGGCAAAAGGCTTTCTGGAAACTAAAGATTCTATAAAGGAATGGTGTCAACTTAAAAAGACCAGTAATTGTTATGTTTGTAATACATCGAAACAAAAAAGAAATGTGTTGTTAAAAACAATTGAAAAATATATGTGTTGTTGCAAGGTCTAGTAATTTACCTAGCCTCTAGCTAAACTGTAAATCTCCTTAAAAGTGTTAAAAGAAGGAAATCGCCCCCCATGGCTCTCTTTTGAGAGTGCATTGGATGCAACATTAGTTGAAACAAAAACTCAGACTCTCGGCAGTTGTTGAAAGGTTTAAGTAATGTCAAGGAAATTAAGATTTTAATATAATGAAAGAAATGCTTAAGAATCAGACTGATCTGTTAAATAGAACCCATAAAACAATGTCTCACATGTCCAATATTAGACGTTGTTACTAATTTTGACAATTTGCAAAAATTGTTAGTCTGGGGAATGTTACAGATATTTTGTGGAAAAATCTGAAAGATTTGGATTCTAGTTTGGAAGTAGAAGTTGTGTGAAAAGGGCAGAAGAGAAGAAAAGATATAGAAAAATTGGGAAATTGTGCAAGGAAAAGGGTCAGATGGATACTCTCAGATTAGCCAGATTGATTAAAAATGTGTCTAAATATGATGAGCAGAGAGGACCTTTTTACAATATGAGGGTTTTTGAAGGTGAAATGAATAAACAAAAATTTAGTGATGTGGTAGCCACCAGATGTCGTTTGATCTGGCTGCCAGCCTCATTAAGTGAATGGGTTAAAAATTAACTCATTGATGTGTTGGAGGATAAAGAATGTGAAAAGCCCAGAGTTTAGTTGCAGGAATTGTTTCCAAATACATTGCTAATGGTTGTACAGTGTGCAACTGGTTTGAATAGTTTTGAATTTTCTATTTTTGATTAATTTAAATGGAGAAAAATTATGATATACATGTTTGTGCTAATTTAAGGAATAAGGCATGGAATTGATTAATGATAAAAAAGAAAAAAACAGTTTACTATGTCTAAAGAGTAACATAGGCAGAGTGTTAGTGAATATGTCTCTAGAATATCAGGGTTACCAAATGAGCTAGATTAAGAGATTTTGCTGCTATGGAAATTATGAAATCCTTGCAATTGTTAAAAAAAGAAAAACACAGGAATAACTACAATGTTGCACAGACACACTTTTGTCTAGGGATACTTCAGCAGGACTGGCCCCTATTAAAAATGTGTCTAGTGAAGAAGGTAGAATGAGAAATGAGGTTATTAATTGAATATGGTAATTTTAGAGTGAGGTTTAAGGAAAGACCACAAAATTAACAAAATTACCAGGGTACTAAAAACTATTCGGCCACACCCCAAGATAGATATTATAGGGTTTTATTAGAGTAATTCTATGGTATGCTATAATTGCAACCAATAAGGTCATGTTAGGAGATATTGTCCTAAATATGAAGAAAAAAACTTACCCAGTGAAAGGGAAAGAAAATTGAATTTCCCAGACCATAAGAATCTACAGAGAGTGGCAGCTGTAAAAACAGAGCATACATCTTCAACCAACCCCCCTCACATATCAAATTCATGTGAAGAGTGTATACTGATGTTAAATGCCATTGAAATTCAGCAAGTGAAATCTGCCTAAACCCACCAATAAATAGGGATGTGAAACCCCTAGCTATTATCAGATCTATCTTGCTGATAACGAAGTGAAGATGGGCGACCATATATTTATGGAAGACTAGAGGGAAATATAACAGAGTTTTATTAGAAACAGGAGCAGGAATGACTCTAATAAAACACGCTTGCCTTTAAAAATGTAAGCATATGAACAAATCCCTTCTAAGTTTAATGGAACACATGCAATTCTATCCAATGATAATGAAGTGGAGATTGAAGGAGGAAAAATCTTTTGGTGATTTATAGTTGCACCTCTCCTCCCACTGTACTATTATTATGGGAATTGATGTTATCAATGAAAAAAAAGTTGTATGTGGATTTATTAAATTTGGTTTTATGGCAAGCTTTAGGTGAGAGCAAAACAGGTTGAGTGGTTAAACCTAATAATTTAAGATAGTTTAGTCATGATATAACTGTAAAACAGAGTGAAGTGTCACCTTCTATACAACAAGATGATGAGGTTGTACCATATCTTAAAACTAAATACCCCACAGTGTGCTCTAAGTCTAAACAAGAGTGTGGGATAGTGAATTTGCAAGTTGTAATTGTAGTTCTAGACCCCCTGCAGTTAAACAATATAAGATCCCAAAGAATAAGAAGAAGGTGTGAATCAGGTGATAAAAGCATTGGTATCTCAAGGAGTGTTGAGAGTGGGTAATTCCAAATGTAAGTCACCATTTGGCTAATAATCAAGCCAATGGCACTTATGGTTTAATTGTAGACACGTATGTGGTGAATAAGTAAATCTCATCAGATATCATGGCGCAAATAGATGCTAATGTTAAGTACTTTCTGTATTGGATATAGTCAATGTGTTCTTTTCTATACCATTCAATCCAGATAGCTAGTATTGCTATGCTTTTACCTTTAAAAATCATCAATATCTGTTCCAGGTGTTGCTACAGGGCTTCCACGCCTCACCAGCTTACTTTCATAAAGCAATGGCTCAAGTATTGGAACCCCTGGGGTATGGGAATAAGATTTTGCAATATATTGATGATCTGTTAAGTTCAAACAGTAACAAGGGAAGAGCGTGAGCAGATACTGTGTGATAATTGTCAAACACTGGCACATAATGGGTTAAAACTGAACACATTCAAAGTGCAGATCTTGAAGGAAAGATTTACTTTCCTAGGAGTTAATATAGATCCAGAATGTAAAACGCCATGTACAGCAAGGGTTAAAGCATTGCAGCAATTGCCAAGGCCAATGACAGTGTATCATCTACAGAAATGTTTAAGCTTGATAAATGTTAGCAGAGAATTTATATATGATATGACAGGGATAGCAAAACCCTTATGCAATATGCTAAAATATAAAAGATAAGATCATCTGGACAGGGGAATTTGAAAAGAGTTAAATCTGTTAAAAGATGCTCTCACACAAGCGCCTGTGCTAGCTGCTCCCATTGAAACAGTACCATATATTGTTCAATGTTACGCAGGTGTCTCTTCATTAATAGCAGTTTAATGCAAAGGTAGCATGAATCTTTACGAATGCTGGGATATTTTTCTAAAATTATGTATCCAGTGGAAAGAGGAATGTTTTCCTATGTAAAACAGCTCATGGCTGTATGATGGGCTTTAGAAGCAACACAACAAATGGCAGGATTTGGACAGATACATTTACAAACCCCCCAAATATCTAAAACTGTTACAAAATTGTTCTGAGTTAGGAGTATATAGCCAGTTACAAAATAAACCACCCAGGGTAGAAACCAGTAAAAGCTATGTTATTCCTGATTTGATGTCAGAAGGAAATGGAAATATAATCCAGATCTCCTTTTGATAAACAAATAATACAAGGGATTTCTAGTTTGTATGTGGAGGAACAAGATTTTATGTTGATGGATTACATCACACAGGTTTTGTCATATATGACGATTAAACAAAAGAATTGCAAAGATAGACTGCCAGGCCATATGGCTGCTCAGAAAGCGGAGTTAGAGTCTGTAAAGGAAGTTCTAGAATAACAGTATATGACCCAGTGAATATAATCAGTGACAGCAGTTATGTAGTTAAAGCTTTAACACTTCACCTCCCAATATGGAGAAAAGAGGAATGGTAGATTCTCAGGATAAAGCTTTAAAACATGCAGGTATTCTGGCAGAACTGTTTAATTAGGCAGGAAAAAGGGTTTAACTTGTTGTTGTGAAACAGACTTGTAGATCAGGAATTAAAGGAAACTTTGTCTGAGGAGTTGTAATACTTGAAAATGTAATGAGTGCAACTGTTAGTAAAAGACAAATAACAAATACCCTATAAGATCAGATAGAGAATGAAAGTAGCTTTCAGTATAGAAACAATGGATCTAGATACTGAAACTGGCATGTACAGGGTTAAACACAATGAAACACAAACATTTGTACCTAGTGGCTTATTACAAGGGCTGATTGTATTGAATCATAGTACACAGGGCATTTGGGTACAGGACAACTATTTAAGGTCCTGCAAAATAAATTGTATCATCCTAATTTAAAACAAAAAGTGTATAAATATATTGCAGAAGTGTCTCATATGTGTTCAATTAATCCAAGACCTAAATACAAGAAACCAAAATTGCAGAGAGTTCCTTTGGCAAAAATACCATGGTACTCTATAAATTAATGAATAAAATAAAATAGAAATAAAAATGCTTTAAGATAAGAGTAATTGGTTAACATATTTACCAGGAGTATTAATGTCTATTCCTGCAAATCCAAACTCAAGTGTCACCTCATGAGTTAGTGACATGTAGAACTATGTAATCACTTTCCCTAATGAACCTTTTGTTCCAAGTTACAGCAGAACAAGCTGAATAGTTAAAAGTATTACAGGAACATCTATTGTTAGAATTGAAGTTTGCTACTTCAAATGTCGTCCCTTATGGTAAACTATGTGTTAAAGTTGTACAGCGCTACGGAATCTGATGGCGCTATATAAATAAATTAAATACATATAAAGAAGTAACACAGGGAAATTATGCAGATATGTTTAAGCCAGGTTACAAGGCAATGGTAAAATCCTTTAAAACACCAGGTCTATGAAAAGCAAGTTGGGAAGGTCCTTATGGTCCTTATGTTGGTCTAAGAATAAAAATTAGAACAAACTGTGTTATAGGTTTAAAAAGCAAACATTGGTACAAAGTGTAATAAATCAATTCTTGTGTCTAGTGATCAATGTAAAAGAAATGTACTAAGGTATAAGAAATGTACTAATGTATAAGAAATGTACTAAAGTATAAGAAATGTACTAATGTATAAGACATTTACTAATGTATAAGAATAGTAAACTGCCATCTGTTTTTCATTACAGAACCAATACTGTTTTACATGGACAAAAACCTGTATGATTTTAAATAAAAGGACAAATTGTTTGGACTTTCAAAGGACATTATGGACTTTCAAAGAGACTGTGATTGTGGATTCGATTGGAGAGGACAATATTTCATGGACTAAATCAAACCGATTGTGATTTATGGTTAATGTAAACTGTATACAATTGCACAGCATAATAACTATGATACCGTTATTATTAATGTTAGGTAAAATCAATGCCCAAGGTAAATTAATGAATTAGTGAAAAATGTAAAGGTAATTGTAACAAGAATTTTGTTCTTAGGAGTTCAGAAATGAAAGGGTTAAAATGACTTGCTTCTCCCTCTTGGAGTGTAAAAAGCAATACAGACAACTGGAAATGGCTGTGTTAAAAGGCCTTTCCTTGTAAACTGATACTTAGATCAATATCAGAAAACAAAATTAAAATCCCATAAATAATTGGTATAAGTTATTATGATGCATTATATTTACATAAAGCATCAAAGAGGGGCTTGAAAAATATTATTATGTACTTTAAAGGTATTTAATGTGTTGATATAAATATTATAAGTTTTATTCGGATTGCTTCAAGAACACTGAAATTGAGAAGCCATACCTTGGCCTATAGAGTATTACAGACTTTCATTGTATAAGGAATGGAGACCACATCTGGTTCACTTTAAGAGTGATGTTGAAGGGCTTGTTTATAGTAACCTTTGACCTAGCCTTGAAAGCCTGAATTCCTTTGAAGACTCACATTTCTACAGGCAATTATTCATTACATCATGTATATAGAAGTTCTTTGTCTTACATAGCTTGCCGCCAAATATAACGTATGACTTTAATCATAGATTTCAAATGATGCTAAGTAACTCCCCTTTTTCTAAGATAGCCACTTATTTTAAAGTAAGGCAATCTTATGTATACTCCCCTCTGTAACTGAATTTTAAACCCATAAAACTGATTGTAGTTTAGAATTCGTGGCCAATACCTTTAACATCAAAAATGGATAACAACTGGAAAATTGCTCTCTGTATTGGACAAAGAATGTTAAAGACATTTGTTATTACCAGATGGATTGTTATGTTTGAATAAACATAAGTTAACTGCAAGATATTTGATTCGATTGTTATGAAAACTGATATGTGACAAACAAAGATTTCACGGAATGCCAATTTCCTACATATATAAGTATAAATATATAAAAAAAAAAACAGGGGCAATGTATATAGACATATATTCTCTGTATGCTCTGTAATATTCCTGTCATATCGCTGTTTGTACAGTTTCCCCAGTTGCAGGTTGAGAGCTCCCAATGTTATATTACCACGTTGTAAGTGTCAGGATCCTGCGGGCGGCTGCGAGGGGAGGCTGCAGTCCGCTCGCGGCACTCACCCTCCAGCCGTCCGCGGTTCCCTTCCCGGCGTACGCTCGGCGGGCGGCATCCTCCCAGCCTCGGATGCTGCCCGCGTCTTCCTCTCCATCCCCCAGCGGCAGCATGCATGACGCTGCACACTGGGAGACCGCCCAGTTTTATAAACGCCGGGGTCAGCCACCTGACCCGGCGTTAAAGGCACAGTGCCTCAATCACAGTGGGAGGTATATCTCCCACGTGTGATTGTTTATTCTGATTGGAAATTATCCAATCAGAATTAATCTAGGGGTTTAAATACTTACCTTTCCTGTCTCTCTCTGCCCTGTTGTGGTCTTTGCTTTCTAGTATTGCTGTTCTACTTGTGGTTCTCTCTGATTACGTACTCTCTGGCTTGTTTATCCGACCTTGTGACTTTCTCCTACCCTTTGACCTCGGCTTGTCTCTCGATATTCTGTCTTCTGGTTCCCCTTACTCTGCTTGTCTCCTGACTATTCTTTCTGTGCTTAGCCCGGCCACTCTAAGGTCCGGTACTGCACCTTTTCTGTGTGTGTGTTAGCGTGTTTTGGTTCCCAGAATCGTGACATTACAACAGGGCCACCATGGAACCTGCTGACATTCCAAAGAACTTTCCCATGCTGTGTAAAATGACACAGAGCTCTCTG
The DNA here is from genome assembly GCF_036172605.1 of Pelobates fuscus. Lineage (NCBI taxonomy): Eukaryota > Metazoa > Chordata > Amphibia > Anura > Pelobatidae > Pelobates > Pelobates fuscus. Next base: position 93,387,096 of record NC_086324.1, on the reverse strand, counting down.
ATTGGTTAGATTCCAAGCCCACCAATCACAGTGCTCTGTGTCATTTTACACAGCGTGGGAAAGTTCTTTGGAATTTTCCCACGCTGTGTAAAATGACAAAGAGCACTCTGATTTGCTTAAACCAGTCAATCAGTGTTCTTAGCCTAATTGCAGGGCGTGGCAAGGCTTTATAAGCCTTCCCCCGCCTTGCAGAGCTCAGTCTGCGCGGAGCCCTCCATGGGTGAAGATGGATTCTTTTTTTTATTTTTTTTAAATTGCGTCGGTTCTTATGGCTTTTTATTTGGCCTTTTTGGGGCTGAAAAAAGAAGATTTTAGAAAAAAGAAGACGTCAAATGGTAAGTTGAATTTTTCTTACAGGTTAGTTATTTTATTCCCCCCTCATTATTTTTTAGGGTGAGGGGGGTAGGTAGGGGGTAACTTATTTTGGGGTGAGGGGGTGGGTATCTAGGGGCTTCGGGACCCCTAGTCACCTTTGATTGGGGGGGATTTTTATTTAGGGCCCCCACCCACCACTCAGGGGTGGGGGCTGGGGGGGACAGTAGGTCCCCCCCTCATTATTTTTATGGCCCCCACCCACCGCGCAGCAGTGGGGGCCATGGGGGGAGGACAGTAGGTCCCCCCCATTATTTTTATGCCCCACCCACCGCGCAGGGGTGGGGGCAGGGGGGAGAACAGTAGGTCCCCCTCATTATTTTCATGGCCCCCACCCACCGCGCAGGGGTGGGGGCCAGGGGGGAGGACAGTAGATCCCCCCTCATTATTTTCATGGCCCCCACCCACCGCGCAGGGGTGGGGGTGGGGGGAGGACAGTAGGTGTCCCCCCATTGTGATTTATGACCCCCACCCACCGCGTAGGGGTGGGGGCCGGGGGGGAGGACAGTAGGTCCCCCCTCATTATTTTTATGGCCCCCACCCACCACGCAGGGGTGGGGGCCAGGGGGGGAGGACAGTAGGTCCCCCCCTCATTATTTTTATGGCCCCCACCCACCGCGCAGCAGTGGGGGCCATGGGGGGAGGACAGTAGGTCCCCCCATTATTTTTATGGCCCCCACCCACCGCGCAGGGGTGGGGGCCGGGGGGAGGACAGTAGGTCCCCCCTCATTATTTTCATGGCCCCCACCCACCGCGCAGGGGTGGGGGCCAGGGGGGAGGACAGTAGGTCCCCCCCTCATTATTTTAATGGCCCCCACCCACCGCACAGGGGTGGGGGCGGGGGGAGGACAGTAGGTGTCCCCCCATTGTGATTTATGACCCCCACCCACCGCGTAGGGGTGGGGGCCGGGGGGGAGGACAGTAGGTCCCCCCTCATTATTTTTATGGCCCCCACCCACCACGCAGGGGTGGGGGCCGGGGGGGAGGACAGTAGGTCCCCCCCTCATTATTTTTATGGCCCCCACCCACCGCGCAGCAGTGGGGGCCATGGGGGGAGGACAGTAGGTCCCCCCATTATTTTTATGGCACCCACCGCGCAGGGGTGGGGGCCGGGGGGAGGACAGTAGGTCCCCCCCTCATTATTTTCATGGCCCCCACCCACCGCGCAGGGGTGGGGGCCAGGGGGGAGGACAGTAGGTCCCCCCCTCATTATTTTAATGGCCCCCACCCACCGCACAGGGGTGGGGGCGGGGGGAGGACAGTAGGTGTCCCCCCATTGTGATTTATGACCCCCACCCACCGCGTAGGGGTGGGGGCCGGGGGGAGGACAGTAGGTCCCCCCTCATTATTTTTATGGCCCCCACCCACCACGCAGGGGTGGGGGCCGGGGGGAGGACAGTAGGTCCCCCCCTCATTATTTTTATGGCCCCCACCCACCGTGCAGGGGTGGGGGCGGGGGGAGGACAGTAGGTTCCCCCATTGTGATTTATGGCCCCACCCACAGTGTAGGGGTTGGGGCCAGCGGGGGAGGACAGTAGGTCCCCCCTCTCATTATTTTTATGGCCCCCACCCACCGCGCAGAGGTGAGGGCTGGGGGGGAGGACAGTAGGTCCCCCCCTCATTATTTTTATGGCCCCCACCCACCGCGCAGGGGTTGGGGCGGGGGGTGGACAGTAGGTGTCCCCCCATTGTGATTTATGACCCCCACCCACCGCGTAGGGGTGGGGGCCGGGGGGGAGGACAGTAGGTCCCCCCTCATTATTTTTATGGCCCCCACCCACCGTGCAGGGGTGGGGGCGGGGGGAGGACAGTAGGTTCCCCCATTGTGATTTATGGCCCCACCCACTGTGTAGGGGTGGGGGCCAGCGGGGGAGGACAGTAGGTCCCCCCCTCTCATTATTTTTATGGCCCCCACCCACCGCGCAGAGGTGAGGGCTGGGGGGAGGACAGTAGGTCCCCCCCTCATTATTTTTTTTATTTTTTTTTTGGCATGTTTTGCTTTTATTTTGTGTCCATTTTCAAAAAAAGTAAATATGTCCAGTAGAGTACGGCTTTTCTGCAAACCATGTATGTCTGGACATATTGTGTTCTCAACTTCTTGTGGTGTTTTCTCCATATTTATTCCCACGCCATGATAATTTTATTAAAACTGACAAAAACCCCTTTGTTCGGTTTGCATAAAAAATAACGAGCTCCCTGAAAAATACCATCGTGCTTTCCAACTTCACTGCCTTCCAACTCGACTCCCAGGTAGGCATCTTCTCTCCCGCAAAGGTGGCCCTTGTATTGTATTGTTCCCTTGCTTATTTTACCTCCTGGTCTTGAGAATTTCACTAAATGTCCAACTTTCAGGTCTGCAATACTTTTTGGAGCAAATGGGCGTCGAGGTAAAATGGACAAATAGGGTCTGGGGTTCTGAATGGCTGTGCTTGAGAAAGCTCTAACAGGTCCAGACTTTGGGCTCTTGTGGAGTGAATTCCAAAGATTGCTGTCTTTACTTGGACTAGCATAGATGTTATCACTACCCAACTCCTCAAAAGAGCTGCTGGTATTGACTGACTGAGAAGGTTTTTCAGGGCTGTCCTCATTAAATGATGTGACTAGAACATCCGTATTTTCACTTGCCATGGATAGTGGGGATGGACTGCTTTTAAATCGTTCTTCATGGTTTCTTTCCCAGGATCCTTTTATGTTCAAAGAACCTACAGCTGTTTTGCATTTTGAAAATGTTCCATCAACTTTAAAAGCATCATTCCTATAAAGACTGTCCTCTTCTGGATTCCAGTTACTTGAGTAGAAACATTTTGTAAAAGATTCATTCTTTAGCTGCTCTGTTTCTACTTCATCTTCTGCAGTTGAAGAGCATGTTTTACTTTTTATTAGACATTCATATTGCCTTTTAACATCCCGCAGCTCTTCCTGCAGATGGTGATTTTGCTCACTAAGCTGGTGACTGTGGATTCTCAATCTTCTGCACTCGCCCCTCAATTGGGAGATTTCCTTGTGTAGGTCCTCTTCGTAATTCTTTCTTTCAATGAACCTGCTTGGCATGTGACTGAGCTTTTCAGTAAGCAGTTTTATTTCTTCTTGCGAATCTTCTAATTTCTGGTTGTATTCGTCTTTAAGCTTTGCCATGTCCTTCTTTTGTTGTGAATTTTCCTTGTCAGCTTTGGCTAGTTCCAAAACTACACTTTCATTGGCTTCTTGTAGGTCACTAATCTGGTTTTTGAGATTGACTTGCTCTGGGAGGGCTAGAGTGGATCCTCAGTCCCTGGTAGTCAGTGGTTGCTGCTGGGATCTCTGTGCTCTTCATGCACACGTCCCTTGCACATCCTGTAATATGACGCCGATGCTTGGATGATGTTATGTGCCAACTCATGGTGGAGGAGTCCAGTCAGTGAGTCCCTGGTGTGTTGGAGTTGGGGAAGCAGGGCCTCCTTCCTGCTTCCCCTCAGTGTCCCCCCTCATTATTTTTATGGCCCCCACCCACCGCGCAGGGGTTGGGGCGAGGGGAGGACAGTAGGTCCCCCCATTGTGATTTATGGCCCCCACCCACCGCGCAGGGGTGGGGGCCAGGGGGGAGGACAGTAGGTCCCCCCCCCCAGTGTGTATCAGGGTCCCTGAGGACAGGTGTCAATCCATATCTGCCAAGTGACCCTATGTAGGGGGAACAGTCCCTATTCTGCTCTGTGTCAGTGTGTATCAGGGATCCTTAGGATAGGTGTCAATCCATATCTGCCAAGTGACCCTATGTAGGGGGAACAGCCCCTATTCTGCTCTGTGTCAGTGTGTATCAGGGATCCTTAGGATAGGTGTCAATCCATATCTGCCAAGTGACCCTATGTAGGGGGAACAGTCCCTATTCTGCTCTGTGTCAGTGTGTATCAGGGATCCTTAGGATAGGTGTCAATCCATATCTGCCAAGTGAACCTATGTAGGGGGAACAGTCCCTATTCTGCTCTGTGTCAGTCCATATCTGCCAAGTGAGCCTATGTAGGAGGAACAGTTCCTATTCTGCTCTGTGTCAGTGTCTGGGGGGAGTATCTGCAGTAATACAGAGTGTCTGGAGGGAGTATCTGCAGTAACACAGGGTGTCTGGAGGGAGTATCTGCAGTAACACAGGGTGTCTGGAGGGAGTATCTGCAGTAACACAGGGTGTCTGGAGGGAGTATCTGCAGTAACACAGGGTGTCTGGAGGGAGTATCTGCAGTAACACACAGTGTCTGGGGGAGTATCTGCAGTAACACAGAGTGTCTGGGGGGGAGTATCTGCAGTAACACAGAGTGTCTGGAGGGAGTATCTGCAGTAACACAGAGTGTCTGGGGGGAGTATCTGCAGTAACACAGAGTGTCTGGGGGGAGTATCTGCAGTAACACAGAGTGTCTGGGGGGAGTATCTGCAGTAATACAGAGTGTCTGGGGGAGTATCTGCAGTAATACAGAGTGTCTGGGGGGTATCTGCAGTAATACAGAGTGTCTGGGGGGAGTATCTGCAGTAATACAGAGTGTCTTGGGGGAGTATCTGCTTGTAACATTTATATGCACTGAAAAAAAAGAGAAAAAAAAATGAAGAAAAAAAAAATTAATGCAGCTTCAGAATGAATCTTAAATGGATGCTGTCCAGGAGGTGGGAGGGTCTGGAAGGGAGGGTCTGCTGCGGATTGGCTGGAATGTGTCTACTGACTGTGAGGCACAGGGTCAAAGTTTACTCAATGATGACGAATAGGGGGCGGATCGAACCGCGCATATGTTCGCCCGCCGCCGCGAACATGCTATGTTATACATACTTAATTTAAAGTGTGCTTTTTATGTGAACCTTCCTTATTTAAACTAAAAATATAAATTAAGTGTATAGCAATATGAAAAAAAACTAATAAAATACTATTAAAAATGTATCTTCATATTTAAAGTTATAAAACACATATATATATATATATATGGGCCACTGGAGAGAATGCCCGCCTGCCAACGTCAAGGCAGACCCCCCCAAGACGGGTCCTACACTGACCTTTCACCTTGCTTCCTTGAGCTTCTGGCAAAAATATCTCTAATGAGACAGAAAGGGGTATTTTTTATATACACCCCTATATACTTGTTAACCCTTAATAGGGAACACATGGGATGGGCGGCAGCATTGTAACCTAGCTGTGTGATACAAAAAGTGAATACAAATACAAAAAGAAAAGTCCTGCGCTCACTCCCATCACTCCTGGGACGGCAGCAATGACTACAGTACACATCAGCTAATACATATAGTAAAAACCAAACAAAAAAAAGTTACCTGCGCTCTCTCCTTAATCCCTATGTATATTTAAACAAATGGAGGTCATTTAGTTACTCCAATGGCCACTGGAGGGAATGCCCGCCTGCTAATGTCAAGGCAGATCCCCCTAGACGGGTCCTACACTGACCTTTCACCTTGCTTCCTTGAGCTTCTGGCAAAAATGTCTCTATTAAGGGTCTATTAAGGGTTAACAAGTATATAGGGGTGTATATAAAAAATACCCCCTTTCTATCTCAATAGAGATATTTTTGCCAGAAGCTCAAGGAAGCAAGGTGAAAGGTCAGTGTAGGACCCGTCTAGGGGGGTCTGCCTTGACATTGGCAGGCGGGCATTCCCTCTAGTGGCCATTGGAGTAACTAAATTACCTCAATTTTTTTAAATATACATAGGGATTAAGAAGAGAGCGCAGGTAACTTTTTTCTTTGTTTTTTACTATATGTATTAGCTGATGTGTACTGTAGTCATTGCTGCCGTCCCAGGAGTGATGGGAGTGAGCGCAGGACTTTTCTTTTTGTATATATATATATATATATATATATATATATATATAAATATATATATAAAACATGGTCCTGCACTCACTCTTCATTTTTACTTGCCAAGGTGCTCCTCCAGCCTTTTAGCAACACATACTACACTCACTGGTCTTCTTAATTTGCATATATATATATATATATATATATATATATATATATATATATATATATATATATATATATATATATATATAAAGCTGCATCTAAAAGCTGAATGAATCTACACAGACACTCAATCAAGAACCACAAGGAAAACGGATATTGTACCCCTGTTGATCATCAGTTTACCTAAACCAATCACTCCAGGGCCGGACTGGGAGAAAAATTCGGCCCGGGCATTTTTTATCACAGCGGCCCACTAAGAAGGGGGCAGGGCAGAGGAGGTGTGTTTTGTCATCACCAATGACAAACCCGCCCCCTCTCAAAGTGAGCATGTTGGTTCAATGCTCTTCCAGGGCAGACCATGCACAGAGCTCTGCTGAAGAGCTCTAGCATGAGAAAAAAGCCCTGTATTTGTTCTGCACAGTGCAAGCAAATTTAATAACATGCTTGCACTGTGTTTCCTTGCAACTTGTCTCTGGTGTCTCTATAAATGGATACCAGGAGACAAAAATGCCAGGAAAGAGTATTGTGCATGTGTTTGGAGCCTGCTTGTGGTATTGCGTGTGTGTAGAGTGAGCTGATTGCGGTGTGGTATTGTGTAATAAGGTTGGTTTTAGTCATGTTGTGTTTGTGGCGTAATGTGATGCATATGTGGCTAGGGGCTGTAGAGAATGTGTGTGTATAGGGGATATAGCAAGTGTGTGCATACAGGTTATAGTGTGTGTGTGTGTGTGTGTGTGTGTAGGTGATGTAGTGTTTGTAGAAAGTATGTGTTTAGGGGTGTAGTATGTGTTTGCTTACAAGGAATCTAGTGTGTGTATACGGGATCCAGAGTGTGTGTGTTAAGAGTGTAGTGTGTGTGTGTGTGTATATATATATATATATATATATATATAGTCTAGTGTGTGTTTGAAGGACCCAGAATGTGTATAGGAGATCTAGTGAGTGTGTATTTATAACGGATTCAGAGTGTCTATAGGGATCTAGTGTGTGTATATGATCCAGAGTTGGGTAAGGGATCTAGTGTGTGTCTGGAATGTAATGTGTTTGGGGTGCAGTATGTGTGTGAGGGGTGCTGTGTGCGTATGTGTGTATGTGTGTGTGTATATATATATATATATATATATATATATATATATATATTTGGAAGTAGTGTGTATGTAAGGGGTGCAGTATGTGTGTGTGATGGATGCTGTGTGTGCTGTGTGTGAGAGTGCTGTGTGTGATGTGTGTGAGAGTGCCGAGTGTGGGAGTGCTGTGTATGATGTGTGTAAGAGTGATGTGTGTGACAGTGCCGAGTGTGATGGGTGTGAGAGTGATGTGTGTGATGGGTGTGAGAGTGTGTGTGATGGATGCTGTGTGTGATGGATGCTGTGTGTGAGGGGTGCTGTGTGTGATGTGTGTGGTGTGTGAGGGTGCGGTGTGTGATGTGTGTGAGAGTGCTGTGTGTGATGTGTGTGAGGGTGCGGTGTGTGATGTGTGAGAGTGCTGTGTATGATGTGTGTGACAGTGCTGTGTATGATGTGTGAGAGTGCTGTGTGTGACAGTGCGGTGTGTGTGAGTGCTGTGTATGATGTGTGTGAGAACTGTGTATGATGTGTGTGAGAGTGCTGAGTGTGGGAGTGCTGTGTATGATGTGTGTGAGAGTGCTGTGTGATGTGTGTGACAGTGCTGAGTGTGATAGTGCTGTGCGTGATGGGTGTGAGAGTGTGTGTGAGGGGTGCTGTGTGTGATGTGTGCTGTGTGTGAGGGGTGCTGTGTGTGATGTGTGCGGTGTGTGATGTGTGTGAGAGTGCTGTGTGTGATGTGTGTGAGGGTGCGGTGTGTTATGAGTGTGAGAGTGCTGTGTATGATGTGTGTGAGAGTGATGTGTGTGAGAGTGCTGTGTGTGACAGTGCGGTGTGTGAGAGTGCTGTGTATGATGTGTGTGAGAGTGCTGAGTGTGGGAGTGCTGTGTATGATGTGTGTGAGAGTGCTGTGTATGACAGTGCTGTGTGTGATGGGTGTGAGAGTGTGTGTGTGATGGGTGTGAGAGTGTGTGTGTGATGGGTGCTGTGTGTGATGTGTGCGGTGTATGAGGGTGCGGTGTATGATGTGTGTGAGATATAAACACACATCTTAATGTCTTATATAGATCGTTTTCAATATTCTCGCTTGACCTTTATTTGATCAATTTATATACATGCAAATATGCAGCTATATATTTGCATGCCTTGCTCTGCTGTTTTTTTGTTTTTTACTGTTTAACTATATTATTGATTCTCCACTGTTTATTTACTTTTTCAGGGTATTCTCAGCCAACCTTTCACTTTTAGGCACACCTTCTGCTATTTATGACATCCCACTCACCCACCTCTAACATCAGTTGTTTTAAGTGTTAAAATCAGATGGATCAGGCCCTGGGGAGATAGCGCAGCTAAGCGGACAAGGGCACATGTAGGAGTGTGGGGATAGATGCATTGGATTGGTTGGGAAGAATCTGTGGGTGTGATTATGTTCTGTGTAAGACAGTGTGGGGGAGGTCTTACCTCAGTGCCACTTGGGATTCGGGCCAGCAAACAGCTTCCCTCCCGCCCACCCTATACTATATTTTGTCGCAGCTAGCCGGGGGTATGTCCTTGCCAATTGAGTTTGAGGTTACGTTTAAGTAGATGGAATGAGATGAACAAGTTTTTTAAGGTCTCAAACCTCCCCTGCTCTAAAGGTTTAACTTTAGGTTGCCTGAGGTCTCGTGCCCATCGAGCGTGGATAAGGTCGGCTGATGGCAGGCATTGGAAGGATTTTTATGACGAGGGGGGAGGTGAGAGGGAGTGGTGATTAGGAACCACTCCATGTTTTTATTGGCAAGGACGGTTGGGTCACTGTATAACACTATGGGTGGAGTTATATATGTATATATGTTAATTTATGCTTATTTATGTCTAATGTTTTGGTTACAGAAAAGAAGAGATTTAATAAATAAAGTTATGGATGTGTTATGCAGTAATTTAGTTGTGATAATAAATGCTGTGGCCTGTTTCATCCATACTAAGTGGTCTGTCGTTATTGGGGGGTTTAATGGGGTTAGATTTTGTTCTAGGCTGCATCGCGATTCCCCACTACGTACATACAAGTATTGCTTCAGACCTGAGAAAGAGAGGAATTATTGCGTACGGCAATACTCTGATGAAATTCCAGATGAGGACTGAAACGTTGATGATACTGTAAAGTTACTGAACATTGGTGAGTAAAGTTTGCAAATTAAGAAGTGAGTGCCCTTCTTCGACTGTATGTATTGCTAAAAGGCTGGTGGAGCACCTTGGCAAGTAAAACTGAAGAGTAAGTGCAGGACTATGTTATATATATATATATATATATTTATTTGTGGTCAGGGTAATATTGGCATAATAGTTAGATAACATATCATTCGTACAAAATAAACATAGTTAAAAACAACAGTCGGTTGTGGTGTGCCGGAACAGACAATGCAGTAGGCCTGTAATAAAGAAGACAAAAAGAAGTGTACCATACAAAATGTATTCATACTACAATACATCAAATTATTTAGACAATCATAAAGTGCCTGCAGTAGCTCTTTAACCAGTTCTGGTATGTATAGAGTGTAAGCTGATGATTTCTAGCGTCCCATAGTCTTGATTATATGAGCTGGGATGTGATTGGAGGAAGCTGATGATGCTGCCCCTATGCAAAAAGAGTGTCCTGAGTAATGAGTTGCATTTAGGCCAAGTCTAGTCAATAGCATACAGACATAGAGCATAAACCTAGCGGTAGTGAGAATGGAACTGTGTAGTTCTAGTAGGCGTGTGTGATTTTTGGATTCCTTTCAGCAAGGTTTTGATCTGGTATGATGATAGCAATCCTGTTTTATTGGAGTGTAGTAATAGCATGTGGTGTTGAATGTTAGTTAGATAAAGTTAGATTGTGTTAAAAGAGCATTTTAACTTAAAGTGGCAAAAATAAGCGAACCCCAGTATAGTCTCCATAGCAAACATGTCCTGAACTTGAAAATCCGCTATGAATTTGGTGAAAAGGATTTCCGAGAGTGCAAGGTGGGAAAGATTATGTGCCTGTTTAAACATTTAATCCAGAAGTATGTCTTGGAATAGAGGGGGAGGAGTAGCCAGGCGGGAAGTGGCGGGCAGAGTCTTGTGAAAAACCTGTAAGTGAAAACGAGACAATTGATCAGCTGATACATTTGTGACCCCTGGGATGTGAATACAGGTGAGGAAAAATTGACAAGTGGCCACCATCCATGTGAGTCTCCTCAAAAAACTCATAATTAGCAAAGAAGAAGGCCGGCCTTTATTTACAATGTGGCAGGTAGCCAGGTTATCAGAAAAAAAAATCAGAAAAACACCTGACTGAGTGACCTGCCCAGTCTGGACCCCAGGCTATATCGGATAAAATTCAAACAAGGCTGATGCTGTGTAGAAGCTAGTTAGGGACTTAACTTCATTAGGCCATGGACCCCGAGAGCCATTTATTGCCACAGATGGCTGCAATGCCTTTATTGGCCGCATCATCTGTCCAGAGTGTGGGAGAATTGTCAGAAATTGGGGGGATGAACATGGCTTTCTGGTTCCATGTTGTGAGAAAAGTGTGCCACACAAGTTAGTTAGCCGTTGCGTGTGTGTCTAGTGTAAAGCGTGCGTCATCTGAGAGGAGGTCAGGGAACAAACAGAGTAGACGGGAAATTTTTATTTATTTTTTCAATTTGACAATTTTTATTTTTCTTGTCCAAATATCATAACTGGGATACAGAAGGAAAGAAGGGGAGGGTAAAAAGACACTTACAATACAACAGTCAATTGCAGTGAGACAATTTCAGCAGTCATAATCGGAATACACATATGCTTGTTTCTGATGCCTTATCATAGGCTTGTCTGTGTGAATTGTCTCCCAATCATTATTACTGTGCTTCCCTGGGGGGGGGGGGGGAGAGGGGTCTGAAGGAGGGGGGAAGATGGGAACGGGATACCTTACTTCGCTATAAGTGTGCACAAAGTGGGTTCATTGCCTGCCTCTCACTCTATGGCCGTTGACCTTGTGTGTCTTGCCTTCGTCTCTTAAGTTTAGACGCTCGTTCCTGTTTTTTTTTTTGGTACGTCTATTACTCTTATCCTAGTGGTTTCATGTCCACCCTTCCACCCTTTTTTTTCTTTTTTGTTATTATTCCCTTTGTGTGGAGATACCACTTTTCCCTATCCTCTTAGGGGTTCATCTCTTTGTCCCTCTCTAGGAATGCCTCCCAGTCTTTCTTGGCCTGTATCATGTGTTTCAGTGGGTGGAACCCCTGGTAGGTCCCGGTCTCATATGTCAGGTTCAGTGTGGTTTGCTGGATGACATTGGGTCTGCTAGGTGCCTGTGGTTGTTTCCAGTTCCTAGCTATCAAGAGGTTAGCCGCTATTAGTATATGGAATATTAGGCTGGCCTGTGATTTGGTGTAGGTTTCCAGCGACATGAACAGTAAAGCTGTTTCTGGGTTGAGCTTGGTGTCTATGAGTAGCGCTCCATTGATCATCCCCACCACCCCACTCCAATATTCTTTGAGAGCCGTGCAAGCCCACCAGGTGTGGAGCATTGTGCCTTCTGATTTGGAGCATCTCCAGCAAAGCCTGGAAGTGCTTGGGTATATGTTGGCCAATCTGGTTGGTACCAGGTACCATCTGTATTGCAGCTTGCGGAGGAGCTCTAGGTGGGAGGCACATCTGGACCTACCCTTGTGTGCAGTGAATGCCTTGTTCCATTGCTCGACTGTGAGTGTCATGCCTAATTCCCTATGCCAGGCTTCTCTATAATTGTCCTTTGGTGGTTGGTCTGTGGTGTCATTGAGAGCGGCATATATGAGTGATAGTGGCTTTTTGGGCATGGTCATAGACGTGCATGCTTTTTCTATGCTTTTCGCGTGTGTCGGAATGGTTGTGGTGGTGTTGTGTGACAGTATGCCTTTTAATTGGAGGTAAGAGAATATCAACCTCTGCGGTAGGTCAAACTCTGCTTGCAAGTCAGGGAATTGTTTCAGGAGTCTATGGCTATACAGGTGGGTAACCAGTGTGCACCCTTTTTCGGTCCACCCTCGGTGGTCAAAATTGGGGTATGCTATATGTAGGCTATATAAGGGAGTGGCCATTGTCCAGTCAGTGGTGTATCCCAGTTGTGGTTTGGCTTTGTCCCATATCCTCAACAGGGTGTCGGTTGTGGTGGGCATCTCAGGGAGCGCCGGACGTCTCCCATGAGGTACCCAGAAGAGATATTTGAGGCCTTTGGGGCATGTCCATGTAGACTCCATCTCCACCCATTGTGGTGGGCTTTTTGCTGTGTGTGCCTGTAGTGCTGTGGACATCAGTGCTGCTCTGTGGTATGTTTGAACCTCTGGCAAACCCAGCCCTCCCTGCGACACCTGTCTGGTAAGGATCTTCGTAGCTACACGCACTTTTTTGTGTGCCCATATGAAGCTAATGTGGGTGTTTTGTAGCTTTCGGAGGTATATGTGAGGTAGCGGGATCTGCAGTGTTCTGAGCAGGTATTGGTATTTTGGCAGTAACATCATCTTCACCGCCGCTCTCCCTACCCAGGACATGTAATTAGTCTCCCATTGTTTTAGTGTGTCGCTGATTTCCCTCTGCAGTCTCCCATAGTTGAGCTCCATGAGACCCTGCGGCTCTTTTGGGATTCTCAATCCCAGGAAGGTGAGGTAGTCATCTCTCCAATCTAAGGGGAAAGTGTGTTTCAGGTGGTCTATGTCGCTTCGTGGTATCCCTATCCCCATTGCCTGCGTTTTCGTGACGTTAAGCTTGTAATATGAGTGCTCTCCGTATGTTTCTATTTCGTGTAGTAGGTTTGGCAGTGATATGTTTGGTTGTGTGAGGGTGAGCAGTATGTCGTCGGCGAATAAGTTCGCCTTGTACATCTTGTTTCCTATCTCCATCCCATGAATCGCCGTGTTCTCCGTTATCCTAATCGCCAGTGGCTCCAGCGCCAGGACGTAGAGCAGGGGGGACAGGGGGCATCCTTGTCTCGTTCCGTTTGTAAGCCGGAACGGCTTGGATAAAATCCTGCATTAAGTACTCTCGCTGAGGGGTCACTATAGAGGGCTTTTACTACTGACACAAACCCGTCGGGGATGCCAAACTTGCCTAATACCTGCTGCAGGAACCCCCAGTGCAATCGGTCGAACGCCTTCTCGGCGTCAAGGGAGACCATTAGACCTGCCCCTTTCTTAAGTTTCAGATGGTGGAGAATGTTGATAACCTTCCTCGTATTATCTGCCCCTTGCCTCCCTTTTATAAAGCCCACTTGGTCATTGTGGATGATATGCGGTAATACTTTTCCCAGGCGTTTGGCGTATAGTTTAGCGAAAAGCTTGGCATCGGTATTTAGGAGGGAGATAGGTCTAAAGTTCTGTGGCACCGTTGGGGGCTTATTCGGTTTAGGGAGTGTGACAATATGCGCTGCTAACGTTTCCCTGGGGAGCTCCCCCCTGAGAGCCGCCTCTGTGAACAATCGAGCCAGGTAAGGTGCCAGTATAGTGCTAAACCTCTTGTAATAGTGGTTGTCAAACCCGTCAGGCCCTGGTGATTTCCCGATCGGGAGGTCTTTGATCAGGTCTATGATTTCCTGTTCCTCTATCGGTTTGGTGAGCGCTGCTTTGTGTTGTGCCGTGATCTTAGGTAATGTAATCTTGTCTAGGTACTTCCTAATATTGAGGTTTGTCGGGTGCACCGTTTGTGTGTTGTGTTTTATGTTATAGAGGGAGGAGTAGTATGTGACGAACACCTCACTGATTCCCATAGGTGTGGATATTTTGGATCCTGTCTGGTCTGTGAGGTAGGATATCTTTTGGTTCGCCTGCCTGGTTTTTAGGCGTTGCGCTAATAGCTTGCTTGCCCTGTTGCCCTGGACATAATGTGACAGTCTGAGTCGTTGCATGTTTAAGTTGATTGTGTCTATTGCGTGTTGGAGTATGAGCTTATTGAGCTGGGTGATCCTGGTTTTTGTCTCTATAGTCGGTGTGGTTTGGTTCAGTCTGTTTATCTCGTAGAGTTCTGTTTGCCATGCTCTGAGCTGCGTTTGACGCTGCTTTTTCATGTACGCTGCTCTGCGTATTAGTAGGCCTCTCGCTACTGATTTGTGTGCTAGCCACAAGGTAGCATCCGAGGTGTCTTTGGTGTCATTTAGTTGGAAGTATGCGCGGATATCACCCGCCAGCGTGTCTGCAAATCTTTCGTCCCTCAGCAGGGAGTTATTAATTTTCCAGGGGCTGCGGTGTTTAAAGTGGTAATTGTTTTTTAATTCTAGGGTTACTGGTGTGTGGTCAGACCATGTGATTTGCTGTATGTCGCTGGATATGATTTGGTCAAGTGCTGAGCCTGACACCAGGAATCCGTCAATTTTCGAATAGGAGTTATGTACAGCCGAGTAATGAGTGTACATTCTCTCTGTTGGATGTGTGACTCTCCAGGCGTCATATAGGTGATGGGTATGTAGGAGTTTCGCTATGGCTCTACATTGCCTATTCAGGGGGCGGTGGCGTGTCCTATGTGGCAGTAGCGTCGTGTCAAGTGTCGGGTCTAAAATATGATTGAGGTCTCCCTCAATCACTGTGACGCCCTTTTGGATAGAGCTCGTTTTGGTCAGGATTTTGTGCAGGAAGTTTCGCTGATTGGTGTTTGGGGAGTAAATGTTTACGATGGTGTACAACACATCGTTAAACTCTCCTATGAGAATGATGTACCTGCCGTTTGGGTCTATGTCTGAGGAATGGAGCGTAAACGAGACAGCCTTACTGATCAGGATGGACACCCCTCTAACTTTCGCTGGAGACGTGGCGTGGAATTGGTTCGGGTAGTCATTAGTCAATACTGTGGGGTGGTCATTGTGCCTAAAGTGCGTTTCTTGTAGGCAAAGGACATCAGCTCCCAGGGCCCTAGCTTCTTTGGTGAGCAGGTGTCTTTTCACCGGGGCATTTAGGCCTCTGACATTGAAAGAACAGACTATGACGGTGGGTCGTGGGATCGGTACTCTGCACCTCTGAGATGGCATTCGATAATTTTGGGGGTCTCTGCTCTTCCCAGCTTATTCATGCCGAGCAGAGTCCTCCCCTGTGTGTAGGGTAGCTCCCTTAATGGGCCTATGGAATAGTCATTAGTCCCAACCCTTTGGTGTTCGGTGTTTGATATAGTTTGTATGGTATTTATCTTTGGGTCACCCACTAACCCTGTCCCCGGTTCGTTGGTAAGGTATACAACATATAATTCAAAAACATAACTTAAAACTACATACAGTAATGCAATAACAATAACCAAAGTATATACATAAACATTCTTTAGTAATAATGGTGCCGTGTGTTCGGCATGGCACTGCATTGTCGTGCCTTGGGGGAAGAGGCTTATGGCCTCCTGTCCTACGGGAATATCGGTTCCCTGTGCGGCTATACTGCACACTTATGCTGGGCAAACCCAGCTCTCTGCCAAAGCCTCGCGACTTTGCAGTCTTCGTATATAAGTAGTGTCCCTTGTTGCGTAGTGCTTTTTTTTTTTTTTCTTTTGTTGTTTTTGTGTTTTCTTTTTTTATATATATTTAATATGTCAGTGTAGTCTTGCTTATTCGCGCTGCTAAAGAGTATAGTAAAGTCGTGTGGGTGGCCCCGTATTTATTTATTTGTTATTATTTATTTATTTATTTATTTTTTTAATTTTTTTTTTTTTTTTTTTTTATTATATAAGACTTGCTGGGGCGGGTATGTTGTGCTGATCTAGCTCTCCTCAGTGAGCTAGGAGGGGAGAACAGGAGCCGGTTTCTGTGCCGCTCTCTCATCCCTTGCGCTCCCTATGTCCTTCCCTCCCTCACCCCCTCACTCTACCATGGGTATATGTGTTGTATTGTGTGTGCATTGCAGTTTCGTACTTTACCCAGCCTTGCAGCTGATACGTCCATGCATTAGGTCACCATAGGGCGCCCACACTGACAGTCATTGTCCTTTATCTTTTTTTCGCCTTTTTCCAGTCCTGTGACACTTTGGGTCTGTCTCCTTCTTGGGCCTTCTTTGACGCAACTGCGATGTTCCACTCTCTCAGGATTTTCTGGCCTTCCTCTGGGGAGCCGATGGTGGTAGTCTTCCCTTCTTTCATTACCAAGAGTTTGGTGGGATATCCCCAGCGGTATGGCAGATGGTTCTCTCTGAGTCGGGTGGTTACCTCTCTGAAGTCCTGTCTCCTCTTGAGTGTGTACGAGGAAATGTCCGCATAGATGGCTATACCTTTGTAAGCCGGTGGCATCTCCCTCCGCTTTCTGCAGGCAGTGAGGATCGCCTCCTTAGCATGGTAATAATGCATCCTGAGCAGGATATCTCTCGGAGTGGATGGAGGTAGAAATGTGGGTTTGGCTGTCCTGTGGATTCTGTCTAGCAGGAATAAATCTTGCGGCAGGTCAGGGGCTAATTCTCGTAGTAGGACCGTGATGTGGGCAGAGAGATCCTCCGTTTTCACCGTTTCCGCTACTCCCCTTATCCGCAGGTTGTTGCGGCGCGCCCGATCTTCCATGTCGGCTATCTTTAGGTCTTGGTCATTAAGCCTTCCAACCAGGACCTCTACCGTGTCTGCTAACGAGTTGTGGGCCTCCGCCAGGTCTGTGAGTTGATCCTCGGCGTGCGACGTACGCTGGCCTATATCTTGTATTTCTTTTTGCAGGTCTTTAATAGCAGTGTCCAGCTTACCCACTATCCTGTCTGACATCTCCTCCAGCAGTTTTTTCAAGGAGTTGTGTGTCAGTGGGCTTTCCTGGTCGCCTGTATCTGCCTCTGATTCCCCTTCGGCGCCATCTTGGAAATGTTCAGCCTGGCTTGGGGCCTTCCCCTGCGCCGTCCTTGCGGCGAAGAAATTCGCTTTCTCCCCCTTCTCACCTGCCCGTTTGCTTTTGGGCTGAGACATCTTAGTTGCGGGTGACTGTTGCAGTGTTTCGTCGCGTGATGGGCTTTGTATTCCTCCTTTAACCCCTTAAGGACACATGACATGTATGACATGTCATGATTCCCTTTTATTCCAGAAGTTTGGTCCTTAAGGGGTTAATAGCCGCCGCGGCACGGAGCTCTGCTTACATGCGGCTGCTCCGGTCTGCTTCCAGGACACGCCCCCAGACGGGAAATTAAATATCTACCTTGTGGAATGATCCTTGTGGCAAAATAGAGAGAACCACGCAGAGATTGAATTTCTTTGAGGTTACAAGAACCTAGCTGTAAGTATAGCTCAATACTTGATAGGGTGCACTCAATCGTTTCATGAGGGAGACAGGACTGCATGTTAACTGAGTCTAGTTGAATACCTAGAAAATGTATTACTGTGTCAGGACCTTCCTGCTGCAAGCGGGTTGGGAGTTGTCTTCAATCGTGAGGAAGTCGTCTAAATAATAGACAGTCGGGCATCTGCACACATTAAGTAGCAACCAGCACAAGGTCACAGTGAAAATATCAAATATCTTGGGGCTACTCTTAGAACCGAAAGTGAGCCAGGAGAAACAATAATATAAACCTTGCCACTAAATGCCGTGCAGATGCCAAAGTGAGGGGTGAATGGGAAGTAATTTGAAAGCATTGACAATATCTGTTTTACTGAGCCACGCGCCTGTCCCAGCAGCCAAAATGGCCCAGATGGCATTGTCAATGGTTGAGTATTGCAGAGAGAATTTTTCAAAAGGTATGAGGGAATTAAGACTAGGGACCGTGGAGGAATGTGGTGCGGCTAGGTCAATGAACAGTCTATTTTTATGTGAAGATTTACCCGTGACAATACCAATAGGATTAGTTCTCCAAGAACTGAAAGGAATTGAACTAAATTGCCCAAAAACAAACCCTGTTCCAACTCAATTCTGATTAGTTCAACCA
This sequence comes from Pelobates fuscus, assembly GCF_036172605.1. Lineage (NCBI taxonomy): Eukaryota > Metazoa > Chordata > Amphibia > Anura > Pelobatidae > Pelobates > Pelobates fuscus. Next base: position 93,368,925 of record NC_086324.1, on the reverse strand, counting down.
CTGACAATGGATCTGCTATTGTTGTCTGCAAATTATTGCATTCCAGCATACCAGATGGCAAGTGTATGATACCTGTGTGGAACCCTTGTGAAAATCCATCGGTGAGAAATTTAACCAAATGTTTTGAGGGGTGGTATCGTATTAAGTCAGCAAAATACGTAACATTAATGCAAGTGAGGTACAGTTAATGGAACATTTTATTAGGGCACATAAATTTGGCGTGAGCCCGGAAACAGTAAGAGCACGCGTGTAACAATCTGCAAGAACTGAACCCACAAGTCCGAGCATTAAAAATTATTACAAATCTGGGACTTGCCTAAATGATAATGTCCCTACCCAGCTTATCATTTATACCTTTGGCTGATCTTGTTGCAGTGGAAGGGCCCAAGTGGCCCTGCTCAACTTTTTCAGAAAAAGAACGGTGGTAATCATAAAACGCTGTACCACTGTATTTGTGCCCCAGATCCACTAGCTTGTGCATATACACATACAACTCTTCCCTTTTCTCAGGATAAACCAAGCAATATACATCCCTAAAGATCCCAAAGCCTAGAACAAATTCAGGTATCAACAGTTTCTTATTGAGTATTGGATCTCTAGCTCTTAGCACCACTGATAGGTAGGCAGACAATGTAATAGAGCAGCAGGAAATGCTAGCAGAATGCTTGGTTGTATAGGGAGAGGTATTAGCAGTAGAAAGAGGGAAGTGCTCATGCCATTGTACAGAACACTGGTGAGACCTCACTTGGAGTACTGTACACAGTACTGGAGATCATATCTTCAGAAGGATATTGATACTTTAGAGAGAGTTCAAAGAAGGGCTACTAAACTGGTTCATGGATTGCAGGATAAAACTTACCAGGAAAGGTTAAAGGATCTTAACATGTATGGCTTGGTGGAAAGACGAGACAGGGGGGATATGATAGAAACATTTAAATACATAAAGGGAATCAACACAGTAAAGGAGGAGACTATATTTAAAAGAAGATAAACTACCACAACAAGAGGACATAGTCTACAATTAGAGGGACAAAGGTTTAAAAATAATATCAGGAAGTATTACTTTACTGAGAGGGTAGTGGATGCATGTAATAGCCTTCCAGCTGAAGTGGTAGAGGTTAACACAGTAAAGGAGTTTAAGCATGCGTGGGATAGGCATAAGGCTATCCTAACTATAAGATAATGCCAGGGACTAATGAAAGTATTTAGAAAACTGGGCAGACTAGATGGGCCGAATGGTTCTTATCTGCCGTCACATTCTATATTTCTATGTTTCTATGTTTCTGATATGTCCCCATAAGCATATGTCCTGTTCTCAATTACTTCCTAGGAGGCAATTAGGAGCGAGACCAGGATAACATTCTTGCCCTCCAGGATGTCTTTCTTGAGATTAGCTGGGACCATATGCGATTGGTTGATAACCTCAGGGACCTTCAGTGGGATAAGAGAATTAACAGGTGTGGCAGATGAACTAGCTGAATTAGGATTGGTGGGCCCAGCAGGCATATGAGAGGAGCAGACTGATTCTAACTTCTCCAGTCTATCCTTTATAAGTCCAATAAAATAAATTTTAGCATTGACATCTGGCTGCTGGGACCCATTAGACCCTTCTCCTGCATCCGAGTCTGAATAATTTGGCCTTCCTGCAGTAGCCAGAAATGGCATACACCTTCTACCGAGCTCTGCTGTAAGACGCGGAAAAGTCTATGATCTGAGAGAACATGGACTAGTTGCATCTGCTTCCGCCACTTCAGGAATCTGAGACATACTGAAATATACATATATAAATTACCATTGGTGTCAAACCGCAAATTGGTACTGGCTAGCTAATGCCAAGTGGTGAAAAGATTACACTAAAGAGATGACAGGTGAGGCCCTTTGCCAAGTGACTTAAGAGGTTCTAACTATGCATTGGCCTGAGGGCATTTTGAGGCCACCAAACATTGTGGTGGGGTGTTGGCCTCTCAGTGACAAATTAAAGCATAAGATAGTATGGGAGTGTGTGGCGAAACCGACCTCGCCACTGAGCATTGGAGAAGACTGATTGCCAACCTCCTTCCATGTGACTATGGCCCCTGGGATGTATTGCCCTTTAAATACATGATTTGGGCATAATGGATTTGTGTTGTGCTGCTGCTGGCCCTTTAACTCCCAGAGAAAGGATTTGTACTTTTAAACTGACACTTCAGATGCAGTCCAAGTGCTGAAGTAGTCGAAGTGGCCTCCATTCGAAAACCGAACACGTGGCGGCGGCCATTTTAATGTAGTTGAACGCGTTCAGCGGTGCGTGCCACTGAATCTATGGAACTAAAATTGGCTACACATTTACACGAACACCGCTGGCCATTACCTTCTCAGGAACTTCGACTGGAATCGAAGTGCGTTCGACAATTCGAACGCACTCTTAGACTGGGCTATTTGCACGAATGGCCCCATTCGGGAATTCGAATGGGACTTAGACATTTTTCTGTGTGAAATTGATATAGTTATCACAGGCAGAGAAGTACAAGCCGAGTCAAAACCAGATAGAACGATAAACATAAGAGCACTGAGGGACCAGACAAGCTAGAACCACGACAGGGCAATGAACCATTACCCACATCCCTCTTTTATACCCTGGTTCTCTAAATCATGGCTCCGCCCTTGCCGAGCCCTGATTCGTTGTTCCGAACCAGATTGACAGGTCGGGATGTGATTGCCGTCATGACGTCGGCTCCCGAGCGTCGCGTCATAAAAGTGAGTGGGGTTCTCGCGGACGGCGTGGGAACGACTATGAGAGCCGCGAGGATTAGATGAATCAGCCCCGCTGAGAGAACGGGCGTCGGGAAGTCTAACCTCCTCCGAGGCAGAGACTTCAGGTACCCTGACAGTACCCCCCCCTTCAGAAACGCCCACCGGGCGGAAGGAACCGGGGCGAGATGGAAAGCGAGCATGAAAAGCCCTGAGAAGGCGAGGAGCATGCACATCCTCCTGGACCACCCAAGACCTCTCTTCAGGACCATATCCTTTCCAGTCCACAAGATATTGCACCTTCCCCCGAGAAATCCGAGAATTGAGAATGGAATTGATCTCATACTCCTCCTGATCCTCAACCTGGACAGGACGAGGGGACGGCACAGTGGAGGAAAATCTGTTACATACCAAAGGCTTCAATAAAGAAACATGAAAGGAGTTCGGGATGCGTAAAGCAGGCGGAAGAGCCAAACGATATGCAACAGGATTTATCCGAGACAGAACCCTGTAAGGACCTATGAAACGAGGAGCAAATTTCATGGAAGGAACTTTCAAGCGGATGTTTCTGGTACTCAACCATACCCTATCGCCCGGAGAGAATACAGGAGCCACCCTTCTGCGTTTGTCAGCGTGTTGTTTGGACAACATGGAATTATGAACAAGGATTTGTCGAGTCTGATCCCACAACTTTCTCAGATTGGCAACATGAATATCAACCGACGGTATCCCCTGGGAGGGGGAGGCCGACGGAAGAACGGAAGGATGGAAGCCATAATTCATGAAAAAGGGGCTAGAACGAGTAGAATCGCAAACACTGTTGTTGTGCGCAAACTCCGCCCAAGGAATCAGACCGACCCAATCGTCCTGGTGTTCAGAAACAAAACAGCGCAAGAACTGTTCAACCTTTTGGTTGGTGCGCTCGGCAGCCCCATTGGACTGGGGATGATAGGCAGAGGAAAAATTAAATTTGATACCAAGCTGGGAACAGAAGGATCTCCAAAACCGGGAAACAAATTGGGAACCTCTATCAGAAACGATTTCAGAAGGAATCCCATGTAAACTAAAAATCTCCCTCGCGAAAATTTCAGCCAATTCGGGAGAAGAGGGCAATTTGAGCAGAGGTACAAAATGAGCCATTTTGGTAAACCTGTCAACTACTGTGAATATAACCGTATGTCTTTTAGAAACCGGTAAATCAACGATGAAGTCCATAGCCAGACAGGACCATGGTTTCACAGGAATTTCTAGGGGTTGCAAAAGCCCACATGGAAGAGTATGAGGTTGTTTAGTCCTCATACAGACATCACATGCCCCGACGAATTCCTTAAGATCCTTACGTAATGAAGGCCACCAGAAATCTTTAGAAATCAGAGAACATGACTTGCGTATGCCAGGATGTCCGGCAAATTTACTGTTATGAAAACACTGCATAAGTTCCAGTTGGAGTTTAGGAGGAACGAAGTAACGGTCCCCCGGAATAGGTCCGGGTGCAAGATGTTGTAACTTCTTGATCTCCTCCAGCAACGGAGAGTGAATCTTAATGCTAGTGCTGGCAATAATATTACGCTTAGGAACTATAGAAGAAAAAACCATTTCAGGCATAGTAGAAGGTTCATGTTGGCGGGACAATGCATCGGCCTTAGAATTCTTAGAACCAGGTCTATAAGTGAGAACATAGTTGAAATGAGTAAGGAACAAAGACCAACGAGCCTGCCTGGCAGATAATCGCTTGGCTTCCCCTATATATGACAAATTCTTGTGATCCGTCAAAATAGTAACCGGGTGTAAAGTCCCTTCCAACAAGTGTCTCCACTCCTTTAAAGCCAAAATTACAGCTAACAGTTCCCTGTCACCAATATCATACCTGCTCTCAGGCCCAGACAATTTCCTAGAAAAAAAGCCACATGGATGCAGTGGTTTATTCAAACTTAACCTTTGGGACAGAATAGCGCCTACACCTGTCTCTGAGGCGTCTACCTCGAGTAAGAAAGGCAAAGATGTGTCTGGATGAACTAATATCGGTGCTGAGGCAAACTGTTCCTTGAGAGTACTGAAAGCAACAAGCGCTTCTGGAGACCATGTCTTAGTATCAGCACCCTGTTTAGTCATGTTGGTAATAGGAGAGATAATAGACGAGTATCCCTTAATGAAGCGCCTATAGTAATTCGAGAAACCGATGAATCTCTGAATGGCCTTGAGTCCCTTGGGCAATGGCCAATCCAAGATAGATTGGAGTTTAACAGGGTCCATCTTAAACCCCTCTCCAGAAATAACGTAACCAAGAAAATTTACCTGAGATTGGTCAAAGCTACACTTCTCCAATTTGCAGTACAACCCATGCTGTAGAAGTTTATGTAATACCCTTCTGACTTGTTTGTGATGAGTTTCAGGCTCTTTAGAATGTATTAGTATATCATCCAAATAAACTATAACACATTCCTGTTGAAATTCCCTAAGAACCTCATTAATCAAGTCCTGGAATACAGCAGGAGCATTGCAAAGCCCAAAGGGCATTACCGTGTACTCATAGTGGCCATACCGGGTATTGAAAGCCGTTTTCCATTCATCACCCTGCTGAATTCTCACCAAGTTATAAGCTCCCCTCAGGTCTAACTTGGTAAAAATCTTAGAACCTTTCAGGCGATCAAATAGCTCAGTAATCAGGGGAATCGGATAAGCATTTCTGATTGTTATCTTGTTCAAGCCCCGATAATCGATGCAAGGCCGTAGTGTGCCGTCTTTTTTATCTACGAGAAAGAAACCGGCTCCGGCTGGAGAAGAGGACCTCCTAATAAAGCCTTTGTCTAGATTCTCCTGAATGTACTCCTCTAAGACTAAGTTCTCCTTAGCGGATAGAGGATATACATTACCCCTCGGGGGCATAGTACCAGGTAGGAGATTAATCTTACAATCAAAGGACCTGTGTGGAGGTAAAGTATCAGCCTTCCTCTTATCAAAGACTGCCTTTAAATCCTGATACTGGGAAGGTATCTGTAAGTCTGTGGGCTTGTTAGAGTTGCTAGGTGTGTCCACTAGGCACAACGGTGAGACTTTCTGTACACAACCATTCTGGCAACCCTGACCCCAAGAGACTATTTCACCTTGTTCCCAATCAATAGTAGGGTTATGCTTTTTAAGCCAGGGATACCCCAAAACTATAGGAACTGAAGGGGATGAGATAAGCATGAAAGAAATCTCCTCCTCGTGTAAAATACCAATGGTTAGTTTAACTGGTAAAGTTTCACGAGAAATAACTGGATCTGACAACGGTCTACCATCTATGGCCTCAACGGCCAGGGGAGTCTCCTTTAACTGAGATGGAATAGCATGTTTCTTGACAAAAGTTTGATCAATAAAGCTTTCAGCTGCTCCGGAATCTATTAATGCCATAGCTTTAAGTGCTCCCTTTTCCCAAGTTAAAGAAACCTGTACTAGTAGCCTATGATCCCTGTAATCATATGTAGAGGACAAAATAGAAACACCCAAGGCCTGTCCTCTGGAGAAACTTAGGTGCGAGCGTTTCCCGGACGGTTAGGGCAATTAAGGCGTAGGTGACCTCCTACTCCACAATACATACACCGACCCTCCCTTTTCCTATTTTGTCTTTCATTCTCTGAAAGGTGAGTGTTACCAATCTGCATAGGTTCAGGGAGAGCTAGAATAGTAGATTCAGAATTCTGAAATGCGGGAGTTAGTCTTAAGGAAGGTCCATAGCCATAATCACGAGTGTTCTGCCTCTGTCTCATGCGTTCATCTATACGAGAAATAAATGAAATTAATTCCTCTAAATTTTCAGGAATATCCCTAGTGGCAACTTCGTCTAGGATTGCATCTGACAATCCATTCAGAAATACGTCCATATAGACTTGATCATTCCACTTGACCTCTGCCGCCAAGGATCTGAACTCTAGCGCATAATCCACAAGGGTTAGACTATGCTGTCTAAGACGTAATAGTGATCTAGCAGCACTGGCCTTTCTCCCTGGAGGATCAAAAGTCCTCCTAAACGTAGTAATGAACGCATTATAGTTATAGACTACTGGATTATCATTTTCCCACAGAGGGTTAGCCCATCTAAGAGCTTTGTCAATGAGTAGCGATATTATGAATCCAACCTTCGCCCTGTCTGTAGGATAGGCGCGGGGTTGTAATTCAAAATGAATTCCTATCTGGTTTAAGAAACCACGACAAGTATCTGGAGCACCGCCATACCGTAAAGGGGAAGTAACATGGGAAGAAATTCCCCCTGTGGCTACCTCTAGGCCTGTGTTAGCAAGAGAGATAGATGGAGTACGAATCTCCTCTGCTTGATTACTCGGATGAGATAGTAATGCTTGCAGCGCCAGAGCCATTTGGTCCATTCTGTGGTCCATGGCTTCAAACCTTGAGTCAGGTGAACAAAACTGAGCGTTTGTACCTGCAGGATCCATGGCCCTGTCGTAATGTCAGGATCGGGACAGGGATCCAACACGCAGAGTACGAACAGGAGAGATGTACGTATACCGGACCTTAGAATGGCCGGACTAACGTAAGGAGAAAGCAGAAAATAGTCAGAGACAAGCCGGGGTCGAGGGAACGAGAGGACAGGTAAGCGAGAGACAAGCCGAGGTCAAAGGACACGAGAGGTAAACAGGAACGATAGTACAAGCCGAGTCAAAACCAGATAGAACGATAAACATAAGAGCACTGAGGGACCAGACAAGCTAGAACCACGACAGGGCAATGAACCATTACCCACATCCCTCTTTTATACCCTGGTTCTCTAAATCATGGCTCCGCCCTTGCCGAGCCCTGATTCGTTGTTCCGAACCAGATTGACAGGTCGGGATGTGATTGCCGTCATGACGTCGGCTCCCGAGCGTCGCGTCATAAAAGTGAGTGGGGTTCTCGCGGCCGGCGTGGGAACGACTATGAGAGCCGCAAGGATTAGATGAATCAGCCCCGCTGAGAGAACGGACGTCGGGAAGTCTAACCTCCTCCGAGGCAGAGACTTCAGGTACCCTGACATATGCATCACGGGACCACTAACATGGCATAGAGGCCAGAAGACTGTAGTTATCTGAAATGATGATTCCCTCTAGTAGTAGAGTAAGGAGGGTGGGGGTAGAAAAGCATGTCAACCTAAATATGAAAATGTAGGATAGTAGTAAAACAGGAGGGCCAGATCGTGGACCACAAGTAATATAAAGTAACCTACGCAAAATTGCTAGATACGAGGTGAAAAACTGTCAAATGCTGCCACGAAATGATGAACACCTAGTGATTTGAACAGGCAGGACAGATATAGCCACCTAATGAGTTGAGATATTATCGTAATTAAACAAGGAGAGATCTAAAACAAATTTACCGACCTAGAACTGGCAACCTTGATGCGTTGATAAACGAGAACAATACCCCTGATAAATAGTTCCTGAAAGAACCTGCGGGTATAATATTAACAAAACATATCGATGTTGACAAAGCAGGTTTTATCAAAATTCTTAAATATAACTTCCCCTTTATATAAACATAAGATTACCATATAAAAGGTTCAAAATTTGAACTGCAATATCATCCATAACCAGTAGGGGGCACAATAACCTGAATATAGCTAAATATACAGTTAATTCGTATCAATTTGTGTAGTCGCTGTATTGAGATATTAAAAGGCAATTGGGAGGAATTGCGCAAACATCCTATGCCTTAACCATAGAAACATAGAAACAGAATGTGACGGCAGACAAAAATCATTCGGCCCATCTAGTCTGCCCAATTTTCTAAATACTTTCATCATTGGCCTTATCTTTAGCCTTATGCCTACCCCACGCATGCTTAAACTCCTTTACTGTGTTAACCTCTACCACTTAAGCTGGAAGGCTATTCCATGCATCCACTACCCTCTCAATAAAGTAATACTTCCTGTTATTTTTAAACCTTTGCCCCTCCAATTTAAGACTATGTTCTCTTGTTGTGGTAGTTTTTCTTCTTTTAAATATAGTCTCCTCCTTTACTGTATTGATTCCCTTTATGTATTTAAATGTTTCTATCATATCCCCCGTCTCGTCTTTCCTCCAAGCTATACATGTTAAGATCCTTTAACCTTTCCTTGTAACTTTTATCCTGCAATTCATGAACCAGTTTAGTAGCCCTTCTCTGAACTCTCTCTAAAGTATCAATATCCTTCTGTAGATAAGGTCTCCAGTACTGCGTACAATACTCCACTTCCCTCTTTCTACTGCTAATATCTCTCCCTATACAACCAAGCATTCTGCTAGCATTTCCTGCTGTTCTATTACATTGTCTGCCTACCTTTAAGGTATCAGAAATAATTACCCCTACATCCCTTTTCTCAGATGTTGAGGTTAGGACTCTATCAAATATTCTGTACTCTGCCCTTGGGTTTTACGTCCAAGATGCATTATTTTGCACTTATCCACATTAAATGTCAGTTGCCACAACTCTGACCATTTTTCTAGTTTACCTAAATCATTTGCCATTTGGCTTATCCCTCCTGGAACATTAACCCTGTTACATATCTTAGTATCATCAGCAAAAAGACATAGAAAAGTGCGTATATTGGATTAAAATACAATGAATTAGAGTGCTTCAATCACCTGTGGGGTCACTGCACCACACATAAAATCAGTGAAAACAAAATAGTAGACGGTGAGAGCACACACAAATAGTAAATTTTACCCTTATATTCAATTAAAATTCAAAAACAAAATGGAAAGACAAAATTCATATTTATGTTATGAACTTATTTTAATATATCTCCTTTTCTTTCCATTTTGTCTTTGAATAAGAGTAAAATGTTTTTAAATATGTTTCTATTTAACCTTTGATATAGAGGAAATGTATGTATTAATTTATGTTGATTATTTTTCGTATTTAGAGTGAGTAAAAGTACCATTCTAATTGTTAGAAAGTTGCAATGTTAGATTCTGGATAAATGCAGGTTACATGAACTACTGAATTTAGTTGTGCATATAGAGGAAATAAATGTATCAACTTGATTGTTAAAAAAATGTATAATGTCTGAATGTTTCTATGTTGCACACTTTAATGAGAGACTTTAGCGAACGCCGAAATTTCTCGGCACAAGAGACATCCCTCCCATATCCCTACGTCACTCTTACGAAAGGGGGTAACTATAGACACTAGGATGCCCGGTTGCCAGCTGCGTCGAGAAAGAAAGGGGAGGAGACGAAATCTACGATGGAAAAAAAGGCGCGAAAGGACTGAATTGAACTGAATGAATTTACACTTTGAGAAAAGCTTCGGCTGAAACGCGTCAGTGTGTTGAGAGTGGGCTTGCTGTCTTCTAATTTTTGCTGCTGTTTTTACTTTGTAATAAAACATTTTTAAAAGAACCTGCATCCTGGGCATTTTAAAGAAGGAACAAGCAAACAGTTGGCATTTGATTTCAGCCACCACTACTTTTTATCTATTCAACGCTTCTAGTCTGAGTCAGCTTTTAAGTGACTCAGTAATATGTGAGTTTGATAATTTATTCACAAATTTTTAATTTATTGTGACGTTATTACCCTATGTTTTTTTCCTGATTTTATATTTACAGGATTTTAATTGAATATAAGGGTAACATTTACTATTTGTGTGTGCTCTCACCATCTACTATTTTGTTTTCAGCAAAAAGACATACCTTACCATCAAGACCTTCTGCGATATCACTAATAAAAATATTAACGCGAATGGGTCCAAGTACAGATCCCTGAGGTACCCTGGTGACAATCCCATTCTTTGACTACTCCATTGACTACAACCTTCTGTTGCCTGTCACTCAGCCACTGCCAATTCAACAAAATTAGAATCCAAACTTAAAGATTTCAGTTTATTGATAAGCCTTCTATGTGCAACAGTGTCAAAAGCCTTACTGAAATCTAGGTAACCAATGTCTACTGCACCACCCTGATCTATTATTTTAGTTACCCAATCAAAAAAATAAATTAGATTAGTTTGGCATGATCTCCCTGAAGTAAACCCATGTTGTTACCCCGATTTGCAGCTTTCTCAATTTGCTCAGACAACTGTTGTTCATCGTCAATATTAACATTAGTTGGTTTATAACATATCCCAACCAATAGTTGGTTTCCCTTCTTTTCCCCCAAGCAGATATTTACCCATTAAGCTTCCACATTTTCCTCATCGCATTCCACTTGCTTAAGATTTGGCTTTAAATCATGGTTGACATACAAACATACCCCACCACCCTTCTTGTTTTTCCTATCCTTCCTAAATAACATGTACCCATTTAAGTTAACTGCCCAGTCATGTGTCTCATCCCACCATGTTTCAGTTATGCCTATTATATCAAATTGTTTAGTGTATGCTACTGCCACTAGTTCCCCCATTTTGTTATTTAGGCTCCTTGCATTAGTAAGCATACATTTAATATCATGAGTCAGTTGTACTTTTTGTGAATTATCAACATTACATAGCTTCTCTGTTCTGAGCTTGCCCCTCCCCCCACCTACACCCCCCTATACTGTGCTAAAGCCCATCTCCTTTCTGTCCTATCTCCATTTTGTAGATTGCTATGACCCTCCCCCCTACTACTAGTTTAAAATCTCCCCCAACCTTCTAGCCATCCTATCCCCCAGCACTGCAGACCCTCTCCCGTTTAGGTGCAATCCATCACTACTATAAAGGTTGTACCCAATCGCAAAGTCGGCCCAGTGCTCTAAAAACCCCAAACCCTTCTTCCTGTACCAAGACTTAAGCCACGCATTGACCTCTCTAATCTCCAGCTGCCTTTCCACTGTAGCGCGTGGCACAGGTAATATCTCTATCTTTTTTTAAGTTTGCTCCCTAATTCCCTGAAATCATTCTTTAGGACCTTCCATCTTCCTCTTACTTTGTCATTGGTACCAACATGGACCATGACCGCTGGGTCATCCCCAGCCCCTCCCAATAATCCATCCACTCTGTCAGCAACATGCCGGACCCGAGCACCGGCTCCGGTTGAGCCGATCAGAGCGGCAGATTGCCCTATCTGCTCTCCTAATGATAGAGCGGCAGATTGCCCTATCTGCTCTCCATTTCTTTTCTTCCTTTTTCAGTCTGATAGATTAATGCCATTTTAATGGGGTGAACAATTTAAATCAAACAAATCTTAACTTTTTTTTTCCTCCTGTGTACCTGAGATTACCTCAAGTTTATCTCCAGAATATCTCCAATCACACACTTTGAAGCAGCACTAAGATGTAGCAGCCAAGCTATATTAGCCAAGCTAATGACCACAACCCTTATATAACTCCTAAATGCACCACCCACTAGGAATGTTTAAAGTGACACTATAGTCACCTGAACAACTACAGCTTAATGTAGTTGTTCGGGTGAGATCTATAGCTCCCTGCAGGCAATCTAATGTAAACACTGTATTTTCAGAGAAAATACAGTGTTTACATTGATTGATAGGAATACCTCCAGTGGCCGTCACTCAGACGGCCACCAGAGGGATTTCCTATCATGTATGGCCCTAAAAAGGCCATGTACACGTCAGACATATTAAAATAAGTCTGAAGTGTGCAGGAGAAAGAAGGCACTGTGTGCGCGCCTTCTCTCTCCTGCCTGTCAGCAGAGGAGAGGGGGTGGGCAAAGACCGCTAGCTGAGCTGTCAGTCATGAATTCCACCCTATGAAGTATGTGCGCATGTGCAGTGAAGCCCCGCATGCGCACAAGGGAGCAATGGAAGCGTCTGCTTGCTCCCTGCTCACGCCCGCCTATTTCGTCATTTTGACGAAATAGGGGGCGCGGCTTCACGATGCTCCCGGCGCTGGAACGAGGTGAGTAAAAAGAGCTGCCTGGAGTGTCCCTTTAACACCTGGATAGGCCTATGCTTATTTGCAAACAAAAGCTAAATAACCAACACTCAATAGCAACAATAGCAAACACCTAGCTAATCCAATACCTTACCAATTACCAACAGGAAATCAAACCTTGTGCAATCGGTGAACATTTACTATGTATGAATCTTACCTGTAACAGTAAAATAAGAAAACTCTTAGCAAAATCTTAAACAGTTGAAGATTCTATAAAACTCTCCAGAATATCTCCAATCACACACTTTGAAGCAGCACTAAGAAGTAGCAACCAAGCTGTTCGTGCGTTCCCAATATGTTTTAGACAGTCAGTTCATATGAATTAAATTTGTGCATTCGTATACGTATTAGACAATCAGTTTGTATGAATTTAATATGAATGCTTAAAATAGGCAAAGGGTGCCGAAAGAGGCCTTGTTTGTGCAGTAAAAGAAACGAAAACCCCTAGCAGAAGTACCTGAAATATGCGTACGTGCGAGGCTATACGAATAAGCCAAACACATGTACAAACACATGAAAACATACAAATCATTAAGTAAAGGAAATAGACCCAAACCGTGATGATGCTAAACAAAATGCGACTGTGGCACGACGGTTTGGACCTAACTTACAGTTCAAACTAGCACTTCTGGGTTAGTCTCCGAACAAGCTTGAAATGAAGCGGCTAGAGGCATTCAGTGAGCGGTCAGGTAGGTAGAACTGGATGGAAAGTAAGCCAGGAACCAGGACCATGAGGACACAGGTATAAAGAGCAAAATGGCGACTTGTGAGTGACTGGAAGTAGTCTGACCAACGGTAAAGTGAGAGAGGATTGGAGGCCCTTATAAAGAGGACCCAAGCCCTTCCCAAAACTACAGGCCCAGCCCTAAATATGTATAAAATAGTATATATTATCTATAATATATAGTATACAGTTGTAATTAAAATAATTTAAGCCCCATTGGAAGTCATGGTTTATTGTCAAAATGTACAGACTTTCAACTGTTTGCAATGAAGAAAAAAAAAAAGCCATTGAAATAGCTCAACAGAATGAATGCTACATTTCCCCAAGTTCAACTGAAAATGCAACTTAAGATCACTGCTCCGGTATCAAAATTATTCAACCTCCAGAATAGAATCCCTCACAACAGCAGAAATATACAAAACTGGTGTTGTTTCTAGCACACCTGATGCAACTAATCAAGGGCTTTATTAGTTGCATTAGGTGTGCTTGAACTGGAACATGAACACATAAAATACCTAAACTGTCTGGGGGTTTGTTGAGTTTCACATATGACTGTATATTAGAAATATGGCTAAGTCAAAAGAACAGTCCACAATTTAACAAAAGAGATCATCTCCCATCACGGACAAGTAAAAGGATACTAAAGATAGAAAAGACACTGAATGTTTATAGAGATACCGTTGAAATCATAGTTCGCAAGTTCAAAGTTGAAGGAACAGTGGTTACACTACCTGAATGGGACAGAAAAAGTAAACTATCAACAGCTGCAACCATATTCCTGAGAAGGCAAGTTGTGAAAAACCCTAGAGTGACTGCAAAAGACCTGCGGCAAGACTTGTTGGGAACAGGCATTGAGATTTCAGTGAGCACGGTAAGGCGTGTACTAAATGCAGCAGGTTTCCATGCCAGAACTCCAAGACATGCACCACACCACTACTGACCCAAACGCACAAGAAAAGTCAGTTCCAATATGCTCAAAATCATGTAAATAAACCATCACAGTTTGGGGATTCTGTGGAGCGATGAAACAAAACTGGAACCTTTCAACCCAATAGATAAGCTGTATGTCTGGATAAAGGAAAATGAAGCATACGTGTCACGAGACTCCTTAGTTAATATGCCCTCGTGCAGCACTCACACTCACCACTGTTTCTGTTTGGCACTGTTTCTCATTTCTTTTCATTAAGCACTTCACCTGGTCCTTGTTTAGCACCTATATATTCTGGTTTCTCCCCTCACTCCCTGTCAGATCATTATCCTCTATCCTTTATCTCGTGTCTGCTGTTTCCTGGTTCCTGTTCCCCATGATTCTGACTCCTTGCAACTTGTTCCTGTGTCTTGTATCCTGTGTTCCTGTTCCGATGTCCTTATGGTCCTGCATTCTCGTCTCTGCCTGGTCCTGTGTCCTGTGCCTCCCGTTTCCAGTTCATTTCCAGTGATTATGACCTTGCTGCCTTATTTACGTGTGACCTGCTTTGGGCTTTGCTCCTTGGTGTTTTTTATTTAGTGCTTGGTGGCTTAGGATCCGTGCCCCACTTATATTCTGTGGTGGCTACACAATCCTGCCTAAGGACTTTACTTTGCCAAAGGACTATTTAGTGTACTTTGTATCCGTGTCCCACTTATATTCTGTGCTGGCTGCACGATCCTGCCTTAACTATTTACTTTTTGCATGAGGCCTTTTTACATGTACTCTGCCTGCTCTATTTGTATTTAGATTGATTTCTTGTGTGTGTATATGTTTATATATATATATATATATATATATATATATTTGTGGCATTGAACATATTTTGTTTTTGTATATTATATCCTTTGGCTTTCTTTAATACATATGTTCTTGATTGCTCCATTCATCGTGTCCTTGTATTATTTCTCTGCTAAATTGGTTCCCACATTTAAAGGGACAGTGCTGTCGCAGGGCAGCACCCCTTCATGTCCTTACAATACGCTGAATAGAACACTCTGCCTTCATGTATGTACGTAGTGGGGAATCGCGATGCAGCCTAGAACAAAATATAACCCCATTAAATCCCCCAGTAACGACAGACCACTTAGTATGGATGAAACAGGCCACAGCATTTATTATCACAACTAAATTACTGCATAACACATCCATAACTTTATTTATTAAATCTCTTCTTTTCTGTAACCAAAACATTAGACATAAATAAGCATAAATTAACATATATACATATATAACTCCACCCATAGTGTTATACAGTGACCCAACCGTCCTTGCCAATACTCCCTCTCACCTCCCTCCTCGTCATAAAAAATCCTTCCAATGCCTGCCATCAGCCGACCTTATCCACGCTCGATGGGCACGAGACCTCAGGCAACCTAAAGTTTAACCTTTGGAGCAGGGGAGGTTTGAGACCTTAAAAACTTGTTCATCTCATTCCATATACCTAAACGTAACCTCAAACTCAATTGGCAAGGACATACCCCGGCTAGCTGCGACGAAATATACTAATAGGGTGGGCGGGAGGGAAGCTGTTTGCTGGCCCGAATCCCAAGTGGCACTGAGGTAAGACCTCCCCCACACTGTCTTACACAGAACATAATCCCACCCACAGACTCTTCCCAACCAATCCCATGCATCTATCCCCACACTCCTACATGTGCCCTTGTCCGCTTAGCTGCGCTATCTCCCCAGGGCCTTGTATGTACGTAGTGGGGAATCGCGATGCAGCCTAGAACAAAATATAACCCCATTAAACCCCCCAGTAACGACAGACCACTTAGTATGGATGAAACAGGCCACAGCATTTATTATCACAACTAAATTACTGCATAACACATCCATAACTTTATTTATTAAATCTCTTCTTTTCTGTAACCAAAACATTAGACATAAATAAGCATAAATTAACATATATACATATATAACTCCACCCATACAGTGTTATACAGTGACCCAACCGTCCTTGCCAATAAAAACATGGAGTGGTTCCTAATCACCACTCCCTCTCACCTCCCCCCTCGTCATAAAAAATCCTTCCAATGCCTGCCATCAGCCGACCTTATCCACGCTCGATGGGCACGAGACCTCAGGCAACCTAAAGTTTAACCTTTGGAGCAGGGGAGGTTTGAGACCTTAAAAACTTGTTCATCTCATTCCATATACTTAAACATAACCTCAAACTCAATTGGCAAGGACATACCCCCGCCACAACCCCGCTGTTTTATGCCTAAAATCAGCGGGGGACCCCACCACAACCAGCCATGGCCTGTTCCACCACTTCTCGCAGCGCTAGATTAACAGAGGTCAAGTCCGACCTCCAGCAAGCGCACCCTTCCCTCGAGATAACTAAACCACATTTAGCCAAACCCAAAAGGCGAACTGGAAGTGTTTATGTTTTATATATTCATTTCATCAGTTATGTGTTTAGTCATTTAGTTATGGCCACGACAAACCTAGAAACCCATGCAGTCCGACGACAGACGGCAGCGCACCAGGGCACTCACAGTGCGGAGTGCACTGGCAGCAGGAAAGGGCGATAGGCGCAGCCCAGCTCCTGAGAACCTCGGGGAAGAAACATAATGCGAAACATGTCCAGGTCGAAGAGCATCCAAGTCTTAAAACACCACCGAGGGCCTACTCACCACCACACCTCCCCGCCTGCCGCCCGGATGGCTGTAACCGCCGCCCACCGCCCCCGGACCGCAATCCAGCACAGACGGCCGGGGCAGATGGTGAGGAGGGAGACCAACGTGTAGGCCGCGCGGCAGCCGCACCAGGAGGCCGTGCGGCGGTAGCAGGCCGCATCCCCGGCCTTGTAGCAATAGGCCGCGCAGCTGTGGAAGCAGCAGGCCGCGCGGCAGTACTAGGCCGCATAACCGGCCTGGGAGTACCAGGCTGTGCGGCAATGGAAGCGGCTGGCCGCGCGGCAGTGGCAGGCCTCGTGGCAGAAGGCCGTGCAATGCGCGCGGCCGCAGAAGGCCGCAAATCACAGCCTGTTGATGCCTCGGGCCCGGGCTCCACCTCATAAACCGGGCACGGGGAGTGGGATCAGGGGAGAGCCTGGCAGGCGGGCGGGAACGCCTGCCAGTGCTGTTGCGGCCCCCAGGGGCAGGGGCCGCAGGGGAGGCAGCAGGGGAGACCGCAGGGGGTGCTCCAGGGGGCCCACACCGGTAGCCATACCTTCAGTAATGCTTGCCAATTGTTCCCACAGGTGCCGGCCACCATCCACGCTGCAGCAGCCCTGAGGGAAGCCAGAAAGCCTCAACCTCCATCCCTCAAGCTGTGTAAACTTGCAGGCCCAGGCAAACAGGAGCAGGAGGACAGGACGCTGTTTGCTGGCCCGAATCCCAAGTGGCACTGAGGTAAGACCTCCCCCACACTGTCTTACACAGAACATAATCCCACCCACAGACTCTTCCAAACCAATCCCATGCATCTATCCCCACACTCCTACATGTGCCCATGTCCGCTTAGCTGTGCTATCTCCCCAGGGCCTTGATGCTGGCTCGATGATATTCTGTGGCTGCTTTGCATCCTCTGACACTGCAAACCTGCAGCATGTGGAAGGCAAGATGGATTCATTGAAGTATCAGGAAATCCTAGAAGAAAATGCCATGCCATTTGTGAGAAAGCAGAAGCTTGGACATCATTGGACCTTCCAGCAAGACAATGATCCTAAGCAGAAGTCCTAAAAAATCTACTGTGGCCATCATAGTCACCTGACTAAAACCCCATAGAAAATCTCTGGTGGGATTTAAAGCAGGTGGTTGCAACATGCAAACCTATGAACTCATTGCTCCTGTGCAATGGACTAGGATTCCTCAGGTATGCTGCCAGAAGCTGGAGTCTGGCTATCCATCTCATTTGCAGCATGTCATAACAGCAAAAGGGTGCTCTACTAAGTATTAAAGATATTTGCCATGAAGGGGTTGAATAATTTTGAGACTGGAGAAGTCATTATATGTTTTGTTTATTTCAGTTGAATTTGGGGAAAACACTTAAAGCATTTGCTGTCTTGAGCTATTTCTATTGCTTTTGTTTGATTTCATAGGCGTGCGCAGCCTATTGCATTAGGGTGTGCACCCTAAAGCACAAACACACAGCGCATGTATGTGTATGTATGTACATGTATATATATATATATATACATACACATACATATACATACATACACTGCTGTTTGTGTGTGTGCTGTTAGTGCGCTGTGTGAGGGTACTGTGTGTGTGTGTGAGGGTGCTGGTAGTGTGCTATGTGGGTGAGGATGTTGTTAGTGTGTTGTGTGTGTGAGGGTGCGGTTTGTGTGTGAGTGTGCTGTTTGTGTGAGGGTGCTGTGTGTTTGTGAGGGTGCTGTTAGTGTACTGTGTGTGAGAGTGTTGTGTGTGTGAGGGTGCTGTATGTGTGCTGTGTGTGTGAGGGTGCTGTATGTGTGCTGTGTGTGTGAGGGTGCTGTATGTGCTCTGTGTGTGTGCTGTAGTAAATATCCCCCCTCCCTTCTTACCTTATGTAGGGAGGGGAGATCCTTGCTGCCATGTGCCATCCCTGGTGGTCCAGTGTAGAGTATACTCTAGCCTGCGGGGCTAGAGTTCACTCTCGCGAGATCTGAGTGTTGCCACGGCAATGCTGAGATCTCGCGAGAGGAACCTGGCGAAGCTTCTGTCTAGAGCTCCCCGGGTCCTCTCCTGCCTCCCTCCATGCTGCTGTGGGCCGGTGAGGTAGATCTTTGATCTCCCCGCCGGCCCATGGAGGCTTAGAGCAGAGCCGGCACTTAAATAGTGCCGGCTCTGCATGAGCCTACAGGGGAGATCTCTCCTGCCGGCAGGGGTCAAGACCTGGGGCATAAAGTGTAAGAACTCTCCCAAGAATCCCACCCCCCAAAAAAATAATATACACTCGTGTATATATACGTGCACACACACACTGACACACACACATATATATATACGCGTACACACACACATACACTCACAGACACACACACATACACTCACAGACACACACATACTATGACACACACCCACACATACATTCACATACACTCACAGACACACACACATACACACACAGACATACTTAGACACACACACACATACTTAGACACACACACACATACTTAGACACACACACAGACATACTTAGACACACACACACTCACAGACACACACACACACACTCACAGACATACTTAGACACACACACACACACACACACACTCACAGACATACTTAGACACACACACACACATACTTAGACACACACACTCACAGACACACACACTCACAGACATACTTAGACACACACACACATACACACACAGACATACTTAGACACACACACACATACTTAGACACACACACACACACACACACACACACACACAGACATACTTAGACACACACACATACTTAGACACACACACATACTTAGACACACACACACTCACAGACATACTTAGACACACACACACACACTCACAGACATACTTAGACACACACACACACAGACACTCACAAATTATTATTTTTTTAATTAAAAATTGTCCACCCAGCCTCCCTACCTGGAGAGCTGGCGTGGACTTGTCCCTGGGGTCCAGTGGGTCGGGTGCCGGTCTCCATCTCAGCCGCGGCGAGGGAGCTGTGTGCTCTCTGCTTCCTCTCGCCGCGCGGGCTGTCTGCTGTAGCTGGGAGCCGGAATATGACGGCATATTCCGGCTCCCAGCTACAGCAAACAGCGCGCAACGAGAGGAAGCAGAGAGCACACAGCTCCCTCGCCGCGGCTGAGATGGAGACCGGCGGGGGGGGGTCCTTTACCTCTTGCCCCCCCCCCCCATGACGGGGGGAACTCGGAGGGCATTTGGGGGTGGCAGAGTGCCTGCAGGAACAGTGGGAACATTGTTCCCACATGTTCCTGCAGGACTCACAGGCGTGCCACGGGGATTAGGGTGTGCCTAGGCGCACCCGGCACACCCCGTGCGCACGCCTATGTTTGATTTGTTCATTGCAAACAGATGAATGTCTGTAAATTTTGACAATAAACCTTATTTTTAATGGGGTTTGACTGATGTTGATTACAGTTCTATATAAATACCAGAACTATAAATACCAGGAATAATTAAATAATAGTTGAGTAGTAGCTAGGCATGTGCATGGGGAAAATTTTCGGTTTGGTTCGGCATTCCGAAATTTGGGACTTTCGCAATTCAGGACTTCGGCAATTCGGCACTTCAACACTTCGTCATTTCGGAATTTCGGGACTTCGGCACTTCGGGACTTCTCTTACAGCCGCTTAGTAGATAACTCCCTAATTCCCACGGTATTAGGGAAATATCTACCAAAAGGCTGAAAGACCTAAATTGGTCTTTCAGCCAAATTTACTAATACTAAGTAAAAATTACTTAGTATTAGTAAATTTTTCCCCTACTCCCTATACCGCGAATAGGGGCATGTCTAGTAAACAGTGAGCAGCCTGTGGCTGCTCACTGTTAAAAAAAATAAATGAAAAATAGGGTCCCCCCTCCCTAAAGTAAAATGATGGGTGCGGGACCTATTGTCCTCCCCCCCGGCCCCCACCCCTGAGCAGTGGGTGGGGGCCCAAAATACTAATAAGGGGGTGACCTAATGTCCTCCCCCCTGGGCCCCCACCCCTGAGCGGCTGGTGGGGGCCCTACAGTAAAATAAGGGGAAGGGACCTAATGTCCTCCCCCTGGCCCCCACCCCTGAGCGGTGGGTGGGGGCCCTAAATACTAATAAGGGGGGGACCTAATTACACAGGGCACTCTGATACCTGTCAGTCTCTTCATTTACCTGTCAGAGCACTCTGATTGGATGGCTTAAACCCACCAATCAGAGTGCTCTGAGCCTAATTGCAGGGCGGGGCTGCAAAGCTCAGTCTGCGTGGAGCCCTCCATGGGTGAAGATGGATTTTTTTGTTTTTGCGCTCGTTTTTTTTGTTTTGTTTTTTAATTGCGTCAGTTATTATGGTTTTTTTGTTTGGCCTCTTTTGGGACTGAAAAAAGAAGATTTTAGAAGAAAGAAAACATTGAATGGTAAGTTTTTTTTTTTTTTACAGGTACTTAGTTAAAGCCCCCCCCCCCTTATTATTTTTAGGGTGAGGGGGGTAGATAGGGGGATACATTTTTTGGGGGGGAGGGGTTGACTAGGGGTTATGGGACCCCTAGTCACCTGGGGGGACACATTTTTTTTAGGGCCCCCACCCACCGCTCAGGGGTGGGGGCCAGGGGGAGGACATTAGGTGTCCCCCCTTATTCCAATTTAGGGCCCCCACCCACCCACCACTCAGGGGTGGGGGCCAGGGGGAGGACATTAGGTCCCCCCCTTATTTTACTGTAGGGCCCCCACCCACCACACAGGGGTGGGGGCCAGAGGGAGAACATTAGGTCCCCCCTTATTATAATTTAGGGCCCCCACCCACCGCTCACAGGGCCGTCTTTAATATTGATTGGACCCTGGGCAAGCATCTGCTTGGGCCCCCTGGGCATGCAATCACTCCCTCCACCCCAACCTAGAGGCGAAACTAATGTAGAGAGTGCCTTGGTGCAAATACAATATTAAGGCCTGCCCTGTAGCACAAGAGTAAAGAAAAGATAGATCCCCATCTGTCATACAACTCCTGCGATGCTATGCCAGCTGGGGATCTACCATCCTTGCAGGGTTGTATTTTTTAGCAGTGTTTGTGCAATTGAATGTCAGCATGTTATTGTATAGAGTGTATGTGTGCATGTAGGGGGTATTTGTATGTACTGTTACCATTGGAATGCAGTGGTGTACTTGTGTGTAGTGTTTGCGTTTGAATGCAGGGGGGTGTTTTGATGTAGTGTTGTGTTTTAAATGCATATGTACATTTGTGTGTAGTATTGGTGTTTCAGCAAACTGGTGTGCTTGTATGTAATGTTTGTGTTTGCAGGGGTCTGTTTGCATGTGGTGTGATTTCTATAACACATTTACATATACACATTAACACGCAGATACACACATAAGCACACTGACACATGCTCACACCTTGACACATACTGGCACATACACACACACACTCAGATACACACCCTTTGACAAACAGATACAAGCACTCAGATACACACACACACACACACACACACACACTGACACATCCACACACAGAGATACACACACACACAGAGATACACACACAGGTATGTACACACACACACTCAGATACACACATACATAAAGGTATAAATGCAGGGGTGTATATGTGTACAGTGCTAGAGATGGAATATAGGAGTGTATTTGTGTTGGCATTAAAATGCTGGGATGTATGCATTACCACACACTCAGATGCACACTTACACACACACTGGAACATACACACACACACACACACACAAACTGACACACAAGTACACATACACAGGTATACATACACACAGACAAACACAGCCAGATACACACACTGACACAAACACAGCCAGATACACACAAGGACATAAACACAGCCAGATACACACACACACACACACACACGTGTACATTTACATATTTTAATCTCGGCCTTCTAGCAGCTCTTAGACAGCAACTCCCAGCAACCTTGGCCAATATAATGTCTCAACTCTGTTCTTACATACCCTGGTCCAGAATTTGGCAAAAGTGACATTTGGAAATGGTGTACAGCCTTTGATAACACTTGATGCAATAATATGTTAAAATAAATACTTTTTACATTTATATTTAATAGGGAACTGCCAGGTTCTTCTAGGATTTTTAACATGTACTTATTCCCTGTGTGTTACATTACAAACACCAACACTTGAATAAAAGTGATATCATAAATTAGCATAACAAAAAAAAACAAAAAATATTTAGCCACCCTCCTGTCTCCTTACCTTTTGGGTACAGAAAGGTGGCTTCCCTGGGGTCCAGTGGGAGCTTGCTGGCCCAGGCTGATGGGAGTCTGCCATCAGCTTTCTCAGTCCCTCTCCCCCACAATGCTTGCGTCCTCCATGTGGTGTGTGCCCCCTCCCCAGCGGCACTGAGGAGGAAGTGATCTGTTCTTACTGGGAAATTCTGACCTTACTTCCTCCCAGCATGCCACAGAGAAGAAAATGAATCACAGGGCAGTGTGTGAGGGGGCTAGCTGTGAGTATGTATTCAGCCACCCCCATATTACAGGGGCCAGGGCCAGAGCAGTATTAAAGGGCTGTGGCCCCTGATTACCTCAGGTGCTGCAGGGGGCCCATGGGGCAGCTGCCTTAGGGCCCTCAGGAGTAACTGGGCCCGGGGCAGCTGCCCCTTTTGCCCCTCCTTAAAGACGGCCCTGACCGCTCAGATGGGTTAGGGGGGAGGACATTTGGTCCCCACCCCCTTATTTTACTGTAGGGCCCCCACCCACCGCTCAGGGGTGGGGGCCAGGGGGGAGGACATTAGGTCCCCCCCTTATTATAATTTAGGGCCCCCACCCACCGTTCAGGGGTGGGGGCCAGGGGGGAGGACATTAGGTCCCCCCCTTATTAGTATTTAGGGCCTCCACCCACTGCTCAGGGGTGGGGGCCAGGGGGAAGGACAACAGGTCCCCCCCATTATTTTACATTAGGGCACCCACCCGCCGCTGAGACATCCCATGTGTTCCCTATTAAGGGGTGTATATAAAAAAATACCCCTCTCTGTCTCAGTAGAGATATCTTTGCCAGAGGCTCAAGGAAGCAGGCTGAAGGGTCAGTATTAGGAACCGCTTAGGGGGGTCTGCCTTGACGTTGGCAGGCGGGCATTCCCTCCAATGGCCATTAGAGCAACTAAATGACCTCCATTTGTCTAAAAATACATAGGAATGTATAGGAAAAATACATAGGAGAGAGCGCAGGTAACTTTTTCTTTTCTTTGGTTTTTACTATATATTGGGGCTGATGTGTATTGTAGTCCTTGCTGCCGGCCCAGTGGTAATGGGAGTGAGCGCAGGACTTCTCTTTTTGTATTTGTATATACAACATACAAGATCGATGTGTGTGTGTGTATATATATATATATATATATATATATATATATATATATATATATATATATATATATATATATATATATATGTGAAAAATGGGGGGGGAGGCTGCACTCACCTTAAATTTAATATATATATATATATATATATATATATATATATATATATTAGAAAGAAGTGGGCACTCATTTTTGTTAGAAAAAAACTTGTGGTCCTTTTCAAGACAAATTAGAACAATTACAACATTGTATATATATATTGCAAAAATAATTACTTAATTAATTTACTTACATATAGGTAACTTTACATATATGTATGGATATGGCTCAAATTTTCCACTAGGTATTGTTGAGTCAAAATGTAGTCCTGGTAAGCAGAAATTCACCTCACATGTATTTGCCATTTATTCACCAGGCGTGCAGTGGTGAGTACATTTTATGGCCTGACTAGTAGCAGAGGACTTGCAATTTTAAGACTTTCAAGGTTATTCACTAAAATAAGATTTCAGGGTGAATTGAAAGTGTATTTGAAATTCAAGGTATATATGGCTGGACTGGAAACATTTTCTAAGTCAGCCTTGTTTCCAGTTTGGCTAATTTGGTCTTAGATTTGACATTCACTTTGAATTAACCCTGGATACTGACGTTAGTGAATAACCCAGTTACATTTTTAGTTGTAAATGCATTCTTTTATATAAGAGCAAGCATTCACTGTATTACGGTTTCTTTAACAGATGCTGCAAACAGTCAAAGGCGTGTAAATGCTTTTTTGGTGTTAAACATTATAGCTAATCCATTAGGGAAGGATGTGATGATTTTCCAGAAATAACTGATTGAAATTGTGGCATAATATATATTTCAAAAGCAAATGCAATCAAATCAATATTTGAAAAATAAAACTCCAAACATGTCTTGCGAATTGGAAAGGTTTTAAAATTTTACAAATATACTCTATAAATCTTTATATCTTTTAATGTCGGAGACTCAAAAAAGTGGTTTGAAATAGAAAATACTTTAAAATAGTCTGTAGGCTTCTAACTTTACTGTGTGAACGGATATTCATTATATGTAAATGTGTTAGCAATCTATCAGCTCCAAAATATGTGCAGAACATATTTAAGCTGAGACAGCTTCAATTCCAATGCTATAAATTCAAGACAACCTAACCAAATGTGCTTCATGTCTATTTAAGACATTTATGTCAGGGTTCAGATATTTTAAAATTAAATGGCATTATTCATGGCTTTCCATCATGGTTTTTTTCAGAAGTATAATAAAATCTCTTAGAGGTGTTAAAAACAGCAGCTGCTTTTGAATGAAACTACTTTAATCTTTGGGTACATTCTAAGATTCCTCTTTAGAGAATGTGTAACCCTTTAAGCATAAAGATTGCGCTTTTCAGTGACAACCTTTAATCGATATGGATTTGCTAAATTAAATTAGATCATCAAAGAAAGATTATATTTCTACACGCAGAAAAGACCATGTTTATTGTGATAAAAAATGGGCAGTGCAATTTTGTGGAAGAATTTGTGAATACACTAATGAGATGAGTAAACAAAAATTAAATTAGAAAGATTGGTTAATTAAACAGACACCATAGACATGTTTTTTGAAGTGGTTATGTTGCCTGGAGTCTGTACTGGCTTTTTGATAGATTTAATATAAATGGGGATCACACTCCACATTAATCAGACTAACTCATAACAGCAATGGGCAGGAGTGATAGGCTGAGAGCTCTCAGCTAACTTTTCCAGCCTATCATTGCCACTTGGGCTCTTGGGTTACTTATGTTATTTATTATAATGTGCCGGTTAGATAAGATAATGGTTATAAGCAAGTAGGTCAGTGGTAGTCAACCTTTTTCTACCTACCGCCCACTAATGCATCTTTTTGGTTGAAAAAATTTCCTTACCGCTCACCAGTTTTCGCGCAAATGCAGAATATTTTTAAGAAAGGAGGGTGTTTTTAAAAAAAATAAATGTACGTACATTTATCTTTTTATTTCTACTTAATGCAGGTTTATAAGGTTTTTAACTTTATAACGTTTAATGAGAAAACAATAAAGTAAATTGAAATTACCTTTACTAGTGATTAATGAGATCCTTGAGGTTGATGCTGCGAGACTAAATATTTGATATCTGGTTCGATTTTCGTAAGGAACAAACAAAGTCAGACGACTTCTCTGTTTGCGCATAATATGATTTCTCATTTGTGCGTCAGCTCATCTCCTCTCCCTCCTCAATTCCCCTCCCCACCTTTTTCCCCCCTTTTTTTTTATTTTTTAACCGTCCTTATAGCAATGCCCAGTAGGAAGGCTGAGCTAAGTAGCCCACTTACTATAGTCCACTATAACAGACAGGCACACATACAGACACACACACAAAGACAGACACACACACACACACAGACACACAAAGACACCTACACACAAAGACACACACACACGACACACATACAAAGACACAGACAGGCACACATACAGACATGCGCACACAGACATGCGCACACACACATAAGACATACATAGACACACACACATGCAGACACACATACATACAAAGACAAGACACACATGCAGACACACATACATACAAAGACAAGACACACAGACAGACAGAGAGAGACACACACACACACACATATATATATACAGACACACATACATACACAGACAGGCACACATACACACAAGACACATACAAACAGACATGCACACACACATGCAGACATACATAGACACACACACATGCAGACACACATACAATGACACATACATACAGACAGACACACACACATATATACACAGACAGACACATACACACACAAGACATACATACAAAGACACATACAGACAGACACACACACACACATTATATTTAAGTCACCCTCCTGTTTCCTACCTTTAAGGTGCAGGAGGGTGACTTTCCCTGGGGTCCAGTGGTGGCTCAGGTGGATGGGAGTCAGAGTTCCCACTCTGACTCCCTGGTGTTCCTCCCGCGCGGCTCTCAGTTTTAGCTGGGAGGAGTGACCGGGGAATCACTTCCTCCCAGCTCTGATGTCATCACAGGGGGCCCGGTCGCGCTGTTAAAGCGCCCAGCGCTGACCGGGCCCCCTTACAATCCGCATCCATCGGGTGGCCCTGACAGCATGGGCCACCCGATGGACACTTTGGAAGGCAGCCCCAGCGGTTTACCGGGCGGGCCGGAGCCGCAAATGGTCACGGCGGTACCCAGTCGCACGGGTACCGCCGGCTCGCACCCGCCCGATCAACCTGGAAATCCCTACCGCCCACCTGGAATCCTGAAACGCCCACTAGTGGGCGGTAGGGACCAGGTTGACGAACCATGAAGTAGGTGGACATAAAACAAAATATGGAATATATAATATACTAGTAGTATAAATATAAGCACAGAAAAATTAAATGAATCATTTAGAATAGGTTTAATAGAAAAAGAGTACAACCTAGTCTTTAGTCCTCAAGATAGTTAAATAGACCCAACTGATAAATTTATTCCTGACATATTGCTTTCCCCTCCAAACAGAAAGAGCCTATGGCAATTTATGGTTTCCCAAACCTCAGATGTTTATATAAGAAAACTGGAAATGATCTCCCTAACAAGCAATATAATTTATCTATAGTGGCTATAGAGCAACAAACCCCTAGTCACCGCCTCCTTTTCCCACACTGTGTAATTTGACTCATAACTCTCTGATTGATTACTTAATCCACCAATCAGAGAGTTATGAGTCAAATTACACAGCGTGGGAATAAAGAAGATTTTAGAAGAAAGAAAACATTGAATGGTAATTTTTTTTTGTTTTTTTTTTTACAGGTTCTTAGTTAAATGTCCCCCCTCATTATTTTTAGGGTGAGGGGGGTAGGTAGGGGGATCATTGTTTGGGGACCCCTAGTCACCTGGGGGGGGATATTTTTGTTAGGGTCCCCACCAGCCGCTCAGGGGTGGGGGCAGGGGGGAGGACAATAGGTCCCCCGCCCAATTGGTATTTAGGGCCCCCACCTGCCGCTCAGGGGTGGGGGCCAGGGGGAGGACATTAGGCCCCCCCCCTTTATTAGTATTTAGGGCCCCCACCCACCGCTCAGGGGTGGGGGCCCTTTAAATAGGGGAAACATATAACATATTTTCCTCATGGTAACAGCAGTATTAACATTAGAAACAACATACGAAAAGGGGAGTAGAGAAAAAATATAAATTAGTTATTTAACATAAAAACAAATTTATATACAATAAAGCAGCATGTTAGAGAGTAAAACATTTTCAATACTCATTTAGAAGATCAACCCATATACCGTATATACTCGAGTATAAGCCGACCCGAATATAAGCCGAGGCCCCTAATTTTACCCCAAAAAACTGGGAAAACTTATTGACTCGAGTATAAGACAAGGGTGGGAAATGCAGCAGCTACTGGTAAATTTCTAAATAAAATTAGATCCTAAAAAAATTATATTCATTGAATATTTATTTACAGTGTGTGTATACAATGAATTCAGTGTGTGTGTATGAATGCAGTGTGTGTATGAGTGCAGCGTGTGTGTATGAGTGCAGTGTGTGTATATGAGTGCTGTGTGTGTGTATATGAGTGCAGTGTGTGTGTGTGTGTGTATGAGTGCAGTGTGTGTGTTGCAAGGCCTTGGTGGGGGGTGGGCAATTTTATTATTATTTTTTTAATTATTTTAATATTTTTTTTATTATTATTTTTTATTATTATTTTTTATTTTATTTAATTATCATTTTTTATTTTATAAATATTATTATTTATATTTTTATTAATTTTTTCGTCCCCCCTCCCTGCTTGATTCATGGCAGGGAGTTTACTTACCTCTCCTGCAGCTCCTTTCAGCTCCCTCCTCCTCCGCGCCGGTCCGGTCAGCTCCCTCTGCCAGCTCACAGTGTAAGTCTTGCGGCCGCACTATGAACCCGCGGCTCTCGCGAGACTTACACTGGGAGCTGACAGAGGTGCTGAACGGCCCGGCGCGGAGGAGGAGGGAGCTGACAGGAGCTGCAGGAGAGGTAAGTAAATGCTCTGCAGCCCCCACAGCCCCCAGTCTGTATTATGGCAATGTAAATTGCCATAATACAGACAATTGACTCGAGTATAAGCCGAGTTGGGGTTTTTCAGCACAAAAAATGTGCTGAAAAACCCGGCTTATACTAGAGTATATACGGTAAAAGGTATTTAAAATAGATCCCAAAATATTAAAAAAACTGCACCAACTTTGGTCTAAAATGGCTTAATAGACCAAAGTTGGTGCAATTTTTTAAATATTTTGGGATCTATTTTAATATATATGTTTCCCCTATTTAAAGAGTTAAATGTCTTAAAATGAACTTAAAATGAATTACTGAGGAAGATGAATTGTTGTTTTTTTTTTTAAAAAGGTTTCTTTTTGTAACATTTATTAAGAAAAAGTCTATATACAAGGTAGTATTGTATAACGAAATTGTTTTCCAAAATAAACTGGCGAAAAGAAAATTTTTAGTACTGGCAGTTTTGCAGAACAGTTTGCCTAAGCTGGAAGAGCGTCATGGCGTGGGGACCGGAAGTTGCGTCATGACAAGGGGACCGGAAGTTGCGTCATGACGCGGGAACCGGAAGCTGCGTCATGACGTGAACCGGAAGTGACAGGAGAAAAGGTCAGGACGTAGGATGCCGCCCTGACACCGGAAGAAGAAAGAAAAATGGCGCAAAAGCCAAAAAAAAAGCGCCCAAAAAAGGCGCCAAACTAGATATATTTAAGAATTAAGAAGAAAGAAGAAAAACAGACTTTTGATAAAGGCCCAGGCCGAAACGCGTCAAGTCTTTGCTATTTGCATAGTGGACTTCTCATTTTATTATATCCAGTATTTGCTTTTACCCTCATTTTGTAGTGTGTCAAATAAATTGTTATTTTATTCCTTGCATCCTGGAATACTTGAATTAATCAGCAGGACCACGAAGGGGGAGCAGTCTTGTGTGTGAAGTACCACTTACAGATATTATCCATGCCTGTAGTCTGAGCCAGCTTATGTTAAGTGGCTCATGACCATGTGAGTGAAACCTTTTTAAAGTCTAAATTATTATAAGGTTTTACGTTATTACCCTATGTGCGTTTTTTTCTGTTTATATTTTATATACAGGAGTAATTCAAGCACGGATATTATTTCCGATCTAAGGGTAATTTGTATCTTGCTATTTGATTTAGTGTGCACTCACCAATTTTTTATTGTATGTTCTTTATTTGTATGTGTTTTGAGTGACTCACATAAGGTGATAGGAGCACCTCTTTTGTATTTGTTTAGTTTTTTAGCCTTATATTTTATTGATTGTATTACTATATAACATGCTCACTAGTAACTCAAATGAGTAGACCACTGGTAAAGAAACTAAACCTTACGTTGCTGCATTACTTTAAAGAAAATCAGCTATGACTAACAGAAATAATAATAATAATAGCTTTGTGCATGACATAAGATGGAAACCAAGGTGGCATCCGCCTGTGTGTGTGACCACAGATTTCAGGTGAAGTCCTGAAGCCAGGATCAACCAATCCCCTGAGTGGAAATAGCAAGGTGTTGCACCTCTCCAGCTCCAGACTCCTGCAAGGGCTGACCTCGTCACTCCCAGGGCTTGGAGCCTCTCTATGGCGAACGCCTTCTCTCTCCATGTGCAGCGCGAGAGACCAGGATTAGGCTGTCACTCTTTGTGGCTGTTTCTCCTTGCCCAGGAGCTCTGCAGCGACTGTGTTTCTCCAGACTCTCGCTTTCAGATGCCGTGTTTTCGGCGCTTATGCGCCCGCTGTTTGTTTCTCCACCTCCGCAACGCCGTGTGGGGAATGCTCCGGATAAATCCAGTGCCGTGGTGTCGACCTGCAGACCGGACACGGTGTACCTTGGCTCGAACCACAGGAGTATGGGTGAGAACCCGATTGAGTTTCGCCCAGAATTGTGCACTCAGGCGATCGAACACCTGAAGAAGCGGATCCACATGGGTGGGTAGGCGTGTGTCACAGTAGGCCCTGGTGGGACAGCCATCTTAAGCTATAAGCTGAGAATGTCAACGTCTTGTAGAGTAGGTCACAGATTACACCAGTGGGGACTGGGATATCCCCCACCGGTCCAAAGGGGGGGGAGCAGGGCTCAGGAACTGATACTGCAGACACCAGCAGGTCCAGGCTGGGAGATCGGCCATTTCCCCCCTCTGTGGGTCACACCAGGCGTGTAGGCCGCAGAACAGTCCTAGGCCACAGGCTATGTGGTGAGGCTTTAAACTTGTTCAGTTGAGTACCCTAGCTTGCAGGGTCAGGTAAGTACACTTTAGAGCAACCTTTGAAGGTATAATCCCACCATAAAACAGTGGTATTAAATCTGTAGGTGAGGAGCATACACCATGTGCACCCATCCACCATGATGGCCAGGCCCCGCCCCCGTAGTTTTCTTTTTTATATTAATTTATTTAGTCTTTAACTGAATTTTGCTCAATACAGTAGCAATTGCACTACTAAAGTAAAAATATGTAGTAATGCGCATATTATTTAATGAGCTCAGAATTTCATTACATTGGACCACAATAATCAATAGTATACTTACTGCTCATGAGGACAGTTTCAAAATTTACTTTAGTTCCATTTTATAACAATGTTTTTCAGATTTTATTTAATTAACCTTTTTTAAATTATTTTGTATAAATGAGTAAATAACGATGTAGCACAAATTCTGAAAGGTTTTCAGATAATATAAAGTAAATATTTTAAAAGTCAGTTTTGGGAAAATTGTGGACATTTGCTGGACTATTTATTACAATGTTTTTAAATTACCCTCTTATAATAGAAATAAAATACAAATTCGAATAAATGTTTAGAAAAGAATGTAAAAAAATCATATAAATGTTAAAAGTAATATAAATTAAAGATTCCTATGACATACTTTTACAGTGTAGTAGATATTACAAAGACATATTTGTATTTAATAACTGATGGGGGTTAGACCAAAGCGTTATAATAATTAGCAGGATATTTTTTATAAGCCATTTTATTTAATACACTGTGTTGCAACAAAAGGCGCTTCTAATGCATAGATGAAAAGATTAATAATCTGATTTACAACGTTCATTATTTTCTTCCAAATAAAACCATAAAATACTGGCAATGATCCGTGTAAGGAAAACCATAAACATAATGAAAACAATTTGTTTAAATTAATAAGCAGTATTTCATAACTAATAAAAAAATAAGCACACTTTAATTTAACTTGATAATTGTGGTATAGTTCATTTGATAAACAAAAGTCCTTGCACGGAATATTTCATCTCTGCTGCCAAAAGGACTAATTTTAAATAT
This sequence comes from Pelobates fuscus, assembly GCF_036172605.1. Taxonomy (NCBI): domain Eukaryota; kingdom Metazoa; phylum Chordata; class Amphibia; order Anura; family Pelobatidae; genus Pelobates; species Pelobates fuscus. The sequence goes on along the minus strand of NC_086324.1, from coordinate 93,336,377 downwards.
ATATATATATTCATCCCGCACTCTCCAAAAATATTGTAGTATTTTTTTAGTGCATAGCAGGAATCACACAAACATAACTTTTTGTGTTTACACAGGAGCCTTTAAAGGAACACTATAGTCACTTAAATTACTTTAGCTAAATAAAGCAGTTTTAGTGTATAGATCATTCCCCTGCAATTTCACTGCTCAATTCACTGTCATTTAGGAGTTAAATCACTTTGTTTCTGTTTATGCAGCCCTAGCCACACCTCCCCTGGCTATGATTGACAGAGCCTGCATGAAAAAAAAAATGGTTTCACTTTCAAACAGATGTAATTTACCTTAAATAATTGTATCTCGATCTCTAAATTGAACTTTAATCACATACAGGAGGCTCTTGCAGGGTCTAGCAAGCTATTAACATAGCAGGGGATAAGAAAATCTTAATTAAACAGAACTTGCAATAACGAAAGCCTAAATAGGGCTCTCTTTACAGGAAGTGTTTATGGAAGGCTGTGCAAGTCACATGCAGGGAGGTGTGACTAGGGTTCATAAACAAAGGGATTTAACTCCTAAATGGCAGAGGATTGAGCAGTGAGGCTGCAGGGGCATGTTCTATACACCAAAACTGCTTCATTAGGCTAAAGTTGTTCAGGTGACTATAGTGTCCCTTTAAGCTTAAAGGGTTAATTTTTTTAAATTAAGTTTTCTTGTCATCGTTCACATTATAACATACTGTGTGTTTACTCAGCATGCATACTTGTACATAACTAAAGTTGAGCGAACACGGACTGTAAAGCTCGGGTTCTTACCGAACATTACGGTTTTTGGACCCCGGACCCGAACACGCACATATCACTGTATGTTCGGGTTGGAGTTCAGTGTTCGGCAATTTAATGGCGCGTTTTCAAAGGCTGCAGGGCAGCCAATCAAGAAGTGTTTGACTCGTGTGCCCTTAGAAGCCATCACAGCCATGCCTACTAATGGCATGGCTGTTATTGGCCAGTGCAGCATGTGACCCAGGCTCAAAACTAGTACATTAGTGGGGTGCATTTCATATCTGAGTGCCAAATAGAAGCGTCAAATACTGCGGTTACATCAGAGTTTTAAAAAGTCAATATTTTTTTTGTGCTAAATAGTACATTTGGGGTGGGCACTTAATATCTGAGAGTCAAATAGAAGCGTCAAATACTGCTGTCACATTGCAGTTTTAAAATGTAAATTTTTTTGGGTGCTAATCTGCTAAATAGTACATTTTGGGGCCTGCTCTTCATATCTGAGAGTCAAATAGAAGTGTCTAATAGTGCGCTTACAGCGCAGTTGTAAACATTATTATTTTCTGGGTGCTAACCTGCTAAATAGTACATTTTGGGGCATGCACTTCATATCTGAGAGTCAAATAGAAGCGTCTAATAGTGTGCTTACAGCGCAGTGGTAAAAATTCTAATTTTCTGGGTGCTAATCTGCTAAATAGTAAATTTGGGCCCTGCTCTTCATATCTTAGAGTAAAATAGAAGCGTCTAATAGTGCGCTTACAGTGCACTTGTAAACATTCTAATTGTTTTGCTGCTAATCTGCTAAATAGTACATTTGCGGCCTGCGATGCTCTTCATATCTGAGAGACAGCGCAGTTGTAAACATTCTAATTGTTTTGCTGCTAATCTGCTGCTTACATTGGAGATTTAAAAAGTTAATGTTTTCTTTTTTTTGGTGCTAAATAATATATTTGGGGTGTGCACTTCATATCTGAGAGTCAAATAGAAGCGACAAATAGTGTGCTTACTGCACAGTTGTAAACATTCTTATTTTCTGGGTGCTAATCTGCTAAATAGTAAATTTGGGGCATGCACTTCATATCTGAGAGTCAAATAGAAGCGTCAAACTGTGCGCTTACTGCACAGTTGTAAAAATTCTAATTGTTTTGCTGCTAATCTTCTAAATAGTACATTTTGGGAGTGCTCTTCATATCTGAGAGTCAATAGAAGCCTCAAATAGTGAGCTTACTGCGCAGTTGTAAAAATTCTAATTGTTTTGCTCCTAATCTGCTAAATAGTAAATTTTGGTGCCTGCTCTTCATATCTGAGAGTAAAATAGAAGCGTCTAATAGTGCGCTTACTGCGCAGTTGTAAAAATTCTTATTTTTTTGGTGCTAATCTGCTAAATAGTACATTTGCAGCCTGCACTTCATATCTGAGAGTCAAATCGAAGCGTAACTTTGATTCGAATTTACTACATCGGTCACTTGTAATATTGTTTCACACCTACAACACTTGTTACACAGATCTAAGTGATAGAAAACAGATTGATATTTTCTACACTAGAAACTACCAGATAACAAGCTGCTATATTTAAAGCAGTTATCAATAGCTAAGAGGTACTTAAACAATATTGTAATTCTGGGGCAATACGTCCAACTGGGAGGTCAGTTTATAGAGAAAACGGTTGCCTGGATACAATTCTAAAATCATTTCCATATGTCCTTTGCAGACTTTACATGCTGGAAAAACACAGGGGCCAACTGCTGTGACTTTCTGCAGTGTGCATACGGGCAAGGAGGGCAGGGTTGAGGAGTGGGTGGAAGATGATGTGGAGGATGATGAGGTCCTAGACCCCACATGGAATCAAGATCATGCGAGTGACGTGTGCAGATTGGAGGAAGAGGAGCTGGTCGCACAGAGTCACCAGCAAAGCATAAGAGGGAGCAGGGTGCAAAAGCGGAGCGGCCGTCCCCTAGCGCTCATTGGCATATATTAGCTTGAGAATTACCCTTTATACAAGTAATACATGTAGTGATCAAAGGATCCATAATAGAGTTGAGCGAGCAGTTCGGGTTCGTACCAGATTTAACGATCCATTCGTAGTTTCACAGTCAGGTGGACAGTCCGGTGACTGGGACCCAGACACTGTCTGGGCGGCAGTCGGACGACCGGGACCCAGTATGCCTGATGTTGAAGTTAGGAGTTACAGTGTGGACTGGATTAGCAGGGTCTGGTGCAGGGTAACGCATGCCCCCTGGTGTTGAGCACCAGTGTTTGTGCGGCCACATACCAGGACCCTGATGCAGCTTCAGTAAAAAGAGTACCAGAAGCCATCACCAGACTGATCCGCAACTTGGAACAGGATGTGACATTCACTGTAGCGGCTGTGCGCGCTTTCGGCGTTCTCATCCTGCTGCTGCTAGCATGTCTGCACTTGCCTCATAAGCAAAGTGCCCACAAGGTGGAACTCCACCTTGCACATGCTGGAGAGACTGTTTTTTACCAGCAGCAGGCGATAGTGGAGGTTTGGCTGCAGCACACACGGGTCAGTGGCTCTGCACCAGACATCCCTCCAATTGATCAGAGTTAAAGGGTTTCAAGTGGACTCATTACAATTACAGGGCCTCTAAAGAGTCCTGTATTGTAATTTGTCGTCACTACCTTCCCGCGTCAGGAGTGGGTCATTTGCGCGCCTGCTGCCTTCCTTGCATGTGGTAGCCGTTTCTCAGGGTCCCTGTACAGAATGGAACCCTGATTTCCCGTTACCCGTGGTCACCATGGTAGGTGCAGAAACTGGCATTGAAAGTTGATATGGATGACATCCGGATGCAAAGTCGCCGTCACGGTGATGTGCGATTGGCCCGCGGTTTTCTAGAGTCAACAAAGTGCCTGCGCAACTATAATGTCAACAGCTACTCTGCGGAACAGAGTTGTCTTTTTTTATGTCCCAATATTTTGGGGGCTACCCCAATTAAATAAAAAACAGTGTTGGCTACCTCCTCCTCCTCCACCGCTGCTTCCACCTACACTGCCACGGTCACCGCCTCCTCAACCTATGGGTCACTTAGTATAAACTATGTACACATTAGCAGAGGCTTGTGAAGGCCTTTTCTCCATGCATCAGGAGTTGAGCATTTCTCCATGCATCAGGACTGCAAGAAATGCACCGCAGGCCGCAAATGTTTCTTTTTTTATATGTCCCAATATTTTGGGGGCTACCCCAATTAAAATAGAAAATAGATATATAAAAAACAGTGTTGGCTACCTCATCCTCCTCCACTGCCGCTTCCACCTACACCGCCACGGTCACCGCCTCCTCAACCCATGGGTCACTTAGTATAAACTATGTACACAATAGCAGAGGCTTGTGAAGGCCTGTTCTCCATGCATCAGGAGCTTAGCATTTCTCCATGCATCAGGACTGCAAGAAATGTACTGCAGGTCGCAAATGTTTCTTTTTTTCTATGTCCCAATATTTTGGGGGCTACCCCAATTAAAATAAAAATAAAAAAACAAAATATATATATATATATATATATATATATATATAAACAGTGTTGGCTACCTCATCCTCCTCCACTGCCGCTTCCTCCTACACCGCCACGGTCACCGCCTCCTCAACGTATGGGTCACTTAGTATAAACTAGGTACACAACAGCAGAGGCTTGTGAAGGCCTTTTCTCCATGCATCAGGAGTTGAGCATTTCTCCATGCATCAGGACTGCAAGAAATGCACTGCAGGCCGCAAATGTTTCTTTTTTTCTATGTCCCAATATTTTGGGGGCTACCCCAATTAAAATAAAAAATATATATATATATATATATATATATAAACAGTGTTGGCTACCTCCTCCCCCTCTCCCGCCGCTTCCACCTACACCGCCACGGTCACCGCCTCCTCAACGTATGGGTCACTTAGTATAAACTAGGTACACAACAGCAGAGGCTTGTGAAGGCCTTTTCTCCATGCATCAGGAGTTGAGCATTTCTCCATGCATCAGGACTGCAAGAAATGCACTGCAGGCCACAAATGTTTCTTTTTTTGTATGTCTTAACTCTTCAATGGATAAGTTGCTCTGGTAGAACACTTTCTAAAATAGGGTCTTGAAGAAGAATCGGCCAAAACTGTTTAATAATTTTTCTGATATTATAGTTAGAAGGTCTTTGCGATCCACTTTCATCACTTGTAATCTTGCATCCTCTAGTTTTCTTTCTTCATATCCTTTATCTTTTTTTATTTTAGTGGATTGACTATCATAATTTATAATGTCAGTGCAATTGCATCTGATTCTTAAAAACTGACCCTTAGGGGCATTCTCCAACCAAGGAGTAAAATTACAGCTTTCTCTTTCTATAAAACTATTAGCGTCTACTGATTTAAAACAATTCTTTGTTTTGATTTTGCCTTTCTCTATAAAAATGCTTGAGTCTAAAAACTGAACTTCCTGTTCACTCCAAATACTGGTCAAACTAATTCCCCATGTGTTGGAATTTAAAAAAAGCTAAAAAAAATCCTCTAGAGATTCCACACCACAATTCCTAAGGGTCAGTTTTTAAGAAACAGACGCAATTGCACTGACATTATAAATTATGAAAGTCAATCCACTAAAATAAAAAAATAAACTTTATAGATAAAGGATATGAAGAAAGAAAACTAGAGGATGCAAGATTACAAGTAATGAAAGTGGATCGCAAAGACCTTCTTGTATATAAGGATAGAATTAAGAAAAATATAGAAGGAGTACCTTTTATTTGTAATTACAGCACAGAGAACTATAATATCAGAAAAAATATTAAACAGTTTTGTCCGATTCTTCTTTAAGACCCTATTTTAAAAAGTGTTCTACCAGAGCAACCTCGATTTATTCATAAAGGAGTTAAGAGCTTACGCAATATTTTAACTACAAGTTTTATTAAAGAAAAAAATGTGCCTGATACCTTCCTAAATAAAGAGAGAGGATTTTTTGGATGTGGCTAGTGTTTGACCTGCAGAAGAACGGGTAACAAAAGAAGAAGAATGATCACATTAAGACCAAGGAAGGGAAGGACCATCAGATAAGAGAACTTATCACGTGCCACTCCAATAATTTAATTTATGCTATGCAATGCCCTTGTGGTTTAAATTATATTGGAAAACCACTAGAGCACTTCACATTAGGATACAGGAGCATCTTAAAACATCTTAAAGGGGTTAGAAACCCACAGTGTACCTCTGCATTACAAACATTATCATGATCAATCACCAATAGTCACTATATTCTTAGGAATAAAAAAAGTAGAAAAAGACTGGAGAGTAGGAAATTTTGATCTTAAATTAAGTAGAGAGGAAATGCAGTGGATTTTTAAACTTAATACTCTTGTTCCCTATGGTCTTAACTCTGACTTCGAAATGTGTCATTTTTTAAAATAAATTCCCTAATAGTAATACATATTCTCTTCAATATTTAGATATCTGATTTATTGTTCCTATTCCTATATGTTTAACCCCTTAAGGACACATGACATGTCTGACATGTCATGATTACCTTTTATTCCAGAAGTTTGGTCCTTAAGGGGTTAAATTGTTTCTATAGAAATTAGTAAATGTACACAAATTTTTACATGTCATATTTTATGTTTTTTATATGTCATATTATGTATTAATTTTTATAGAGAACAAGATTATCTATTTATACCTATATATATTGATATAATGTGTAGTATGTTTTTTAATCCTTATGGAATATATATACATTTTAGCCTTATACTGGTATTCATTTTTTGTCATTTATTGAAATATATTTTATATTTATCACTGATTTCACTTTTTCCCATCCTTTTTTTTCATATTCTATATATGAACACATACTATATTGTGTGAGTGAGTAAATAACTTTATATGAACAATCTGGAACCATATGATGTGATCAGATGCATTGAAAACGAGACCGGCAAGCAAAAGTGATTAATATTACGTCATATGCGGAAGTAACCAAGCCCGATTGTGAAAACGAGGCTTTGAACGCATATACTACCCACCGGAAGATCGAGAGAAATTTTGGCGGGAGAACTTGAAACCACACAGCGCCCCCTCATCAAGTGGAAAGGTATTTAAGCAGGACTCCCTATACATGGAGGATCATACAAAGAGGATAAACCCAGCTGAGGAAGCCGAGAGGAACTTGATTGACTGATCACCTTTATGCCCTTATTTTTTAATATATTGAAATTTGTATATTTTGTACTTTGTTTTTAATTGTTTTTAGACTATTTTTTTATCAGACGTTGTAGACTGAATTTGGGGAAATATACCCTTAAATAAAATTGTTTCTATACATATCCTGGGCTATTGGTCTCTTGCTTATAGGCGTGTAGTCCTTATACTACACAATACGCTGTGATTGAACCTATTGACAGCCCCACCTTTGTGAGTATATAGTAGATAGATATTTCACTCTATCTTTTGGTATATACTACATTGCACCATATATGCCTTCTGCATAAGTTCAATTTTAGGACTACAAGAAAAACTGCATTAAAGAAGGGGAAGGTCGCCTAAATGGACCTGGTGGTGTTTCATCCTTGAGCTAGTTTTATTGCTCAGGAGAATGTGAGTGGTTCTTGATATGACTCTTACCCTCAATCTGTTATAACAATTTTACACTATTGGAGTTTTGTATTCCTTTTCTAGGCACTTCTGCCGATTTCAACGAACATTATTGTACTATAGTAGGCCAAGTATTTTTTACGAATTTATTTTACATTTAAAACAACGCTACACCTTTTGGTTTATTGATATATGTTTTTGGTGTTTATGGGAAGATTACATTTGGTGTTATAGCAGCTATTAATATAGATTGTTGTGCATAGCACTGTATAGATACCTACAATATCAGCACCAGTATACTCCTTTTTCTATTTGTCTTTTTCCTTGATGAAGGGCTCTTATAGTGAGATCAGCTGTAGCTTGTTTATTCAGATCTTCATATAGGAGAGACATAGCATTAAAAAATTATTCTATTGAGTCAAGAATGGGATAATCATTCTCCAAAAATGAATGAACCCATGACATGGGTTCTCCTCAAAGGAATGACATCACTGAACAAACTTTAATCCTGTCCGTAGGACATGATCTTGGCTTGAGGGCAAACAACAATTTGCAATAATTAAGGAATTTCCTATATTTCGAGCGATCACCTGAAAACTTTTTAGGGTTACACACAGCCAGGTCTGGGGGTTCATGAGTACCACTACCAGTAACTGTGGAGGGGAAAGCCTGGTTCTGGATTTCTCTAACATATGTTAGAATCTTTCTTTGGCTATTTGTAAATCGTGCATTCCTTGGGATAGTATGTCAACTCTGTGATTAAGAGAATTTATCTGGGAGGTTATCTCTGCTGGTTCCATGTTAAGGCTTAGTTATTATGTAATGCTTTCCAATTAAGAAGAGAAATTGAGGAACACAAGTGCAGAAATACAAATATTCAATGTTTTCCTATGGACGTTGAGTGTCTTAGAATAGCGGAAGCTCCTCTAGCGGCTGTCAGTGAGACAGCCACTAGAGGCTGGATTATCCCTCGGTGAAACATAGCAGTTTCTCTGAAACTGCTTTGTTTTCAGCTGCAGGGCTAAAACTAGAGGGCCCTGACACCCAGACCACTTAATTGAGCCATGTGTTGCGGCCCCCGGCCCGAGCAGAGTAAGCGCGGGGGGCGGGGCCCCATGGGTCCAAGGAGCCGGACAGCATGCACCCAGGGGACAAGATTGAACTGATGTAAGTATGTAATTGTGTATGTCTCTGTATGTATGTATGTATGTCTCTGTATGTATGTCTGTATGTCTTTGTATGTATGCTTCTGTTTGCCTGTATGTCTCTGTATGTACAAATGTATGTGTCTGTATGCTTGTATGGCTTTGTATGTATGTTTCTGTTTGCCTGTATGTCTCTGTATGCCTGTATGGCTTTGTATGTATGTTTCTGTATGCCTGTATGTACAAATGTATGTGTCTGCATGCCTGTATGTCTTTGTACGTATGTGTCTGTATGCCTGTATGTCTCTGCATACCTGTATATATGTACGTGTCTGTATGACGGTATGTCTCTGTATGCGTGTATGTCTTTGTATGCCTGTATGTATGTATGTGTCTGCATGCCTGGATGTCTCTGTATGTATGTTTCCGTATGTCTATGTATGTATGTATGTGTCTGTATGACGGTATGCCTCTGTATGTATGTCTTCATATGCCTGCATGTCTCTGTATGTGTCTGTGTCTGTATGTCTCTGTATGATTATTTCTGTGTTTGTATGACCCTTATTTTAAACGAGGGTGGGGGGCACCAAAATGCATCTTCGCCTGTGTAAATAAAAATCCTAGCACCGGTCCTGCCTTTAAGAGAATCTCCAAGAAAAGTAAAAAGTCCTTTGAAGAAATGTAATGGAGTATTCAATTATTCTAATGTCCCAAAAAAGGTTTACGAAATTTGAAGTTAATTTAAATGTCCAGCAATAGCAGAAATCCTGTAGCAGAGATCATGGAAAGCCCACTTTTACATTGTTAATGCAATAACCTTGTAGCAGCATCAGCATGTGGCAGGATAGATTAACAGCTCTGCTGCCCTATATAGAAAAGGAACACATGCTGGCTACTAAGAGTACTCCATAAATTTGTGGTGAAATACATCCACTCACCTACAACCTTAGCCAGCTCATATTTCAATAGTAGGAAACACGAACTGTACAGTGATGGGGCTATCTTTCTGCTGAAACCAAATTGTGAGGGAAGTACATATTGCAGAGAAAAGATCTGCTTAATGAGCTCTCCTTCTGTTATGTAAAAGAATGCTCCTACTACAGCACTTGTCAAGACAATTAAGCAGGTGATTTTGTTAGCCTGCTGTTTTTGAGATTCTTTTGGCATGAAATCCAAGACAATGTTCAAGAGTGGTGTGGGAGACCTCCCTGTACCCCTCCTGGGTTCCTCCACCAATTACCAATTCCTAACTGGAACAGGGGAAAAACCTTTGCGCTTCTGCCTCAGTCACCCTGACTTGACTGGGGTCCTCCTGGAGCCTCTCCATCCTGAAACAGGATAGGGGACTAGCTCTATTCACTCCTAGGGACTGGGACACACAGTCCTGGGAGCTGTAGTCCTTACAAGGACTTTCCCCACTGAATCCTCCATGAGCTGGAACAAGGTGCTGATCAGTGATTAGCCCCATCCCCTCCCAGTAACTAGACAACAAATAGTTCTGGGAGTGCAACTGAATTCATTTTAATGGGACATGGTACAGCCAAGTTATACACAGACACCCAGCAGGGGGTCTCCATACAATTACACAAAACTTTCATTAATGGGAATACAGAACAGGTCACAGAGAAAGAACTACAAAGCAACAAAGTGATTCCTTACACTAGTTACTACCTCCCCCTGTACCAATTCACCATGACAACAAAAGATTATCTTGGTTTGACCCCCCTGTCCCTTCAAAGTATTCTCTGGTTACATCAACACAGCCCTTTGCTGTAGTAGATAGACTTGCGGCTCCCACAGCAGGTCGTCACTCACAGTGCAGCATTTAACTTGATTAACACACAGAATACATTTCACACCTAACTATACTTTATAGTTTATAGAGCTGCTGCTCCCCCTTTGTTGACCCACAGCTACATATACACACACATGTTGACACACACTGCTCTATGTAGAATAGAGCTACACAATACAGCGATATCTGGATACATGGAAAACAGTCACAAAAATGGCACCGCAAGCTTGTGACTTGCGCCAAACAAATCAGGTCATCCATCACATAACTCACCCCATCGAGATAGACAGACTTGTGGCCAGACACACAACGAGCCTGCAACAAGTCCACAGTCCTTGGGGGTCCAATGTGACTGGACAAGTGGGTGCAAGACAGTCCCTAGTCTCTGTGTGTGTGGGCAAAATGGTAGCCATTCTCCCCTCCCAGCTCCCCTCTCCCAGGACAGAGTTAGTCCAAGGGAAAACAAGGTGACCCCACAAACAATACATTTTTAAATAACCTTGATCTGAGTGCCCAAGTTTTCCAATAGTGCTCAGATCCATGCAGTGTAGTTAGGTCCTCTATCCAGCTACATATATAATAACTTCCAAACGGTGTCCCAGACCTGGACCATAGTCGGTGAGCAGGAGGCCGGCTTCTACACTCTTCCAGGAGTCCATGGCAAACGTACGTGGGAAGGAGTGTTTGTCACAAGTGGTCTTGCAGTCACGACCCTAAGATAGTGTGAGCTGGGGGTCTGTCTGTCTCTGTTGCACTAGGTTCAAAATCCTCCCTGCTCTGTCTAATAGTGGTAGTAGTGGAGAAGATACCGATGGTGGTGGTTGACTACACAGAAGTACATACAGCACCAGTGCACCTGGTGCCTTGCTGGCACTAGTGAGATGAACCTTCACTCTCCCAGGACTCACTTCCTTGCCACACAATTTGCACTTTCTTTTCATGATCACAATGCAACCCTTTTGTAATCCTTCTTGTAATTCCTCTGTACCATAGTAAATTTCCTTGTGGTACAGACTAAAAAAAATTAGAGACCACATATCTTTGGGAGCACCAACAGAGAGGGGTTGTGGAGAAGAGGCAGAGACAGAAAAATAAATACTAAAAGAGCCCTGGGAGATGTAGGAGGAGCAACAGGAGAGAGCAGTATCTCGTAGACTGAGATTATGGAGGATGAGAAGAAAGTGTTGGTGATCAATAGTGTTAAAAGCAGCAGAAATAGTTGGAGGAGCAGTAACAGGAGAGTTAAGAGTGTGAAAGAGGCGTTTGGGTATATGGAGTGAGGTTATGAGGGTGTTGAAAAAGTTTTATTTTGCAGATGAAAGAGACAAGCTGTATGAGCATAGCATAAACTTATAGTGGAGAAAGTTAGCCACAGAATGAGACTTTCTCCAGCAGCATTTGGCAGTTCTGAAGCATTTTTGAAAGTATCAGGTCAGCTTGGTGTGCCAAGGTTTTAATTCTGGGTTTATTGCTATGTTTAAATGTAGGAGGAGCCATCATATCTAGTTCGGAGGATGGAGTTGTAGAGGGAGGTTGCAGAGCTAGGGCAGATGAGATATGATATAGGTAAAAAGAGAGTTTGGAGGCTGGTGTAGAATCGTTATAGGTCAAAACCATGGAGGTTTTTGCAAGACTGATGTACAAAGGGTAGTATAATTTGGGCAGGTAGTATGCTGATGTCAAAAGTAAGCAGATGGTGGTCAGATAGAGAAAATGGAACACTGGAGAGATTAGAGGGAATACAGAGATTGGTGAAGATGAAATCAATAGTGTATAGTATACCAAATTCAGGAGTTATCTACTGCTAAAAGAGCAAATGTAATAAAAATAGCCCTTTTCTTATTTTTTTATATCAAATTTACATACATACCTACCATATATAGCCAGTATATTCTCAGCATAGAAAGTAGATTCAAACATATAAAGAGAGTAAAATAGAAATACAGATCATGGCACAATTGAGCTGGTACAAATGAGGTTTAGCAAATAAGCTAAGCTTAGCTCAGGAGATGTAACAGAAGTTCCTACTGAGGAATATCTATTTCTCTATAGTGATAGTGGAGCAGGGAGCGGTATACAGTGGGCTCCAGGTAAGAAGTAAAGCTGTTCAAAAACAGTCATACTGCGCACTACAGTGAGATGTGGTGGTTATGGTGCTTGGCGTGTTCATTTAAACTTCTTCGGAAGTGTGTGAAGCTCTGTTTTTTTGCTATAGACAGAATAACAAAATAGCAGTTGTATTGTAATTGCTGGATTTTGTTTGCTTGATTTTTATCTCAATACGTTTGATTATGGTGATTTTATTTCCTGGAATATCAGATCAGTGGAACTGTGTATGATACCATATGTTGAATGAGCCCTGTGGCAGACCGCCTGGTACCCTGACTGGGTACCTAAGCCAAGCACTCTTTCTAGCTGTCGCCAAGACACCATCAGCACTTCAGCTCCTAGCTGCCGCAGTTTGGAGTAGATCTGTTTAACCCCTTAAGACCGCAGGGCGTTCTATGCCATCCTTTTTTAGATGGCTCTAAACTCCCCAGGGCGGCATAGAACGCCCTGCGATCTTATGTACTTACCCGGTCGCCGGTGATCCCACGCCGGCGATCGCGGTATGGGGACTTAGTCCCCCTCCGTCCTCTTCGCTCCCCCAGGCCATGTGATCGCGAGCTCCTTGCACGATCACATGAACGGCATAGCCGTCCAAGGCATTGCCAGCAGGGGGAGTGCCTGTAATGACAGGTACTCCCCCTGCTGTCTGGAAAAAAAAAAAAACTGTTTAAAACAGTTGAAAATTAAATTATATATACTTAGATCATATATATATATATATATACTTATTATATATATGATCTAAGTATATATATATATATATATATATATATATATATACACACACATAAGTATATATCACTATATATATATATACCTATATACAAATAAAAATAATTTTAAAAAAGTGTGTGTGTGTGTGTGTATATATATATATATATATATATATATATATATATAATTCTACGTATATATTTATGTAATAATTTTACATAATTAGGTAATTTTATTAATAACAATTTGCAGGACCTGCCTGACAACCCAGGCCGAAAGTTCAGGGAATTTAATTTGCTAGCACTATATTTAACCCTGTAACATTCCAAAACACCATAAAACCTGTACATGGGGGGTACTGTTTTACTCGTAAGACTTCTTTGAACACAAATATTAGTGTTTCGAAACAGTAAAATTTATTACAACGATGATATCATCAGTGACAGTGACATATTTTTTGCATTTTTCACACACAAATGGCACTTACACTGATGATATAATTGTTGTGATACGTTTTACTGTTTTGAAACACTAATATTTGTGCTCAGTGAAGACTCCCGAGTATAACAGTACCCCTCATGTACAGGTTTTATGGTGTTTTCAAAAGTAACAGAGACAAATATAAGGCTTGCATTTCAGTTTTTTCACATTAAAATTCGCCAGGTTGGTTATGTTGCCTTTGAGACCGTACGGTAGCCCAGGAATGAAAATTACCACCATGATGGCATACCATTTGCAATAGTAGACAACCCAGGGTATTGCAAATGGGGTATGTTCAGTCTTTTTAGTAGCCACAAACACTGGCCAAAATAGGCATTCAAATTAGTTTTTTGCATTTTCAAATATTAACACTAACTTTGGCCAGTGTTTGTGACCAAGTGGCTACTAAAAAAGACTGGACTTACCCCATTTGCAATACCTTCGGTTGTCTACTTTTGCAAATGGTATGCCATCATGGGGGTATTCTTATTCCTGGGCTACCATATGGTCTCAATGGCAACGTAACCAATCTGGAGAATTTCAATGTGAAAAAAATGAAAAATGTAACACGCTATATTTGACCCTGTAACTTCCCAAAACACCATAGAACCTGTACATAGGGGGTACTATTATCGCTGAATACAAATATGTGTATTTTATTGCAGTAAAAGCAAACAGTATTTTGACATTTCACAGTTAAAATGTCACGTAGAACTAAGAAAATTAAAAAAAATTTAATCTTATTTTCTCCCATTTTGTTTTATATTTTATTCATATTAAATTATGTTCCATACCTAAATATTTGATGTTAAATGAAAGCCCTGTTTCTCCTGAATAAAATAATATATACTAAGTGTGGGTGCATTTAATATGAAAGAGGTGAATTACGGTTGGACAGACATATAGCGCATATGCCAGGTTTTGTTTACGTTTTGTTTTTATCACAACTTGTACATTTGGCTTGCCGTTTTAAGGGGTTAATGCAGACAAAGATTCAGAATTTATACACACAGTGCTTGATACATAATTGAGTCAAGGACTGTACACACTCAATTTACTCCAGGTACAGAAAACACAACAACAATTTATAAACACCCCAACAGTACACCCAAAATCCATGGAAACCCCTCAAGATTCACATCTCCGGATAGCCCTGATCTGCGTGTCTATCATATCCAAAAAGCACTCAGATTGGTTCAGTGGTTTAGATTTTCAATGGAAGTAAAATTTTGACCGACTGCACATGTGGCTTCTGCCCAAAATAGTTCCATTAGAAAAGGTCACTTTCAGGAGTCTAAAACCGAACAAAATACCAAACCAATCCTCTGGTTCCTAACAAACAATCCTACTGAATGGCACTCAACTGACATGAATAGCAACGAAGCAGGCATTCGTCAAAGTTCAGCAGTGTTCACGAGTTAGAGTGTCTGATTTTAGTTCCATGCACATGACGACCCAACACCGCTGCCTGCGTTTGTGCGACAAGATGGTACTCAGTTCCCACGTGTTCGTGCATACCCAGCCGAACACTTTGAATCCATAGTGTGAAAATGATGATGGAGGTGTCAGGAGAGGTCTATAAGGATTAACAAGTCCCAAGGTGGTCCGCAGTTCGTGGGTTTGTTCGGTTCCCTTACAATAAAGTGAAACCACACGAACCAAGTCTTTCAGAGGTTGCTTACAGGGCCCATAGTCCTTGGGCAGGAGGCTAGCCAGCAGCCTCCTCCATGAGCTCGTGGCAGAGACATATTTGCCACAAGCACTTTTGCTCTACTGACTTGGATCTATTGACATTTCCTCATTTTTATTTCCTTGCATGCAAATTGTACAATACCACATATTGAGCTTCATCATATTAAACCTCTTAGAGGAGTTTAATTTGCTGCCAAAGAATACTGAGGTCATAATTTTTAAGTAATTCACCTTCAAATTAACATTGGATAGTTTTTCAGGATGAAATTTTGTAGCTTGACTTTTTCATGTGGCAATTTTTATTTATTAATAAAGTCTTAGAAATACACAAAATGGTATGCATTATGCTGTAAATATGGATATAAGTCATTGGCTGTAAGGATGTGGTTAGAGTTGTACCACTCTGTATAATTAATTATGCAACATCACATTCTACAATAAAGTTATATAACTAAACAGGTTAGTATTTCACCTCTTTTGCCTATTTTACAAACATTTTTCCATAAGTTACCATTCGACCTGAGAAGTATCCTAAATGCAGTTCTTGTATGACTTGTAACTAAAATTATTTGACATTCCAAATTGTGTTATCAACTTTTCAAGATATAATAAAAAAAATCTGACAGAAACCTACCCCAAAAGATAACCTGCAATAATGAGAAAACTCACTGATCGCGCAATTACATGGCTAGTGTTACAAAGCTTTATAGGATCTGAAAATAATTGCTGTGTAAAATGAGTTTACACATAGAAAACTATAGAACCTCTAATTAAAGTTGCAAGGGATTTCACAAAAAAAACCTTATGGGTGGATGTGCTCACACTAAAGCAGCATTTTGAATGCTACAAAACAACAATATCATAATTACGTAAAATCATCATTTTGTGATGAGTGGATGCTTAGATGCAGCCGGTAAAAGTAGCAGGTAGAAGGTTCATCCAAAAATATTAAATAATTTGGAAAGCTTAACCAAGAATATTAAATTGTGGCCTAAATCTGAATTTTAAAATTTACAATAAAATATTCAAGTTGTGACTATAGCTAGAGAATTATTCCAGCTATGTTATGCTCAGTTTTTCCATTCGGTTTTCATTTATTAAAATTCAGACAACTGAATTACCCTATGTATTTTGTTTTCTTTTAAAATTATCATTAATGTTGTTTCTGTAGCACAGAAAGCAATCTTCACCTTGCCAAAGATCTTTGATGTATTTCCATGTGTGAAATTTCAACTTAATGTAAAAAAAATTAATCATTAAGAAAAAGGAAACTATAATTGAGGTGATAATTATCATTTTTGTTTGTGAAATGGAAACTTATTTTAAATATAAAAGACATATGGTGTTGCTGTAATATATAGGACATAATTATAATAAATATGTAATTTAGTATATACAGTTGATATGTAATTACAGAGAGAATTCTGACTATTAGTCCGGCACCATACTTCGAAAAAACAAAAAAAAAACAACAAAAAAAACAGTAAAACAAAGCATACAGTATGTTATAATAAATTAAATTGTCATTGTTACTAATTCAATTTACTAGTATTATATGTTAGACGAGTCAACATATGTCATGATATGGCACAAAAATAAGATAATGAAAGTAATCATTGATGACAAACTTTAAGCAAATATAGCTAGAATGGCATTTGCCATATATGGCCTCAATTTGATAACCTTTCCAAATGATTCAGTAGTGTTAGAAATAGTTTCCAAATTATTTATCTACAGAAGTCACTATTAAAGCCTATGGGCATTTTTTTAACATAAATCATTCTGAAAGTTTTTCTTACACTAAGGAATACTTTAGATAGCTTACTAAATAGAGGCGTACACTGATCAGCCACAACATTAACCCCTTAACGCCGTTACGGCGTTCTCTGCCGTCCCCATTATAATGGGCTTTAAAGCCGTTGCGGTGGCATAGAACTCTGTAATGGCTTTCGGCCCCTGGAAGTCCACTGTACTTGCCTTCACCGTGATCCTCTTTGGGAGGACTGCCTGACAGCCCAGGCAGCCCTCCCACGGCAAATCAGGCCCCCGGGGGCCATGTGATCACTCTCAAAGAGCGATCACATGACCCCCTATAGCTGGCTGTGGATCTGCTTGCAGGGGGACTGTCTGGGCTGTCAGACAGTCCCCCTGCTGGTGGGAAAGTAAAATAAAATATTATTACACATGTTAAAATAAATTCAATTTATATATATATATATATATATATATATATATATATGTAACGTCATACGTAGTGTATTTTAATATTAATATAGTGAATAGTCAAATATAAGGCTTGCATTTAATTTTTTTTCACATTGAAGTTAGCCAGTTTGGTAATGTTGCCTTTGAGGCCATATGGTAGCCCAGGAATGAGAATTACCCCCATGATTGCATACCGTTTGCAAAAGTAGTCAACCCAAGGTATTGCAAATGGGATATGTCCAGTCATTTTTAGTAGCCACAGTCACAAACACTGGCCAAATATTAGTTTTTTGCTTTTTTCCCACAAAAACAAATATGAACGCTAACTGGCCAGTGTTTGTGACTATGTGGCTACTAAAAAAGACTGGACATACCCCACTTGCAATACCATAGGTTGCATACGTTTGCAAATGGTATACCGTCATGGGGAAATTCTTATTCCTGGGCTACCACATGGTCTCAAAGGTAACATTACTAATCTGGCAAATTTAATGTGAAAAAAATGGAATGTGCTATATTTGACCCTGTAACTTTCCAAAACACCGTAAAACCTGTTAATGGAGGGTACTTCTGTGCTCGTGAGACTTTGCTGAATACAAATCTGTGCAATGTATTGCAGTAAAAGCGAACAGTTTTATGAAATTTACAGCTAAAATATCAGCCGGAACTACAATTTTTTTTTTTTTTTTTTTTTTAATCTTAATTTCTCACAGTTTTTCATTTGATTTTATTCTTAATAAGTTATGTTTCATATATGAATAGTTCATGTTAAATTAAAGCCCTGTTTCTCCTGAACAAAAGGATACATAATAAGTGTTGGTGCACTTTATATGAAAGAGGTGAACTACGGTTGAACAGACATATAGCGCAAATTCCAGTTTTTGTTTACATTTTGTTTTGATCAGAACGTGTACTATTGACTCCGTCCTGAAGGGGTTAAAACCACTACAAGGTGGGAGTTATATAGTGGGCTACGCGTGGTGTTTGCGTGATGACGTAGGGCGGAGGTATGCACGCATCCTAAGGCGGGGAGGCTGAGCCCGTAATGGAGGATGAGCGGCGGCGTTCTGTAGCAGAGGAAGCAAGTTGATCTCCTGAACCGGTTGAAGGGGCTGCACGAAGTCAGGTCGGGTCTGGTGCAGGAGCGGGAACAGAGTGCTGACACAGTGCTGACACAGTGCAGATAGATCTGACCGTGGGGCCGTGAGACCGTAGGAGATCGTTGGAGACGCGGGAGCATACACTGATCCAGTCAGTGAGCACATACAGGGGTTGTCCCCCAAGACGCCCAAGACGCCCAAGAAGCTCTGAGACGCCTCAAGAATCAAAGGACGCCAAGAAAAAATCAAGAGTAAACAACCTGCTTATATGAAGTAAAAAAGAAGACAAGCTAAGTACTTTCCTCTTACTTTTTTTTTTTTTTTTTGAACTGGGGTAGAGCCGAGAGAAGACCAAGAGAGGAGGAAGATAAAGGAAAAGAGAAGGTGAAGTTGACAAAACATTTTTTTATACGATATACATGAATAATTTAAGTTTAATTATGAGATAACCAAGAAAAAAAAACGCAAGAAGCAGTGAGAGGACTGAACAGGGGAGAGAAAAGGAGGACATAGTAAAAGGAAGTAGAGGGAGTAGAGGAAAAAAAAAAAAGTACTAAACCATAGGAGTAACTTAATTAATCAGAATTATATGCCCAAACTAAGAGGTCTAAGACTAAGTGATTCGAGGAAAAGAACAACCTTTATTTAAAGGGAGAGTATTGGAAGTATTGGAAGTAAGAAGGAAATATAAAAAAAAAAGAATAGAGTTCTATAAGCCGAAAAAGCGACTGAAAAAGCTGGAAATTTGAAGGGGAAAAAAAAGAGTAACAATTTCTGAAAAATAAGAAAAAATATACAAAAAAAAAGAGAGAAGAAATTATAAATTCAATGCTCAACATTTAATACAAAGTAGTAGGGTAAAGAGAAAAGGGGGAAAAGAAAGATTTTGAAAATCCCTAATTGAAAATCTAACTGAAAGTCTCCAATAAAATCCCCAATTGAAAATCTTCATTGAAAGGCGAAAGGAAAAAAATAAAGGGGAGGAAAAAGAAATAAGTGAAGAGAGATAATGGCAACTAAATCTTCAGGAAAAGCTGCCACAAAAAAAGCAGCAAAACAAGATCTACAAATAGAAAAAAAAAAAAAACCTTCAAACTTTTTTTCACCAGGACAAAAATCAAATGAAGAAAAAAATCTCGATACCTCAATTATGTATACATCAAAAAGTGAAGAGTCAATTCAAAGCCCATCTAGTCAAACAGAAAACTATATTACAGCAGATTTTTTAAAACAGTGCTTAGAAGAGCAATTGGTAGCAATAACAGCCGAATTCAATAAAAATACAGCCGTGACAAAAAGACAATTTGGGCAAATATTGGAACAACTAAAGCAAAGTGAAGATAAAATCACAACTTTAGAATTTGAAAGCAAAGCATATAAAGAACAAAATGTCCAGCTGAATAAGCAAGTGAGACAAATAGAAGAAAAACTAGGTGACTTAGAAGACCGCTCAAGAAGAAATAATTTGAGACTAAGAAACGTTTCAGAGGCAGTTACACAAGGGAAAATACCGGAATACCTGGATACCTTATGGGCAACACTCAATTTAGATCTGGTGACCCTAAACACTAAAATGGAGAGATATCATCGTATAAACAAACCTAGAACAGCCCCTCAACAATCACCGAGAGACATAATAATCAACTTTCAGTCCTTCCACTTTAAGGAAGCAATAATATACGCATTTCGAAAAAAACAGATCAATACAGAAAAGTTTGGTGATATAAAGATATTTCAGGATTTATCTTTTTATACTAGACAACAAAGAAAGAAATTCATGTCAGCTACAAGCTCATTAAGAAATTCAAACATCAAATACTCGTGGATCTACCCCAGCAAAATAAAAATTATCACAGAAGGAATAACTGAGATATTTGCGACTCCATCTCAGATTGAAGAATGGATAAAGAAGAAAGAGAAATGACTTTAAAAAGAAAGAGAAAAAGAAAAAATTAAAGATGAAGAGGGGGGGGAGGGAGAGGGGAGGAGATGAGAGGGAAGAAAGAAGAAAGCTACTGGAGATTAAAAGAAGAAAAATTAATTGATTTAAAGAAACCTAGAGACTTTAAAGGACGCTAAAATACTTACGATAAAAATATAAAGAACAGTTTGTATCCAAAAAAGGAGAAATCAAATCAGAGAAGAAATCTTTAAACCTAAAGTTTTTTTTTTTGTTTGTTTGTGTGTTTCTTCTGTTATAAGATTTAAGTAAGTAAATGTATATGACATTAAGTAAGATATATCAACTATATGAGGAAAAAATGATACACTTAGAAATAGAATCTGCACATTGAAAATTTAGAAAGAAACGAACTTAATGAGGCACCATAAAATTATAAAAGATCAATATAATTTAAAAAGTATTGAGTTATATCACAAGGTGGAAGAAATAAATGAAGATAGTGTATATATAGGAGAAGAGAGGGTGGGGGGAAATAGAAAAGGAAAACAGTGATATAGAAAGGTTGACTAAAGAATCCACAGTTTAAAAGGTAAATAAGAGAAGGAAAAGAAAAGTAAAGGGAAGAGTTATTACAAGATCACGATTAGTTGTATTTTTTTTTTTTATTTTTTTTTTCCTCTCACCAAATTAAGTTTTAGGTAAGGAAATGCACACGAAATAATGTTTGAAATTTCACAGTTCATGAGGAGAAAATTATATAGTCAGGAATAATAACTTGCACATAAATAATTAGAAAGAAATAAAATTAATGAGGCACTTTAAAATTCATAAGTGATTAATATAAATAAAAAAAAAAAAGAAAAAAGGAAAATTTTTTGAAACATTACATAGGGTGGTAAAAAGAAGGGAAGAAATGGGAGGTATGGGAACAAAAGTGTATACAGGGGAGGGAGGAAGAATGGAACGAAAAGAACAATAGCAATACAAAGTGTTGATTATTATTAATATTATTATTATTATTATTATTGCCATTTATATAGCGCCAACAGATTCCGTAGCGCTTTACAATATTTTGAGAGGGGGGGGATGTAACAATAAATAAGACAATTACAAGAAAACTTACAGGAATAATAGGTTGAAGAGGACCCTGCTCAAATGAGCTTACATTCTATAGGAAGTGGGGTATTAGAAACATTAGGATAGGAAATATCAATTAGGAGTGAAGCAGAGCTGGAGGAGAGAGCAAAGCACTATCCCATAGGGACAGGTATGTAAGGGAGAGATTACTCTGGGAGGCCATACGCTTTCCTGAAGAGATGGGATTTAAGGCCCTTCTTAAATGATTGAAGACTAGGGGAGAGTCTGATGGCAGTAGGCAAGTTATTCCATAGGAGAGGAGCCGCCCGTGAGAAGTCCTGCAAGCGTGAGTTGGCCGTACGGGTGCGAGCAGCGGTCAGGAGGTGGTCGCGGGCAGAGCGGAGGGTACGAGGAGGGGCATACCTCTGGATCAGTGAAGAGATATAAGAGGGGCTGGAATTGTTCAGTGCTTTAAATGTATGGGTTAGCACTTTGAATTGACTCCTATAGGATACAGGGAGCCAATGTAAGGACTGGCAGAGGGGCGAGGTGTGAGAGGACCGACTGGATAGGAAAATCAGTCTAGCTGCAGCATTCATTACAGACTGTAGCGGGGCAGTACGGCTTTTGGGGAGACCAATCAGGAGAGGGTTACAGTAATCCATGCGGGAAATTACTAGAGCATGGACAAGCTCCTTGGTAGCATCTTGCGTAAGAAAGGGGCGGATGCGGGCTATGTTTTTGAGTTGGAACCTACAGGACTTGGCAACAAACTGGATGTGAGACTCAAAGGTGAGACCAGAGTCAAGTATGACGCCAAGACAGCGCGCTTGTAGGGATGGACTTATGTGGATATCACTGACTTGAAGGGAGAGTGAGAGAGGAGGATCAGTATTAGGAGGAGGAAAGACAAGGAGTTCAGTTTTAGAGAGGTTAAGTTTGAGAAAGCGTGACGACATCCAGTCAGAGATGGAAGAGAGGCAAGCAGTGACACGTTGCAGGACGGCCGGGGAGAGGTCCGGTGAGGAGAGGTATATCTGAGTGTCATCAGCGTACAGGTGGTAGTTGAATCCAAAAGAGGCAATAAGTTTTCCAAGAGAGGCAGTATAAAGAGAAAATAGAAGGGGACCAAGGACAGAGCCTTGGGGAACTCCAACCGAGACAGGGCGAGGGGAGGAGGTATCCTTGGAAAAGGAGACACTAAATGAGCGTTGGGAGAGATAGGAGGAAAACCAAGAGAGGACAGAGTCACAGAGACCGAGTGATTGAAGAGTTTGAAGGAGGAGAGAATGATCAACTGTGTCAAAGGCAGCAGAGAGGTCAAGGAGAATTAATATGGAGTAGTGACCTTTGGATTTAGCGGAGATTAGGTCATTAGTCACTTTGATAAGAGCGGTCTCAGTAGAGTGGAGAGGGCGGAAGCCAGACTGAAGAGGGTCAAGGAGAGAGTTGGAATTAAGGAAGTGAGACACACGGGTAAAGACAAGTCTTTCCAAAAGCTTTGATGAGTAAGGGAGCAGGGATATGGGACGATAGTTCGAGGGGAAGGACGGGTCAAGAGATGTTTTTTTCAGGATAGGTATTACAGTGGCATGTTTAAGGTCAGCAGGAACAGTGCCAGAAGAGAGAGAGCAGTTAAAGATGTGTGTTAGGATAGGCACAAGACAAGGGGAGAGAGATCTGATGAGGTGAGATGGGACAGGATCAAGTGGGCAAGTGGTGGGGCGAGAGGAATGGAGAAGTGCAGCCACCTCTTGTTCAGTAGATGGGGAGAAAGTCTGAAGGGTAGGGAAAGCATGATTTATGTGTGGTTGAGAAAGAGAACGGCAAGGAGGGGAGAATTGTTTCCTTAGCTGTTCAATCTTGTCAGTAAAGTAATATGCAAAGCTATCAGCTGTAAGGTTAGTTTGGGGGGTGGCCACAGCAGGGCGGAGAAGGGAATTAAAAGTGTCAAAGAGACGTCTGGGATTGCGGGAGCATGAACTAATGAGAGAGGAAAAGTAGGACTGTTTGGCGAGGGCAAGGGCTGCGCTGTACGAAAGCAACATGAATCTATAATGAAGATAGTCTGCCTGGGTGCGGGACTTCCTCCAGGAGCGTTCAGCACAGCGGGAGCAACTCTGCAGATAGCGTGTTGATTTATTATGCCAAGGTTGGGGTCGTGTTCTCCTCGTGGTGCATGTTTGGAGTGGGGCTGCAGTGTTCAAGGCAGATGTGAGGGTAGTGTTATATGTGGAGATGGCCAGTGAGGGACAGGAGAGGGAAGGGATGGATAGCAGTTGTGAATCAATGTCAGCCGACAGCTGCTGGAGGTCAATAGAGTTAAGGTTCCTCCTGAGCTGAGGGGGGTTAGGCTGAGGTTGTTGGGTGAGGGGGTAATTGAGAGCAAACGATAAGAGGTGGTGATCAGAGAGAGGAAATGGAGTATTGCAGATATTAGATAATGTACATGAATAGGAGAAAATAAGGTCGAGGGTATTGCCAGCTACATGAGTGGGAGAATTAGCCCACTGCAATAGTCCAAGGGAGGAAGTAATTGAAAGTAGTTTAGAGGCTGCTGGGGTTAAAGGTGGGTTAATGGGAATATTGAAGTCTCCAAGAATTAGGGATGGAATGTTGGAAGAGAGGAAGTAGGGTAGCCAGGCAGCAAAGTGGTCAAGGAAGAGGAGAGGGGAACCAGGGGGACGATAGATGACGGCAATGTTAGCAGAGAAGGGTTTGAAAAGGCGAATTGAATGAATTTCGAATGATGGGAAAGAGAGGGAAGGGGGGGTGGGCAGGGTTTTAAAGGAGCAGTGGGGTGAGAGAAGAAAACCTACACCGCCACCTTTAATCTCCGCTTGTCTTGGATTGTGGGTAAAGTGAAGACCACCAAAGTTAATGAACCCTCAATTTTTTCTCAGAGTAGATATATTTAAACGATACAGGAATAGTAGCGATAAACTAAAGGCTCAAAACGACTAAAGAAATAAAGAGATAAGATCATTTAGATTAATAGTAAATAATACAAAAGATGAGAAAAAAGGAAATAATCTAGTAAGATAATAGTAAGATAATCACCAGAGCCTTTTATTCTATATATTTTTTTTTTCTCTCTCTCACTTCTCTCTTCCCCTCTCTCGGCCTCCTATCTCTCGCTTTGAAGAAAGGGAGAAGAGTAGAGCAAAAGCAATACTTCATAGAGCAGAGGGAAGTGAGTGAGAGATGGGAAGATAGAGGAAGGGAGAAAAATGAAAAGCTCTAAAGTTGGTTCCTCCAAGCTCGAGAATCAGCCTCCCCTGCTGTAACCTGGAAAAGGTTAATAGTGGATACCAAGATCCACTCAGTAAAGTGTTTTTTGACTCTCTTTAGAGTCTTTGAAATGAATGGAAATACACTCCAAGTTATGAAGATACTTGTAGGTGTTTCAGTTATGTATTGTAATGTCAATTTTTTGTATTGTTTACGAGAGCTCATTAGAATAATCAAAGAAAAAATTTCTTTAGAAAATGGTTAAAATAATTACGTTAAATATTCAAGGTTTAAATATTCCCCAAAAAAGACAAGCTTTTCAAGAATACTTAAAAAAGGAACAGGTCCACATTGCTATGATACAAGAAACACACTGGCGTAAACAGGATGAAAAAAGATGGAATAGTAGATCTTTTCCCTTAAAAGTCTGTTCATCTAGAGAGGAGGGAAAAAAAGGAGGAGTAGCAATATTCTTTGCAAAAGATTTAAAAATAAATATAAAATATATGGAAACAGACTTGGAGGGGAGATTTATTATTTTAGTAGCTACAATAGAGGACGAACTTTTTACTTTAATTAATGTATATTTGCCTAATAAAAACCCCATAAGCCTATTGAGAAAAGTATTGCACAAGGCTGAGAAAGTAGCAGTGGGACTAAAGATATACGCAGGAGACTTTAATAGTATACAAGACCCTTTATTAGACAAGTTTTCTGAAAAAAATAATAATATTTGGGACAAACAAGTACTGAAAAATGCAAGGAATTTTAACAACCTGATGAAAAAAGAAGGTATATTCGACATATGGAGGTTTAACAACCCCACAGAGAAAGAGTTTACATTTTATTCCTGGCCACAGGATTCATATTCTCGAATAGATCTTGTTTTCGGAGATTTAAAACTGATAGAAAGAACATATAAAATAGAAAACAAAACCGTAATATGGTAAGACCACAATAGTGTATGTCTAGAATTAAATAGTAATAGACTTAAAGGCAGTAAGAATATAACTGGGAGGTTAGACGAATCAATACTAGATGATAAGGAATATAAAGATCATATAGACAAAATGACCATTTGCTATTTTGAAGAAAACAACAATGGACAAGTGGAGAATGACACTCTATGGTGTACATTTAAAGCAGTAATAAGGGGACATTGCATAATGCTTAACAAACTAAAGCAAAAAGAAAAAGGAGTAAGTGTACAAAATCTATATATTGATCTATATAATTTAAATAAAATAAACAATGTAAAGCCAAGTAAGGAGAATCAGCTAAAAATAAATAAGATCAAATCTGAGATTCAGGAAAAAACTTACGAAAAAATAAGAATAAATATGCATAAACTTAAAATTAAATATTACCATAAAGCTAATAGAGCCGATAAAATTATGTCGAATATGCTGAAAAAAAAAATATATCTAATAAGGTTGATAAAATAATAACAAACGACACTATCTCCCTCCTACCAGATCAGATAGGGAAAGCATTTAATCAGTACTATGCAAATCTATATAGTCAATCAACATTCACCTCTTCAGAAAAAATAAAAAAATATATTAAATCAGCAAAATTGAATAAAATAACAGAAATACAAGTAAAAAATTTAAATAAAGAAATTACGGAAGAAGAAATTAACATAACAATAGATAGACTAGAAACCTATAAAACGCCAGGCCCAGATGGATTTGGAAACAAATTCTATAAAGTAATGAAAGCACAATTAACAGGCCATTTAAAAAATATTTTCAATACTGCAGCTAAAAAGGGCAGTTTCCCAGAAGAAATGCTTAAAGCAAATATTTTACCTATTTTGAAACCAGGCAAGGATCCAACAAAAGTTCAGAGTTATCGACCAATATCATTGATTAATGTGGACGTTAAGATATTTTCTTCTATTTTAGCTAAAAGATTAAAAGAAGTAATTAACCAAATAATCCATCCTGACCAAACAGGGTTTGTCCCTGATAGAATGTCAAATAACAATATTAGACGTCTGATAGATGCATTAGACATATCAAAGTGTAAAAAAAGTCCCATGCTGATCCTGTCTTTAGATGCTGAGAAAGCCTTTGACAGGGTCAGCTGGGACTTTATGAAGTTTTCTTTAGAAGAAATAGGCATTCAGGGATGGCTGTCTAACGCAATTCTGGCGCTATATAAAGATCCAATGGCTAGAACAATAGGCCCCGGCATATGTGCAGATTGGTTCAAACTAAACAATGGAACCAGGCAAGGTTGCCCATTGTCTCCCTTATTGTTTATAATAACTATAGAGGTTCTAGCCAATAGAATCAGAAATAATGAAAACATTAAGGGATTTACAGCAAGACAGAAAGAATTGAAAATTTCTCTTTACGCAGACGATACTATTCTTTTTTTAAACAACCCTGCAACATCAATAGTAAATGTAATGACTGAAATCGAAATGTACAGTTCAGTATCAAACTACAAATTAAATAAAACAAAATCAATAGCTATATATAACAATATGCCAAGCCAAGAAATAGATTTTTATCAAAAAATTTATAATTTTACCAGAGCTAAAACGTTTCCATACTTAGGAATTAAAATATGCAAAAATCCCAAAAATATTATGCAAATAAACTTTATGGACCTTCTAAAAGAAACAAATAAAAATCTGAAAGAATGGAGAAAAATAGAGGTATCTTGGGGTGGAAGAATAAATATTCTGAAATCATATGTCTTGCCAAAATGGATTTATATCTTTAGAATGCTCCCCTTGAGCATCCCGAATGAATGGCTGACAATGATTAATACCTCCTTTTCCAATTTTGTATGGCAAGGGAAAAAACCCAGAATTAAAAATGGAGTACTATCAAAAGGACTAAAGAAGGGAGGTCTGGGATATCCAAACATAAGAAAATATTATGAAGCAGGGATCATAATGCATGCTATGACTACTCAGATAGCTCAAAATAAAGAGGAAATATGGTGGTGGTCAGAACTAGAATCCAGCCATTTAAGTGACTCCCAAAATTTAGTCTGGAAAAATAAAAAATGCAATTTTTTTAGATCATATATTCTAGGCCAGATTATTCCAGTTTGGCAAAAAATAAGGAAGAAAATGGACATAACCAACAAAATATTTGATTTCCAAAGAATAGATATAATAGAAGCAAATATAGAGAATATCTCCTTAAAAGCATGGAAGGAAAAGGGAATAAATACAATAAAAGAATTGATTAAGGATGGTAAAATCAAACCCTATAAAATACTGATAGAAGAGTTTAAGTTTTCCGCCAAAGAAGTATACACCTATCTTAGAGTTAAACATTTTTTGGAGAAAGTAGAGATAGTAAAAGATGGTAAGCTGTATGATATTTTAAAACCAATTCTACATCAAAACAAAATAAAGCAGCTGTTCTCTAGATGTGTGAGAATGGTGGATTCAATGGAGGACTTAGTCCTTCCTAATGCTATAAAAAAACTGAATATGGAACTAAAAATAAATACAGAAGTAAATGAATGGTTATCTATTATACAGAAAATTAATAAAAATGTACACTCCTTTATACTGACAGAAACACACTTTAAGTTAACTCATCAATGGTATATGACGCCAACTAAAATAGCTAAATTTGACACATCTAAAGACGCAAACTGTTGGAGGTGTAGAGAGGAAAAAGGTGACTACATTCATATGTGGTGGTCTTGTAAACTAGTGATTGTGGTATGGCAGTGGGCTCAACTTATCATCCATACACTTTGCGGTGTTGAAATATCTCTAAAACCAGAAACAATGCTATTACACTATCAATGGCCAAAATTAAATTAAATAAACCAATTTTTAATTATTCAATGTTTAATAGCATGTAAAATAATAATAGCAAGAAACTGGAAGGGAAATACTGTCTTCAATATCAAATTGATAATAATTCAGTTGATTTATCAAATCAAAATGGAGAAGGACCACTGCAGGGCCCTGGATGATAATTGGAGACTATGGGCAACTTGGGAAAAAAAATTACTACAAATGTAAAGGCAATATGATTACCATTTGAAAAAAAGTAAAAGAAATTGGAAATATGTTGAGCTCTCGAGAGGGGGGGGTGAATGTTCTTGTTGTTTTGCCTACATGTTTGAATATTTGTATATATTGTGTATAAAATGTTTTTATATACTTTTCTTCTGTAAAAAAAAAATCTAAATTTAATAATAAAAAGAGAATTGAAAAAAAAATAAAACCACTACAAGGTGAAGTAAATAACATTGATTATTTCATTACATTGACGCCTGTTAAGGGGTGGAATATATTAGGCAGGAAGTGAACAGTAAGTTCTTGAATTTTATGTGTTGGAAGCAGGAAACCTGGGCATAGGCGTGCGCACAGAGTGTGCCTGGGCACCCTAATCTCCGCGGCACGCCTATGGATTGAGACCGGCAGGGGAGATCTAAGGATATCCCGTCGGCTCATGCAGAGCCGTCATTATCTGAGCGCCGGCTCTGCTCTAAGCCTCCATGGGTCAGTGGGTGTCACGTATTCATCCGCTTATAAAAATGTGGTTTATGGCATTTACTGTCCACACAGGAAAAGTTGTGCCGAGCAGCAACCAAATCCACAGAAGGGTTAATGCTGAGCAGCAATTATGCAAATGGCAACCTGGTAACTACCTCTGGGGTCAAAGGCCGGTTACAGCCTATCAGATCTAGAGGAGGGGTATTTAGGGCCAGTTCTCATCCTGTTCAGTGCCCTGTCGTGGTTTCCCTTGTGGTTGTCCGAGAGCGCATTCCTGATTCAAGTTTCTTCTGGTTTTTGACTTTGGCTTTCATTTTGACTTCCCTGTATTCTGGTATCCCTGACTTCTGGCTTTCTCTTATCGTTGTGTCTTTTTCTGTATCCCCTGACCTCGGCAAGTATCCTGACTATTCTTTGGCACGTTAAGTCTTGCGATTCTAAGGCCCGGTAATACGTTACCTATTAGTCATCTGTGTGACACAATTCTACGTGCTGGATCAACTAGTAATCCTGACAGTGGGGAGATCAAAGATCTCCCTCACTGGCCCACAGCAGCCGGGAGGGAGGCAGTAGAGGACCCGGGGAGCTCTTGCCAGCAGCTCCGCCTGGTTCCTCTCGCGAGGTCGGAGCATTGCCGCAGCAACACTCAGATCTCATGAGAGTGAACTCTAGCCCCGCAGGCTGCGGGGCTAGAGTTTACTCACCACTGAACCACCAGGGATGGCAGCAGCACAGTCCCCCCTCCCTACAAAAGGTAACTAAACGGCCCCTGACCCCACACAATACACACAAACAGCGCACACACACACACACACACAACACCCTTAAGCATACACATACACACAGCACACACTAACAGCACCCTTACACACACAGCACCCTCACACACACACAAACTAACAGCACCCCCACACTAACAGCACCCTTACACATACAGCACCCTTACATATACACACACTAACATCGCCCACACACATACATCACCCTTACAAACAAAGCACCCTTACACACACAGCGCCCTTACACACACACACAGCGCTTTCACACACACAGCACCCTCACACACACAGCACTCTTACACACACACAGTGCTCTTACACACACAGCGCCTTCACACACACACAGCACCTACACACACACACACACACACATCACCTACACACAGCACCCTCACACACACACACACACAGCAGTATATGTGTGTGTGTGTGTGTATGTATGAGTATATGTGTATATATATATATATATATATAATTCAACACATGGTCCGCACTCCAGGCTCCGTTTAAAAAGTAACATTTATTCTTACATCAAAATAAAAATTATGTGCCAAAGGTCAACGTTTCAGTCCCAGTTCAGCATATGCTGTCCTGATGAAAATCCCGAACTGGGACTGAAACGTTGACTTTTGGCACATCATTTTTATTTTGATGTAAGAATAAAAGTTACTTTTTAAACGGAGCATGGAGTGCGGACCATCTGTTGAATTTTATGGATATCTGTGACCTGGATCCAGCACCCAGCATGTAAGCCAACACACCCTTGAAGCATGTAATGCAAGGAACATTGAGACATATATATATATATATTAGAGAAAATTTATTTATACTTACCGTAATTTTCTTTTCCTGGCTATTATTCATGGCAGCATTTAACATATGGGTTTAGCTCCTCCCTCTAACCCTCAGGACAGGAAACACAATCAATCAAACAATTAAGCCATCCTTCCCCTACTATATTAGGTACCCCAGTATCCTCCACACCTCAGTCCAGTAACAAGACAAATAAACCAAGAGAGGGCGGGAGACTAAATGCTGCCATGAATAATAGCCAGGAAAAGAAAATTACGGTAAGTATAAATAAATTTTCTCTATTCCTGGCTAATCATGGCAGCATTTAACATATGGGATACCCAAAGCAATAACCACTCAGGGAGGGTAAGTCATGCTACAAAAATTGTTTAATATCCACTTAAGGCTTATAAGAGTTCAAGACCGAAAGGCCAAACTCTGAATCAGAATGAGAAGAGACATCCACTCTGTAGTGACGTACAAAGGTCCTCAAAGACGACCAATTGGCAGCTTTACAAATGCTCTCTGCAGAAACCCCTGACTCTGCAGCCCATGAAGTAGCAATGGACCTTGTGGAATGAGCTTTGATGTCCTTGGGAACCGGAACCTGTTTTGACCTGTAAGCTCTAGAAATAGCCTGAACGGTCCAGGAACGAAGGGTAGCGACAGAGGCTGTTTCACCTTTACGAGAACCCCAAGGAATCACAAACAATTGGGGAGACTTTCTCCAATTAGCTGAACGTCCAATATATGTGGAAAGACACCTCCTCAGGTTTAGTGTATGGCATCTTACTTCTTCAGGAGATGATGGATCCTGAAAATACCCCGGCAGGACAATCTCTTGATTCAGGTGGAAGGAAGTAACAACCTTAGGAAGGAACTCAGGTCTAGGGCGTAACACAACTCTATCATCGAAGAAGGTAGTGAACGGTTGCTCAGAAGACAGTGCTCTGATATCTGACATTCTCCTAGCAGATACCAAGGCCAGTAACAACAGGGTCTTTAGAGAAAGAACCTGCATAGGGACCTCATCGATAGGTTCGAAGGGATGTTCCGTCAAGGCCTGCAGAACCAGAGGCAGATTCCAAGGAGCCGAGAATCCCTTGATAGGAGGTCTAATCCTAATGACAGCTTTGAAGAAACGAATCACAATAGGATTTAATGCCCAACGAACACCAGAAAGAGCTGAAAGAGCCGAGCAGTGCACTTTAAGCGTATTAAGTTGAAGGCCTCTCTCCAGGCCTGCTTGAAGGAAACCCAGAACCTGAGACACGGAAGGGGAACTTAAATCTTGAACCGTGGAATTACA
This sequence comes from Pelobates fuscus, assembly GCF_036172605.1. NCBI lineage: Eukaryota > Metazoa > Chordata > Amphibia > Anura > Pelobatidae > Pelobates > Pelobates fuscus. The sequence continues at coordinate 93,304,240 of NC_086324.1, read as the reverse complement.
CCATCGTGCAAAGGCCTCCCATACCTTATGGTAAGTAGAAGAAGTAGAAGGATTCCTGGAACGTAACAGGGTTGAGATAACCTGGTCCGAAAGGCCATGTTCAACTAGAGACTTCCTCTCAATAGCCATGCATGGAGCCTGAATTTGTGAGGCTCCGGATGAAACACTGGACCCTGAATCAGCAGGTCTTCTGATATTGGAAGTTCCCAAGGCAGGTCCATCGATAGTCTCTGCAACAGGGGAAACCAAGGACGACGAGGCCAGAAGGGAAGAACAGCCATCACCTTGCAATGTTCTTTGGAGATCTTTCTCAGAACAGCGTGTATGAGCGGAATCGGAGGGAAGACATAAGCCAGATTGAACACCCAACTGATGGATAGAGCATCCTGAGCAACTGCCATTGGATGGTATCTCCTTGACACAAAGCATGGAACCTGCGCATTCCGATAGGTTGCCATGAGGTCTACTTGGGGAAGACCCCACTTCTGGACCAACTGGGCGAAGATCCTCTTGGAAAGTTGCCATTCTGAAGCTTCTATCAGGTGTCTGCTGAGGAAATCCGCTAATACATTCTCCTTCCCTGGAAGATAGGTGGCACACAGGCCTTCCACATGATTCTGAGCCCAGGTCATAATGGGAACGATCTCTCTCATCAGGGCTACACTCCTTGTTCCGCCTTGATGGTTTATGTAGGCAGCAGCTGCTTTGTTGTCCACTCTCAACTTGACCCAGCAATGCCTGATGACCTGTTGAAAATGAAGAAGAGCCAGGAAAGTAGCTCTTAGTTCTCTGATGTTGGAAGGCAAGCATTGAGTTTTCGGTGGCCATTTTTCTTGAAAAAATCGATTGCCTAAATGTGCCCCCCAACCTGTCAGACTGGCATCCGTCGTAATGACCACCCAGTCTATTTCTCGTAAGGGGAATCCTCGGGAGATATGTTCCCACGACATCCACCAAAGGAGCTTCTGTTTCAGAGCCGAAGGAATGTGAATCAGTGACTCCCAATCCCTCGAGCTGGTCCTGAAATTTTTCAGAAAAAATTGTTGAAGAGGGCGAAGGTTCCACTGCGCCCACCTGACAAGCTCTATCGTGGAGGAGAGAGTCCCCAGGAGCCTCATAAACTCTCTTGCCGAGGCCGAAGTCTTCAGTCTGAAGTCTCTTATCCGATCTTGAAGTACGATCTTTCTGTCGTGTGCGAGAGATACAATCGCCGTGTCTGTATTGAAATTCGCTCCCAGGAATATCAGTTCTCTTGAAGGATGCAAGTGACTCTTCTCGTAGTTGATGAGCCAACCGAAATGAGATAGAGTGTCGAGGACTAGTTGTCTGTGTTGAAATATTATTCCTAGGTCCGGGGCCACTACCAGGATGTCGTCCAGGTAGTGAAACACCGCTACACCTTCTTTTCTGAGCAAGGCAATGATGGTGACCAGAACCTTCGAGAAGGTCCTTGGGGCCGTGCTTATACCAAAAGGAAGGGCCTGAAATTGAAAGTGTTCTTTCCGGACACAAAACCTGAGAAACTTTTGATGGGCGATCGTGATAGGGACATGAAAATAGGCATCCCTGAGATCTACTGATATCATCCAATCTTGGTGATGAACAACAGGGATGATGGAGCGAATGGATTCCATGCGAAATCTTCTGACTCTGCAAATCTCCAAAATGTCTGTCAGAAGCCGAACATTCTTTGGCCTCTTCCGGCAAATCTAATGTACGTCTAACAGCCATAATCAAATGCTCCATAGCTTTGGAGTCCAAGGAGCAAGGTTGTTCCATATATTCCTCTTCACTGGAAGAGATTGGCTCTAAATCCTGGTACGCTGAAGGTTGTCTGTATTCGTCTTCAGACTGATCTGAATCCATGCCGAAGGTCTCACCTCTTGATCTCTTATTCTTGTGAGATTCAGCAATTCCCTCTACCACTGCTTGCTTAATCCAATACGCAATATCCTTTGCTGAGGAGGTAGAGGCTTGCGGTGACTTCTGGCGATCAGATTCACCTGCGACCATGGCTAAGCATCTTCTGCAGAGCCTGCAGTTATCCATAGGCCTTGCTCCACATCCCGGGCAGGCTGCCGGTTTTTCCCTTCTCCTCGATGGGGATCTGGGACAGGACCGGTCACGAGGGCTGTAAGAAACAGAAGTCATAAGACTGTACCCTCTATGCACTCTTTTTGTAACGTGAAGAAAACATAAAAAACATTGCTCACCTATGACCTATAGCAGATCTCGTTGATTTTGCAGAAGGGGATGATGGATCCATACTGACTGTAGGGCTAAGAACATTAAAAAAAAAGGTAATGTATTCCCAGCCCAATATTATGAAGATTTTAAAAGAAAAGTAATTCACTTACCTGCAGAGATTTGAGAACAGTCTACTAGAGCACTGTATCTGTAAAGGGAACTGAAAACGAGCGTTTTTAAGTCTGAAAACCGCCATTTCAAATTTCCCGCTCTGCACCTTTAAAGGATCGCACATGCGCACTTGGTCGCGAGATCGCGAAACCGCCATTTTGGACATGGGCAAAATTTGTCTGGTCGGACGCATTGCGCATGCGCGAGCGTCTTACCGTTATGCTGATCGTCTGGTCGAGGTCTGAAGCACACACAGGACGCCAGAGGATTCCCACAGCCTGTGGAACTAACCACCCAGGCTCCCAGGGGTTCCCAACTCCATGGAGATTGGGCTACATGTGCCTGGGCTTCCTGAGGAGGGAGGCTGACCTCCACAGGGACAAGACCATATCAAACATGGTCAGGTGAGCAAAAAAAAAAAATATTTCAGATAAACTGAGAGAAAAAGAAAAAAAAAATATATATAAACTGTCCTAGGGCTAGGAGGACAGGAAAAGACTGAGGTGTGGAGGATACTGGGGTACCTAATATAGTAGGGGAAGGTAGGCTTAATTGTTTGATTGATTGTGTTTCCTGTCCTGAGGGTTAGAGGGAGGAGCTAAACCCATATGTTAAATGCTGCCATGATTAGCCAGGATATATATATATATATATATATATATACATACATACATACATACATACATGCATACATACATGCGGCGTGTGTGTTTGCTCTTTAGGGTGCACACCCTAATACAATAGGCTGTGCACGCCTATGAACCTGGGCAAGCAAAAAGATCAGAGTGACTTTGATAAGGACCAGAACCAGATAGTGATGACTAGATGACTTGTCAGTATATTTATACTGGCAGACAGTTTGTGTTAAGATGGAAATTAAAAGTGTACAGTAAGTCACCATCTGAACAGAGGTGACTCCATTTTGTATCACAATGCAAAGACAGACACATTTATACTTCTCTGTAACTTCATTCAAGCCTGAGCTAAGGAATGCGACTAATGAAAACATTGACAGAGATAAGACATGATGTCTGCAGCAACCCAGAGACAAATATATATATATATATATATATACACACACAGTGCCTTGCAAAAGTATTTACCCCCTTGGCATTTTTCGTGTTTTGTTGCCTCACAACCTGGAATTGAAGGGACACTCCAGGCACCCAGACCACTTCTGCTCATTGGAGTGGTCTTGGTGCCAACTCCCACTACCCTTAACCCTGCAAGTGTAATTATTGCAGTTTTTTATAAACTGCAATAATTACCTTGCAAGGTTAAGTCCTCCCCTAGTGGCTGTCTATTAGACAGCCACTAGAGGTCACTTCCTGCATCATAGCACAGATTATCTGTGCTAGAGCGTCGTTGGACGTCCTCACACTGTGTGAGGACCTCCAGCGTCGCTCTATTCCCCCTAGGGAAGCATTGAAATTAATTTTCAATGCTTTCCTATGGGGTGCGCAAACGCGCATGCGCGGCATTGCTGCGCATGCGCATTAGGTCTCCTCGGCTGGTGGGCGGGATCAGTCTTGCCCACCGGCCGACGGAGGAAGAAGGTGGAGCGGCGGGGGAGGAGCAGGCAGCGACGTGGGACATGTCGCTGCCTGAGGTAAGTGACTGAAGGGGTTTTTACCCCTTCAGCAAATGGGGATTGGGGGGTGGGAGGGAAAGGGATTGTTTTCTGGCACTGGAGATTCCCTTTAACATAGATTGTTTGAGGATTTGCATCATTTAATTTACAGAACATGCCCACAACTTTGAAGATACTTTTTTTTTGTGTGAAACAAAGAACAAATAGGACATAATAGCAGAAAAAGTCAATGTGCATAACTATTCACCCCCCTTAAGTCAATACTTTGTAGAGCCACCTTTTGTGGCAATCACAGCTCCAAGTCGCTTTGGATAAGGCTCTATGAGCTTGCCACATTCCTCCTTGCGAAACTGCTCCAGCTCCTTCAAGTTGGATGGTTTGCGCTTGTGAACAGCAATCTTTAAGTCTGACCACAGATTTTCTATTGGATTGAGGTCTGGGCTTTGACTAGGCCATTCCAACACATTTACATGTTTCCCCTAAACCACTCAAGTGTTGCTTTAGCAGTGTGTTTGGGGTCATTGTCCTACTGGAAGGTGAACCTCCGTCCTAGCCTCTAATCACGCACAGAGTGGTACAGGTTTTGCTCAAAGATATCCCTGTATTTAGCACCATCCATCTTTCCCTCAACTCTGACCAGTTTCCCAGTCCCGGCTGCTGAAAAACATCCCCACAGCATGATGCTGCCACCACCATGTTTCACTGTGGGGATGGTGTTCTTTGGGTGATGTGATGTGTTGGGTTTGCGCCAGACATAGCGTTTTCTTTGATGGTCGAAAAGTTACATTTTAGTTTTATCAGACCAGAGCACCTTCCTTCATACATTTTGGGAGTCTCCCACGTGCCTTTTCGCAAACTCAGAACGTGCCATTTTGTTTTTTGCTGAAAGGAATGGCTTTCTTCTGGCCACTCTGCCATAAAGCCCAACTCTATGGAGCGTACGGCTTATTGTTGTCCTATGCAAAGAAACTCCAGTCTCTGCTATGGAACTCTGCAGTTCCTCCAGGGTTACCTTAGGTCTCTGTGCTGCCTCTCTGATTAATGCCCTCCTTGCCCGGTCCGTGAGTTTTGGTGGGCGGCCGTCTTTTGGCAGGTTTGCTGTTGTGCTTTGTTCTTTCCATCTGGTTTTGATGGTGCTCCTGGGGATCAACAAAGATTTGGATATTTTTTTATAACCTAAACCTGACTTGTACTTCTCAACAACATTGTCCCTTTCTTGTTTGGAGATTTCCTTGGTCTTCATGGCAGTGTTTGGTTAGTGGTGCCTCTTGCTTAGATGTTGCAGCCTCTGGGGCCTTTCAAAAAAGGTGTGTATATGTAATGACAGATCATGTGACACTTATATTGCACACAGGTGGACATAATTTCACAAATTATGTGACTTCTGAAGGTAATTGGTTGTACCAGAGCTTTATATGGGCTTCATAACAACGGGGGTGAATACATACGCACATGCCAATTTTCTGTTTTCTATTTCTAATAAAATAGTTTTATGTATATATTTTTCTCATTTCACTTCACCCATTTAGACTATTGTGTTTTGATACATCACACAAAATTCAGGTTAACCCCTTAACGCCGTTACGGCGTTCTATACCATCGCGGCTTTAAAGGGCTTTAAAGCCGTTGCGGCGGCATAGAACGACGTAACGGCTTGCAGCCCCTGGAGGAGAGATCTACTCACCTCCACCCCGATCCTCCCTCCCACGGCAAATCAGGCCCCCAGGGGCCATGTGATCGCTCTCAAAGAGCGATCACATGGCCCCCTATAGCTGGCTGTGCATCTGCCAGCAGGGGGACTGTCTAAAATATTAGACAGTCCCCCTGCTGCTAGGTAGTGTAAAAATAAATATTAGACATGTGTAAAATTAAAATAAAAGTATTTTTATATATATAATATATATACTTATTATATATATGTAACGTCATACATAATGAATTTTAATATTAATATTAGTATATATATTAGTATTAACCCCTTAAGGACCAAACTTCTGGAATAAAAGGGAATCATGACATGTCACACACGTCATGTGTCCTTAAGGGGTTAAAATACACTTAGAATGACGTTACATATATATATAATATGTATATATATTCTATATATATAATAGATATATACACATATATTATATATATATATATATATATATATATATACACACGTATAATTACAATAATAAATAAATAAATAAAATATTGAAACAAAATTTTATATAAATTATATATTCATATGCAATTTCATTCTAACTGTATTTTGTTATTAATATATATATATATATATATATATATATATATATATATATATATATATATATATATATTGGTAACAAAATACACTTAGAATGACATTCTATATATATATATCTATCTATATATAAAATACAAATAACCGCAAATATATATATATATATATATATATAGATAAATACATATAATTACATAAAATATTACATTAGTATACAAGTAGAATTTAAATACCTATAAATGCATATATATTAAAATTCTACGTGAATATTTAAGTAATTTTTCAACATAATTATGTCATTGGATTAATTAAAATTTGATTGACATGCCTGACAACACAGGGAGAAAGTGCAGAGAATTTAATTCGCAAGCACTATATTTGACCCTGTAACTCTCCAAGACACCATAAAACCTGTACATAGGGGGTACTGTTTTACTTGGGAGACTTTGCTGAACTCAAATATTAGTGTTTAAAACTGGTAAATTGTATTACAACGATGATATTTTAAGTAAAAGTGACGTTTTTTGCATTTTTTACAAACAAACTGCATTTTTATGGACTATATAATTGTTGTAATATGTTTTACTGTTTTAAAACACTAATATTTGTCTTTAGTGAAGTCTCCCGAGAATAACAGTACCCCCCATGTACAGATTTTATGGTGTTTTGGAAAGTTAGAGAGTCACATATAAGGCTTGCATTTCATTTTTTTGACATTGAAATTTGGTAGATTAGTTATGTTGCCTTTGAGACTGTATGGTAGCCCAGGAATAAGAATTACCCCCATGATGGCATACCATTTGCAAAAGTAGACAACCCAAGGTATTGCAAATGGGGTATGTCCAGTCATTTTTAGTTGCCACTTAGTCACAAACACTACTTTGTCACAAACACTACTTGTCTACTTTTTCAAATGGTATGCCATTATGGGGGTAATTCTCATTCCTGGGCTACCACACCGTCTCAAAGGTAACATTACTAATCTGGATATGAAATGAAAGCCCTGTTTCTCCTGAACAAAATGATATATAATAAGTGTAGGTGCATTTAATATGAAAGAGGTAAATTACGGTTGAACAGACATATAGCGCAAATTCCAGTTTTTGTTTACGTTTTGTTTTGATCAGAACGTGTACTATTGACTCCGTCCTGAAGGGGTTAATAAAACATTGAACTTAAGGCTGTAATGTAACAAAATAGGTAAAAAGTCAAGGGGGGTGAATAATTTTGCAAGGCACTGTATATATATATATATATATATATATATATATATATATATACAGTGCCTTGCAAAATGTTCAATATATTTATATATATATATATATATATATATACACACACACAATATCCACTTATAACTTACTATACGTATATTAATCATATATATTGTACTAAGTTAATAATATAGAATATTCATGGATTTAATATCAATGAAGAAGTGTCATATTACTCACTAACGTTAGTGGAATATGTGTAATAGACATGTATAAATAATATTACTATGTGCTACACACAGGATTATCAATGACAGATAACACTAAGTAATTAATTTTACTTTTTAAAAACTAATGGAATCTTACAAAGCTCCATCGTATAGAGAGGTGAAGAAGAGTTTAGGACGTGTCAGGAATCTAAATTAATGGCGAAAATGCAGACACAAGTCTGGGTAAAAGTGAACCAAAACCTTTGAAAAGTGACATGTTTGTGACGAATGGTTATCCACAAAGATAACCAAGATGATATCAAATGCATCACGAAATTCAGTACACCCATTATACAAAAATGTAAATGGAACCCCTGACAAGAATTTTCTGTGATGTAATTGTGCCATCTGACCAAAATCTAGATGATAGTCTGTAGGGAGGATACACCCACAGTTCTTTATTGGTCCTATCAACTAGTAACGTATATTCTCCTTTAAAAATTAAGGAGAGACAAAGGAGAGAGGGAGATGGTCAGACTCTCAAACACTCAGACTCACTCACACTCTCTAGACACACTCTCTTTGAGGATGGACTCACATCTAAGATCTGACAACTGGAGCCAAAGCTAGACACACCGACTTCTTTGTATCTTTTTCAACTAACACTTAACTTTGAAATTCTCTAAAATTCTGAACTCTGAAGACTTGTTTTTATTTTCATACAATACATAGGAAGTATTTAATAAAATCAACTCTATGCTTAAAATTGCAAAAAAATGACTTTATTGACTAAGCCTTTTTTTAGCAATATTGTCGACAAATCAATGCTGTTGTTATACTCTCAAATATATTGCTAAAAAGTATAATATTTGTTTACCAGTGAGAAGGCTAAACAGATATCTAAAATTAAGTATCAATTTGCCCTTATGATGGGGTTATGGAATCACATACATAGGTTATACAGACAGTTCCATCATACTTAATGTGTTCCAAGATTCATTATAAAGTGAAAGGAGGAATAAGATAAGTATATAGAGAAAAAGACTCTCTCCCTGTTATTCTAGCTAGATAGGTTAAGGAGGTAAGCGATAAGAGAATGATTTAAATAATCATGTTTAAATTTGTGAAAAACAAACTGAACTAACGTGCCCATACCAAAATAAATGAAAAGGCAGAGAAACCCGACGCGCGTTTTGATGCAGCCTTGTAAGCACCTTCGTCGGGGGCCAGGGTGACACTGACTCTGACCCTCTTTTTAATTGCAGATCCCATGTGGGAGCATGAGGACATGGAGTCAATCCAGGTCTCAGTACGACAGAAGGAGAAGGAACTGATAACCACACAAAATTAGGTAGTGAACCTAGCATCCTATAAGTTATCCCCCTCTGAACTGGAAATTTTGCATAGGGGTCTGTCCTTTGTCCCAATACCGGAATTTGACTAATTCTGTTGGACAAAGGACATAGACCTATTTGCAAGAAAATTAGCAATGCACAAATTTCATCACAAACAAGATGAAAAATGAGCTACAAATCTGGGCTTAGAGGCTAGTGATATAGCCCTTTTAGATACCCTGGTAGAGCTTTTGACAAGAAATGATAGATCTGATAACAATGAAGCACCCTTTACAAAACTCAAGAAAAAGAAAGTGAATTTACTCCACATCTAGAGGAGTTCAAGTACATAGACCTATTTGTGTTACTAACATGTAGAGAAATAGATAAGATCACTGAGGATAAGATATTAAAATCAAACAGCAATATAGCTTTGATTGAAAGAAATTCTCATAGAAACTTGAGTCAAAATGGCTTGCCTGTCATTAAACCATCAGACAAGGGAGGTAATGTGGTGGTGATGGATAAGACTCAGCATATATAAATTACACAATGTCACAAAGTCCAGACAAAGGTACTTATAATATATGGAAGTCAGATTACATTTATAAATACCTTCTCAAACTTAAATCCCTTCTAGATGAAGCTCTGGAATTGACGCTAATAAGCAAGGATGAGTATAACGTTATGCTAGGGAAGAATCCCAAAATAGCTTCCTTTTACTCTCTTCCCAAGATCCATAAGAAACCATCAGTACTATCAGGCAGACTGATAGTATCAGGCAGAGGTAATTTACTCACAATATTAGTGTTTATGTTGATCATATCTTATGAGACTTCGTCTCTTCACTTCCACAGGATCGCAACAGCAGGTTACATTAAATGCTACCAAGCCTAGTTTGCTTTTTTGTGTTTTTAATCTTTGTAATTAAATCTACTGTTAATATTACAGTGAGCACTATGGTATGTTTTTTTTACTTTCACTCCTAGGCACTTGAAGAATATCTTGATACATTTTAGCAAACAGTTTTTCCTGTACCGGTTTGCTTTTTATTGTATTCAATGGAGATTCACTATATATTTCCCTGGAAAGTATGTTAATTTGCCATTTGGGTCACAATACTCTGTGTTGTTTTCACAAGCAGGGGAAATGACACTCGTGTTAAACATATTGTGGACTTGTTTCTTATCCTTTGGACTTTTTATTTTTGGACTTCCTATTATTGATTATCTGTAACTGTATTAATATTGACGTTTCTGATGTGGTAACTATATTTATGTGAGGTTTATTAGCTCCTGGTTATATTTCATTATAGTATAGTAGGGATTTTGTTTTGTCTATTACTTATAAGGACTGGTGATACTTTTACTTTCCAGTTTTAGAGCTGTTTTTATAATTTTTCTCATTTTCTTACTTCATCTTTATTTTAGTCTTAATATCCATTTATTAAAGATTCTTGACTATCCTTTTCTTTTACAGAAATCTTTACAACCAATTAATTCTTTAGTTGCCAAACGGTAGGAGTCATCTACCTACTTACATAGAAACATAGAATGTGAAGGCAGATAAGAACCATTCAGCCCATCTAGTCTGTCCAATTTTCTAAATACTTTCATTAGTCTTCATTAGACTTATCTTATATATAGGATAGCCTTATGCCTATCCCATGCATGCTTAAACTCCTTCACTGTGTTAACCTCTACCAATTCAGCTGGAAGGCTATTCCATGCATCCACTACCCTCTCAGTAAAGTAATACTTCCTGACATTATTTTTAAACCTTTGCCCATCTTGTTGTGGTCATTTTTCTTCTTTTAAATACTTTACTGTGTTGATTCCCTTTATGTATTTCAATGTTTCTATCATATCCCCCGTCTCGTCTTTCCTCAAAGCTATATATGTTAAGATTCTTTAACCTTTCCTTGTAAGTTTTATCCTGCAATCCATGAACCAGACGGATATACTATAACTACATAATAACCAATTCTTATGAGTAGGTATATCTATTATAACTATAAAAATCTTCTTTTATCTTTCCTTAAACATAAGTATAGATAAATTTAAGTTTCTTTCATCATAGAGATCAATAAGAACAGTGAACAGACAGGATATATCCACGGACACGGCACTCCATTAGTATGATCTGACCATGTAGAATATGTGACAGACGTCTGTGAATCAGAAATGGTAATTTACACTGAGGGATGTAATTATACACAAGTCTCATACAGAATGTATAATGAGATATCAAAAAGGACCTAGATTCACTTTGATATTATGTTGCCCTCGGAGGGTTAAAACCGATCTATTATGAATGAAGGGTGATTGAATGTGATTTTCTTTATGCTTTTTTGATATTTAATATGTTGGTGAATAAACCCCTAGACTAAGTTTTAACGTTTTAGCATAGTAAGCTTTTTGGTTGTTTACGAGTTTGGACTTTATACCTCCTTTCCTATATCCTTTATCATAGCCTGTACATATGTTTAAAAAGCAATTGGATAAATACTTGCAAAAACATAACACTCAGGGATATATTATTTAATTTGTTGGGTAATAGCTTCTTAATCCAAGGAGAGATCTGACTGCCATGCTAGGGTCAAGAAGGAAGTTTTTTCCTAGTTTGTTGCAAAATTGGAAGCACTTAAAACTTTTTTTTTGCCTTCTTTTGGTTAAACCGCAAAAACAGATGTCAGAAAAGATGAAGATGGACGCATTTTTCTTTTCAGCTATGTAACTATGTAAAACCCACAAGGACGAACTTATAAAATTACACCTGAAAGTGAACTCTTTCACTAGGCTAAAGCCAAGTCTAACTAACTTAGACCATTTTGTTACATGGGCTTTTTATTCGATAGAAAAGGAAAACAGCTTTACAGCACAAGCTGTTACAACACAAGTTAAAGGTGGACTTTATTAACAGATATTTGACTATTTGCCATTTGATAATCGGTCTATTTACATGTTTGTATAATTATTTCATACTGCTATTATTATATTGTTTAAGTCTGTGAGTGAAACATTTGTATCTAGCATTTTTAATTAGCTATTATTTTTTAATTGAAACTTTTTAGCGCAGCCTGCTTCGATAATTTGTAAAGAGTTGTCAGGAATTTTATGCTTTATTACAGCTCCTTTAACACGACACTGACGTATGTAACACTCCACTAACTTATTTAAGCGTCCATTGTCAGTGCCTCTGCGCACAATTAATGTGTTAAAAAAAACTTTCTATGCAAACTTCTCCTTCCTTCGCTCTCCTAGGATCGTTCTACCAGACTCCAAGTGTCCCGTCGCCGGAATCCCCCTAATAATCCTCCTTTTGCTCCTGATTAATTCACTGTTAAGGACCTCGGACCGGATTTACTTGCTGCTTCAACAGATTAACCCTTTTGCTCCTGATTGATTTCACATTACCATCTAGGAATTGGAAAAGACCACCCTCTTTGAAATATCTGCTAGTATTTATCTAGATTGCCACACTGAACTTCCTTAAAACGGTGAGTGTATTTCATATTTCTTTTCGTTTGGCATTTGTAAATTGAATCATTACAACAGTACTCCAAGTTGTTATACCGTTCACGGACCATTCCCCTCATAATCCAAGATGACCTCCTCATAGCTATATTGAAAGATCTCAATAGCTACATTGATTTTCGCAATACCAGGTGTGTAAACAGGGGGTCAATGTATGTCACTAGGTGCTGGTGGCTTGCATCCGCACCTATTACAGAGCCCCAATACATGCCCAATGTGCAATTATGTTTGCCCCAACACATTATTCCCCTGGGTGGATATGGACGATTCCTTGATTATCCTTAGATGGTGAGTCATTTATTTAAGACCGCACCATCCCAGCATCCACCCATCACATCTTTTCTACTCTTTATCCAATATTCTCTTAAGAGTGCAAGATACTGTCATGAAAGCATCCATATTTAAAGCAGATCACCACCAACACTCTCGTGACCTACTTAGAATGATACATTGAAGATATGCCTTTACAGGCCTGGGAAAGCAAAACAATTAAGATCCTAGGCCACCTATACAAAGTTTCTAATAGATATATATATATATATATATATATATATATATATATACCGTATATACTCGAGTATAAGCCGACCCGAATATAAGCCGAGGCCCCTAATTTTATCCAAAAAAACTGGGAAAACTTATTGACTCGAGTATAAGACTAGGGTGGGAAATGCAGCAGCTACTGGTAAATTTCTAAATAAAATTAGATCCTAAAAAAAATATATTAATTGAATATTTATTTACAGTGTGTGTATAATGAATGCAGTGTGTGCGTATGTGTGTGTGTATGAGTGCAGCGTGTGTGTATGAGTGCAGCGTGTGTGTATGAGTGCAGCGTGTGTGTATGAGTGCAGCGTGTGTGTATGAGTGCAGCGTGTGTGTATGAGTGCAGCGTGTGTGTATGAGTGCAGCGTGTGTGTATATGAATGCAGCGTGTGTGTATGAATGCAGTGTGTGTGTGCATGAATGCAGTGTGTGTGTGTATGAATGCAGTGTGTGAATGCAGTGTGTGCAGGGCCGGTGCAAGGATATTTGCCGCCGTAGGCAAAAAAATTTTTGCCGCCCCCTCCCCCCCCATATGTCCTGACTTCCCCTCCTCCTCCCTCAGTGGTCCTTACCTCCCCACCCCCGTGTTCCTTCACCCCCCCCCCCAGTGGTCCTGACTCACCCCTCCCCTAGTGGTCCTTACCCTCCCCTCCCCTAGTGGTCCTTACCCTCCCCTCCCCTAGTGGTCCTTACTTCCCCCTCCCCTCCCATAGTGGTCCTTATCCCACCCCCTCCCTCTCATAGTGGCCCTTATCCCCCTTCTCCCTCCCATAATGTTCCTTATCCCCCCCCATCCCTCCCATAGTGGTCCATATACCCCCCCCCTCCCTCCCATAGTGGTCCTTATACCCCCCTCCCTCCCATAGTGGTCCTTATACCCCCCTCCCTCCCATAGTGGTCCATATACCCCCCCCCTCCCTCCCATAGTGGTCCTTATACCCCCCTCCCTCCCATAGTGGTCCTTATACCCCCCTCCCTCCCATAGTGGTCCTTATACCCCCCTCCCTCCCATAGTGGTCCTTATCCCACCCCCTCCCATAGTGGTCCTTATCCCACCCCCTCCCATAGTGGTCCTTATACCCCCCCTCCCTCCCATAGTGGTCCTTATACCCCCCTCCCTCCCATAGTGGTCCTTATCCCACCCCCTCCCATAGTGGTCCTTATCCCACCCCCTCCCATAGTGGTCCTTATACCCCCCCTCCCTCCCATAGTGGTCCTTATACCCCCCCTCCCTCCAATAGTGGTCCTTATCCCCCCCCCTCCCTCCCATAGTGGTCCTTATACCCCCCCCCCCCTCCCTCCCATAGTGGTCCTTATCCCCCTTTTTTTTGTTATTAATTTTTTTTATTATTATTATTTTTTTTTTTTTTATTTATATATTTATTTTTTTTTCGTCCCCCCTCCCTGCTTGATATATGGCAGGGAGGGGGGCTCCTTCCCTGGTGGTCCAGTGGCATTGGCAGTTCAGTGGGGGGGAGAGGGGGCTGGCAGAGCTGTAACTTACCTGTTCTGCAGCTCCTGTCAGCTCTCTCCTCCTCCGCGCGGTCTGTGCAGCTCCTTCTATCAGCTCACACTGGGAGCTGACCGAGGTGCTGAACGGACGGCGCGGAGGAGGAGAGAGCTGACAGGAGCTGCAGAACAGGTAAGTTACAGCTTTGCCAGCCCCCCTCTCCCCCGGTCTGTATTATGGCAATGCAAATTGCCATAATACAGACAGTGACTCGAGTATAAGCCGAGTTGGGGTTTTTCAGCCCAAAAAATGGGCTGAAAAACTCGGCTTATACTCGAGTATATACGGTATATAGCATCTTCTCCTATATTGTTTTCCAAGCAGTTGTATACTGCAAACACAGATTAAAAGGAATCCATGTTTAAAATGGAATGAGGCAAAAATGTGATTCTTTGTTGAACTAATTTGCATATGCCCACCCAGAATCCTTTGCTGTTGCAACATCGCTGCAGTTTTGGGATTTCTGTGGGAAAAGCAAGCCTTATGGCTTGACTGGTGTGCAGATTTTTTGTTTAACATTGTATTTAACTATATATATATATATATATATATATATATATATATATATATATATATATATATATATATATATACACGAAGTATGATTGGCATTAATCAGTACTATTGCAGCTATCCCCAGTGCCAATGATCACCCACTCAGGCACAAAGTTAGTAAAGTGTTTCTTTACTTATGTTTTCTATATGATCGCTTTGAGAAGGTTATTTGAGAAGTATCATTTAGTGTGTTTAAGCACTCCCCACTTGCTGTTTTGTTTTATACAGAGGCTTTACCCTACAATCCTTTCAAGAAAAATGCAAAGAATATGGAATTTCAACATGTGACTTTAAGTACATTCAAATCGGACTTTTAACACACTAATGCTGCTGACCTAAATCTCTTGCACCTCCATCCCATGATCCTTTTGACAGACATTTTTGCCAGCCAGGCA
Organism: Pelobates fuscus; assembly: GCF_036172605.1. Classification (NCBI taxonomy): domain Eukaryota; kingdom Metazoa; phylum Chordata; class Amphibia; order Anura; family Pelobatidae; genus Pelobates; species Pelobates fuscus. The sequence continues at coordinate 93,288,744 of NC_086324.1, read as the reverse complement.
GGGCTTTACTATAAGCTACCAAGCAATGGGAGGTTCTAAACATGGTTTACATTGCCATAAAGTCTATTGCCCTACTTTCAAAGGTAATTCACACACAGGTACCCTCATGCCCTGATATGGCTTTATTATGATGTCTTCCCAAATACCCTGTCAGGAGCAGTGAGTTTATTTAGTTAACACATATTTTTAGCAACCAAGTAAGCCTTGATTAGGCATTGGAGGACCACGGAGGTTCCCCCTTTCCCAAACGTCCCCAACATATTGATTCATAACAATACCTGGGGAAAAAAGGTACATATCTCAACAGAAATAATGAAGGCTTATGACTGTTTGGGTATTGTGGGAGGAATTTTATTGTGATCCGGGAAACAAAGTCAGTTTTGCAACTGGAGGTGGTTGGAAATTGACTCTAAAAGGGGTGGAAAACAGGAATGAGGGGAGATTGGAGTCCTGTCTTGGTACTACTCAAGTGCTTTCCTGTTTCTTACTAGCTCACTTTTTTTCTGCTTTAGCCTCCCTCTGTTGCTGCTTTCTGCATTTTCTTCCTCTAAGTATAAGCCTCGCCACGGACAGCTTTTTTTTTTTTTCTTCAGATTTAAACTTTTTTATTTTGTTGCATGTGTATAAACATGGGTGATGGGGGAGGGTACAGAAGGAAAGGAGGAAGGGGGTAGGGGACATTCACTTTTCCACAGAATCATAAAGTCTCACATCTCAAGTTCCAATAACAGTATGTTTTTCCTTATGTGGCTATCTAATACATCCGGCACTCCTGCTCTGTATTTCAGTTTTAATGCATGTAGTACAATGTGTCATGTTGTCATTCCTAGTAGGCCTTTATGCTTCCACAGTTCCCACGCTATATTGAATGTCTCAGCATGTTTGGTGGATACCAGCGACATTTTTTCATACGTGTAATATTGTTTAAGTTTATCCAGTATGTACGATGTGGGCGGACATTTAGGCTGCTTCCAGTGTATGGCTATTTGGTTTCTAGCTGCCAGTATGGTGAGCAAGAACGGTTGTTTGTGTGTGGTCTTTATAGAGTTGGGTAATTTTAAGAAAAGTCCTGCGTGAATATCTAGGGATGGCAAGTCAGGGTCCACCTTCGTGAATATTTCATTTACTGTGGTCCACAATGGTTGTACATCCCTACAGCTCCACCATATATGTGTAATGTGGCCATCCGCTGCTCTACATCTCCAGCAGTTACTAGGTACTGTGGGATATATTTAATGTAGTCTGCTAGGTGTTAGGTACCAGCGGTATACTAGTTTTTCATGTGCTTCTACGTGGGAGTAACATTGAGTCTGTCCCTTTAGAGCCGAAAGGGAGTTGACCATTCCGTTTCGGACCACCGTGTCCCCGACTCAGTTGCCCACTGGGCAACAAAGGAGGGAGTTGGGTTGGGAGTACTCCGGATGATGTACCTGTAACACAGGGAGAGAGCTTTTGGTTTGGTGGGTGTTTTGTTGCATCTTTCGTAGATCTCTGCGGTTTCAGATAAGTGTGTGCGAGATGCGTCTACCCGTGTATATACATGTGTGTGTAAAATACTCCTTAGTTGCATATACTAGAAGACATAGGAGTTCGGTAGACCATATTGTTGTTGTAGCTCGGGAAAGGTAAGGATTTTATCTTGTAGGGTCAAGGGGTTCCAAGGATAAGACAAACAACAAGGGAGCGGGCATCCTTGTCTAGTCCCATTCGAAATACGGAACGGCGTAGACAGGAATCCCGCATTCGAGACTTTGGCCGTTGGGTTGTTATAGAGTGCCATAGAGTGCCATGATTCTCTGCGTCTAAGGCGAGGAGAAGGCCCCCTGTTTTAGTCGAGTGTATGTGGGATAGGATATTCAGTAATTGTCTGGTGTTGTCTGGCCCCTGTCTGTGTCTGACGAATCCAGATTGGTCATTATGCGTGAGGGTGGGGAGGATTGTGGATTAGCGGTTCGCCAACAGTTTGGCATATCATTTTACATCTCCATTCAGTAGCGAGATGGGTCTAAAGTTTTGGCAGTGGTTGGGTTCTTTCCCGGGTTTGAGGAGTGTAGATATGTGGCTAGTAGCATTTCACTTGGGATGCGACCTGATGAGTAACATGTGTTTAACAGGTGTGTTAAGTGCGAGGCCAGGGTATCTACACAGGTTTGGTAGTATTTGTTTGTAAATCCATCTGGACCTGGTGCTTTTCGTTTGGGTAGATTGTGTATGGCCTTTTTAATTTCCTCTTCCTTGAATGGCTGTGATATAGTTTTTATGTCGGCTTGTGTCAATTGTGGTAGGTGGACATCGGATAGGAAGGTTTGAATGGCTTCCATAGTGGGGGGGTGTCTTCAGAGGGTCATCCGCCAGATTGTATAGGTCGCTATAATAAGAGGCAAATTCATTGACCATATCTTGGGGATTCAGGATTTTTGGAGTTATGTGTTTTCGCCTTTAGTTGTGATGCTAGCAGTGCCCCTGCTCTATTGCCTTGGGCGAAAAAATTATGTTTGTATCTCCTTAGGAGTTCTATGTTTCTAAGTTCAGTCTGGATGTTGAGGATTCGTGTCTTTAATGTTGTAGAGGGAGTAGCCTTATTGTTATGTGTCAATGCCGTAAGCTCTTCTATCAATGTAGTGTATTGCTTGGTCCTCTGCTTTTTGGTATAACTAGCTCGATTAATGAGCAAGCCGCGAATCACAGCTTTATGTGCCTGCCATATTGTTTTGATCGAACAATCCGCCGTGGTGTTCATTGCAAAATAGGAAGAAAGCTCATTGTTCAGTGTATTAACAAATTGGGGGTCAGTCAATAAGGTGTCGTTGAGTCGCCATGTACCTGTGCCTGAGGTGGGGAATTGTTCCCATATGGTCAGTGTAATAGATGCATGGTCAGTCCAGATGATTAGGCCTATGTCCGCCTGTTCAATGGAGTTAATCGCGGTGGAGGGTATAAGGAACCTGTCTATTCTGGTGTACGTGTTGTGTGCCATAGAGTGGAAAGTGTAGTCTCTATCAGTGGGGTGTAATATTCTCCAGGGGTCAATGTAATTATGTTGTATTATTTGTGCGCAACAGGCGTGGTTTCTTTGGAGATTTTGGTCGCTGTGGAAGGGGTTATATTGGTCCCGGCTGTGGTATCTAATGTGCTGTCTATCAAAAAGTTTGTGTCCCCTCCTATGATTGTCTTTCCAAACTTGTGAAGATTAGCTAGGGCAAAGATTTTGTTCATGAATTCCCTTTGGTTAGTATGAGGACCATAATATAAATATTAATCAATGTGTAGGGTTCGTTGTTGAAGTAGCATTGTAATAGTAGGTATCTCCCATGTTTGTCCCCTAATTTTTTGACTAGTTGGACGGAGACAGCATTGCTTATCAGTATTGATACCCCTCTTTTTTTCCTGTAGCAGGAATGGTAGTCGTACGGGAAGTGGGCTGAAATAAATTTCGGAGCTTTTCCCCATTGAAAGTGAGTTTCTTGATAAAATGCTACTTCTGCCTTTTGTTTTCTGGCTTCTGAAAGGGCCTGTCTCCGTTTATTGGGTGAATTTAGGCTCTTGGTGTTGATAGAAATTATTTTTAGACCCATTTGTGTGTTGACGGGCTATTCGCTAGTGATATGGGATCAGACCTGTTGAAACTGACTATTGTGGGGTATGGGCACAGGGGATGAACTCGTAGCCAAGTGGCGTTTTCTATGAGACAGTTTTGTTTATGCATATTTCTGCAGTGGTTTCGTGACTTCTTGTATGTGGGTGTGAAGTAGGTAGGGTGGGCAGGGGGAGGGCAATGAAACAGGTGCGGTGGGGTGGGAGAACTATGTACATGGAGCCATCTATTGCAGCGCAAGGGCGTTGCGATGGCAGAGTCATGGCTAAGGTGAGCCGATGGGGGGTGGAGGTGTGTAGTCCCTATGCGCCCTGAAGCCAATGATGTAATGAGAGTAAAATTGTGGGGGCCTTCGGACTCCCCGCTCTAGCCGCGGCAGTCATGTGGGCATACTCTCGGTCACCCCGATGCACTTCCAGTGTCACATGGGGATTAGTGTCTAGGCAAAAGGCCCATTTAACCCTCGTGTTCCCTAGATGCCCCCATGAAAGCGTGTCCATCTCTTCAACCGGACTCTCGGGGCACACGCCTCCATGGGAGAAGGGCAACCTGCAGGCCCTACACCTTTCCCTGTAACCATTTTACAGAAACAAAGATTAAATATAAGTAGTCAGAACTGTTAAATAAGTAAACATATGAACATATTTGCAAAGACAATACATTACCGCGCTGCTAATCGGCAAGAGGATTGCATGTGCGGTTGCGAGTGGGTTTGTAGCAGTCATTTAGCGGTTGCCACAGTTTGCCAGTCTCTTGTCACTTTTGTGATTGAAGAGTGGGTATCGCTCGGATGGGTCGCAGGTCCCTGATCTTGGATCTGTATATTCTATTCCGACAATAATTGGCGGCCTTCTCCCACATTGGTGATGTGTCGTTCCACGCCATTGTGCTTCAGCATGAGGCGGGTGGGATATCCCCATTTGTACAGAATGCCAGCATCTCTTAATGCTTTGGTGATAGGTAGGAAACTCTTGCACTTTAAAAGAGTGGTGGCTGAGAGATCTGCATACAGCACCACTCCTGAGAATCTGTCTGGCAATGTCGGCTGTAGCTTAGAGGCCTGCATGATTCTTTCTTTGGAAGTGTAGTAGTGCAGTTTGGCAATGGTGTCTCTTGGCGCTGAGGGACCGAGGTGCCTGGGTCGTGGCAGCCTATGTATGCAGTCTATCAGCAGGAAAGATTCTCCTATGTCTGGAGCCAAATCTAGAAAAAGACCTGTAGCATCCTGCGGCAAGATTGTTTCTGGTATCCCGCGCAGGCGTACGTTGCTGCGCCTGCTCCTGTCCTCCTGATCCGCTAGCTTGTCTGTTAAATGTTCTATTTTAGAGGTCAGTTCTCCATAGGTATCTGCTAGGTCGTTATGGGCTGATATCAGCTCTTCTGTCTTATCCTCCAAGTGTGAGGTTCTGTCTCCCAGCATCTGGATTTCTGCCTTTATGTCTCCTGCTACCTTTGAAATATCTGCTTGCAATGATGATTTCAGGTCTTGCAGCATCCTGTGGACCGATAGGTCTGTTGCAGGGACTGTGGTAGGTAGGGAGATTTTGGTGTTGTCGCTCCGCTCTGAACACGATGTAGGCGAGCTGGGAGTACGGGCGCCATTTTGGTGTGCTCGGCGTGGTGGAGAGAGCGCTGTTACTTGAAGTGCTGAGCGCTTATTTTTCATTTTTTCGTGCTCTTGGTCGCCATGGCCCGACAGGTATGTCTGGAGCTTGTTTAGGTTGGGTGTCCGACTTTGGATCGCTTATCTTCTCGCTGCTTTAGGTCGCCCGGTGAGGGCGCCTTGGTGCGCGGCCAGACCATGCCCCCCAGGTTTACACCTTTTAATGTATAATTACGTAGATTGTATAATTTGTTTACTTTTTTCATCTATATAAATATTTTAACACTGGGTACAAACACATTGATTTGCTTCTATTGTCTGAGGGTTGCATGACAGAGAATTTATTGATCTGACTGTCATCTAACAATTATGTCAGACATTGTTACTCCTGTCTCCTTCGGGAGCTCAAGACCTAACCACCTTAAACAGTGACCTTGTCATTTCGAACTAGCTATCTACACCAATATAACTATAATTGTCTGGTACATCTGTGTCAACAACCTGTTTTTAGACTAGGATTTATTGTTATTATTTAAAGATAGCCTTATCACACTCGGAAGACAAAACAACGAGAACACAATACCATTGCCAAGGAGGCTGCATAAGATTTTATTTTTCTCTTTGTAAAAAAAAAAAAGTTCTTAATTTTTCATGTGCTATGATCATGGTTTTGCAAACAGTGTATATATATATATATATATATATATATATATATATATATATATATATATATATATATATATATATATATATATATATATATATATATAAAACAAAATACCAGAGTATTGCAGTGTGCAATTATACCTTTTTTATTGGACTAATATAATATTTCAAAGGCAAGCTTTCGAGAGTTTTCCTCTCTTCATCGGGTCTGAAGCAATACTGATCCATCTGATAGAGTTTAACACTTAAAACAACTGATGTTAGAGAAGGGAGGAGGGTGAGTGGGGTGTCATAAATAGCAGAATATGTGCCTGAAAGTAAAAGGTGCAGATTGGCTGAGAATAGCCATAAAAAGTAAATACACAGGAGAGTCAATAAGCTAGTTGAAAAGAAAAGGAAAAAAAAACACAAAAGAGAAAAAAAAAAAATCAAGAAAACCGCAGAGCAGGGCATGCAATTAAATACCTGCAGATATGTATGTATATAAATTGGTCCAATAAAGATGATGCGAGAATATTGAAAAATAACTATATAAGACAGTTATGGTAGTGTGTGAGAAAGCCAGAATATACATTAAGTACTTTATTTCTGGTTTTGAAATGTGTGATCATTTTCATCTCAAATGTCTTTTGCTCATGAGAGTTTTAAATTCCCTTTAAGAACTTTAATCCTGAGGTTTAGGATGGATTGACCAGTCTGGGAGAAGTGATGACCAACAGGGGTACAATAGCTATTATCCATTTCGGTATCATTGCATACTGCAATACTCTGGTATTTTGGCATCTACTGGACTAATATGGCTAATCCAATCTGAAGGAATACTGTAGCTCCAGGAATACAAAGCTGTATTCCTGGCACTACCAATCCCTCTACCTCCCCCATCCCTTGCGCCCCCTCCTACCCGGTAAATAAAAGGTTAAAAACAGTGTACCTTTAACTTGCTCAATTTCTGCATTCAAACCCTTCAGTAGTAATGTTTTAAGGGTACAAAGACATTTCCTGTCCTGCCAACCTAATAGCTAAATCCATGCATACATTTTTCCAAATTCTATACCTAGATAACTGAAATACTTTTGGTTGCAATTATACTACTTTACAAAATGATAGGATAAAGCACAATTATCAAACTTCATAATAATATCCCTAACATATTCTGCTAATTGTACCTTCAAGGGTCTTTGTTTCTTCACATAATGCAGACAGGGCCGTCTTTAAGGAGGGGCAAAAGGGGCAGCTGCCCTGGGCCCAGTTACTCCTGGGGGCCCTAAGGCAGCTGCCCCATGGGCCCCCTGCAGCATCTGAGGTAATCAGGGGCCCCGGCCCTTTAATACTGCTCTGGACCTGGCCCCTGTAATATGTGGGTTGGCTGAATACATACTCACAGCTAGCCTCCACACACACTGCCCTGTGATCCCTTTTCTTCCCTGTGGCATGCTGGGAGGAAGTGAGGTCAGATCGCCTCCTCCTCAGTGCCACTGGGGAGGAGGCACACACCACATGGAGGCATTGTGGGGGAGAGGGACTGAGAAAGCTGATGGCAGACTCCCATCAGCCTTGGCCAGCAAGCTCCCACTGGACCCCAGGGAAGCCACCTCTCTGTACCCAAAAGGTAAGGAGACAGGAGGGTGGCTAAATATTGTTTGTTTTTTGTTTTGCTTATTTCTGATATCACTTTTATTCAAGTGTTGGTGTTTGTAATGTAACACACAGGGAATAAGTACATGTTAAAACTCCTAGAAGAACCTGGCAGTTCCCTATTAAATATAAATGTAAAAAGTATGTATTTTAACATATTATTGCATCAAGTGTTATCAAAGGCTGTACACCATTTCCAAATGTCACTATTGCAAAAATTCTGGACCAGGGTATGTAAGAACAGAGTTGAGACATTATATTGGCCAAGGTTGCTGGGAGTTGCTGTCCAAGAGCTGCTAGAAGGTAGAGATTAAAATATGTAAATGCTCCCGGTCCGAAACAGCCACAGCGTGACTAAAAGCAGCTTTTACCCCCGGCACACGAAGAGAAATTGATGAGGTATATCTCCCCTGCCTCACATGTCCCCAGCAAAGCAGACAAAGCTGACGGACTCGATCCGATCGGCAAAAAAAGACCGGTCGCGGCCGGCACAAGATGGCGGCGGCGAGGAGCTGGAGGCATTACAGACCTCAAACCCTCACACAGAGCATGAGGAGCAGCGTTACACCGACGCCCCAGTCACAGAGAAGAAGCTGTATGCAATGCTACAAGATTTCAGGCTTATTCTGCAGTCTGACTTGAAGAAAGCCACTAATGATATTAAAAAGGAAATTGCAGATCTGGGTGAAAGAACTAATAACCTGGAAACCCGCACTGATGACATATGTGCAGCACAAGATACGCTGGCAGACACTGTACAGTCTCTGGTGGAAGAACAGCAACTCCTGAAAAGGAAGATGGCGGACATGGAAGACCGCTCGCGTAGAAATAACATTCGCTTTCGCGGAATCTCAGAAGGTATCACAAGGGAACAACTACCTCACTACCTATTGTCTCTGTGCAAGTCCCTGATACGAGAAACAGCAGACCAGGACTGGCTGATGGACCGTGCCCACAGGCTACCAAAGCCGCAAAACCTGCGCCAAGATATGCCACGAGATGTGGTAGCACGTTTCCACTACTATAAAACCAAAGACTCTCTTCTACAAGCGGCGAGGAAAACATCCACGTTGCCTGAACCATATGCAGGAGTTCAATTATTTGCAGACCTGTCGGCTATGACTATGAGCAGGCGGAGAGAGGTCATCAATGTAACAAAGACACTATGGAACAACGACATTCAATACCGGTGGGGATACCCGACAAAATTACTTATTTGGAGGAATGCCAAGACACACACCGTCAACGAACCGGAGGTGGGAATGCGCTTACTAAAGGAATGGGGCCTGTTCCCGCTACTACCACCACCACAAGATGCTTCGAATGCAGCATCTCCAAAACGGCCGCAGGCGGAATGGCAGATGGCGGGCTCACCACACAGGAAGAATTACGACTCTGGGACATCCTCCAGCAAAGACATGCCGCTACCCCACGGCAAATATAGAACATTAAGAGACACTCTGGCCCATGGCTAACCTTCTGATATCTGACATGCTAACGTAACTGGTTGTGAGTATGTGTATATCTGTACCATGTTAGTGTATGCATAATGTCTGTTTTACCCTAGAGCCAAGGTAACGGGAATTCATGGCGCGGGGCTAGCCCAACTCGTTTCACCCATGTGGATAGGGTTTGGGGTAGATATACAGCGACAGGGGCCACACAGTTCCCATAAGGGATGCAGCACGAGGGGGGTACACGGTAGCCATGCCTCAGCAACAAAATATTAAAACACCTCATGTCAGCGCAATGTCTAGAAGGTGGCGGGACAGATGAATGGGAACTAATTGCCGCTATTCAGCGGGTATACGTTTGAACTCTCAGAATGTTAAGGGTAAATACAAGTCTATAGGGAGTAAGGCTGTTTACACTCGGCCTAATTAACTAGGTACGACCCCAGGATGAGGAGTGCGAGGGGCAATGTTTGCCCGCTCGCACCTCACCCACGTAGAGCGCTAGTTCTCTCAAGGGCGCTTTGTACATACTTTGGTTATTTTTTCTCCCCTTCCACACCCCTGTTTACTCTCTACTCCCTCCCTTCTCCTTGCCCTGGAATGGTCTCACACCACGTGTCGCAAGGCGCGAATGGCACTCCAATGCCCCGGTATAGCATAGATTTGCACCAGGATCATGGATGATTCTCTTACTGTATTTACATTGAACGTTAAAGGTCTCAACAGCCCTCATAAAAGGAGGTTAGCGGTGCAAGAAATGACCAAGTCCAAGGCAGCTATTGTAAGCCTACAAGAGACGCACTTTTGTATTAATAAACCCCCAAAATTTAATATCAAGTCATACCCTCAAGGTTACCACGCTATGTCCACTACTAAAGCCAAAGGTGTTGCCATCTATTTTCACAGAGATTGGGCCTTTACGCCGACCAATCAGTATGCTAGCAAGGACGGGAGAATATTGATACTAGTGGGCTCCCTGAACGGGCTATCAATGACTATAGCCTCAATTTACGCGCCCAATGAAAGACAAAAATCCTTCCTTAACAAGGTGTTCAGAAAAATTGACAAGATTAAAGTAGGTCATACAATCGTATGCGGGGACTTTAATTGTGCCCCGGACCCAGACGTAGACGTTAAAAGAGAAGGTGACAAGCGTCCGCAACAGCAATCAATATCACTAGGCCTACACCTTAGGGACTTGCTGCATGGGCATGACTTTTATGACACTTGGAGAAGTCTTAACCCGAGTGGGAGGGATTACACATATTTTTCCACAGTCCATAGAACTTACACGAGAATAGATCTCTGCTTACTCGACACCAAAACACTGCCCTTTGCCACTAAAGCGTACATAGGACCGATCACATGGTCCGACCATGCCCCGCATGTAGTGACAATGCGAATCCCGTATCCCGCTAGGGGTAGGGGTACATGGCGCCTAAACGACAGCCTCCTGGACATCCCAGCGCACCTCCGAAGACTACAGGCCCGGGTTGAGGATTATTTCACAGACCATACCCAGTGCTCGTCATCTGTTACTACACAATGGCTGGCCCATAAGGCGGTCATGAGGGGTGAATTGATCCAATTAGGGGCTAGAACAAAACGATTCCACAACACGGCTCTGCACAAAGCTGAGCAAGACTTGGCCATAGCAGAAACCATTCATAAAACAAACCCCACATTAGCAACACACACACAACTGATGACACTTCGCGCAACACTAAATAGCCTCAACCTCGCAACCACAGAAAGGCACCTGAGGTCTTTGAAACAATCATACTATGTCATGGGCAACAAAGCTGGAAAACTGTTGGCCAGCAGAGCGAAACAAACAAAACTGCAATCCAAAATCCCGTACATAACCTCTGCTACAGGGGATAAACTATATAACCCTCAGGACATAGTAAACGAACTAGCAAAATACTATGCGTCACTTTACCAACTAGACAGAGACCCCGCCACACATCAGCCGACAGAGGACGAGATAGGCCATTTCCTGGACAGAGCTCCCCTAGATAGTTTGACACACACACAATGCGACCAACTGGAGAGCCCCTTCACGGAGGACGAAGTAGAAACTGCAATTAGATCCCTGCCCAAACACAAAGCTCCAGGACCGGACGGGATGTCAAATTATTACTATATCAAATTGGCCAAACAATTAATCACACCTCTCACCAAACTGTTTAATCACATAAAAGTGACAGGAACCATGCCACCAGAAATGCTAGAAGCACATATAGTGACGCTGCCCAAACCCAACAAACCCCCCCACACACTGCGCGAACTTGCGCCCAATTTCACTCTTGAATGCAGACACTAAACTGTATGCCAAACTCATTGCCTCCAGACTCAAGCCTATCCTCCCAGACCTCGTTTCGGAGGAGCAGGCGTGATTTGTCCAGGGCCGGCAAGTAGGGGACAACACTAGGCATTTCCTGAACCTGATAGACTGGGCAAACACCTCACACCAGGCAGGACTCTTATTAGCGCTCGATGCCGAGAAGGCTTTTGACCAATTGCACTGGAGATATATGCTGCTTACTTTAACCAAAATGGGGTTCCCCCCCCCGACATTCAGGTCCAGCATAATGGCACTTTACCAAAACCCCTCGGCAAAAGTGTTTAGCACAGGGTTTATCTCTGAAAGACTGGCCATACGCAACGGCACTAGACAGGGCTGCCCCCTCTCCCCCCTAATCTTTATTCTATGCTTAGAACCACTAATTAGGATAGTGAAACAGGACCCTACCATACAAGGGTTGAACACACCGGGGGGCACCAAAAAATTAGCTCTGTTTGCCGATGACGTACTGTTATTTATCACAAACCCTGAGTCCTCCTTGCCTTCTCTCATGAGAACGTTGGCAGGTTATGGGAAAATATCATACTACAAAAACAATATCACCAAAACGCAAGCCTTGCCAATAAATTTAACAAAAAATGTGTTGGGAAATTTAAAACCGCAACACCCCTTTGACTGGCGCACAAGCTCTCTACAATACCTAGGTGTCAAACTGACCAAATCCCTTCAGACAGTGATCAAAGATAACCATTATCCTATGATAAACAAGATTAAGAACACCCTTGAAAAATGGGAAGGCTTGAATACCTCCTGGCTGGGCCGTATCAACCTTATCAAAATGATGACACTGCCACACATTCTGTACCTTTTCAGAACCCTGCCCATATCCCTCCCGAACTCACTGCTTAAACTATTCCAAAGCACGGTAAATGCACACATCTGGAAGAGGAAACCTCCAAGGGTAGCTAAAGGGTGCCTGGGACTCCCTTATGTTAGGGGTGGACTGGGTATGCCTGACATCAATGCATATTACAAAGCTTCCTTCTTAGCGCAGGGAATAAGACTTCTCAGGAACCACGACCCCTCACGCACTCCACTATGGCTATCATTAGAGAATGCATGTCTTGAAACGTAAGACACTGCCCATTATTTGTGGACATGTGCCTTGCCTCAAACATCTACAGGCCCGAACATACGTTGCTCTGTTACCATGCTCAAGGCGTGGAAAGTCTGGAGCCCGCTGGTGCTAGACTCGACAAAACTCTTTAGGAAAGCGTCAATCACAGCGTTAGCAGCCTATTCCCCGGGTCTACAAATAGGTAAATGGCTAAGCAAAGGAGCGAGACTGGTGGAGGACTTAATGTCTGGTGACGAAGTAAAACAATTTGCTGACTTACAAAGTGAGTTGGGATTAGACACTAGGGATCTGTTTCTATACCTAAGAATTAAAAATATAATACTTACTCGTAACAAGCAAACAGTCGTTAGAAACAAAACGCCAACACTCCAGCCGAACCACCTATCTTTGAATAGGCTAGCGAAACCGCTATCCATATGTTATAATGCAATCATCGCTAGTAATACACCAGACAAATTACAGTATATGACAAAATGGGAAATGGATCTAGGTCGCCAAATCTCTCAAGAGGAGTGGCAGTCTGCTATGTTGCACACTAAACAGGCATCGAGCAGTCTCTCGCTGTGGGAGACCTACAGCAAGATAACTATGAGGTGGTATCTGGTGCCACAGAGGTTAGCGACTATGTACTCAGGTGTAGCGAACCTATACTGGAGATGTGAGTCGGATACTGGTACCATGCTCCACATATTCTGGGCATGCCCTCTGTTAAAAAACTTTTGGAAACATGTCCAAGCCCTGATTTCACGTAAGACTAACACATGCATTCCTCTGCAACCAGATAAGTACCTACTGCACGTTATACAAAATATAGACACACATCCCCACAAAAAAGTAATCCTAAACATCTTGACGGTGGCCAAAGTAGCTCTAGCAGGTAACTGGAGGAGCAAGCAAGTTCCTCAAATTGAAACTATTATCAACAAAATGAATGTAATTAGTGCATATGAGAAAATGTCTAGCAAGATGAGAGGTTGCCTAGATAAATATGCCCGGGAATGGGAATGTTGGGCTATTACGTAGGGACGAAAAATTACAGAAATCTTAAACTGGACCACTACAAGTTACAGACAGACTACTGACTAGGTCAAAACAGTAAACATTGAAAGTTAAGGTTTAAGGAAATGAAAAGTTAGGTTGACGAGATGTCAATGTTGTTAATTGGTGGAGCGAACCCAGGGAACCACCCTTCCCCCATCCCCTCTCTTTTCTGTACCCCATCCCCCTCCCAGTTAGAAAATTTAACAAACAAACGTTTAACACTATATGCATCACATTCATTGCCGCCTGTCTCCGCATTGCCTTTCTGTTTAGGCGCAAGGGAAAAATCGAAGACATATATAAATGATGTTTGCGAAGATGTAATGTAATGTAAATTGCTTACAGTGATATGTGTTGCAACTAATGCTCAATAAAAACGATAAATGAGAAAATATGTAAATGTACACATATATGTGTGTGTGTGTGTGTATCTGGCTGTGTTTGTGTCAGTGTGTGTATCTGGCTATGTCCTTGTGCCCTTGTGTGTATCTGGCTGTGTTTGTGTCAGTGTGTGTATCTGGCTGTGTTTGTCTGTGTGTCAGTGTTTCTGTGTGTATGTATACCTGTGTATGTATACTTGTGTGTCAGTGTGTATGTGTACCTGTGTGTGTGTGTGTGTGTGTATGTATGTGTCGGTGTGTGTAAGTGTGCATCTGAGTGTGTGGTAATGCATACATCCCAGCATTTTAATGCCAACACAAATACACTCCTATATTCCATCTCTAGCACTGTATACGTATACACCCCTGCATTTATACCTTTATGTATGTGTGTATCTGAGTGTGTGTGTGTACATACATGTGTCAGTGTGTGTGTGTGTATATATCTGTGTGTGGATGTGCCTGTGTGTGTGTGTATCAAAGTGCTTGTATCTGTTTGTCAAAGGGTGTGTATCTGAGTGTGTGTGTATGTATGTGCCAGTATGTGTCAAGGTGTGAGCATGTGTCAGTGTGCTTATGTGTGTATCTGCGTGTTAATGTGTATATGTATATGTGTTATAGAAATCACACAACATGCAAACAGACCCCTGCAAACACAAACATTACATACAAGCACACCAGTTTGCTGAAACACCAATACTACACACAAATGTACATATGCATTTAAAACACAACACTACATCCAAACACCCCCCTGCATGCAAATACAAACATTACATGCAAACACATTCCTGTATTAAAACGCTAAAATTATATACAAACACCAACTCTACACACAAAAGTACACCTGCATTTAAAAGCCAACACTACAGACAATCACACATCCCTGCATTCAAACGCAAACACTACACACAAGTACACCACTGCATTCCAATGGTAACAGTACATACAAATACACCCCTACATGCACACATGCACTCTATACAATAACATGCTGACATTCAATCGCACAAACACTGCTCAAAAATACAACCCTGCAAGGATGGTAGATACCCAGCTGGCATAGCATCGCAGAAGTTGTATGACAGATGGGGATCTCTCTTTTATTTACTCTTGTGCTACATCCTTTACTCTTTACTCTTGTGCTACATCCTTTAATCCTTAAATAAGAGAAAATCTCAGCACTAGATATCTGAATTGTTTGTTTGATAGACTCAAATGGCATTATTTTACCATGTTGAGATATCTGTAACAATTTTTCTATTCTGCTACAATTTTTTTTTGCACCAAGGCACTCTCTACATTAGTTTCGCCTCTAGGTTGGGGTGGAGGGAGTGATTGCATGCCCAGGGGGCCCAAGCAGATGCTTGCCCAGGGTCCAATCAATATTAAAGACGGCCCTGAATGCAGATTACATTCACAACATTAAAACTACTGACAGGTGAAGTGATTATATTATTACAATGGCACCTGTCAAAGGGTGGAATATATTAGGCAGTAAGTGAACAGTCAGTTCTTGAATTTCATGTGTTGGAAACAGGAAAAATGGGCAAGCGAAAATACCTAAAATACTTTGACAAGAGCTAACTAGTGATGGCAAGATGACCAGGTCAGAGCATCTCCAAAACTGCAGGTCTTGTGGGGTGTTCCCAGTATGTAGTGGATTGTACCTACCAAAATGGCTGCAAAGAAGGAAAACTGGTCAGCCGGCATCAGTGTCATGGGCACCCAAGTTACATTCGTACACATTGGAAGTGAAGGTTAGTCCATCTAATCCAATCACACAAAAGAACTGCTGTAGCTCTAATTTCTTAATATAATTTTTTTTATTAGGTTTTCACATATTAATTCACACAAACACTACAACAGACATAATACAAAACATAACAGACAGCATAAAGAATACTACATCTCAAATACAATTCGACTTCAATATATACCCCACAACATAAACATGTATACACACCCGCAGGGCCGAGAAGGAGGAAAAGCTTATGTCTATGTACAGGGAATGTACTAACTCTTCATACACACTGGATTTTATCCACCCAATCCTGCAGAATATATCTCTTTTAGGATCATTCAGGAAATGGATACTTAGATCTCTTTCCATTTTAATCTGAACAGTTATTTGCTCCTTGACTAATTCCCAAGGTAAATCTTGGTTGTTTTTCCAATTCCATGCAATAATCGTTTTAAAAGCAACAAAACATAAAGCGCTCTATGTTTCTCGGCACACTTGGCCAGTGCATATGTAATACCGCAACTTCAGGCCGAGCACGATCTTCGACTGATCTGCAATATATTTATATAAGAGATCTACAGCGCTCTGGATTCCTGGACAACATATTCCACCAAAATATTCCACCAAATATGCAGAAAAGACCCTTCCTCTCTACCACACCTCCAACAAAGTGAGGAAGTGTTAGGATACATCTGTGCTAGTCTTTTGGGGACTAGATACCATCTATTCATAACTTTATAATGAATTTCTACAAGATTCAAACATTGTACCTGTGTATGAGTCTTATTAAGCGCATTACACCATCCTTGATGATCAAACTGGCAATTCAGATCCCTTTCCCATATATTCTTTTGAGGGGAATTTACTAAATAATTTATATTTCTAATAATTTCTATCGCTTTTGCCAAAACTTTATATGGAGTTTCATTTAAAAAGAGCGATCTTAATAACTTTGGAGATTTCTCTGTTGGTATAACCATATATTTCTGCAAAAAATATTTAATCCTTAAATAAGAGAAAATCTCAGCACTAGATATCTGAATTTTTTGTTTGATAGACTCAAATGGCATTATTTTACCATGTTGAGATATCTGTAACAATTTTTCTATTCTGCTCCCTCTCCACCTAACCAATGATATATCTTTAATGTTGGCTTCTATTACCCCTAAAGAAGAGAAGTCCAAAATTGCATGACTCAAACCCAATTTCCTTTTAATCTCTTCCCACACCGGGAGCATCTGTGCCCATATTTTATTGTTCTTAATCTCGATACCCATCTTTTCTTCATTATATTCCAAATTAAACCTCCTGGGTTCCTTAACCCTAGATCCTTCATTTCGATTTTAAACCAGCCTTCCTCCTTTGCTGTTACTAACTGAGATCTATATACATGGCATACTGAATTCACCCAATACAAAAAAATGTATATTAGGAAAGTTTAATCCACCATCAATGGATTTTAAAGACATATTTAATCTACTAATTCTGTTTTTTTTACCCTAATTGATAAAGTTCTCTAAAATATTCTGCAGTATTTTTAACCAACTAAGCGGTATTCCAAGGGGTACCATTTGCATCAGATAATTCCATTTTAGAATAATATAGGAATTGATCACATTGATACGCCCCCACCATGTAATCTGTGTATGTCTCCAAGTCTTGAGTAACAAACTGGTAGTTTTTAAAAGCTTCAAAACATTTTCTTCCATCAGATTATTAATATCTTTAGTGATCAATACTCCTATGTAGCCAATTTTTTCTTTAGTCCACACAAATTCATATTTCCTCTTAATCTCATCCCTAATATCTTTCCTTAACTCAATACCCATCACTATTGTCTTATCTGTATTTAATTTGTAGTTTGCTAACTGATTATATTCCGTTTTTACTCTCATCAAATGGCCTAACGAGTTTAAGGGATCTACTATCGATAACAGAATATCGTCTGCATAGAGACTAATTTTGAATTCGCTATTTCTTACCTTGTATCCCTTGATCCCTTCATTATTCCTTATATTTTCTGATAGCAGTTCTATTGACAATATGTATAATAATGGCGATAATGGGCAGCCTTGTCTGATCCCATTATTTATTGATACCCAATCCGAGCAAACATTTGGTCCGACTATTCTAGTGGAGGGGTTTTTATACAATGCCAAAATTCTGTTAAGCATCCATCCTTTTATATTGTATGCTTCTATGCTTCTAAAGTTAGTTCAAGGAACTTCCAATTAAGCCTATCAAAGGCTTTTTCCGCATCAACAGCGATAGTCAGTAGTGGTATATGTTTCCTATTCACGCTAGGAAATGTTTCCTATTCACGCTATCTATAATATCTATGATTCCTCTTGTATTGGCTCCAACACATCTTCCTGGCATAAAACCAATTTGGTCTTTATGAATTAAATTCTTGATTATCAATTTATGCCTCAATTATTGCCAATAGAATCAAGAATATAATTTCTTTCTTGATTGCGGAGGATCAGGTAGGCTTTATACCAGGCAGGATGTCCTCAAATCATATCAGGAGGATATTAAATATATTTACTAAAATCCATGAGAATAAAACTCCTTTCTTAGTGATGGCCTTAGATGGAGAAAAGGCATTTGACAGGGTCGGTTGGAACTTTATGAACTTAACACTAAAAGCTTTTGGATTTGCTGGCCAGATTCTATCAGCGATAATGGCCTGTTATTCCTCACCATCTAGCAGGATAGTAGGAGGGGGGATTAAGTCAGAGTGGTTTACGCTATCAAATGGCACACGCCAAGGCTGTCCTCTTTCTCCACTATTATATATCCTAACGGCGGAACCTCTAGCATATGAAATACACAATAATATGGATATAACTGGGTTTAAAAAAGGGGACAAGGATTTTAAGATAAGTCAATATGCCGATGATACCTTGATAACGTTAACCAACCCCGGTAAGTCAGTCCCAGTTGTTATGCAAGTAATTGAAAGATATAGTTACCTGTCAAATTATAAACTTAACGTTCAAAAAACACTGGCATTATCCTTCTATATGGAGGGAAGAGAATTGCAACAGCTAAAAGAACATTTTGCCTTTAAATGGGAAAAAAGGGATTTGTATATCTTGGAATCAATATAGTGAAGGACCCAGAGAATACAATGAAGGCCAATATAATTCCCCTTATTAGAGAATGTACTAACTCTCTGAAACAATGGAACGCCTTGCAGTTATCATGGTGGGGAAGGGTTAATTTTATTAAGGCATATGTTTTCCCTAAGTTTATTTACTTATTGAGGATGATTCCCTTACAGATTCACCCTCAACGGCTTAGACTTGTGAATAAGCTATTCAGGGATTATATTTGGTCTGACAAGAAACCTAGAATTGGCCACGATCTTCTATACCTGAAGTATAAGGAAGGAGGGATTGGTTTTCCAAACATTTTTTTGTACCACCAAGCGTCACAGTTGATGCATACTCTTCCTTTAATTAAGCAGCATCCGTGCTCACAAGATTGGTTTAAAATAGAAGGGGCAGATATTACAGATCCATATAACAATATTAGATTAATGTGGCCGATAAGAAAGAACAGTAGAAATAAAAATATAAGTTGTAGGACGGATAATCTGATAACTAGATCGCTTTTAAAGTTCTGGCTACATTTCAAAAAACTTTTAGACCTGAAAAACAAAGTCTTACCTGCTCTTACTTTTAAAAATTTAGACATATGGATGGAAAACATGGATACGTCCGAATGGACTAGATTTGGAGTAAAAAAATTAGCGGACCTTTTAGTAGATGGGAAGATTATGCCCTTTGCTGAGATACGCAGAATATATGGCATTTCGTACTCACAATCGTTTAATTATATTAGAATCAAAAGTTTTTTGCAAAGCGCCCTTGGAAGAAATATGTGCTCTTTCTCATTATCTAAATTAAATGCGCTGATAGATTCAGAGAAAAATACAAAATTACTAACGAGATGCGTTGAGATTATAAAAACGATAAAAAGACCGGTTTACCCTATAGCTAAAAGTAAATGGGAAAGAGATTTGGCAATAAAAGTCGATATAAAGGAATAGTATAAGGCTTTACAATCAGTTTACTCCACGATACACTTTCTAAATATCAGGGAAGCACATTTTAAAATACTTAATAGATAATATATGACTCCTAATAAGATTCAGAAATTCACAAAAGAGGGGACATCTAAATGCTGGAGATGTGGAAATGAGGGAGCAAATGAATTACATATATGGTGGGACTGTGCACCAATTAAGGAAGCCTGGGTTCAATTCATGGATCATATAAATATATTTTTGGATTTGAACCATTCTTGGACCCCAGAAAATTTGCTTTTACATCTGAATCTACCGCAATTAACTAAAGATAAGAGAGATCCTTTGATTCAGGCATTGATGGCCTTTAAAATGGCCATCGCCAAAAATTGGAAGAGGACAACAATAGATTCTTGGCCACAAATTAAGGCATCTATTATCATTCAATGTAAAATGGAAAGAGGAATAGCCTCTAATTTAAGCATTAATAGTAGACAATATGAGATATGGGATGATTGGTTAAAGGTCCTTGGGAATTAATGCTGGTATGTATATATTGGGCAGCAATTTTTCGGTAATTTCTGACTGTAATTTCTGGAGTGGAAAATTTAATCTAACTCTATGTAATTTGAGGGCAGAGTTGAATGAATAAGATAGGATGGTCAACTTTGTTTATGTTTATGTTTCCTAGTTTATATGTATGTCTTTATTTGTCGTATTTAGTTGTACACATAGTAAGATATGTAGGATATGTATGCAATCTATGATATGTATATATATATATATGCTGTTTATAAAAAAAAAGAAAACTAATAATTAAATAAATTTTGTAAAAAAAAAAAATTTAAGTCGTGCCGCCAGTATTGACGAGAATATTTTAACGTCCGTGTTAATTAAAGAAATAGGTTGATAACTGGAAACTAATTTAGGATATTTTCCTTGCTTCAAAATAGGGAGTACATTTGCTCTAAGCTTTTCTTCCAGGAAACTGCCCCTCTGAACCGCATTATTGAAAGTAAGGACCAAATGTTTGCTCAATAGGGATTTATACACATGAAAAAATAAATTTGTAAAACCATCCGGTCCTGGTGTTTTACCTTTCTGGAGTTTATAAATAGCCATATGTACTTCTGCCTCCTGTATCAGACTATTCAAACGTAATGCCTGAGTTTGATAAATTTTTGGTAGGTTAGTTTTATCCAAGTACAGCCATATTTTATTTATATCCGTCTCTACAGGCATATTATATAGCTCTCCATAGTATTCCTTAAAGCAGTTCCCTATTTCTTTTGGGCTAAGGCATGTTTTTCGATTGTAAACTATTTTAGTTATATGTGAGTTAGCAGTTTCCTCAGCTGTTTACTCAGCTTATTAGTCAGCATCTTATCTGTTTTATTCCCTCTTCAGTAAAATTTAAGTTTTAATTTGCTAATATTTTTTTACTATTTTGATATTCAAACATTGAGCTATAGCATTCTGGGTTTCCCTGATTTTGAACGCTTTCTCGGCCATAGGGTCTAGTCAGGTAAACCCTGATTATCCACAAAAGAAACCTCACCCTACAAGGACTACCACCTTCATCCTTGAGGGGAGGGCCACTTCTCGAGGGCACCCAGCCACCTCGAGACATATGTCTTATACTGACATCAAGTAGAGCTCATAGATGATCAGCACAAGACAGGCACATGAAAGAGAAAAATAAATAAATAAATAATAAATAAATAAATCACCTTACATTTTCTATCTAGCACCTTCTTCCTATTTTCCTTCCCCTCTTTTTCTACATATACCCAAGACTGGCGATGACACGCACACCAAGACTGCTGAGTACACACACACTCAATGCTGAATACATGTGGGGTGCAGTGTGTGTGTCAGGGGTGCAGGTGTGTGTATGAGAGGGGTGTTGGTGTGTGTGTGAGAGAGAGGTGTTTGTGAAAGGGGTGTTGTGTGTGTGTGAGAGAGAGGGTGATGTGTGTGTGATGCTTTGTGTGTGTGGTATGTTACCTCTGGTGTGGGGGGGGGGGGGGTTCTGGTGGTCTGGTGGAGAGTTCTGTAAAGCCTGCAGCTCTGTTGCCATGGCAACACTTCACACAGCATGCTCACGCTCTACCTCCGGGTCCTCCCTCCTCCTTTCTCCCACTAATGAACTGCATTTGGGCCGGTGAGCGAGATCTTTGATCTCCCCACCGGCCCAAGAGAGCCCATGGGAGGAAAACAGGGCCAGCACATGGGAATCGCGGTGGGGCCCCCATGCTTGTGGGGCCCCATGCTTGTGGGGCCCCCGGGCAACTGCCCAGCGTGCCCCTGGGAAAAGACAGCCCTGGGATTTGGCATTGGGATAATGTTAACTTCCAAAAATGGATTTAGATTACAGACCTTTGCGGAATATTACATTCAGGATTTATACATTAATACTTTAGAGTTATTTTTCTTTATTTTTTTTTATTTTTTTCATTTTTAACATGTTATTCACACTTAATTTTGTGTTAGGTATACATGTAGGATTTTAAAAGAGAGACATTTCCTGCCCTTTTAACAAAAAAAAAACTATATGTAATATGCATGGAAACACTTAAAGAGATATATTTAAGTGATGGTGATACAAACAAAAAGCTTACATTCTAGGTATTGTTTTGGTTTAGATGTTGGACTATAGCCTCCGTCCTTAAGGGGTTAAAATATCTTGAATTGAAATACAATATTTCTTTAACATTTTATTTGAAGCATTAGTCTTTAAGATATGTTTTAAGACTGGTAGGTAACAAAAGAGATCACTGTAATCAAACACCTATTTAGTTCTATGTTTATTTGCAAAAAGCTCTTGTATTGTGAATTGTAAACATAAAATTATGTAACATATGTCATTAAAAACACTAGTAAGTATTGCATATTTTTTTGTACTGGGTTGTTTTTTCTAAATGCACTGATATCAAAGTTTTTCTTTTAAAACCCATTAAATATATTACAGATTACATGTAAAACATTGGCACTATAACCTCCAATAATTAGTTAATTAGCAAACTAAGTTAAATTAAATATTTGTGAGGCAGAGCATTAATACACCAATATGTAAAATGTATTTTTGAGCAAAATTAAATCATTAATCTTTTTTCCTATCACTTGTGTAGCATGACAAATGCTTTGAACCACACACACCATGCAGTTGTGGTAAACAAAGAAGCATATTCCTGTAATTTTTATTTATGTAATTACATAGTTTAACTGTTAAATTTAAAGCTACCATTTTTCCCTGAAAAGAAGACCGGGTCTTATATTAATTTTTGCTCACTAGGGCTTCTTTTCAGGGGAATTCATATATCACAGGAGATGTCCTATATATGTATATATTACAGGTAGTCCTCACTCCCCGACCAGGTTCCGTTCTTACAACACTGACATAAAGCGAATTCGTTGGTAAGTGAAGGTGCACTAGCAAGTATGTGCAGGAAGTCACCCGAATATAGATCAGTTCACTAACGCATGAAATCCCACAAATCTATGTTCTAAGAAACTTCCTCGAACAGAGATTAACTTACTACTGCATGACATTTCCTGAACATATATTAGCAAAATGCTGCTAGGGCTTATTTCCGGCGCAGGTCTTTGTGACGGATCGCCTGCCACCCCGACTGGGTGCCTCAGCCAATCGCTGCTTCATAGTAGCCTGGAGTACTATAAGCACTGCACCAGACACCATAAGCACCGTAGCCCCTTAGCCGCAGCTTGGCTGGGGTCTCGCTGTGGACCTCTCCTCCTCCAGAGAGTATAGCAGGTAAAGCTGTATAGCTCTTACAAGAGCTAGTAATTATAGCCAGTATAGTAAATCGAAGCTGATATAGCTGTTCCCTACAATCACGAGACGAAGCTGTGTGTTGAGGGTGAAGTGAACTGATTTTAATGGGACCACACTTGGCCTTTTATGACAGTCCCCCCCCCCAACCCCCCCGGACCTGAGAGTAAACCACAGTAGAAATAAATACACAGTCACATTGGCTCTCAGATCCAGGACACTCCCATACAAACTAGGTCAATCCCTCCTCTGTACCTGGTAGATAATTGAGTCAAGTACTGTATTAACTCAATTATCTCCAGACACAAAAACACATTTTTATAAAACCCCAAAAGTACCTTTAAAACTTACAAAACTCCCACAAAAGTTATATTCCCTGATAGCCCCAATCTGGTTGAACAACATATCCAAAAATCACCCAGATCGGTTCAGGGGTTCAGGAATTTCCTGGAAGTCATAATTTTGGCCGACCGCATGCATGGTCCCATGCCCAAAACAGTTCCATGGAATCGCGGCAAAGTGCTTCCTGCCAAAAACAGTTCCAGGGCATTCGTGGCTAAGTCCCCCTGAAGTCTATTTGCGGTTTTGGTCCATGTGAACGGCCGCCAGTGAGCTAGCGTTCGGTTCTATGGAAAGTGCTGAACCAGGGAAACCAGGGAGAATAAAATATGGGTCTTTACAGTCGCTGACCTGGCCCATAGTCTTTTGGCAGGAGGCTGGCAAGCAGGCCCCTCCAAAAGCCTGTGGCGAGATTCTGTTTGCCACAATCTTATATTACGAGCATCCCTTGAAAATAAGCTGGGGCTTATTTTCAGGGGATGTCTTTTTTTCTGGGAAAACCGGTAATGAAAAAAAAAACGGTAATAACATTTTCCTAGTCCACCAAACAAATCTTGGCTCTAAACTGCAGAATACTTTTTAACTGGTATTGAGCCATTCTAGCCTTTTTTCCTACTAGAAATTAGCTATATAAGCAGTGGGGCAGTATTTATATAGCACCAACTTTACACTTTATAGAAAGTACCGGTATATATTAGTGGGGAAGAAGTCCCTGCTCAAAAGAGTTTACAGCCTCTAAGGATTTGAGGTGGATAGATTAAGTACTTCTGTATTTATTCTGAGGACGCTGGTCAGCAGTGTCACAAATGTAACTAAGTATTGGTTCATTTATGCCGTGTATATTGGCTTGCACTTTTTTAGCCCACTCTCTTTTATTTTGTAGTTTTATATCTTAATAAAATATATTTTTTGAATGTTTCAATATATACCTGTGGACATCCTATATTTCAGCTTGGATTATCCTGTTAGCCTGAGAGGGGGCACCTGCATACACTTAAAATAGAGACTAGTCAAGGCTGTAATTTATGTGATTTACCACTTATTGTATTTTTTATTTTACTGTGTTTATCTATGATTAATTTAATTTTTTATGTCCTTTTATAGATATTGTTGCTGCTGAAACCTTTTACTGATAGATATTGTCCATTTTGGAAAGTATAACACTGGAACTTTGCGCACACTGTTTACTTTCTAGATTTCTAGAGATATGCTTACCAGTGGACAGTGTTTTAGAATCATTTTTCTGATTTATTCATTTTTTTTATTCCAAAGTATGGGCTATGATCCAAAAGAATGTGACCAGAAATTAGATCTCACTTGATATATGTAGGTGATGCATAACAGTAATTATTTGTATTTGCAGTGTGGGGAGTTGCTTCTTAGGCCTCATCAAAATCTTTTCCTAATTTGTTCCAAAATTGGAAAGCAATTCAAACAGTTTTTTTAGGTGGGGGTTCTTTTGCATCAACACCAAAAACAGATGTGAGGCTGAACACATGTCTCTTTTCCGCCTCTGTAACTATGTATGTAACTGAGTTCAAGAAAAAAGGAGAGCATTTGATTCATGAAAGGTGCATAAAACCAAATCGAAGCTATTATCATGATAGCTCATCAGGGAAGGTGGAGTGGGAAGTTGCTTAGTATCATGTACACCAGTAACCATATATTTGAGTAGCAACTTCCTTAAAGGGACACTATGGTCACCGGAACAACTACAGTTTAATGTAGTTGTTCTGGTGAGAACAATAGCTCCCTTCAGGCATTTTCATGCAAACACTGGCTTTTCAGAGAAAAGGCAATGTTTACATTGCCCCTAGGGACATCTTCAAGTGGCCACTCCTTAGATGGCCACTGGAGGGGCTTCCTGGCTCAGGGCTGCACAGTGTAACATATTCTTCCCCACCTTGTGGTCTCTGCACCCGGCTGCCGCGCATCTGCATGACTGACACTTGCGGCATGATAATGACACCGCCCACTGCGGATCCACGGCAAAATATACCCCCACGTCCGCTCATGTGATTAACGACGTCAGCGCGCACGTTTTGGAGTCAAAGACCAATTTCGGCCAATCAGAAGATTTGAACAGGTATTTAAACCTCATTATACCTGGCACTCATTGCCCTGTCATGGTTTCCCTAGTGGTTGTCCGAGAGAATGATATTGATTCTGGTTATTCTGGTTATTTGACTTTGTCATTGATTTTGACTTCCCTGTTTTCTGGCATCCTTGACCTCTGGCTTTCCTTTATCCTTGTGTCCCTTTCTGTGTCCCCTGACCTCGGCTATTCCGGATTATTCTTTGGTACGTTAGTCCAGCCATTCTAAGGCCCGGTAATACGTTACCTATCAGTAGTGATGTCGCGAACATAAAATTTTCCGTTCGCGAATGGCGAACGCAAATTTCCGCAAATGTTCGCGAACGGGCGAACCGGGCAAACCGCCATAGACTTCAATAGGCAGGCGAATTTTAAAACCCACAGGGACTCTTTCTGGCCACAATAGTGATGGAAAAGTTGTTTCAAGGGGACTAACCCCTGACTGTGGCATGCCGGAGGGGGATCCATGGCAAAACTCCCATGGAAAATTACACAGTTGATGCAGAGTCTGGTTTTAATCCATAAATGGCATAAATCACCTAACATTCCTAAATTGTTTGGAATAACGTGCTTTAAAACATCAGGTATGATGTTGTATCGATCAGGTAGTGTAAGGGTTACGCCCGCTTCACAGTGACAGACCAAACTCCCCGTTTAACGCACCACAAACAACCGCAAACAGTCCATTTGCACAACCGCAAACTCCCCATTTGCACAAGGTTGGATACCAAGCTAGCCATGTCCCGTTCCTTGTCCTCACTGATGTCATTGAAGGTCTCTTCCTCCACCCAGCCACGTACAACACCAAGGGTCCCCGAAAGGTGACAACAAGCCCCCTGGGACGCCTGCTGTGTTTGGTCTTCCACCTCCTCAAAGCCACCTTCCTCCTCTGACTCCTCTTCTTCAGACTCCTCTCTCTGCGTTATTATAAGATGTGTTAAGTAGTACTATTCCTATCAGTTTAATCCCTGTTACGTGTATATGGCACGTGTATATGGCATCGATTTTAGGAACCGGGAGATGGAAAAAGATGCTTGGTCAGTCCTTCTACTTCAAATTTGGGGCACTGCGTGTGTAATCTAATGTGCCACCAGATAGGAGTGGTGTGTTAAGTAGTCCCCCTCATCAGGCCTTTTTTAGTCGAATGTATCGCCCACTGTCAGTCCCTTCGAGATCCATCCCTCATTCATCTTAATAAAGGTGAGGTAATCTAGACATTTTAGACCTAGGCGACTTCTCTTCTCAGTGACAATACCTCCTGCTGCACTGAAGGTCCTTTCTGAAAGGACACTTGAAGCGGGGCAGGCCAGAAGTTCTATCGCAAATTGGGATAGCTCAGGCCACAGGTCAAGCCTGCACACCCAGTAGTCAAGGGGTTCATCGCTCCTCAGAGTGTCGATATCTGCAGTTAAGGCAAGGTAGTCTGCTACCCGTCGGTCGAGTCGTTCTCTGAGGGTGGACCCCGAAGGGCTGTGGCGATGCGTAGGACTTAAAAAGCTCCGCATGTCCTCCATCCAGCCGGCGTGGATCGTGGGAGGAGGAGGATTACTTTCACCTCTTCCCCTGTTAGATTCCCGTTGTGCTGTGACATCACCCTTATACGCTGTGTAAAGCATACTTTTTAATTTATTTTGGAACTGCTGCATCCTTTCCGACTTGTGGTAATTCAGTAACATTTCTGGAACTTTCTGCTTATACCGGGGGTCTAGTAGCGTTGACACCTATTACAGGTCGTTCTCCTTCAGCCTTTTTATACGAGGGTCCCTCAACAGGCATGACAGCATGAAATACCCCATTTGCACAAGGTTGTATGCCGAGCTACTCATGTCCCGTTCCTCGTCCTCAGTGATCTCACTGAAGGTATGTTCTTACCCCCAGCCACGTACAACACCACGGGTACCAGATAGGTGACAACGAGCACCCTGGGATGCCTGTTGTGGTTGGTCTTCCTCAAAGCCACATTCCTCCTCTGACTCCTCTATCTCACAATCCTCTTCCAGCATTGCCGCAGGTCCAGCAAGCGATGCTGATAAGGCTGTTTCTGGTGGTGATGGTGACCACAACTCTTCCTCTTCCTCTTCACGCTCATCTATGGCCTGATCCAGCACTCTTCGCAGGGCACGCTCCAGGAAGAAAACAAATGGTATGATGTCGCTGATGGTGCCTTCGGTGCGACTGACTAGGTTTGTCACCTCCTCAAAAGGACGCATGAGCCTACAGGCATTGCGCGTGATCATCCAGTAACGTGGCAAAAAAACTCCCAGCTCCGCAGAGGCTGTCCTAGCACCCCGGTCATACAAATAGTCGTTAACGGCTTTTTCTTGTTGGAGCAGGTGGTCAAACATTAGGAGTGTTGAATTCCAACGTGTCGGGCTGTCGCAAATCAAGCGCCTCACTGGCATGTTGTTTCGCTGCTGGATATCTGAAAAGTGTGCCATGGCTGTGTAGGAATGCCTGAAATGGCCACACACCTTCCTGGCCTGCTTCAGGACGTCCTGTAAGCCTGGGTACTTATGCACAAAGCATTGTACGATCAGATTACACACATGTGCCATGCACGGCACATGTATCAATTTGCCCAAATTCAATGGCACCAACAAATTTCTTCCGTTGTCACAAACTACTTTGCCGATCTCCAGTTGGTGTGGAGTCAGCCACTGATCCACCTGTGCCTTCAGGGCGGACAGGAGTGCTGGTCCGGTGTGACTCTCTGCTTTCAGGCAAGTCAACCCCAAGACGGCGTGACACTGCCGTATCCGGGATGTGGAATAGTACCTTGGGAGCTGGGGGGGTGCCGTTGATGTGGAGCAAGACGCAGCAGCAGAAGAGGACTCAGCCGAGGAGGTTATGGAAGAGGATGGAGTAGGAGGAGTAGAGGAGGTGGCAGCAGGCCTGCCTGCAAGTCGTGGCGGTGTCACCAACTCCTCTGCAGAGCCACGCATTCCATGCTTGGCAGCCGTCAGCAGGTTTACCCAATGCGCAGTGTAGGTGATATACCTGCCCTGACCATGCTTTGCAGACCAGGTATCAGTGGTCAGATGGACCCTTGCCCCAACACTGTGTGCCAGACATGCCATTACTTCCTTTTGCACAATCGAGTACAGGTTGGGGATTGCCTTTTGTGCAAAGAAATTTCGGCCGGGTACCTTCCACTGCGGTGTCCCAATAGCTACAAATTTTTTGAACGCCTCAGACTTCATCAGCTTGTATGGTAAAAGCTGGCAGGCTAAGAGTTCAGACAAGCCAGCTGTCAGACACCGGGCAAGGGGGTGATTTTCTGACATTGGCTTCTTACGCTCAAACATGTCCTTGACAGACACCTGACTGTGGGCAGATGAGCAGGAACTGCTCAAGGTGAGAGACGGAGTGGCGGATGGTTGAGAGGGGGCAAGGAGGACAGCAGTGGTTGACGTGGCTGAAGATGCTGGACCAGGAGGAGGATGGCGGCTTTGAGTTTGTGTGCTGCTTGTACTCATGTGTTGATCCCATAGGCGTTTGTGATGTGCGATCATGTGCCTTCGCAAAGCAGTTGTACCTAGGTGGGTGTTGGACTTCCCACGACTCAGTTTCATTTGGCACAGGTTGCAAATGGCATCGCTGTTGTCAGAGGAAGACACACAAAAAAGCCACACTGCTGAGCTCTGCAATGACGGCATTCTGGTGATGGCAACAGCATGCGTTGATTGGCGTGCTGTCTGGCTGACCCCGGGTGCCGATGCATGCTGTCTGACTGTGCCACTAGCTCCTTGCGATGACCTCCCCCTGCTTCCAACTCGTCTCCTCCTCCTCCTCTCTGTCTCCCCATCTGAACTTTCCCCCTGTTCTTCTTCTCTTCTAGCGGGCACCCACGTGACATCCACGGACGCATCTTAATCATCAACCACTTCACTTGTATCTGACAACTCAGCGAAGGAAGCAGCAGCGGGTACAACATCATCATCATCACTCCGTACGTCCATGTGTGTAATGCTGCCTGACTGAGACATATCCCTGTTATCTACATCCTTTGGCAATAATGGTTGCGCATCACTCATTTCTTCCAACTGATGGGTAAATAACTCCTCTGACAGATGAAGTGAAGCGGCCCTGGTGCTAGTGTTGGCGGCAGGCGGGCGAGTGGTAACTTGAGAGGTGCCCGAAGCTAAGCTGGAGGAGGCTGGTGCGTCAAGGTTCCGAGCGGAAGCTGTAGAAGATTGGGTGTCCTGTATTAGCCAGTCAACTATGTCCTCAGAACTTTTCGAGTTCAGGGTACGTGACCTCTGAACACTGGGCATTATTCTAGGGACAAATGGAATCACAACACCACGACCACGACGGCCCCTGCGGGGTGGCCTGCCTCTGCCTGTCATATTTTTTTTCGATTAGTGGTACTATGCGTGCAAGCTATTGTGACAACAGGTATGAGTGGCACTGTGCACTGGCAGAAGTTGGCAGAGTAGACTCTGTAGGCCTGACACACGCTTGCAGACAACTAACTGCTATTCAATCTATTACAGTCAAATTTTTTTTTTTTTAAATGTACACTACTGTTACACCAGATATGAGTTGCACTGGTGTGACACAGTGCCCTGGCAGGCCCTGAAACGCACGCGTGTGAAGGAAACTGACTGCTATTATATTACAGTCAAAAAAGTTTTTGTTTTTTTAAATGCAAGCTATTGTGACACCAGATATGAGTGGTGGCACTGGGCAAGTGGGCACAGTATACGCTGTGAGCCTGACACACACGCTGGCAGGCAGGCAACTGCAATAAGATTACACAGGGAAAAAAAAAAGACTGATGTTCTAGCCCTAAAAAGTGCTTTTTGGGGTGCTGTCCTTACAGCAGAGATCAGATGAGTTCAGGACTGTAGTGGACACTGAATACACTAGCCTAGCTATCGATTTCCCTATTAAATCAGCAGCAGCACACTGTCCCTCCTCTCACTAAGAATGCAGCTTCAGAATGAATCTAAAATGGATGATGTCCAGGAGGTGGGAGGGTCTGGGAGGGAGGGTCTGCTGCTGATTGGCTGGAATGTGTCTGCTGACTGTGAGGTACAGGGTCAAAGTTTACTCAATGATGACGAATAGGGGGTGGACCGAACATCGCATATGTTCGCCGTCCGTGGCGAACGCGAACAAGCTATGTTCGCCAGGAACTATTTGCCAGCGAACCGTTCGGGACATGTCTAATTATAAATAATAGTTGACCTCTGTTAATGTTGGTATTCTAGCTAGTCTACTTTCCAGTCATCCTTCAAAACACCTTGTGGATTTCTTGATAACAGGTTTTACCCAGGGTTTTCACATAGGCCCCATACACATGCCTACAGGGATTTTAGAATGTAACAATCTTCATTCAGCCATAGCCGATACTGAGGTCGATACTGAGACAGTAAAGGTGATATTACAAAACTCATTTCGGATAGGGGCCGCATATATGGCTTCAAGCCAAGGCGTTCCAGTCTATATCGTTAAATTGCTAGGTCGCTGGAAGTCATCAGCATATCAACATGCATACCTCAACTGGTACAGGAGATGCATAAAGCCTTTGAAAAAAAAATGTCCTCTTAAAGTACTTGCATTGTATTGTGTTTCTTTCTCAATAAATGTGGTGAAGCATGAGATGTGTTAATTTTTGCCCACTTTATTTACGGGCCTACAGCATACGTCGGTTTTGGCACACCTCAACCGACTTTTCTTCAAGTGTCAGATTTTGCTTTTTGAAAGCCACCTTAACCCCTTAAGGACAAAACTTCTGGAATAAAAGGGAATCATGACGTGTCAGACACGTCATGTGTCCTTAAGGGGTTAAAGGACCACTCTAGTGCCAGGAAAGCATACTCGTTTTCCTGGCACTAGAGTGCCCTGAGGGTGCCCCCACCCTCAGGGACCCCCTCCTGCCCGGCTCTGGAAAGGGGAAAGGGGTTAAATCTTACCTTTTTCCAGCGCTGGGCGGAGAGCTCTCCTCCTGCTCTCCTCCTCCAATCCGCCTCTTCTCCTCCCCGTCGGCTGAATGCGCACGCGCGGCAAGAGCTGTGCGCGCATTCAGCCGGTCACATAGGAAAGCATTCATAATGCTTTCCTATGGACGCTTGCGTGCTCTCACTGTGATTTTCACAGTGAGAATCACGCAAGCGCCTCTAGCGGCTGTCAGTGAGACAGCCACTAGAGGATTAGGGGGAAGGCTTAACTAATTGATAAACATAGCAGTTTCTCTGAAACTGCTATGTTTATAAAACAATTAGTTAACCCTAGCTGGACCTGGCACCCAGACCACTTCATTAAGCTGAAGTGGTCTGGGTGCCTAGAGTGGTCCTTTAAAGAATTTTCAGCCTGTCCAATGATGCCGATTACGAGCGTGATGCCAGAGCATGCACAATGATGTCAAAATGGTGTTGATAGGTTTGTACTCATGAATGACTAAAGCAGGGCAGTGGAAGCTGAGGTTTCTTGGAAATGGGAAAATGCCTTAATATAATTCTAGACTATCAGGTGCCTCCAGTTTCACACATATAAATGGAGGTATGTTTGTGCGCCAAATTTGAATTTCAAACTCACTATCTGCCAAGGCTCTGACCTGTTTGCTTCAATTTGCAAACTTGCTCCATTTGCCATAGCTCAGGCCGGTGACTCTGCTTCTCTCTACTCTTAGGAACAGATAGTTAAGCTATACTCTGTAAATATTAAATATATTTATTTTATGCTCTATTATAATAGTCCAGATGGCCTTTTATTCAATGTTCCATAAAGCTCACTTTGTTTCAAGGTGAGTTGAGTGCATTTAAGATTTATAAACTGGATACTTTATTATAATAATCAGTATATTATATACATTTTGAATATTAGTTTTTTAGTGATGAAGGAATAATCTCATCCCTATCTATGAAAGATAAAAATAAATCTGCCTTATGTACAGGATTTGATGGGAAAGCAGTAAAGGCAAATAATTACATCCAAATGGCATCATTTACCTCTACCACACAAAATGCATATATACTGGAATGATTACAAAAATAAGTTGAACAAGGCATTTCAGAAGCAATGGATCTTAGAAAGAAAGCAGAAAAGCACAGCATAGAGAGAATTCCTCAGAGACTCTTTAGACAATGAAATAAAAGATCATACAGGAGAATTCAAAGATACCAGACCAAATTGAATACAATGAAGCTGATTTGGTTCTTGAATCATTAGATGCGAAGACAGTTGACTCATTCATGTGAAGAGAAAGACATTGGAGATCACAGAAAAATGACCTAAAGCAGGGGTCTCAGACACTTGCTCATCTCAAGAGACAAAAGCTTTCTTTTCCTTTACATCGATCAATTAAGGTTATCATATTGACTGAATAAAAGAGACCTGAGAAAAAAAGTCTCCATTCAAAGTAATCTATCATGATTATACCCTTTGGAAGAGGAGACTTTAGATCACTTCTCTCAAGGTGCACCAATTTCCAGAGAAGTCAGAAAATCTGCCCTATCAGATAGTTCTGCCTCTTTAAGAGAACCAACGGATATAAAATGAATCAAGAAGCTATTACCCCACTGATTAAAAATGATATCCCTGTATATTATTTATTTGAAAGTATTTATCCAATTGCTGTTTAAACAACTATATAGACTCTGATACAATCACCTCTTCAGGCAGATAATTCCACATCCTTATTGTTCTTACTATAAAAAAGACTAAATATGCTTTCTTCCAATCTAAATGTGTGATCTTGTGTCATATGTCCTATTCTGACAATCCATTGGGTGTAGGGGCCTGTCTTTTGTCATTGAGGAACACCTGGAAAATAAATATTCATGATTCTTGGACTCTCGCTATTGTAGGTTCTGGTAATCGCCTAAAATTCATCATAAAATGCAGAAAGAATTTCTTTATTCAGATATATATATATATATATATCTTCAGACAGAACTCTGATTCTAACAGATTCTGTGAAAGACCTCCTAGAGAACAGGTGTTTATTCTAGTTCCACCTCAAGAAATAGTTCACAATTCCTTGTTCAAAAGCCTAGAGGCAAATGGAATCTTTTCTTAGGGGGGCTTAAATTGAAACTTATGTTGAAGTAAGTTAAACTTACATTTGTAATTTTTACTTTGCATATAAATTTCATTACTATTGAGTATTAGTACTTTGCCTAATAGAATATAAGCACTATCACTTGAATTACTTTCTCTTGGCTACTACATATGATTTATAAGTCATAGCACTTTAATTACTATGTTGTTAGTATGTAACTTTAAGGCATAGTCCTAAAGTGTGGCACTTAGGATTTAGGCTATGCAAAATGTGCATTTAATCCTTGTTTTCCCAGCACACAGTTAAGTTAATCAGCGCAGCCTTTGAGCACTTTATCGAGTCCTGCTGATCCTGCCCCAATTCTACTACATAGGTTCCAAAAATGTTGAAGTGTATACTTTCCAGGAGACTACACAGCTGTGTGCTACTTGGTGGAGTGAATCCCAGTCAGTATCCTCATGGATTACTCCAAGATGACTATGAACACCTAAATATCCTCATTTTGTATTGCCACTGCTGTAACAAGCAATATGAGAAATGGGTGATTGAGATAGTACTGATGGTGGAACTGAGGAAAACACAAAGTATTCAAATACAAGATCACATAATTTCACATAAAAATAGCAGTGTACAAGCCATAAATACTATAAATGAATACATACTATATCCAAGTATTTCAGATAGTAGACATTGTAGGTCACAGGAATCAACATTCCCTAAAGGAGCTTTTAATTTATGAAAATGTGCTATGAACATGCTTTTTAAGCATTTAAAGGGACAAGCCTGACCTCTAAAGCATTTTGGCTAGTCGAAAAGCTTTATGTATGAGAAGTGTGTCCTATTTTTTATTTTGCACAAATTGCAGATTTTAATTAAATTGACACTTTTATAAATAAAAATGGTTACACCCCCCTGGCTTTCAAGCAGACAACAGGTCCTGTTACTTCCTGGTATGGTTAGCTCAGTAGAACTAAACTCACAAGGCAGCAATTGAAAAGACTATGGAACTGCATTGGAAAGCCTGTGATTGGACAGTCATAGAAAGTCTGGGCAGGCTTAGAAGGGGCTGGCTTGCAAAGTCTGCAGACAAGAACAATGCATAACTGCATGTACATTTTAGTTTGGGGTATATCTACCAAATAGTGATTTTTTTTTTGATTTTTTTTTACTTATTTTGTAATTGGCCAGTAGAGTGTCCCCCAGGTCAGACAACTGTAAGTCTCTAATTAGCCTATTTAGGCAGTAATATCACCGAAACTGTTAGAACATTGGCAATACAAGGGATAGTGTACAATAGCTATTTCTTGAATATTTCTAGAAAGGAGAGAATACTAAATTATTGATTTGTCCTTGTTTCATGAGCTTTCTGTGCATTATTTGTTTAAAAGTAATACCTTACTTCTCCTTGCACATTAAAATCTGAGGGCTCTTTGAAAATGCGTTGTATTGAAGGGGTGAGATAAGATGATCTCCTAAAATTAACAGATGCTCAGTTTTGTTTTTAGGAATTACAAGGTCAAGATAATCTTATTTTAAACTAACATTGCAATGTCTGTAACCACATTGATTAGTGCACTGTTGCCTCTAAATTTGTAGAGTCAATTGTAGGTAATTAAAAACAGACTGGCTTTGTGCTGGTGTCGAAATAACTCTGTAAACGGTTGTAAATCCCTTCTGTATACTCATAAATGCAGTAATCCTCTTTGTTTCCAAACATTTCACTGCATAGCTTTTATTCAACCTCCCTGTGCCAGTTTAATTATAATCAAAGGCAAAATAGTTTGATATTAAAGTGACTAAATAGAGAGATTCAATATACTCTGCCAGATTTACTGTTTTAATTTCCATTTGTTCATTGTATTAAACATATTTAGTTAATTTTAATATATAACTGAAATAAATAAATGATCGATCAAATCAATCAACGAACACTATGAATATATTCTTCTAAAAATTAATTTGCTGTAAAACAAATTATCCAAAAACATTCATGGTGATTTAAGTCAAATGGGGCCCTTACATTTACCGTATATACTGAGTTTATCTTTAACCCTTTCCTACACGGTTTGACCTAGTTATGCATAAATTGGCCCAAATCTGACCCAAAAGAAATTACCCTTTGTCACAGTGTAATATCCCAACACGCAGAGTTTAGGATAGCAAGGGACAAGACAAGGATATAACGTATAACAGGCCTTAGAATGGCGGGACTAAACATCAGACAGAGATAAAGCATAGTCAGAGACGAGCAGAGGTCAGGGTAACGGCAAAAATGAGACTAGCCAGAGTCAGGTACACGGTAATCAGTCGTACAGTCAAACAAGACAGGAAAGGGTTAAAGATAAACTCAGAGTCAGGAACAAAGCCAAGGTCAATACCAGAATAAACATGATAGATCAAGGAATGAACTAAAGGGTATTGAAACAGAAACCCCAATAGGTCAAAGTGGATAGGGCTAGTAGAGTTTAAATAGCCTTAACATTTGTTTGGCCCACGTCATGCCTACTCCCACAAAATGTGCATGTGTGGGGTGTCAGAATGACGCGGGCCACGGGGAGCCTGAACTAACTTGTGGCTCCCACTGCCCCTTTAAGAGCGTGCAGCCTGCTCAGAAGAGGTGATAGAGCTGTGTATGGCTCATGTCCCGTCCAGCCCCCAGAAAAGTTAAGCACCGCCACACTCTTATAATGTACAACATGTCTTGCAAAAGAATACTTATGAAAATCACTTTAATCTTTAATGATGGATATTCACAGTTGTCTGTGAATTTCACTAATCAGGGTGTTAATGCTTAGAGCAAAGTGGCATTAGTGTTTATTGGACAGCCCCCCTTCATTGTATTCATAAAAGGCCTGTCAGGATCTTACCTGACGTGGAGTCCGATGTGCAGAGTTATACGCTCACCCTTGCAAATAAACACAGACCAAGGTGACCAGGTAAGATGCCAACTGGGCTGTGAGTCTGTGCACAGGGGCTGTGCAGGAATAGTGCTCCAAGTCACAGTACAGGCAAGGACAAGCAGAAGAGTAGGCGAGGAAATCTGAAGTCAGGGGCAGTGTTTTATACCTGGCTAATTAGCAATTTGCTTCAGGTGGACTTAGATTGACAGGAGCAGCCACAGGTGAAGCCCAGCCCCCTAGTGCTGGAGACAAGGCAATATTAACATCAAGCTGAAACATGAGCAGAGGCAAGACAGCAGACTAAGGCAGAAAGAGCCGCAACCACTACTCACCTTAAAAGCCATCCTGGGCCGAAGGCTAAATGGAGAACACCTCCACGGTACCGACCACACCGCCGGAAAGCCTGACCTCCGCAGGCGGCAGAACATCTGGGAATCCCAGGGCACCCGAAAAGGGGAAGACCCAGCCTCAAAGACCTCCTGAGTATGTGGCCTGCAGGTGCTGGCCTTCCTAATGGCCTGGGGCTGAAGGGCGGCCTCCCAACACCTGCATCTCACCGTCCACCTGGGAATGCTACAAGCACAAGATACCCCCTTACCCTGCATTGGCATCGGATGAATGTGGACTCATCGGTCCGCAGGACCTGCTCGCAGATGTTCCCGGCAGTGAGCCTCAACACTTACATGGAACACCACCCGAACTGTCCACGTTGCTATCCACGAGTTAAGCCTGATCTAATATTTTTTTTCATCTTTAGCAGTAAAATATAAAATTAGTTTGCAGAAGCCATTTGAAAAATCATTTATAATTGAAAGAGTGTAACACTTTATGTACCCTGTAGTTATAATATTGCACTATTAGATTTTACTCTTATTTCATGCTCTACTGGGTCTTAGATCTATATCCAATAGTGGGGATAATGCCACTACATGCTGATATTACCAGAATGTGTACGTAAGATCTATAAAATGTAAGTGGATATTTAAGCACTTTATTGTCTGTCATTCACCAGTAAACTAAATACTACACTATCAGTATCCATCTTTCTCTCTCGTATCTCCACATGTACACCCAATGAGGACATAATAGACTGCAACAGAACTATATAAGAATTTCTGGACTTTATTTTATTCCTTATTTTATTTTATTGTATTTTACTTAATTTATTTGATAGAATTCAGTGGTATCTACATTTTGTCCCCTTTTTTATCCAGTAATTTGTTTTACTATATTTTGTTTATATCGGTACAACCTGCTGTTTGTACTGCATATCCAGAATTAAAATGAATGCATTTGATTTATAAAATCGCAATCCTGCAGCAGCTGAATAAAGCAACCTGAAAAAAGTTTTTTTTTTTACAAGCACAATGTTCTGTTGTCTCTCAATTAAGAAAATAGAATCTCAGTGCTTACTAACTGGTCCACTGCTTTTTAATTTTTTAATGACCTTAGATTGTAAAATTTTCATATTTGGGAAAAAAAAAACACAAAACTTGGTAGAGTTGTACACGATGAGGAACGTAATCTTAGCTGAGTTTATAATTGGTTGATTTAGAAGATTTACAGAAGAAACAGCAGATGGTATGGCATGTGTTTGAAAAATATCTGTTGCTACTGGGTAACCAGGGTTATGGTAAATAAATCCTTGGAGACACTGTGAAACATAAACTGCAAATTCAGCAAGACTACATAATTGTAGCTACATGCTTCAAAATGAAACATAGTTGAGAGTGATTTTAAAGAACAGACCTATAGAACCCATGTTAATTGCTCCACTATTTCTTGCCTCAGAATTGATGTTAGTATTATCTGTATGATTGGACCTAAGAGGTCAGGAACCAAAACAAGTAGGTCCTGAATGTAAATCACAAATAAAATCATTACTCACTTTCATAGTAAAACATTATCAAAATTAAGGTAGGAAATGGAGTAACTGATTCATGAATAATAGCAAAGTTAAATTTATTTGTTAAAGTATTTAATCCCATATGCAAAATACAGACACACACACACACACACAGATAAACATAGATACACAGACAAACACACCGACAGGCAGACATACAGATACACATGGACAGACATACAGATACACACACAGACACACTTGCACACATACATACATACATACTGACAAACAGACATGCAGATATACACACACACACTGACAAACAGATACACACCACACATGAACAGACATGCAGATACACACACAGACATGCAGATGCATACTGGCAGACATACAGATACACACACAAACATACATACAGACACACACACACACAGACATACATATTTATACATACTGACAAACAAACAGACACACACACATACATATACACATGCAAGTCAAAATATACCCTTTTATAACCACCCTCCAGTTCCTACCTTTTGGGTGCTGGAGAGTGCCTTCCCTGATATCCAGTCTGCAGCCTGAGGAGGTTAGGATTTAGTGTGTGTGTGTGTGTGTGTGAACGGGCAGTGTGTGTGTATGGGGGGCAGTATGTGTGTATGGGGGCCGTATGTGTAAGGAGGGCCGTGTGTGCAATGTGTGTGCATGGAGGGCAGTGCGTATATGGGGGCAGTAGGTGTGTGTTTTTTGAGGGGGCAGTATGTGTGTGTAAGGGGGCACTGTGTGTTGTTAGCTTAAATCAAATATATCTTTTTTAAATTAAAATAATACTAAAACTTTATATCCTCCTTCCCTTCTTACCTTTACTCAGGGAGGAGGATATTTCCTGCAATCCCTGGTGGTCCGGTGGGGAGTGAACTCTAGCCTGCAGCTTATAGGTGTAGGTTGGTAGTACAGGTCCTCAATATGGGGAGAGAAACAAAAAAAACAAAGACAGATAGTGCTCTCTGTATGCAGCGGTAAAGGTAAGTATTTAAAAGGTATAGTACTCACATGAGAGTGAGCAGGATATACTGCTCACTATGGTAGCGTGGGTGGTATAATCCCCACCTGGGATTCTTGGGTGAGTCAATAATCCAGAGTATTCAGTGACCAGGTAAAAAGTAAATAAAAAGTAATAAGAATACTATATAAAAAAAAAGGGATACTTGATGAAGCCATATTTTGGTGAAACGCGTTTAGCTGCTTTTTAATGTATTTTATCATATTTTATTAAAGGAATATTGGCCCCTTCAATTTGTGCTTGTGCCATATCCCTTTTTTATATATAGCATTCTTATTACTTTTTATTTACTTTTTACCTGGTCACTGAATACTCTGGATTATTGACTCACCCAAGAATCCCAGGCGGGGAATATACCACCTCTGCACATTCTGCCTGGGTTGTCAGGCATGTCAATCACATTTTAATTAATTATGTTATTACTTAAATATACACAAATAATTTTAATATATATATATATATATATATATATACATATATATGTTTTTAAATTCTACATGTATACTTATGTAATCATTTATATAATTGTATATATTTATCTGTATATATATATATATATATATATATATATATATATATATATATACATATATATATATATATATGTGTGGTTATTTGTATTTTATATATAGATAGATATATATAGAATGTCATTCTAAGTGTATTTTGTTACCAATATATATTAATAACAAAATACAGTTAGAATGAAATTACATATGTATATATTTATATATACTTTATTTAAAAAAAATTAAATGTTTATTTATTTTATTATTGTATTTATTTATTTGTGTAATTATACGTATATATAAATATAAAATATATATATGTATTATATATGTATAATATATATATATATATCTTATATATATATG
This sequence comes from Pelobates fuscus, assembly GCF_036172605.1. NCBI lineage: Eukaryota > Metazoa > Chordata > Amphibia > Anura > Pelobatidae > Pelobates > Pelobates fuscus. The sequence goes on along the minus strand of NC_086324.1, from coordinate 93,248,222 downwards.
TAACATCATTCTAAGTGTATTTTAATACTAATATATGTCCTTATAGTAACATTAAAACACTATGTATAACATTACAGATATATATAAGATGTTTATTTATTCTTTTTATTATTCTTCCCACCAGCAGGGGGACTGTCTGACAGCTCAGACAGTCCCCCTGCTGGCAGATCCACAGGGGCCATGTGATTGCTCTTTGAGAGCGATCACATTGCCCCTGGGGCCTGATTTGCCGTGGGAGGGCTGACTGGGCTGTCAGACAGTCCTCCCAAAGAGGATTGCGGCGGAGGTAAGTAAATTTTACCTCCTGGGGTTGCAAGCCTTTACGGCATTCTATGCCTCTGCAACAGCTTTAAGCCCATTTAAATGGGGACGGCATAGAACGCCGTAATGGCGTTAAGGTGTTAAAGTAGACAGACCATAGTTTATATGTGTATGCATACATAATTTATAGAGTTTGGTAAAACACCACAACCCCAAACAAGCATTCAGATAGGCACCGGATCATAAAACGTCCTGTGTGAAGTATATTAAACAGTAAAAGCAGATTAGAAAGTAATAGCAGGATAAACTTATAAATGTGTGGCAAGAGAACTTTCACTTTGCTCACTCAAAATACCATCTTGCCGTAGGCTTGTCTCCTGCTGAAAACACATCAGGGCAGCAGATGGCAAAGTGCTAACAACGCAGAGAGATATCATAGAGCTTCAGATAGTATATTTCAAGAAGCAATATAAGACCCCAAGAGACAATGTAGATACTACCAATTGTGAAACCATCATCTGCACAGTCATAAAATAACCTTCACCTTTGCTGGAAGTGATAAAAAAAAAAAAAAAAAAAACAGTAAACAAGCTGAAACCGAGAGAACTACATGGTGCAGTGTTCATGCTGAACTTTAAAAGTATGTTGGCAGTTCTATACTCTGTGTCCTTTTCAAATGTCTTCTGCCAATAACTAACAAGGATACAGCTCAAGAAATATTTTTCAAAACATTCTCTTACAGCACATACATCAATGATAATAATAATTTTCTTAAAACAAAAATTAATGCTTTAAAGTAGAACTGTCACTTCTCTGGAATTAAAACTATTGAAAAAAATTGAAATATCACCTATAATTTGCATTAACCTTCTTTTCATTAAATGTCTTGTTTCTTTGAAATTTCTATTAAAGATTTCGAAAATGACATCAAAACCAGTTCAAGCAATGCAAAGGCAGCACAAATTGTCTAATTTCTACTGCCCCTGTATGATTTCTCTATGCTGACTTCAGGGTGCAAAGAGTAGGGCTTATATAACAATGATTTACAGGGAGTTAAGATGGAGGCACCTTTTTGCATTATAACAAAGTATGGATTTGTACATCCCAAGGACCACTGCAGGCTATTTATGTTTTTAAATAATCACTGTTTAGTTGATATGCCCCCATGTATTATTGAATTAATACATGGGGTTATATCAAAAGAGCTTGCAGAAGCTGTGGTTCTTTTGAACTGCAGCATTTGCAAGCTCTCCCCTTTTTCCCTGGAAGAGACTAAAAGTCTCATTGAGAAGTATCTAAATCTGTGCGCACGGAAGGAGGTAGCTGTCTGATACCCAGTGGGGTGTTCCATACTTTTTTTTTTTTATAAAAGTGATGATTTCTCATGGAGTAAAAATAGAATACTACTCCCCAATAAAGCACTTCAGCAAGCTGAAGTGCTGTGTGGTTGTGGAGTGGTCCTTTAACTTTATTTTTCACACCACCCAAAACATTTTTTATTAAATATGATAAGTAAACATAAGATGAAGAACCTGGAAGTGGCAATTGTAAAACATAATGGAAAAAGTTCTAGCCCTGATCTTTCGTTTTCTCGTGTGTGTACCCAAGCAATATATTTATATAGTCTTTCTACAGAGAAACATAAAAACATTGAAAAGCAAATCTCAAAATTGTAAAATAACACTTCTCAATTCAAAATATGAGAAAAAGGAACCATGTTTTGAACAAAAAAAAAGACTTAATCATTACATGGGTGTAACTTGCTCATGCAACATTGCGATCTCTGTTCATATGAATATTTTACTTGTTTACATAATTAAAATTGCCCTTCGCTCACTCATGTTCTGTTTGTTTCAATGTGTAAATTGCTCACTCTGAGCGTGAATCTCTTTACATGGCAACCTTCAGCATTATGGCATTGTAAGCATTTGTTTTCTGTGCCGGAATTACATTAATATTGCTGCCAGTTGAAACTGTTTGTCTGCACAATAAAATACATTTTTATCAGCAACTGTGCAAATAACAGAAAACATCAATTACATTTATGTTAATGTGAGTATATGCTCATTTCTTATTACTCTTTGTGCATATTTTCCCAAATAAGTGCATCATAAAGCAGATTATTCAAAAGATAATTCAAACTATTTAATATTTGAATGGAGGTAATTAGTAGAGCCAGTTACAATGTCTCTTGTAGATATATTACATTTGGTGGTTTCTGCTTTTGCCTCGTAATATTCATTGTTATAAGCATGTTTAGAATTGTTCATGATATGGGGATTCATTGTACAAACAAACTAATTCAGTGTATGTATCCTGACAGAGTTTTGGATTTGTTTAAGTTGTTTTGTTAACAAATACATTTCTAAAGAGCCCTCCTCTGTACTCCCCTCCACTCATTACTTTACTCATGGAAAAAATAAAGAACAAAGTTCATGAAAACAACAAAGCTGATTCTATAAAACTAGATCGATGTCAATGTCCATGATAGTAGTCACCATTTCACAAAGTGCACCACTAAACCAAGTGCTAAGTGTACATTTTGCAAAAACAGGTTATATGATGTTCTGGAAAATTTAAATTTGCCAACGCTGCTTTGGAAAACACAAAGAATACCATCAAAAGTAGCATTATCAACAGAAATAAAACAGTTTTCCAGATCAATGAATAGAGATGGAGGACAACATTGCAGACAGAGCATTTGTTCTGTGACAAGTTGGTTACCGGAACCTCTGTGGGTTACTGGTTGCATCTGATGACAAGTGGGTTACTGGAACAGTTTCCTGAACACAAAATGAGAACCTAGACCTGCTTGAATGCTACTAGAAAAGCAGACACAATAAGAGGGGCTACATAAAACCTATGTTAGAACTATGGATGAGCAAGAGAAAGTCATCTACCCTAACACCAAAACAGCTAGTGTCACAACTGGAATTAGATGGACTGCCAAAAACATCAACCATGGGGGAAAAAATAAATCCCCATACCCACATCCAAACAATCTCAATCTGCACCATGATCATATATGCCACAGCATTAGTAGTCCTCCAGCTACTTAACTAACAAGATTAAGCAGATACACCACCCAACACAACGCTAACCCTAGCAGCACAGAAAGAGGCCTCTGAGACAGTCTAGCCGGATGCAAGATGTTAACAGGAACAGCATACACAGAGACACAACCAAGTTGCTGGGATTGTAACCAAAACATCTGCACAGAATACGGATTGGATCTGCAGTCATGGTGGACTATGCAGGAACATAAGAAGGTGGAGAAATACCAAGGACTGAAGAGAAAGAAGAGCTAAAAAGGATGTGGAAAGTGAAGACAGTACTAGTAGTAGTTGTGATAGGAGCACTCGGGGCATTGACTACCAAGTTGGGGAGTGGCTTCAACAGATTCCAGGTGGGATCCGCGATCACTGTCCAGAAGAGTGCACTTCTAGGAACAGCTAAGATACTGCGCAGAACCCTTAAACTCCCAGGAATAAACAGGTGGGGTGGTATATATACACAGTCATGGGAAAAAGAAAGTCAACCCTCTTTGAATGTTATGGTTTTACATATCAGGACATATTAACAATCATCTGTTCCATAGCAGGTCTTACAATGAGGTAAATACAACCTCAGATGAACAACAACACATGACTTATTACACCGTGTCATGATTTATTTAACAAAAAGAAGCCATGTGAAAAACTAAGTACACCTTATGATTCAATAGCGTGTAGAACCACCTTTAGCAGCAATAACTTGGAGTAATCGTTTTCTGTATGACTATCAGGACCTCGCTCCCACACTCACCTACCTCGCACTCCCACACCGCGTCTCCCTCCAGGAGGATGCCACGTCAAAGCCCGACGCTCCGGACAGTGTGGTCAACTCAACTACCCATGCCGACCAATCACATTCATACGAACGCCGCTTACCGACAGAACTCTGTTTGTACGAACGCCGCTGCTTCCCATACGCAGCCACATAGGAGTTAGAACTTCGGGAGAATCAAAGGGCACGCACGTGCTGAAACAGAGCCTTTTTAAAAATAAAGGAAGAGCTACAATAGACAAGGCCACCCACTTTCCCTATTTAAACCCCACACACCCTTGACTCATCGCTCAGTTGTACTTTTTTACTCCTGATTGTGTAAAGACCTTCAGTGACTGCTCTGCCGTATCCTGATTTTGACCCATACTTGTACGATCGCTTCTGAACCTGTGCAGTCCTGACTTTTGGCTTCCCCCACTACTCTCTCCATTTGATACTTTTGTACTGCGAACTTGGTCCATTACTTTCAGCTATCTTCTGCATCTTGGGCTTCATCTACTAAACAGTGATCCCGACAATTACTTTATCATTCAGTTCATTAAGGTTTGCTGGCATTTATTTATGCACAGCTCCCACCACAGCATTTCAATCTGGTTGAGGTCTGGACTTTGACTGGGCCATTGCAACACCTTGACTATTTTATTTTTCATCAATTCTGTTGTAGATTTTCTGGTGTGCTTGGGATCATTGTCCTATTGCATAAACCAATTTTGGTTAAGCTTTAGCTGTTGGACAGATGGCCTCACATTTGACTCTTGAATACTTTGGTATACAGAGGAGTTCACGGTTGACTCAAAGACTGCAAGGTTCGTAAAGAGGATGCACCCCATTAGATTCCTTGTTTACTAAGTAGATGCCACACACTGAATACAGGTGCATGTCCTCTCGTTTTTTTCATATGATAGTCCATTTCCTCTAGCCACAGATGGAGGCAGGGGGTGTATAGATTACTTTCTCCGAATTTATTTTAAATGTCCCCACCCAATGCACTTAGGTGGGGTCATGGGAAGGACTAAATTGCCTCTGTTTTTTACAGGCCCAAATGACTGCCCATTTGCTAGTTTTTAATGTTTAGTAAATATGCCCTCCTGCCACATGGCTAAAAAATCTCCCTTATGGTAATATGGGGTAATTTAATTTTTTTTACTTCAATTTTTTTTTAACGTGGCAGCTGACTAAAAAAAAGAAACTATCATTCACTTGCAAAAATCATCCAGACTTGAATGCATCCTGGAGATTGTTGCAGATTAGCTCGGACTGACCGAATTCTAAACAGATTTGGCTTTAGTAAATATTAGTCAGAATTTGTCAGTTTTCACCAGATTTTGTTGGCGAATAGTTCCCGGCGAACATAGCTTGTTCGCGTTCGCCACGGACGGGGAACATATGCAATGTTTGGTCCGCCCCAATTCGTCATCATTGAGTAAACTTTGACCCTATACCTCACAGTCAGCAGACACATTCCAGCCAATCAGCAGCAGACCCTCCCTCCCAGACCCTCCCACCTCCTAGACAGCATACAATTTAGATTAATTCTGAAGCTGCATTCTTTTATTTTTAATTATTTTTTTATTTTATTTTTTTATTTATTTTTTATTTATTTTTTTTAGACAGAAGTGTGTTATATTTGAGCATGCTAGGCTGAACGTGCGTATATCATGGCTAGTTGCACTGAGGGTATGAGTATATAGCAGTACATTGTTGTGAAAGATGGCTGTCATGTTTAGGGTGTAGATTGCACCTCAGAGGCGGCTCTCTAATTAGGCGGTTTAGGTGGCCACCTAAGGCCTTGCGCTGGCTGGGGCCACGCGGCTGCCTAAACCGCCTGTGTCACTGACCGAGGACCTGACACCAGGAGGGGGCCCGGCGGCTTGCCTTGTATGCCGCCGGGTGCGAGGCCCCTCCTGGCTGCCCGGCCAGCCACCGCAGACACCGGCAGAGCTGCAGACTATGTGTCTCGCGAAAACCGGCCAATCAGAGCGTTGCCGCAGGTTACCAACGCTCTGATGGTCTCGCAAGATTACATGGTCTGCAGCTCTGCGGAGCTGCAGACCGGGAGCAGTGGCCACCGGACCACCAGGGAGCCCACTGGACCACCAGGGACTAAAGGTAGGCTCTCTCACCTCCCACCACACTCAGCCTCCCTACCACCCTCCCCACCACCCTCAGCCTCATCACCCTCCCCACCACCCTCAGCCTCATCACCCTCCCTACCACCCTCAGCCTCACCACCCTCCACACCCCCCTCAGCCTCCCTACCACCCTCTGCCTCACCACCCACCCTACCACCCTCAGCCTCACCACACTCAGCCTCCCTACCACCTTCAGCCTCACCACCCTCCCCACCACCTTCAGCCTCCCCACCCTCCCCAATACCCTCAGCCTCACCACCCTCCCCACCACCCTCAGCCTCACCCTCTCACTACCCCACCAGCCTCAGCACCCCCAATCACCCACAGCCTCAGCACCCCCACCACCCTAAGCCTCAGCACCCTCAGCCTCACCACCACCCTCAGCCTCACCACCCCCACCACCCTCAGCCTCACCACCACCCACCACCCTCAGCCTCACCACCCTCCCCACCACCTTCAGCCTCCCCATCCTTCAGCTCACCACCCTCAGCCTCCCTACCACCTTCAGCCTCACCACCCTCCCCACTACCTCCAGCCTCACCACCCTCCCCACCCCCTCAGCCTCACCACCCTCCCTACCACCCTCCCCACCACCCTCAGCACCCCACAACCCTCAGCATCAGCACCCCCACCACCCTCAGCCTCACCACCCCCACCACCCTCAGCCTCCCCACCCTCCCCAATACCCTCAGCCTCACCACCCTCAGCCTCACCCCCTCACCACCCTCAGCCTCACCACCCCCCACCACCCTAAGCCTCAGCACCCTCAGCCTCACCACCACCCTCAGCCTCACCACCCCCCACCACCCTAAGCCTCAGCACCCTCAGCCTCACCTCCACCCTCAGCCTCACCACCCCCCACCACACTCAGCCTCACCACCCCACCACCCTCAGCATCACCCTCCCTCACCACCCTCAGCATCACCACCCTCACCACCCTCAGCATAACCCCCCTCACCATCCTCACCACCCTCAGCATCACCCCCCACCCCAACCACCCACAGCATCACCCCCTCACCATCCTCAGCATCACCCCCCTCACCACCCTCAGCCTCACCCCCCTCACCACCCTCAGCCTCACCCCCTCACCACCCTCCTTCTCACATCACCCCCCTCCTTCTCACATCACATCACCCCCCCACTCTCACATCACCCCCTCACTCTCACATCACCCCCTCACTCTCACATCACCCCCCCTCACTCTCATATCAACCCCCCCCACTCTCACATCAACCCCCCCTCACTCTCACATCAACCCCCTCCTTCTCACATCATCCCCCCTCCTTCTCACATCACCCCCGCTCACTCTCACCATCACCCCGCTCTCCCTCTCACCATCACCCCCCTCACACCATCACCCGCCATACACACAACGCACTTCAGTCTCAGACAAAAACGCAAACATGCTCACAGAGACATACATTCTCACACACAAGTATACTTTCTGTCAGACACACTCTCAGGCACATACACAGGTAAACTGTGCATCAATGTGTATGTGTGACACTTTTTTGTTAGTGGGGCCTCATGTTTGAGTTTCGCCTAAGGCCTCATAAAGTCTAGAGCCGCCTCTGTTGCACGTTATCAACTGTGTATTTATATTAGCAGCTCCACCACTAGTTATAAATCAAGTGTGAGTCGCCCCATGAGATGAGACTAGTGAATAACATAATACATGAACGGTTAAGGTAAAGGCATGTAAGGAACTATGACAATAAACTCTTTAGGAGGTGAAATAATGACATGTTTAAACGCTTGCTACTTTACGATTACTTAATGTGCAGAGAGCAGTTCATGCGATCAAAGGCATGGTGTGGAGGATCGGCTATAGTGGGACATGCTTGGCAGGCTGCTGTTTACTGTTTGTGCTCATCCGATCCCTTCTGGGCGCCAGGTGCAGACCCTGGGAGTCCCTGATACCTGGAACAACAAAGGCAAGTCTCTGGCTGAGTGCTGGGTTTGCAGCTTGAGGTGGTGGAAGCTTGTTTTGTCTGGTGGTCGGACCTGTCCCGGTGGTGCTTCACGTCCAGTGCGGGATTGTGGTGGCTTAAGGTGTAGGCGAGTGCTTGACGTGGGGCAGGCTCTGCATTTCTGTTTGTGCCTCCGGTCCCGTCTTCGACACCGTTTGCGTTGGTGGATTTTAAGGGGGACTGCTTCGCTTAGCTGTGGTGGAGCTTATTCGGGCTGTGGTGGAGCTTGTTGGGGCTTCCAGCTTGTTATTTGCTTCCAAAATTGATTAAAGAGTCTGTCCAGCTTAGACTCAATATCCTGCCATGCTTTGCTGGTACCAGGAGGACACGCGGCTGCCGCCATATTGGGAGAGTCGCAGATGAGTATGTCAACCTGGGCGGCTGTGCTCTGTGCGTCCATTAGCTCCATACAGCCTCTCAGAGGTGGACCGGGATAACCCCCATTGGTCTGAGGGGGGGGGGAGTAACAGAGCTCCTGCCGGGAAGTAGCTGCTCCTGGGCATCCCAGGATCGGGAGATCGGCCGCCTCTCCCGCCCGGTGAGCAACAGGCCACACTTGCCACGCGGAGGTAAGTAAGACTCTGTCGAGTTGCTGACCGCTATTAAGCATGTCGGGTCGGTCAGGTAGGAGCAACATTCCTGGGTCATCCCCTTCTGGGGTGAAATTCGCTTGTTGATAGCTGCTTAAAGTGAGATATTGAGGGAGCTCACACGAAGTGCGTCTTTTCTCCATGACAGCTAGGCCTCGCCCCCCGGAAGATGCATTCTTAGTGAGAGGAGGGACAGTGTAGCTGCTGCTGATTTAATAGGGAAATCGATAGTTAGGCTAGTGTATTCAGTGTCCACTACAGTCCTGAAGGACTCATCTGATCTCTGCTGTAAGGACAGCACCCCAAAAAGCCCTTTTTAGGGCTAGAACATCAGTCTGCTTTTATTTATTTTTTTCTGTGTAATCTAATTGCAGTTGCCTGCCTGCCAGCGTGTGTGTCAGGCTCACAGCGTATACTGTGCCCACTTGCCCAGTGCCACCACTCATATCTGGTGTCACAATAGCTTGCATTTAAAAAAACAAAACTTTTTTGACTGTAATATAATAGCAGTCAGTTTCCTTCACACGTGTGCGTTTCAGGGCCTGCCAGGGCACAGTGTCACACCAGTGCAACTCATATCTGGTGTAACAGTAGTGTACATTTAAAAAAAAAAAATACAGGGGGCTTGTTGTCACCTTTCGGGGACCCTTGGTGTTGTACGTTGCTGGGTGGAGGAAGAGACCTTCAATGACATCAGTGAGGACAAGGAACGGGACATGGCTAGCTTGGTATCCAACCTTGTGCAAATGGGGAGTTTGCGGTTGTGCAAATGGACTGTTTGCGGTTGTTTACGGTGCATTAAACGGGGAGTTTGGTCTGTCACTGTGAAGCGGGCGCAACCCTTACACTACCTGATCGATACAACATCATACCTGATGTTTTAAAGCACGTTATTCCAAACAATTTAGGAATGTTAGGTGATTTATGCCCTTTATGGATTAAAACCAGACTCTGCATCAACTATGTTTTGCCATGGATCCCCCTCCGGCATGCCACAGTCCAGGTGTTAGTCCCATTGAAACAACTTTTCCATCACTATTGTGGCCAGAAAGAGTCCCTATGGGTTTTAAAATTCGCCTGCCTATTGAAGTCTATGGCAGTTCGCCCGGTTCGCCCGTTCGCGAACATTTGCGGAAGTTCGCGTTCGCCGTTCGCGAACGGAAAATTTTATGTTTGCGACATCACTACAGATCACATATGGTAATTCAAAGTGAATTTGATGTAAATTTAAAATTTAAGGTCAAAATAGTCAAACTGAAAACAGACTTGACAAAATGTTTACATTAACTTGAAATCGCTTTGCATTGCCAGCAATTCTCCCTTTATTGATCGGACTAGAAGCTTAAGTAAAACAGCTCAAGACTACTATAGTGGTAAAACTGGTGAATTGTACTTGTCATGCTAATGCAATCACTAAACGTCACTAAACATTAGCATTATTGCTTGTACACTTGGAGTATTCCTTGATAATTCCCTGAACAATGTTATTGATGAGACCCAGCTGTCTTGTGTATTGTATGTTTTATATTTATGTGAGATATGTAAAGTCATATCTCTCATTCTGTGCAATTCCTTTATTCAGGGTTGTGAAACGAGGAATACCATATAGTTACTAAGACTTCATATTGCCCCATATTTATGAACAGATGAGAAATTAAATAAAATATATTTATGTATATGTTTCTGATTATAAATGTATGTTGCACTGGGGTAGTAATCTATATACAAAATGTGCTATGTTTGCAGAACATGCATCCTGGTTTTTTTTTAACCATACTTTTATAAACAAGTCCCGTAGCTTGTTTTTGTAAAATACAGATTTATTATTTTATGGAAACAAAGCTGTGAATTGTGGAAACAGCAAAATAAAAATAAAAATAACAACTCTGAATTTGTAAATACAATTGCTAATATTTCCCATGTGTACACTTGTAAATTCTTGCTTTGTATTGTGTTTTATATTTCTTTTGTACTTAACGAGTATTATTGCAAAACTATGAAAATGAATATTATCTGTCCCCTGCTATGTGTAAATTACATTATTCAAAGCTGCCATAATGCACACATTGTATTGTATATCCAAATTTTCAGCAGGCTTATATTACGATATTATTTGGTTGCAAATATTAGGATTTTTTACTCAAGTAAAGTGAATATCACAGATGCTTTGAGTTTGTCAAAAGTGAAAATGAAATGAAGGCAGTACAGTAATTGCATGCAATGCCTACCTATTTCTTTTGACAGCTCTGTTTATGGGAAGATAACAGTGCTAGAAAAAAACTCTCATGACAGAATACTAAGGTTATAAAATCCTATTGTGTCTCTTGATTAATGTTATTTTAAATTTGCGCTTTTGAATTTTGAAGACTAATTCCCATCAGCAGGCTGGGAATTGACAATGTATTTATTTGTATAAATTATATTTAACACCTCTCTGTCTAGCTTTCTAATGCCCGACTTATCCATTAATAGCTCAGGAAATGTCTTGTAAGTATAAATAGGGTGATAGAACGTTCTATATTTATAAACCTCGTTAATAGATCCAGGACAAATAAAGAAAAAAAAAACCTTTTTAAATATTGTTTTTACATTTTTTTTATTGCAATGCAGTTATGGGCTAAATTTATGTACATGTGCAAGGTTAAGAGAGCCAAATAATCAGAGCGGAAATAAAGCCTAAACTGTGAATAATAAATTAAAAAAAAAAAAATACCTTTTTATTTCTTCATTTAAATATGTTACTGGGGCTTTACAGCATGGGACACAACCACGATGATACTTGCGCATTTCGTGCCTCGGGCTAAATAGGTGACAGGTCATGTCAAACTAACTTAATTGCATTCTATGAAGTAGTAAGTAGAAGTATAGAATAGGGTGTTGCAGTGGATGAAATCTACTTGGATTTTGCCAAGGCGTTGTATATGGTTCCACACAATAGGTTCGTGTTCAAAGTAAAATAAATTGGTCTAGATGGAAATTCTTATTCTTCGGTAGAATAATTGGCTTAAAGATAGAGTACAGAGAGTTTTCATTAATGGTACATTTTCAAGCTGCAAGCTGAACAAAAGTGGTAAGTAGTGTCCCTCAGGGTTCTGTTTTGGAACCCCTTCTATTTAATATATTTATAAACGATCTAGAAATAGGCATTGAAAGTCATGTTTTAGTGTTTGCAGATGACACAAAACTTTTAAAAGAATACGAGAGCAGGATATTGCTTTCCTGGGCACTCAAATGTGCATTCAAATGGTAGATAAAATGAAATGTAGAAAAATGCAAAGTTATGCACTTAAATGAATGCACTAGAAACTTACACCATACATGGTTTTTATTTAGGAGTAACAACACACAAGAAGGATTTGGGAATTGTTATCAACAACCAACTAGACAACAATATGCAATGCCAATCAGCAGTGGCTGATGCCAGTAAGTTATTGTCATGTATAAAAAGGGGCATTAGTTCATGAGAGGAGAATTTATTTTTCCCTATTTATAAATCACTGGTACGACCACACCTTGAATATGCAGTGCAATTTGGGGCACCTGTTTTAAAGAAGGATTTTATGGCACTAGAAAAAGTGCAGAGGTGGACTACAAAATTAATAAAAGGAAGTGAACATATCAGTTATGAAGAAAGGTTAACACATTTAAACCTCTTTAGTTTAGAAAAACTCTGTCTAGGAGGGGATATGATAGCATTATACAAATATATCCGGGGCCAATACAAACCATTTTCTGGAAATCTATTCATAAACAGAACTATACATAGGACACAATAATAGGCCTAAAGGTTTATTTGCTTGGCAGCTGAGTAGGTTGCACGTTTTTATGTAAACAATCAGGCAAACCACTCTCGCCTCTGCTTGAAACTACATAGTATTATTATCCTGTATAGTGGCTAAGCCATGTGTGATGACGATGGACAGTGTGTACATGTTTTAGTTAATGGAGAACAGGCTAGGTCTACTCAATGACAGTTACTACTAGAGCTTAAAGTTACTAGACATGTTGAAATATACCACTGCAGCAAGACATGCAAAGCCCTGGCTACACTTAATAAGACCACTGATGTTAAAATCAGGGTCTATGAGTATGTAGCCATTGGAGTCACCGGCTGAGAGTCACATGTGGAGCAGACACCACTCGGTGATCTCACGAGGCCAAACAATTATTGCTGAATAATATAAAAATAAATTAATAGTAAAAATACCTGCTGGAATTTGGGGCGAGAAACAGTAAGAGAAAGGTATAGCACAGGAGTCCACCATACTATGTTTAAGCTTAAGTGAATCTCAGGATGGTGGGATCGCCCCAGTGCATCTGGTGGCAGCTATGAGCTCCCTCCCTCCCTCCCTTTTTTTTTTTTTTTTTATTCTTCATTTTGGTGTGGATGGTTCCACGAAATTTGTTTGCATTTTGTGTTACATATAAAACATTGGTATATGTTGGTGAAATGGTAGTTACATCAATAAGAGACGTATAAGGGCTTACAATACCTCTCCAGAGCCAATATTTAACTCTTATAATCATTATGGCACTATGAGACTGTCAGCAACTCTTTAAACCTAAAACAAGTGGTGGTAGATAAAACAAGTTTAGCGGTCTGTCGATGACTGTATAGCAACACGACACCAAGGATTTCAGGATATTCCACTGCTATATGAAGGTCCCTAAAGGCCATTGGTATGGGCAGTCCTATGGAGGGTCTTGCAGCCTGGAAGTATCTTTGTTTGCCATCGCACTAGACACAGTGTCCCTTGTCAACTTGGTTAACTTGTTCGCCGAGGCTCCCGGGTTCTGGCACTCTGTTATGCTGAAGGCAGTACGGGTAGAGGAGGCAGCTGGAGTTTCTTCAGAAAGTCTGCTGGGTCCTCAGAGGCTGACAGGACATGGACCTCATCCCCCCATGGAACTACAAGGGTTCCCGAGACTCCCCATTGGTACCTGATGCTGGGTTCTCTCAGGAGTTTGGTGATGGGCAGGAACCTGCGTCTGGCCAGCAGGTCTGAGAATGGTAAGTCCACGTAGACTGTTATCCTGCTGCTGTTATCCTCCTGGGTTACTGCGATGATGTCTCTGGGTGCATCAGCTGGGGTGGTCAGTGCCTTTCTTATACTGAAGGCTGCCACGAAGTGTGGTTAATCTCCTGCCTCTCTGACCCCCATTGCTCATGTCACCTTGTGGGCGAAGTCCAGTAGGGCTTCTGGGCTCACTGTTTCCGGTGCTCCCCAGATCCGGACATTTTTCCAGCAGTGTCTTGCCTCCAGCAATGCCACCGTACGGGAGAGGCTTTGGACCTGTTGTGTGAGGGCTTCCACTTGGGAGTGGATGTCAGTCAAGCGCTGCTCCCGAGTTTCCTCTCTAGATTCCGTTGCCTCGATCTGCTGCTGAAGCCCGAGAATTTCTGTTTGCACCTCCGCTAGGTCTGCCTTCCACACTGCTCTTAGGTCCTGGAGGAGTTTCTTGATGTCCCCCTTTGTGGAGGGGAAATCGTCTGAGTCCGAGTCAGCCTGCAGGTACACTCCACTGGCAGTTTGTGGCAATCTTTCGTCATCCATGGAGTCGCTGGAGTCACTTGCGCCATGTGGCCTCCCCAGCATCATTTTGTTGCGGGCCTGCGGCCGATCGAAGGAGAGTCTGATATCAGGGTGATTAGCACTCTCTGAGCGAGCGTTTTTTTTACATCTGTAGGTTCTCTTTCGAGGTTCTGTTTGTGGCAATAAGGCCTCTTTTTTGGTGTGTGGAGCCGAAGCATCACACATACACGTCTGCTCTGTATCTCAACTAGCCCAAGGTCCCGCTTTTGGACTGGAAGAAAGGAAATTTAGTCCAAGGCAAAGGAATGTTTTTTTTACATTAAGAACATTAAGGAAGTGGAATTATCTGCCTGAAGAAGTGGTTTTATCATTGTCTGTACAGATATTTAAATAGCAACTGGATGCATACCTGCAAAAACATAATATTCAAGGGATATATTTTTGCAATTTGTGGGGCAATAACTTCTTGACCCAAGAATAAATCTGACTGCCATTCTGTGGTAAAAAAGGAATTATCCCTAGTTTGTTGCAAAATTGGAAGTGCTTCAAACAGGGTTATTTGTAGTGATGTCGCGAACATTCGCGAACCGGCGAACCACCATAGACTTTAATGGGCAGGCAAATTTTAAAACCCACAGGGACTATTTCTGGCCACAATAGTGATGGAAAAGTTGTTTCAAGGGGACTAACACCTGGACTGTGGCATGCCGGAAGGGGATCCATGGCAAAACTCCCATGGAAAATTACACAGTTGATGCAGAGTCTGGTTTTAATCCATAAAGGGCATAAATCACCTAACATGTCTAAATCACAATGGATATGGATTAACACCTGACATATGACATATTGACACCTTGACATATGGATTGACACCTGTCCTCAGAGACCCTGATACACACTGACACAGAGCAGAATAGGGGCTGTTCCCCCTACATAGGGTCACTTGGCAGATATGGATTGACAGCTGTCCTCAGGAACCCTGATACACACTGACACAGAGCAGAATAGGGACTGTTCCCCCTACATAGGGTCACTTGGCAGATATGGATTGACACCTGTCCTCAGAGACCCTGATACACACTGACACAGAGCAGAATAGGGACTGTTCCCCCACATAGGATCACTTGGCAGATATGGATTGACACCTGTCCTCAGGGACCCTGATACACACTGACACAGAGCAGAATAGGGACTGTTCCTCCTACATAGGGTCACTTGGCAGATATGGATTGACACCTGTCCTCAGGGACCCTGATACACACTGGCACAGAGAGAATAGGGACTGTTCCCCCTACATATGGTCACTTGGCAGATTGTCAGGATCGGGACAGGGATCCAACACGCAGAGTACAAACAGGTACAGGATACGTATACCGGACCTTAGAATGGCCGGACTAACGTACGGAGAATATAGAGAATAGTCAAAGACAAGCCGAGGTCGAGGGAACGAGAAGACAGGTAAGCGAGGAACAAGCCGGGTCAAGGGTAACAGAGATAAACAGAGTAAGTCAAACAAGCCGGGTCAGAACCAAAGGGATAACAGAAATACAAGAGCACTGTGTGACTAGGCAGACTAGAAGCACAACAGGGCAATGAGCAAATGGGAGAAGCAAGTTTAAATACCCTGGCTCGGAAGGGTAGACACGCCTCCGACGAGTCCTGATTAGTCTCTGAAGGATTGAGTGACAGGTCGTTCCGGGTTGGCATCATGACGTCGGTTTCCGGACGTCATGCTAGAAAAGGAAGTGAGTCCCTCGCGGCCGGCGTTTACGTGACCGGATGGACCGCGAGGAACAGAGGAAACAGCCCGTCCGGACGGATGGACGTCTAAGTCTCTACCTCTCTCGGAGGTAGAGACTTCAGGTACCCTGACAGTACCCCCCCTCTCAGATACGCCCACCGGGCGGAAGGAACCGGGACGAGATGGGAAGCGGGAGTGAAACGCCCTGCGGAGACGAGGAGCATGAACATCCTCCTGAGGTACCCAACTCCTCTCCTCAGGACCATATCCCTTCCAATCGACCAGATATTGTACTCTCCCCCGGGAGATTCGAGAATCGATAATAGAGTTAACCTCATACTCCTCCTGACCCTCCACCTGAACAGAGCGAGGAGAGGATGATGTGGAGGAAAATCTGTTACAGACTAGTGGTTTCAACAATGAAACATGAAATGAGTTAGGGATGCGTAAGGCAGTTGGAAGAGCTAGACGATACGCAACTGGGTTAATGCGAGTTAGCACCCTGTAAGGTCCAATATAACGAGGAGCGAACTTCATGGAAGGCACTTTTAAACGGATGTTTTTTGTACTCAACCATACTCTATCACCTGGAACAAACACCGGAGCCGCCCTTCTACGTTTATCAGCGTGTTTCTTAACCAGCATAGAATTGTGCAGAAGAATCTGTCGAGTCTGATCCCACAACTTCCTCAAATTGGCAACATGAACATCAACCGACGGCACCCCCTGGGAAGAAGAAGCCGAAGGGAGAATAGATGGATGAAAGCCATAATTCATGAAGAAGGGGCTTGAACGAGTAGAATCACAAACGAGATTGTTGTGTGCAAACTCTGCCCAAGGAATCAAACCAACCCAATCGTCCTGGTGTTCGGAAACAAAACAACGTAAATATTGTTCAATCTTTTGGTTGGTGCGTTCAGCAGCTCCGTTGGACTGAGGATGATAGGCAGAAGAGAAATTCAATTTGATACCCAGTTGAGAGCAGAAGGACCTCCAAAAACGGGAAACAAATTGGGAACCTCTGTCAGATACAATTTGGGAGGGTATCCCATGTAATCGAAAAATCTCCCTTGCGAATATCTCCGCCAATTCGGGAGAAGACGGGAGTTTAGGCAGAGGAACGAAGTGAGCCATCTTGGTGAATCTGTCAACCACGGTGAGGATAACAGTCTGTTTTTTAGAGATAGGTAAATCGACAATAAAGTCCATAGCCAAACAGGACCATGGCTTCTCTGGAACCTCTAAGGGGTGCAGAAATCCACAGGGAAGGGTATGAGGTTGCTTGGTCTTAGTACAAACCTCACATGCACCGATGAAATCTTTAATATCCTTCCGTAAATCAGGCCACCAGAAGTCCTTAGAGATCAAAGCACATGTCTTGCGAATACCAGGATGTCCAGCCACCTTGCTGTTGTGGAAACATTGCAACAGTTCCAGTTGTAGAGCAGGAGGAACGAAACGTCGACCTTCAGGAGTCTGTTTAGGAGCTAGATGTTGCAGTTTAATGATCTCGGCAAGTAACGGAGAGTGAATCCTGAGATTCGTGTTGGCGATAATATTGCATTTCGGAACTATAGAGGAAAGAACCGGTTCAGATATAGTAGAAGGTTCATATTGGCGAGACAAAGCATCGGCTTTGGAGTTCTTAGAACCAGGTCTATAAGTAAGCACATAATTGAAGTGGGTCAGGAATAAGGACCAACGAGCTTGTCTGGCGGACAGTCGCTTAGCTTCCCCAATATAAGACAAGTTCTTGTGATCCGTCAAAATAGTAACAGGATGTAAGGTCCCCTCCAATAAATGTCTCCACTCCTTTAAGGCCATAATGACCGCTAAGAGTTCCCTGTCGCCAATGTCATATCTACTTTCAGGGCCAGACAGTTTCTTAGAAAAAAAACCACAAGGGTGTAGTAGTTTATCCACCCCTAACCTTTGCGACAGAACAGCCCCTACGCCTGTCTCAGAGGCATCGACCTCGAGTAGGAACGGCAGAGTCGTATCAGGATGGACTAGAATTGGAGCAGAAGCAAAAAGATCCTTGAGAGTCTTGAAAGCAGCGAGAGCTTCATTAGACCAAGTCTTAGTGTCAGCCCCCTGTCTGGTCATATTGGTAATAGGTGCAATAATAGAAGAGTATCCCTTAATGAAGCGCCTATAATAATTGGAGAAACCAATAAACCTCTGAATAGCCTTGAGTCCCTTAGGCAAAGGCCACTCTAAAATGGACTGGAGTTTGTCAGGGTCCATCTTAAAGCCTTCCCCAGAAATCACGTATCCAAGAAAGTCTATCTGAGACTGGTCAAAGCTACATTTCTCCAATTTACAGTATAAGCCATGTTGCAGGAGTTTGTGTAATACCTTTCTGACCTGTCTGTGGTGGGTCTCAACCTCTCTAGAGTGTATCAGTATGTCATCCAGGTATACAATAACACAATCATGTTGAAATTCCCTAAGAACCTCATTAATCAAATCCTGAAAAACTGCAGGTGCGTTACAAAGACCAAAAGGCATGACCGTGTATTCATAATGCCCATAACGGGTATTGAACGCTGTCATCCACTCGTGTCCTTGCTGGATTCTCACCAAGTTATATGCCCCTCTGAGGTCCAACTTGGTGAAAATTTTAGAGCCTTTCAGACGATCAAACAGCTCGGTAATCAAGGGAATCGGATAGGCATTTCTGATGGTTATCTTATTCAAACCTCGGTAATCAATGCAAGGTCTTAGTGAACCATCCTTCTTTTTAACAAAAAAAAAAACCAGCCCCGGCAGGAGAATAAGATCTCCTAATGAATCCCTTGTCTAGATTCTCCCGAATATACTCCTCTAGAACTGAATTCTCCTTAGTGGATAGGGGGTATACATTGCCCCTCGGAGGCATGGTACCAGGTAGTAAGTTAATTTTACAATCAAAGGTCCTGTGGGGAGGTAGAGTATCAGCATTCTTTTTGTCGAATACTGCTTTTAAGTCTAGGTACAGGGGCGGTATCTGTATCTCTGTAGACTGGGTAGAACTACCTGGTGTATTAATTACACCCAATGGGGAAACCCTCCGTAAACAATTCTCCTGGCAACCCTGGCCCCATGAGAGTATCTCCCCTAACTCCCAATCAATAATAGGGTTATGTCTTTTTAACCATGGGTAACCCAGGACTATGGGAACAGAAGGGGATGAAATAAGCATAAGCGATAAGTTTTCCTCGTGTAAGATACCAACAGTTAAGCTAACTGGGATGGTCTCACGAGAGATAACAGGCTCAAGTAAAGGTCTACCATCTATGGCCTTAACGGCCAAGGGTGTATCCCTTAACTGGGATGGGATAGTGTGTTTAGTAGCAAAGGCTTGATCGATAAAATTCTCAGCAGCACCGGAATCTATCAAAGCCATGGTCCTCAGTACTCCCCTTTCCCAAGTTAAAGAAACTGGTAGCAGAAGCCTGTGATCTTTATAATTATGCGTAGAGGACAAAATAGAAACACCCAAGGCCTGTCCTCTAGAGAAACTTAGGTGCGAGCGTTTCCCGAACGATTAGGACAATTCAGGCGTAGGTGACCTCTGATTCCACAATACATGCATAATCCCTCCCTTCTCCTGTACTGCCTCTCCTCCTCTGAGAGGCGAGTATTGCCTATCTGCATAGGTTCAGGACATAGTGAGGTAGTGGAATCAGGACTTTGAAATGCGGGAGCTAATTTAAATGAAGGTCTAAGGTTCCTCTCTCGAGTGTTCTGTCTCTCTTAAACGCTCATCAATACGAGAAATGAATGAAATTAAATCCTCCAAATTTTCAGGAAGCTCTCTAGTAGCAACCTCGTCGAGGATTACATCTGATAGCCCATTCAAAAATACATCTATATATGCCTGCTCGTTCCACTTAACTTCTGCCGCCAAAGACCTGAACTCTAGTGCATAATCCATAAGAGTTCGGTTCTCTTGTCTCAGGCGCAACAGTAATCTAGCTGCATTGACCTTTCTACCAGGAGGGTCAAAAGTTCTTCTAAAGGCAGCTACAAAGGCATTATAATTATATACCAAAGGGTTATCATTCTCCCATAATGGGTTGGCCCATCTCAGAGCTTTCTCAATGAGTAAGGTGATAATAAATCCAACCTTCGCCCTATCTGTAGGATAGGAGCGAGGTTGTAATTCAAAGTGGATACTGATCTGGTTAAGGAAACCACGACACTTCTCAGGTGAGCCACCATAACGTACTGGTGGTGTAATACGGGAAGAGGCACCTACAGTGGCTACCTCTAGGCCTGAGCTCACAGGAGAAATAGAAGTAGTACGCGTCTCCTCTGGCGGGTTATTAGCACGAGACAATAACGCCTGTAGTGCTAGCGCCATCTGATCCATTCTGTGCTCCATGGCTTCGAACCTAGGATCAGAAGGACCAAGCTGACTGTTTGTACTTGCAGGATCCATTGGCCCTGTCGTAATGTCAGGATCGGGACAGGGATCCAACACGCAGAGTACAAACAGGTACAGGATACGTATACCGGACCTTAGAATGGCCGGACTAACGTACGGAGAATATAGAGAATAGTCAAAGACAAGCCGAGGTCGAGGGAACGAGAAGACAGGTAAGCGAGGAACAAGCCGGGTCAAGGGTAACAGAGATAAACAGAGTAAGTCAAACAAGCCGGGTCAGAACCAAAGGGATAACAGAAATACAAGAGCACTGTGTGACTAGGCAGACTAGAACCACGACAGGGCAATGAGCAAATGGGAGAAGCAAGTTTAAATACCCTGGCTCGGAAGGGTAGACACGCCTCCGACGAGTCCTGATTAGTCTCTGAAGGATTGAGTGACAGGTCGTTCCGGGTTGACGTCATGATGTCGGTTTCCGGACGTCATGCTAGAAAAGGAAGTGAGTCCCTCGCGGCCGGCGTTTACGTGACCGGATGGACCACGAGGAACAGAGGAAACAGCCCGTCCGGACGGATGGACGTCTAAGTCTCTACCTCTCTCGGAGGTAGAGACTTCAGGTACCCTGACACAGATATGGATTGACACCTGTCCTCAGGGACCCTGATACACACTGACACAGAGCAGAATAGGGACTGTTCCCCCTGTATAGGATCACTTGGCAGATATGGATTGACACCTGTCCTCAGGGACCCTGATACACACTGACGCAGAGCAGAATAGGGACTGTTCCTCCTACATAGGGTCACCATTTTTAGCCCAAGGCAGCTCATCTCATCAGGCCTTTTTTAGTTGAATGTATCACCCACTGTCAGTCCCTTCGGGATCCATCCCTCATTCATCTTAATAAAGGTGAGGTAATCTAGACTTTTTGGACCTAGGCGACTTCTCTTCTCAGTGACAATACCTCCTGCTGCACTGAAGGTCCTTTCTGACAGGACACTTGAAGCAGGGCAGGCCAGAAGTTCTATCGCAAATTGGGATAGCTCAGGCCACAGGTCAAGCCTGCACACCCAGTAGTCAAGGGGTCCATCGCTCCTCAGAGTGTCGATATCTGCAGTTAAGGCGAGGTAGTCTGCTACCTGTCCGTCGAGTCGTTCTCTGAGGGTGGATCCCGAAGGGCTGTGGCGATGCGTAGGACTTAAAAAGCTCTGCATGTCCTCCATCAACAACACGTCTGTAAAGCGTCCTGTCCTTGCCGGCGTGGTCGTGGGAGGAGGAGGATTACTTTCACCTCTTCCCCTGTTAGATTCCCGTTGTGCTGTGACATCACCCTTATACGCTTTGTAAAGCATACTTTTATTTTGCAAATGCTGCATCATTTCCGACTTGTTGTAATTTGGTAACATTTCAGCCACTTTCTGCTTATACCGGGGGTCTAGTAGCGTGGACACCCAGTACAGGTCGTTATCCTTCAGCCTTTTTATACGAGGGTCCCTCAACAGGCATGACAGCATGAAAGACCCCATTTGCACAAGGTTGGATGCCGAGCTACTCATTTCACGTTCCTCCTCCTCAGTGATCTCAATGAAGGTATGTTCTTCCCCCCCAGCCACGTACAACACCACGGGTACCAGATAGGTGACAACGAGCACCCTGGGATGACTGTTGTGGTTGGTCTTCCTCCTCCTCCTCAAAGCCACATTCCTCCTCTGACTCCTCTTCCTCATAATCCTCTTCCAGCGTTGCCGCAGGTCCAGCAAGTGATGCTGATAAGGCTGTTTCTGGTGGTGATGGTGACCACAACTCTTCCTCTTCACGCTCATCTACGGCCTCATCCAGCACTCTTCGCAGGGCACGCTCCAGGAAGAAAACAAATGGTATGATGTCGCTGATGGTGCCTTCGGTGCGACTGACTAGGTTTGTCACCTCCTCAAAAGGACGCATGAGCCTACAGGCATTGCGCATGAGCGTCCAGTAACGTGGCAAAAAAAATCCCAGCTCCCCAGAGGCTGTCCTTGCACCCCGGTCATACAAATATTCATTAACGCCTTTTTCTTGTTGGAGCAGGCGGTCGAACATTAGGAGTGTTGAATTCCAACGTGTCGGGCTTTCACAAATCAAGCGCCTCACTGGCATGTTGTTTCGCCGCTGGATATCTGCAAAGTGTGCCATGGCCGTGTAGGAATGCCTGAAATGGCCACACACCTTCCTGGCCTGCTTCAGGACGTCCTGTAAGCCTGTGAACTTATGCACAAAGCGTTGTACGATCAGATTACACACATGTGCCATGCATGGCACATGTGTCAACTTGCCCAACTTCAATGCCGCCAACAAATTTGTTCCATTGTCACAAACCACTTTGCCGATCTCCAGTTGCTGCAGAGTCAGCCACTTTTCCACCTGTGCGATCAGGGCGGACAGGAGTGCTTGTCCGGTGTGACTCTCTGCTTTCAAGCAAGTCAAACCCAAGACGGCGTGACACTGCCATATCCGGGATGTGGAATAGTACCTGGGGAGCTGGGGGGGTGCCGTTGATGTGGAGCAAGATGCAGCAGCAGAAGAGGACTCAGCCGAGGAGGTTATGGAAGAGGATGGAGTAGGAGGTGTAGAGGAGGTGGCAGCAGGCCTTCCTGCAAGTCGTGGCGGTGTCACCAACTCCTCTGCAGAGCCACGCATTCCATGCTTGGCAGCCATCAGCAGGTTTACCCAATGCGCAGTGTAGGTGATATACCTGCCCTGACCATGCTTTGCAGACCAGGTATCAGTGGTCAGATGGACCCTTGCCCCAACACTGTGTGCCAGACATGCCATTACTTCCTTTTGCACAATCGAGTACAGGTTGGGGATTGCCTTTTGTGAAAAGAAATTTCGTCCGGGTACCTTCCACTGCGGTGTCCCAATAGCTACAAATTTTTGGAACGCCTCAGACTCCACCAGCTTGTATGGTAAAAGCTGGCGGCTAGTAGTTCAGACAATCCAGCTGTCAGACGCCGGGCAAGGGGATGACTTTCTGACATTGGCTTCTTACGCTCAAACATGTCCTTGACAGACACCTGACTGTGGGCAGATGAGCGGGAACTGCTCAAGGCGAGAGATGGAGTGGCGGATGATTGAGAGGGGGCAAGGAGGACAGCAGTGGTTGATGTGGCTGAAGATGCTGGACCAGGAGGAGGATGGCGGCTTTGAGTTTGTATGCTGCTTGTACTCATGTGTTGATCCCATAGGTGTTTGTGATGTGCGATCATGTGCCTACGCAAAGCAGTTGTACCTAGGTGGGTGTTGGACTTCCCACGACCCCACGTTTCTTTTGGCACAGGTTGCAAATGGCATCTCTGTTGTCAGAAGCAGACACACAAAAAAAATCCACACTGCTGAGCTCTGCAATGACAGCATTCTGGTGGTGGACACAGCATGCATTGATTGGAGTGCTGTCGGGCTGACCCCGGGTGCCGATGCATGCTGTCTGACTGTGCCACTAGCTCCTTGTGATGACCTCCCCCTGCTTCTAACTCGGTTCCTCCTCCTCTCTGTCTCCCCATCTGAACTTTCGCCCTGTTCTTCTTCTTGCTGAGCGGGCACCCACGTGACATCCATGGACGCATCGTCATCATCAACCGCTTCACTTGTATCTGACAACTCAGCAAACGCCCACGTGTGTAATGCTTCCTGACTGAGACATATCCCTGTTATCTACATCCTCTGGCAATAATGGTTGCGCATCACTAATTTCTTCAAACGCATGTGTAAATAACTCCTCTGACAGATAAAGTGAAGCGGCTGTGGTGCTAGTGTTGGTGGTGGCGGCGGCAGGCGGTTGAGTGGTATCTTGAGAGGTGCCCGAAGCTAAGCTGGAGGAGGATGGTGCGTCAAGGTTCCGAGCGGAAGCTGGGAACCTTGAGTGTCCTGTGTTAGCCAGTCAACTATGTCCTCAGAACTTTTCAAGTTCAGGGTACGTGGCCTCTGAACACTGGGCATTATTCTAGGGCCAAAGGGAATCACAGCACCATGACCACGACGGCCCCTGCGGGGTGGCCTGCCTCTGCCTGTCATTTTTTTTGGATTAGTGGTACTATGCGTGCAAGCTGCTGTGAGACCAGATATGAGTGGTACTGTGCATTTAAAAACCCCAAAACTTTTGGGCAAAAGTGGCAGAGGTTTGCAGAGTACACGCTGTAGGCCTGAAACACCCGCTTGAAGACAACTAACTGCTATTCAATCTATAACAGTGAAAAAAGTTTTGGGGTTTTTAAATGCACGCTATTGTGACACCAGATATGAGTGGCACTGTGCACTGGCAGAGGTTGGCAGAGTACACGCTGTAGGCCTGACACACACTTATGAAGGACACTGACTGCTATTATAGTACAGTCAAAATCTTTTTTTGTTTTTAAATGCAAGCTATTGTGACACAAGTTATGAGTGGCACTGTGCACTGGCAGAAGTTGGCAGAGTACACGCTGTAGGCCTGACACCCGCTTGAAGGACACTGGCTGCTATTATATTACAGTCAAAAAGTTTTTTGTTTTTAAATGCAAGCTATTGAGACACCAGATATGAGTGGCACTGTGCACTGGCAGAGGTTGGCAGAGTACACGCTGTAGGCCTGACACACACTTATGAAGGACACTGACTGATATTATATTACAGTCAAAAACGTTTTTTGTTTTTAAATGCAGGCTATTGTGACACCAGATATGAGTGGCACTGTGCACTGGCAGAGGTTGGCAGAGTACACGCTGTAGGCCTGACACACACTTATGAAGGACACTGACTGCTATTATATTACAGTCAAAACCTTTTTTTGTTTTTAAATGCAAGCTATTGTGACACCAGGTATGAGTGGCACTGTGCACTGGCAGAGGTTGGCAGAGTACACGCTGTAGGCCTGACACCCGCTTGAAGGACACTGACTGCTATTAGATTACAGTCAAAAACGTTTTTGTTTTTAAATGCACGCTATTGTGACACCAGATATGGGTCGCACTGTGCACTGGCAGAGGTTGGCAGAGTAGACGCTGTAGGCCTGACACACCCGCTTGAAGACAACTAACTGCTATTCAATCTATAACAGTGAAAAAAAAAATTGTTTTTAAATGCACGTTATTGTGACACCAGATATGAGTGGCACTGTGCACTGGCAGAGGTTGGCAGAGTAGACGCTGTAGGCCTGACACACATGTTTGAATAGCAGTTAGTTGTCTTCAATCTATAACAGTGAAAAAACTTTTTTTGTTTTCAAATGCAAGCTATTGTGACACCAGATATGAGTGGCACTGTGCACTGGCAGAGGTTGACAGAGTACACGCTGTAGGCCTGACACACAGACGCTTGCAGACAACTAACTGCTATTCAATCTATTACAGTGAAAAAAAAATGTTTTTAAATGCAAGCTATTGTGACACCAGATATGAGTGGTGGCACTGGGCAAGTGGGCACAGTATCCACTGTGAGCCTGACACAGAAGCTGTCAGGCAGGCAACTGCAATTAGATTACACAGGGAAAAAAAGCAGACTGATGTTCTAGCCCTAAAAAGGGCTTTTTGGGGTGCTGTCCTTACAGCAGAGATCAGATGAGTCCTTCAGGACTGTAGTGGACACTGAATACACTAGCCTTGCTATCCATTTCCCTATCAAATCAGCAGCAGCTACACTTTCCCTCCTCTCACTAAGAATGCAGCTGCAGAATGAATCTAAAATGGATGCTGTACAGGAGGTGGGAGGGTCTGGAAGGGAGGGTCTGCTGCTGATTGGCTGGAATGTGTCTGCTGACTGTGAGGCAAAGGGTCAAAGTTTACTCAATGATGATGAATAGGGGTGGATCGAACCGCGCATATGTTCGCCCGCTGTGGCGAACGCGAACAAGCTATGTTAGCCGGGAACTATTCGCCAGCGAACCGTTCCGTACATCACTACTAACTAATCCTTGTTTTACTTTTCTTTTCTAATTTATGTATCTAAAAAAGGTTTTGTCCCCCTTTTTTCCTGACTGTTCTATTGTCTCTTCTGTATGTGATTTGGAAGCTTTTATAACTTGCTTAGCCTCTTTCTGCCTAATCTTATAGATCATTCTGTCTTCCTCACTCTGTTTTTTTTTTATAATTTCTAAATGCTAACTTTTTGTTTCTTACTATTTTGGCCACATCTGCGGAGTACCACAGTGGTTTTTTGGATTTTTTGCTTTTACTGACAAGCCTAATGCAATTTTCTGTTGCCTTCAGTAGTGAAACTTTTAAATAATCCCATTTCTCTTTGACTCCATTTAAATTGCTCCAGTCTGATAATGACTCCTTTACACATATTATAATTTTAGAAAAGTCTGTTTTTCTAAAGTCTAAAACTTTTGTTTTTGTGTGGTGTGACTCAGTCACTGTTCTTATATTAAACCACACTGACTGATGATCACTAGATCCTAAACGTTCACCTACAGTAATATCTGATACCAAATCTCCATTTGTTTGCACTAAACCTAGTATGGCCTCTTTACGAGTTGGCTCCTCAACGACTTGTTTTAGAGACAATCCCAGTAGGGAGTTTAGAATATGTGTGCTCCTGGCACAAGCAGCTATTTTTGTTTTCCAATTCACATCAGGAAGATTAAAGTCACCCATGATGATAACTTCCCCTTCATTCTCATTTTAGCTATTTCCTCAACTAGTAGATTATCTAACTATTCAATTTGTCCTGGGGGCCTATAAATCACACCTACACGAGTTACTGTGTGATTACCAAATTCTAACGTAACCCAAACGGACTCTATGTACACCTCACTAACTTTTATTAGGCTAGATTTTATGCTATCCTTCACATACAGGGCCACCCCTCCTCCTTTCTTGCCTTCCCTGTCTTTTCTATATAAAGAGAACCCTGGTATTGCTATGTCCCAGTCATTTTTCTCATTATACCATGTCTCAGTAACAGCGACTAAACAGCGACTCAGTAACAGCAACTTTTTATTTATCCTCCTGAATACCTCAGATTACCTCCAGTTTATCTCCAGAATATCTCCAACCACACACTTAGAAGCAGCACCTAGATGAAGTAACCACGCTATATTAGCCAAGCTAATGACAACAACCCTTATATAACTCCTAAAATCACCACCCACTAGGAATGTTTAACACCTGGGTAGGCCTCTGCTTATGTGCAAACAATAGCTAATTAAACAGCAATCAATAGCAAGAAGCTAACTAATCAAATCAAATGCCTTATAATCAACAACAGGAAATCAAACCTTGTGCAATCAGTAACCTTTTCCTACAGATGAATCTTACCTGTAACAGTAAGAATGAAAAATCTTAGCACAAATCTTAGACAGTTTAAGCTTCTGTAAAACTCTCCAGAATATCTCCAACCACAAACTTAGAAGCAGCACTTAGATGAAGTAACCAAGCTATCAACACTTTTATAAACACTACATAAAATAGCAACAAGAATGTGGTGTAAAACCTCTTAGGGGAGCACTAAATAATTCTATCTGGTCTGTGTAGGGGTGCTTTAAACTTACCTCGTAAATACAGTGTGATAATTTACTCGAAGGTACATAAAATGACAAGACAATAAAACAAGACAATAAAACAAGACAAAAAATAATAGTGCAGATGGTACAAAACAGTTCTGGTCTGATATTAAACGATAAGCTAGAACCACTCACATGTTCTGGAGCCTATATAATATTGGCTCCGTAGGATGAACCTTTTTGCTTTTAGGGCAGCAACACACCACTCTCACAGTATCGTTTCCTCCAGAGTGGATATAAGAAGAAAAACAACCAATGTGCAGTATCTTTCAGATTCCTGTCATCATTCCCTTAATTTTCCCTCCCTCTCCTGTTTTCAGAAATCCGAAGCACTTCGACACTTCCGAAATACTGCACTTCAGCAATTCGGTTCGGCACTTCTGAAATTTGGCATTTCGGCGGTTCGGTTCAGCACTTTCAAAACTCAGCAATTTGGCACCTTGGACATTCGGGAGCATCCAAATGCCTGAATTGCCGAAATTCGGGCAAATTTAAATTCAGACCAAAACAAATTGCACATGTCTAGTCTCCACGCCATTGTTGAGGGTGGTCTGAGGTATACAGCTATATCAGTATGGCCAGACCAGGAGTTTAAGTTGATCTCTGATTTTTCAAAGAGGGGCTCAAAATATTGGTAAGGCAAGAATAGGTGAATCCTCGAGTATGTGTTTTGTGGGGCATAGTAATAGGTGTAGTGTGTGACACTGGATTTTCCACATGTCTATCAGTTCTAAGGAATAGATGAATTTATGTAACACTTTGTCTTGACCTCCTCGGAGGTGGGAACGTGGTAACCCATCTTAGAACTCCTGTCAGTTACAGGACATGGCACAGCATTGAGGTCACCTTCCATGAGTATGGGCACACAATCCCAGTGAATTCACTCCAGAAACCAATTAAACCTAAAACAAAAGTATAGATATGACTGCAAGAGATATGCCTAGACTCAAAAGCCACCATGAGGAAAATGGGGAGATTCCGCTGACTAATACCCATACAGTGATTGTTGACAGATAAGCAGTTGCAGGAGTACCATTCCATCCACAGAGGGCATCCCATCCCCGCCTTAAAGGGGCTAGCCACTACTACACTACTAAGAGGAGTGCCACTTACATTAGGTGGAGCTTCCCACCAACTCCGAGATGTTGGGCCTGA
The DNA here is from genome assembly GCF_036172605.1 of Pelobates fuscus. Lineage (NCBI taxonomy): Eukaryota > Metazoa > Chordata > Amphibia > Anura > Pelobatidae > Pelobates > Pelobates fuscus. The sequence continues at coordinate 93,219,126 of NC_086324.1, read as the reverse complement.
AACAATCCCTCCTAAGGTTATGATTGGTTGTTCCGTTTAGGCCCAATATCTCAGAGTAGTTGTGAAGTTCCACCTGATGTAAGTGCAATGCAAACACATTCCTGTCCTGAAATACTCCACCATTGGACCTCTTTTGTTCTTTTTGTCTTAAATATATGTCCATCTGAAGCACATCCATCCACCTACTGTGCATCATTACCATTTCTCAGGAGGAGATACTATTGGCAAGATTGTTGCTGCTACACAATAGAACTGTTTTAGTACTTTTGTCACAGCCAGCAAAGCCACAATGGACCCCACCTTTGGTCCATATAGCTGGGCAGGCAGGATACTACATCAATTGAGCTATAGAATGTGGTGATAAAGGATGGTGTGTAGCACTTGGTTTCAGGGCACAGGTGGGGGGAGCACTCATCAGGATATAGTCACACCATTGGTGTCAGCAAAATTGATTAACCCCTACGCCCAGGACACCCAAAAATAATGAAGGGCCACTCCCTAAAACCTGAGAGTTTCTCAGGGGGAATATAACCAGACAAGAAAAGACTAAAGCCCCTAGGTGGGCTCTCACCACTTATTCAGGTGATCCAGCATTCCCTGGGGTTCTCTCCCACCTACGTCCACTAAGGAGGGATATGTTCGAGCTCAGGAACGGTAGTTGGAGGAAGGGAGACTTTTTTTTGGACTTGCAATTTTGTAACATCGGTGTGAGGAAGAATCACAACAGTTTTGACCTTGTGAGAAGTCAGCATCTTGAAGAAGTGCCCTAAGGTATAAATTGGGTTAGCCAGGGGCTGCCATTCTCTTCTTCTCTGTAGGGTTGTAGGGCAGAGATCCTGCAAGTTAGCGGTTCCATGGGATATCCCACCATCCCTATTCTTTCGAAGGACAGCTTCCGTTGTGGAATAAGAGTGGAAATGCACCACTACATAACTAGGCTGCTCCCCGCAGCCCTTGGGTCCTCAGTACCCTGTGGACCCTACCAATCCACCACATGGCCTCTGGTAACTCTGCCAGCAGAGGACAGAAGATATTCACCACCACAGCATGAAATTCCTCTTCATCTGCAGTTTCTGGCAGGCCTAGCAGTTGTAGATTTTTCCTGCATGACTTGTTCGATAGGGCTTCCAGGGTACCCTACACCTTCTCAAGGGTACATTAGCATTGCTAGTGTGAAGTCCATCATGGCATTTATGCCCTCCATCTCCAGTTCAGTCGTCCTCTGTCCCAAGGCCTGCGGGCTATCTCCAGGGACAGAAACACTCTCTTCTCTCCCAACTGCTGCAGGATGTGTGAAGAGTCGTCGGATAAGACTGGACTGGCTTCAGTCCTCTTCTTGAAGTCTTATCTGGGGCTCTGTGGCTGTGTTCTTCACATACCCTATTGTCACAAATAGAAGAGTAACTGTGGAGTACTGGCACTGGGGTTTTTTGGGTGATGGCAATGTCCGGTCACTAACTGGGCAGATTTCGCCAGAGGGTGATTAGCACTGTAATTAGGCATCTGCATGAACAAAAAATTTAGTTTGGTTCGGAAATTCAGGTAAGTAAAAAAAATTGGCTGCTTCGGCAATTGGGACCAATGGCATTCCGTTCGGCTTGGCACTTCCGAAATTTGGGACTTCGACAATTCAGCAATTTGGAACTTCAGCAATTCAGCACTTTGCCAATTCGGAACTTCAGCAATTTATAACTTGTCCATTGCAGCTTTTCCAACACAATGGCAAATTGTGGGGCATTTTAGTAGCTCACATATTTAAATCACTCCATAAATGGATCTCATGGACACCATATATTTTGAGCTTTATTGAGGTACCATTTTTCACCATTTTTATTCTGTGATATTCATTTTTATGTTTCAATTTTACGAGCACATTGTATTTTTTTCTGTTTATTTTACCTTTGCAAATTAACCATCTTAATCTTAATCCCAGTCTAAATTCTTAATTCTAAACCAAACCCTATTTCTAAACCGAATCCTAATAAAAAACTAACCCTAAATCTAAGCATACAACTCCTTATTATTATAAACCATATCCGAACCTTATGCCTAATCCTAATTATCCATTTAATCTTAATCTCAATCATAAACCTATAAATAGTGTTAAAAGGATTCCCTCGGTTGATGTCAACAGAGGAATTTCCTTGTTGATTTCAGCAGAGGGATTACCTTGCTGGTTCTAATCCTAATCCAATCCCTAATCCGTAGCCTAATCTTAACACCCAACGTTTCTGCCTCATTACTGTCTATGAGGAGTTCAATCCCCACTGAAAGAGCTGCATGCCAATATCAGCCTGAACTCTGCATGCACCTCAACTGTCAGTCTGGGGACATTAAAAAATGAGCAATCACAGCAGCAAACGAGTTAGGTGGGGAGCAGCCATTGGTCAGAAAACAGTAGAGTCTGACCCAACAAAGCTGCTCATCAAGATAAAAAAAAGTGTATGTGTGTAGTGAAGTCACAGGAGTACTGTCATGTGACGTATGACTATGTATACAAAACACACATCATTAAAAAATATATAAGGTTTTGTTAAATGTATTACATATTAAAAAGCGAGAAGTGAAAATGTGCCTACAATTGTCCTTTAATTTGAAATTAATTTAATCCATTAATTGTCTTTGTATAAATGCTCCTCATACCTTTATACAATCTCTCCAACTTGTTGTTGGTCTTTTTGTATGTTTTTCATATTAAAATGTATAAAATAAATGTTATTTTAAAGAGCCTTATTTTTAAGACGATCAACAGATTATAAACAACATATACTTTTTTACTACGGTGTTCACAACTTCACAGTCACCTCCTAAGCTTTCACCTGGTACTAATTTTAATTATTTTATTTTCTGTCTAATTTTTGAATACATGATATCGAACAGATATTGCAATAGCAAAGTTCATATCGGAAAAACCTAGAAAAAGTTTGCCAATTAAAACATAAAAAAAAAGCAGATGAAGGTTCCTTTAAAAAGATGTACTTCATAATTTCACAATGATTCATCAGACTTGAAGAAATGGCTCTGAACTGAAAGTGCTGCGTTATTTATGTAAATGAAGAATGATGAATAAATATTGCTGTGTGGCAAAGGTATATGGAATGCATAAATATACATAAAATGACACTCTGGCTGCATAATGTTTTTATATGAGGTAAATACAGTTTTCAGATCGCAAAAAATTCAATATTCCCCTCATCACCTACTTAAATTGCTTTTCTTCACGCATCTCCACGCGTAATTATTTCATAGTAAGTCAGCGGGGTTCCTGACTTAGTAATGGGTCATAGACTTTGTTTCTTTTAAAATTCATACTGTGAGTGGTTATAACTTTTTATCCATGAATGTAATTAAGCTGAAATCCAGTAGTTTGGAAATGGGATCAGCTATGAACTTTCTGCCTATAACATTGCTTTCCTGATTTGGTTTAAATTAGAAAGTTGCACCAAGGTCGGGCCTTATAGTGGAGTTTCACAAAACAGTGGGTATGTTTACAGTATCGATAGCAGTGACTCTTAACCAGGCCCGGACTGGCCATCGGGCATACCGGGCAAATGCCCGGTGGGCCGCGATGGCCGTGGGGCCGAGGCCGGCAGGGGAGATCACAGGATCTCCCCGGCCGGCCGCTGCAGGGCCAGCGCTACCCGAGTGCCGGCCCTGCATAGTGCCTCCATGGGCCGGTGGGGAGATCAAAGATCTCCCTAACCGGCCCAAAGGCACTGAGATGCGGCCGCCTGGGGAGTGTGGGAGGGAGGCAGGAGAGAGGACCCGGTGAGCTCTAGCCAGCAGCACCGCCGGGTCCTCTCGCGGGATTCTGAGCGTAACCGCGGCAACGCTCAGATCTCGCGAGAGTGAACTCTAGCCTGCAGGGGCTAGAGTTCACTCTCACCACTGGACCACCAGGGAAGGAAGCACCCTCCATTACAGCACGGCCCTCCTCATGGCAGAACGGACCCCCCTCCCTCCCCTACCAGGATAAAGGTAAGAAGGGAGGTGGGGGGGGGGGTCATATAACTTGTTTTTTTTAAATGTTATTAATAAAAAATATTTTTAAATTTAAAAAAAAAATACACTCACACACAGCACCCCCAACACACACACACAGCACCCCCAGACACACACACACAGCACCCCCAGACACACACAGCACCCCCAGACACACACACAGCACCCCCAGACACACACACAGCACCCTCAGACACACACAGCACCCTCAGACACACACAGCACCCTCAGACACACACAGCACCCCCAGACACACACAGCACCCCCAGACACACACAGCACCCTCAGACACACACAGCACCCCCAGATACACACAGCACCCTCAGACACACACAGCACCCTCAGACACACACAGCACCCTCAGACACACACAGCACCCTCAGACACACACAGCACCCCAGACACACACAGCACCCTCAGACACACACAGCACCCTCAGACACACACATAGCACCCTCAGACACACACAGCACCCTCAGACACACACACAGCACCCTCAGACACATACACAGCACCCTCAGACACACACACAGCACCCTCAGACACACACACAGCACCCCCAGACACAGACACAGCGCACCCAAACACACACAGCGCAGCACCCAAACACACACAGCGCAGCACCCAAACACACACAGCGCAGCACCCAAACACACACAGCGCAGCACCCAAACACACACAGCACCCTCACTCACACACAGCACACCCTCACTCACACACAGCACCCTCAGAATGGTTGGGTGGGGGTGGCGCGGGGGGGGAGGGCGGGCGCCTGAGTTTTGTCCTGCCTAGGGCAGCACAAAACCAGGATACACCTCTGCCTATATGCACTCTTAATCCTCTACACACACACACACACACACACACAATCTCCTATACACACTCTGGGTCCTTTACACAGTAGATCTCCTACACACACACACTGCACCACCTACACACACACTACATTCCTTGTCAGCAAACACATACAAGATTCTCTAAACACACCCTCTCTACAACCCCTACACACACTACGTCACCTATACACACACACACTATAGCCCGTATGCACACACTCACTACATCCCCTATATCACTATGCCCCCTATACACACACTCTCTACAGCCCCTAGCCACACATATTACACCACAAACACAAATGAAATTTACACAATACCACACCACACTCTACACACACGCAATCCCACAAGCAGGCTCCAAACATATGCACCATACACTGTCCTGGCCCTTTTGTCCTCTGGTATCCCACTTGTGGAGACACCACAGACAATTTAAAAGCAAACACAGCGCACGCATGTTAATAAATTTGCTTGCGCTGCGCAGAACTAATGCAGGGCCTTTTTCTAATGCCAGAGCTCTTCAGCTGGGCTCTGCGCATTGAACTAACATGCTCACTTTGAGAGGGGGGCGTGCTTGTCATTAGTGATGACAAAACACACCCTCTCTGGCCCCGCCCCCTTCTTAGGGGGCCGCTCTGATTAAAAAATGCCCGGGCCTAATTTTTTTCCCAGTCCGGCCCTGCTCTTAACCTTTTTTTTTTTTACAGTAACATACATTATGTACATGGTTTCTTGGAGTCCCCATCTTCAGATTTAAAATTACCTTGGTGACCTATTTTTAGTTTGTTTTTTTCAGCTGTAACACTATATATGCTAAGACTAAATTTGCACCATACACTCATAAGACTGTATGCTGGTCTCCACCACAAAAGCACTTTTTTTTCTAGAGAGGGCTAAAGGTGTAGCAAGACTAAGCATTACAGTTTAGTAGGTGAGATTTACAAGACAATAATAAAATGTTCACTGTTCTTCACTTCAATTCTTCACTGTTCTATGTACTGTTCTTCCCTGTGTTACTGAACATGAAAGTAAAAATAGATATACTTGCTAAGCTACGAATGTAATTTAAATGCACAGCATGCAATAATGCTGCAACAAGCTGCATTCACTCAGACTAGAAAATCGATTTTTAAGCATTTAAAGAAATAAACAATTAATTTTAAAAAATAGGAGAGACTAGATCAATGGACTATCTCCTTTTCCACCTCATGGATTATGGGTGGAGAGTAATATATGATATAATTAGGCAAAGCAGATTTTAAAGCTCTCTGTTCACTGCTGCTGTTCTTCTCAGAGCAGAGGCTTCTGGGACTTGCTGTTCGGTTATCATCTTCCTACTTATGAAAACTCTTAAGTTACAACTTTGAGAAACATTTATTGTGCTTCTAGATGACATGTACAGTTGTGTAAGTGGACATTGCAAATTATAGAGGAAAAGAAAAAACGACTTGATTGTGAAGAATATAAAAAGTTCAACATTTTGTTTTTGGCAAACCAACCTTTTGTGTGTTGTATACTGTATCGTTAGCACTGTCTACATGTATTTAAAATATCACACAACATTGATATTGATTTAACAATTTATATTGATCATAGTTGATTCTAAACATTACTTATTACTAAGCATTCATATACCTTCAGTGTCAATAACACAGTTTCATATACATGTTTATTAATTGTTTAGATTTCAGTGACACTTACAGCCACATACCTTGGCAGATTTGAGCTGGTCTTAAACCTGGCTAATGGTGACATCTCCACACTCCTTGATGGATATTCTGACACCTCCACTTAAATAATTGGATCCGTGGGTACTTTACACGTTGCTAGATTGTGCAAGCAACAGGATGCATTTATCATCTACAGCTTTTTGAGGGAATATAGCAGGACACCACCAATATTATCTAGACAATAGAACCATGATTTTAATACATTTAACAGGTCCTGTGGTGTGCTTTTTTGTAGGCTGTCTCAGTTGTACCTGAATTTCAGGTGACAGATGTGTTCAGCTAGGCCCTTCACCAGTATCCAACATCACTGGGGTGGAAAATATGGTCGTGATATCAAGAGCATGTGCATTTTATGATTGCAAACAACTTGATTTTTAGTGGAATTGTTTGTGGTTTCTGTTGAACTGCTCCTAATCTTGGCACCCCATTGAGACCGCAAATACAAATATTGAGAATAGGATACTGCAGTATCTATACAAAAAAAATGGTTTATCCAATACTTCCTACCACTGTTGTTCTTATAGTCACCATAGAATACAGCACAAACCCCCGCCCCCACCCCCCCACAAAAAGCAGCGCTACTAGGATGCAGTCTGCACAACATTGCTTCCTATATTAGCCTTCAGCTGTTGAATAAAAGGAAATAAACCACCAGCAGGGAATACTAATGGCAGACAGGAAGTAGGACAGCACCTGTGGACTGTGAACAGGTGGTCTGCACCAACCCACATGAAAGGTCTATGTTCCTTTCAATACTACTAGCAGCTTGAATTCCGCCCTATTAGCTCAAGGATGTAGTTCCAAGTCACACTTGAAAATATCAAACAAATCAAGATAATGCTTTTATCAATCAATGCCTCCTGTGTATTTTCACATTCCTCATGACCTCAAGCAAAACTCATTTTATAAAGTATTACTGATGATAATAGGTGACAAGTGTATAATTTTCCTTTTGTGTTACATGAAAATATTGCAGTGGGTGCTTTAGAGTTTTCAGATATTGTACACATGTGTATTTCGTATAGTATCAATTGTGCTACATTACATGGTCATTATAGCTCTTATTTGTTCTGTGCTTGATATAACTAGGAATTGTCGGTTAATGTTCCTTGCACACATCATCAAGTCAAAAAAGGTGTTTGTTATGTTCAAGCTCTAACACCTTTATAAATACGCTGAAGTATTGTTTATTTGTTGCAAAAGTGTTTTCAAGTGCACTTCAAGGTGTTGAATTTGCTAAGTGCATGATGGTCATGTTAATGTTCCGATAGCTCTTCAACAGAATTTAGGTCATGAAAATGAGTATCAAAGAGCTGATTGTGCTAAAAGTGCTTTGAAAAGTATAGGAATTGTGACATTGTGATTGTGTTATAAATGATCAATAGTTCAGAAGCAGTTTTAATGTCCATACATTTCAAATATGAAATTGTAATTTGCGCCATAAAGGTTTAACTTAAACTACGATACACAGCGTAATGTGATTATGTATGCATGAATATTTCTGTATATAATGCAACTGATGAATTCTGGAAACACTATAAAACTATAAAAACACTACAGGCATTACCGTCACCACAACACACTTTTTGTACTACATGATCATTTTTTAAACTATAGCACAGCAACTGGAGTGTACAAGAGAAACACATACATACAAAATAAATACAAATCACTGTTTAGTACAGGGATGCCCAATACGTTGATCACAATCTACCACTTGATCGCAAAGGCGATGCTGGTGAATCGTGACCGGCAGCACTACTTTACCCTGGAGAAGCGAGATTGCACTGAAGTGCGCAACACACGCCAACGTGCTCCACCTTCCTCAATTGACTCCTGGCAGCGGAAGGATTCATGTGTGCGAGCGGCACCGCGGCGGTAGACCATTGAAGCCAGAGCAAGGTGCAGGGAGCAGCAAGCAGACCATCAACTGTGAGTGGAGTGTCTGCTTTCTGATATTGATTTTTTAGTTTATTTTTTTATGTATAATACTATAATGGGGTGGACAGAGGTTTTGTAGAGAGGGGTGGGCAGGGGGCTTGTAGAGGGGAGGTGGGCAGGGGTTTTGTAGAGGGGGTGGGAAGGGTTTTTGTAGAGCAAGGGGATTTGTAGAGGGGGTGGCAGGGGTTTTGTATAAAGGTGTGACAGGGGCTTTGTAGAGGGGCGGCAGGGGTTTTGTAAAGAGGGGTAGGGGTTTTGTGGAAAGGGATGACTTGGATTTTGTAGAAGGGAGTGACAGGGGTTTTGTAAAAGGGGGTGACGGGTTTTGTGGAGGGGTGGCAGGGGTTTTGTATAAAGGGGGTGACAGGGGCTTTGTAGAGGGGCGGCAGGGGTTTTGTAAAGAGGGGTAGGGGTTTTGTGGAAAGGGATGACTTGGATTTTGTAGAAGGGAGTGACAGGGGTTTTGTGGAGGGGTGGCAGGGGTTTTGTAAAAGGGGGTGACGGGTTTTGTGGAGGGGTTGCAGGGGTTTGTAAAAGGGGGTGGCAGGGGTTTTGTATAAAGGGGTGACAGGGGCTTTGTAGAGGGGCGGCAGGGGTTTTGTAAAGAGGGGAAGGGGTTTTGTGGAAAGGCATGACATGGATTTTGTAGAAGGGAGTGACAGGGGTTTTGGAAAGTGGGAGCAGGGGTTTTGTAGAAGGGGGTGACAGTGGTTTTGAAGAGGGGCAGGGGTTTTGTGGAAAGGGGGGACATGGATTTTGTAGAAGGGGGTGACAGGAGTTTTGTAGAGGGGTGACAGGGGTACTGAAAAGAGGGCAGGGGTTTTGTAGAGGGCTGATATGGATTTTGTAGAGGGCTGATATGGATTTTGTAGAAGGGAGTGACAGGGGTTTTGTAAAGGGGTGACAGGAGTTTTTGTAAAGGAGGCAGGGGTTTTGTAGAGGGGTGAGTGGGATTTTTTTAAGTGGGGGCAGGAGTTTTGTAGAAGGGAGTGACAGAGGTTTTGTGGAAAGGGGTTATGGATTTTGTAGAAGGGGGTGACAGAGGTTTTGTAGAGAGGCGACAGGGGTTCTGTAGAGAGGTGACAGGGTTTTGTAAAGAGGTGACAGGGTTTTGTAGAAAGGGGTGACAGGGGTTTTATACAGGGGTGACTGGGGTTTTGTAGAAGTGGGGGCAGGAGTTTTGTAGAATGAGATGCAGGGGGTTTATTTTATTTTTTTTAGATTAATTCAATGCTATGATATATGCAGTAGTCACAATAAGGATTTTAATGTATTTTATTTTGTAAGAAAAAGTGTGTGTTTAGTAGGTAGATCTCGTTGAGCTGGTCATCAAGTAGATCATGACACCAAAAAGTGTGGGCACCCCTGGTTTAGTATATATACTCCAAATTACATAAATAATTATACGTTTTGTCATTGGGGGCATATCTAAAAACAGATTGAAAAAGCTTCAGAGCTCTTATCTGCAGCCTTTACAAAACCTCCCCCCCCCCCCTTCTAACCCCACCCAGACTTTCTGTGGCTGACCAATCACAGACTTCCCAATAGCTCAATGAAAACTCTTTGCAAAGGAGGTGCTCTAGGCAATTGCTGCCTCTTGAGTTTAGCTCCACTGAGCTAACCAAACCAGCAAGTAAAATAACCAGTTGTCTACTTGAAAGCAGAAGGGGGGAGGAGGGGATGGGTGTAATCAGACTCATTTCTGAAAGTGTCAATATCTATTGAAAGCTGACTTTTTACAAAATGAAAAATAGGACAGACTCTTCACACAGAAAACTTTTCAGAAAAGCTAAAGTGCTGTAGTGGTCTGTGGTGGCCCTTTAACAGAGTGTCCTCTTAATATGAATATTTAATCATTACCTATCTGATGCTTCTGATGTATTGCCAGAAATGTTTGCTAGCATGGGGGCACCCTTCAGTGGATATTGAAGCTTTTATGCAGAAAGATGTAAAAGTAAAATAAATCCAATGTAGATCAATCATGCACCAAGGAAAACATTCTAGTAAAATAAAAAAATAATACTTCACCACTACGATAAATGACCATCACAGAAACATACTTTTCAATTAAAAAAAAAAAAAAAAACTATTTATTGACTATACTAAATGTCTTATTATAAAAATTAAATTTAGTTCTGAGATATAAGATTAAAACTAATGCTATATAAAATGTACACAAGAATCTATAGGAAATGTCACTATATATTTTGCCAGTTGTCAAACATCATCTATTAATCACCCATTTCTCTGACAAAACATTTATACAGCATATGATTTTTTATATATCAGAAATACATATGATAGCATATAGTTTCAAATTATTTTATTAAAGGAAAAAGATATTACCAGTTTTTGTTAGGGTGAACTCAGTATTGCAAAGAAGAATAAGTAAAGCAGGATATGATTGTTTGGTGCTATAAGTGTCCACATAGTTTTTCCAAAGTTAACTTTATGATACATCATGAAATAAAATGAAGTCAGTATACATTTCACCTTTCATTTAAACAGTTTCTTTGAGGTTTTGTTATTTGTGCCTTCTCGTCTGTTAAATTAGACTATTTCATTCTTCACACTATGCTGCCTTTTTAATTTTGTTCTGTTGCAATTTAACTATTGCATCCATATAATAGAATTAGGTGTAAAAGACATTGTAGATAAATGTTGTGGAGCTCTGCAATGAAGAGAGTAAAATCAATTACTTTATTAGAGAAAGAGAGACAGACAGACAGATAGACAAAGAGACACAGTCGTTACATAGGCACCTGTAAACAAAAGAGAGGTGAGCTGGAACACACAATCTAGAGGGACTCTTATGCTTAGTTTTGGTTTGGAAATGGATGCCTGAAGCAACTCTTTGAGAAACCCAGATAGGCATACAGGCAATATTAATGATTAAAAGTTACTTTAAGTGGTGGTGGGGCCTGCCTGTCATGCCAGACTAACGCATATTTTATGTCCTCTGGCAGTTAATCACATAAAGACCTCTTTTACAATACTTTGCAACCTCTGACAACCCTTATTAAGCTTGGGGTTCTCCTACATAAATCAAGGTGATACCGGAGCGTGTTCAATGTCCCCGGAGGTCCATGCATCTGACAAATTAAGAGCAGGCCTGACGGCCTAGTGAGTCCAGGGAGAGGAGAAGCGGCTGATCTCCGATCTTGACCTGTGCAGTCAACTGGTGCCCCGTTAACCCCCCCCCGGACCGGTAATCCCGGTCTACCCTCTGGATGCTCCCATAACCTGATAACAGCACACGGCATACCTGCTGCAAACAACAGGAATACAAGCACAAAATGGCGGATGCTGCATGCCACTCTTGACTCCTGCAGAGACTCCGCTGAAGTCCTGGACCACTCAGGTGAACTGTCCACATTCCTCTGGCCATGGCTGGTGGCATTATTGGAACCCTATGTATGCCTGACTGGCACTGAAATCCTACGACCTGGGATTGAGCACAAGAAAGGCGACCTTTAATGCACCCAGGCCCGAATGGCGCACGGATGCAGAGTGGGACCCATTGCGATATTGGCAGTGAGACCAGAGCGATCATCGGGCTGGGCAGGGGAACTGCAGAAGGAGCTCTCGAAGTCTACAAGGGACTTACTTGATCCCCGAATGCTGTCTGAGTACCTCTACTTAGGAGAGCTAATGGGCTTACTCACGGGACTTCCCCAGTGGAGTATTGGATAAGCTTAGAGCAGAGTCATAGATTCCCTGTTTTAAGCAGACGTCCCAACTGAGATCCTGCTGACCTAACCTATGCTACAGTTCATCTAGCCCTATTTTCTGTCTCCTTGCAGAGCGTCCATCTCTGGTCTGTTTGGGGTGCATTCTGGGGGTTCTAACTTGCAGTTCTTTACTGCTCACTTTCCTGTGGGGCACACAATCTGTTTAACCCCTGTTATGATAACCACTTAAATCTGCACTACTTCTGTCCTACATCTCTTATAAAAATGTGCTGATGTATCTATACACTTATTATATCTAACTGGACAAACCTCTGATATCTATTAAGTGTTAACATGCACAACAAAAATTTAAAAAAGTTACTTTAAGTAACTGTAATTCACTTTGCATCCAATAGGTGGCAGCATAATATCCCCAAATACAGGGCACATAATATAACAGTTCACAGCATGCCGGAATGGTATCTGTAACGGGACTGCAATATTAAATCCCCAGATCTCCGCTGGTATAGAAGGTAATATCCCAAATCCCCCAGTAACCAGACGAAACACCGTTCAGGGAGACAACTGCCAATTTAATAATGGCTCAAGGAGTTAACTGCCAACTGTCAACTTTTGAAAAATGTTCTTAAAGTGGTACATACATATTGAACCGAACGGATACAGGCATTTAAACAGCAGGGAGAAGGTTTAACTGAGGGCCCACAGGCAAATACATGAAAAATCCTTCACAATGGCCCCCCTTTTTATCCCTGCTCCGGCAACTCGGTTGGACCTTTCCTGGTCCAATAGGGTTGACGGGTCTTTCCAAAGTTTTTAATCTGAGGCCAAGTCCGTTTGGCGCGACAGGCCATCAGCATTCTCGTTTTGCTTGCCTGGGCGATAATGAATAGTAAAGTCATAGGGCTGTAACGCCAGGCTCCAGCACAGCAAACGGGCATTATCCCCTGAGACCCGGTTGAGCCAAATTAGGGGATTGTGATCCGTGATGAGGGTGAAGGCCCGGCCATAGAGATAGGGTGTGAGCTTTTTGAGTGCCCATACCAAGGCCAAACACTCCTTCTCAATGGTGGCATAACTGACCTCCCTTGGCAACAACTTCCAACTCAGGTATGCCACCGGGTGCTCTCCCCCATCCTCTCCGATCTGGCTTAGTACTGCCCCCAGTCCAAACATTGAAGCGTCTGTGTGGACAATAAACCTTTTGTTAGGATCTGGGGTAACCAACACTGGAGCATTAACAAGAGCATTCTTTAGTGCTTGGAAAGCCACCTCGCATTCCGGGGACCACAGGACTTGTCGGGGTAACTTCTTTTTGGTCAGGTCGGTCAGGGGTTTGGCTAGGGCGCTATAGTCTGATACAAAGCGTCTGTAATAGCCGGCTGTGCCCAAGAAAGCCATGACTTGTGTCTTGGTTTGGGGAGTGGGCCAATTGGCAACGGCCTCGATCTTAGCCGGCTCCGGCCGTTGCTTACCACATCCTACTCGGTGGCCCAAATATTGTACCTCCGCCATACCCAAATGACATTTGTCTGGTTTCAAGGTCAGCCCGGCCCCTTTTATCCTATCTAATACTACCCCTACGTGTTCTAGGTGCGCTTCCCAGGTATCGCTATGGATGGCGATGTCATCCAGGTAGGCGCATGCGTAGTCCTGGAGACCTCCCAGTAATTGGTCCACCATCCATTGGAAGGTGGCCGGGGCGTTCTTCATCCCGAATGGCATAACCCGGAATTGGTATAGGCCGAACGGGGTGATGAAGGCAGACTTGGGTATGGCATCTTCTGCTAGGGGAATCTGCCAATATCCCTTACATAGGTCAATTGTGGTCAGATACTTCCCTGCAGAGATACGGTCAAGCAGTTCGTCCATCCGCGGCTTTGGATAGGCGTCAGAAACTGTTTTGTTGTTGAGTCGCCGGTAATCCACACAGAAGCGGGTTGTCCCATCCTTCTTTGGTACTAGGACTACCGGCGAGGCCCAAGGACTTTCCGAGTGTTCTATTACCCCTAGCCGAAGCATCTCATCGATTTCCTTCCGCATCCCTTCTCGGACTGCTTCCGGAATATGGTAAGGGGGCTGCCTCAGGGGTGCTTGCCCTGGAGTCTCCACCTTGTGGACGGCTAGGAGTGTGTACCCAGGCTCCTGAGAGAATGTGGCCTTTTTGGTTTCTAGCAAGCGGACAGCTTGAGCCCTCTCTTGTGGTCCCAGCTGTTCGCCTAGTTGGACTTTCTCTATCTGGGTCCTCCCTTCGTTGCTGCCCAATAGGTCGGGAAGAGGTAGTGTCTCTGTGTCTTCCCCTGCTGGGGCACAGATAGCGGTCACTTCCTCTGCCCGTTCCTGATAGGCCTTAAGCATGTTGATGTGAAAGGTTTGCTTCACATCCTCATCCTCGCAGCTAGCTATGGTGTAGGTGGTGTCGCATATCTGCCCTATAACTTTGTAGGGGCCCTGCCAGGTGGCCTGGAGCTTGTCTGTTCAGACCGGTCTTAGCACCATGACTTTTTGGCCGATCTGAAAGCTCCAGTGCCTAGCCCGTCGGTCATACCATACCCTCTGACGCTGCTGGGCCGCCTGAAGGTTTCCCTGCACCTCCTGGGCTAGTTCCTCCATGCGGTCCCGCAGTTCCAGCACATAAGGTACAACCGGGGTCCCCTCAATCTCCGTCTGCCCCTCCCAGTGGTCCTTGATAAGATCTAAAGGCCCCCTCACCCGCCTCCCATATAGGAGTTCGAAGGGTGAGAATCCGGTTGATTCCTGCGGCACCTCTCGGTAGGCAAAGAGAAGTTGTGGCAGGAACCGCTCCCAATCCTTGTACGCCCCCGTGAACGACTTCAACATTTGCTTTAGCGTCCCGTTGAAGCGGTCACACAGGCCATTAGTCTGGGGGTGGTATGGGGAACTAGTCAGGGATTTAACTCCACAGACTTTCCATATCTGCTGGGTTACCTCGGCCGTGAACTGTGTACCTTGGTCGGACAGTACCTCCTTGGGAAAGCCCACTCGGGAGAATATCCGGACTAGCGCATCTGCCACCGTCTCAGCCTGTATGTTAGAAAGGGCCACCGCTTCGGGGTAACGGGTGGCGTAATCTACCACTGTGAGGATATAACGTTTGCCGGAGCGGCTAGGTTGGGCCAAGGGTCCTATGATGACCACGGCTACCCTCGTGAACGGTTCTTCAATTATGGGCATGGAGACCAGTTTAGCCTTTGGGTGGTCTCCCTTCTTACCTATGTGTTGACATATCTCGCACGTCTGGCAATACGCCCGGACGTCATCGGATACCCCAGGCCAGAAAAAGTTCTGGGTTACCCGATATCCCGTCCTGCGTATTCCCAAGTGTCCTGCCAGAGGAACGTCGTGCCCAATTCTCAATAACTCCCGCCGGTATTTCCGTGGAACTACCAGCTGGCGTTTTTGCCTAGGCCCAGGTGTGTTAACCCGTGTCTCAGTGAGCCTGTACAAGCGGCCTTTTTCCCCAGATAAACTGTTCCTTCTCTAACCCCCCCATTCCCCGCCTGGCCTTCTCTCGATACTTTCTGAGGGAAGGGTCTCCGGTCACCTCCCGCCCAAAGTCTTCTGGGGTGTCCCAGGGAAGGGTTTCTATAGTAAGGGGTAGGTCGGGTTGGCTTACCTGGGTCTCAGTAGGAAGCGGGTGGCTCTCGGCAGTGCGACTTTGTGCTCTGGTGGTTACTGCGTGGGCCTCCTGAGCGGTGGTTGAGGCGAACGCCGAAGTCAGGGGCCCAATGTCATTGCCCAACACGACTTCAGAGGGTAAGTCTTTCATTACGCCCACTTGAACTTTGCCAGCTCCCGCACCCCAGTCCAGGTGTACTTGTGCGGTAGGAATGCGATACACTGCCCCCCCTGCCACTCTCACAGCAATTGATTTCCCCGGCTTCTCCGATGCGTTAATGAGATGTTGTTGTACTAGCGTGATGGTCGCACCACTGTCTCTTAATCCCCGTGCTGTCTTGCCGTTAACCATGACCAGTTGGCAATGGTGTTTCCGATTGTCTGTGACGGTGGATTGCACCATGAGGGCTTCGTAAAGGGTGCCCAATGGTTCTTCCTGACCCAGCTCCTTGGGACCCCAAGTCGAATCTACACAATGGGCTGCTGCTGGTGGTTGCTGGTACCCAGGTCGATACCAATTTGACCTGGTGTGGTTGACCATGGGGCAATTCTGTCGGATGTGACCCAGCTGTCGGCACCGGAAGCAACGTAGCTCACTGACATCCTGTCGTGGGTAGCGAGAGTTAGAAGTCACCGGTCGGTTAGGGGGTTGGTATCGGGCTGCTGGTGGGTGTGATGGCACTGAAGGTTTTGGAGGTTGTACCCGTGGTGCGACTTGGTTAGTTTTGCGAGTATCCGCATACTCATCCGCCAACTTGGCGGCCTCTGGTAGAGACAGGGGCCTGCGGTCTCTCACCCAGTCTTTGACATCCACCTGGATATGGTTGTAAAACTGTTCCAGGAGTATCAGTTGCAAAATCTCCTCCGCGGTGGCGGCCTGGCTACTGTTAACCCAGTTCGAGGCCGACAGGGATAACTGGCATGCCCATTCCACGTAGGAATCTTTAGCGGTTTTGCGTGAGTCCCTGAACTTCTGTCGGTAGGACTCTGGGGTTACTGCATAACGGGCCAGGAGTGCTTCTTTAACCCTGGCGTAGCTATGGATCTCCTGTTCTGGTACAGCCCGGAAAGCATCAGAGGCTTTGCCTGACAGCTTTCCTGACAATATTGAAACCCATTCTTCCTTAGCTATCCGGTGCAGGTTACATTGCCGCTCAAAATCTGCTAAATAGTTATCAATCTCACAGTCTTTTTCGTCAAAAGCTTTAAAAGCGCTGAACGGAATTTTCTTTGTATCCGCTGTGTTGTACTCACTGTTTGGGAAGTGTGCTGCTTCCTGCTGGACCGCTGCCAGTTTTAATTGTAGCTCTGCGTCTCTTTTTTGTTTAGCCTCCTCCGCTAAAAGGCTCATTACTTTCAGAATAATGTCAGCCGTTGGGTTTGGACCGAACCATGCTAGTTTCTCCCTCATTTCTTTGTTGGCTGGTGATTCCTCCTCCTGAATCACTGGTGTCTCCATCTCTTGTACAGCTGGCATTGCTGCAACCAAGTTCTCTCGGTCTAGCTCCATTAACTCTGCTATAATGACCTGCTTGGTTTTGTTGCTAGCAATCCTTCCACGAGCTTCCAGTAGCTCTTTCAGTGTATCTCTTTTAAGCAGGGTGTACCAGCCGTCCATTCACTGTTCCCAGTGTCTGCTTGGAAAGCTTGTTGTAACAGAAGTAGAAGGGAAAATCCCGCCGCTGCCAACCAGTTGTAACGGGACTGCAATATTAAATCCCCAGATCTCCGCTGGTATAGAAGGTAATATCCCAAATCCCCCAGTAACCAAACGAAACACCGTTCAGGGAGACAACTGCCAATTTAATAATGGCTCAAGGAGTTAACTGCCAACTGTCAACTTTTGAAAAATGTTCTTAAAGTGGTACATACATATTGAACCGAACGGATACAGGCATTTAAACAGCAGGGAGAAGGTTTAACTGAGGGCCCACAGGCAAATACATGAAAAATCCTTCACAGTATCCATGAAATCTGCCAAGTCTATGTCATAAGCAGAGGTGTTGCTAGATCTGTACAAGTAGACAAGCATAATATATGTGGGAAGTAGTGGACTTTTCTTTTACACAGGGAAATATACAATTGGCACTATTCGATGCCTATAGCTCCCGTGCTCTGAATAAACAGTGCAGCACCCGGGATTACTGTCATGTCTTCCAGGCCCACAGTAATCTGCATCGCACCTTACGTAGCCTTACTGCAGATAAAAAGTAGATTTTTTTTCAATAGCAGCAGCTTCTACCTACAGAAACATCTTGACTTAAGAGTAGAGGAAATAATTCTATTAACTCTCCTGCATGGTCCTGACATCATGGGACACCGCAACCCTAAGCAGGAGTGACTGGAGACTCTACTTTGTGCCACAGATTGCGGACTCCGTTTTAACTATTGCTGGCCTGGCAGCCATTCTGTGCAAGCCCTGAATTACACATGCAGAGTGACCGAGTACCTTCCGTTGATGGACGCTTCCTAGCTTGCACCGAGGACCACAAGCACTGCACCAATCACGAGACAAGACTACGTGTTGAGGGTCAAACAGGAACAGATTGAACTGAGGGTTTATTGTCTCTTTTATACAAGTTACCACCCATGTGGACCTTGTGGTACACACGACACAAAGTTACAAAGCCAATCAAAACACTCCTGTACATTTAGGCACTCCCAGATAATGTACACAAACCTTCCCCTCTGCCTGTGATACAATTAACAAACACAACAGACTAACTCAATTACCCACAGGCAGAAAACACACATTTTTCACAAAACACAGAAAACACCCCAAAACACCACATATCCCCACAAATACATCACTGGATAGCCCTGATCTATGTGACCAACATATCCAAAAATCACCCAGATCAGAGCAGGGGTTCAAATGTTTTGTGGAAGTTACATTTGACCGACCTCAAGCATGGCTTTCATGCCCAAAACAGTTCCACAGATTTAGGCTTTGCGACCAGTCTATCTTCTACTCAATCCTGGAGATAATTGGCTTAAGTGGCTGAGGTAAGCCTATTATCTCCATTAACAGGAAATATCCAAAAACTGTTAAAAAAAACACATATAAATACATAACTCTTATAATACAATGTTTAACCTATATGTCCAACATATCCCCAGATAGCTTGGATCTGAGTGCTCAATATGTCCGAAAAGCGCTCAGATTTCACGAATACAGTTGGATCGCCATGGGGTTAAACAATAGCAAGGGCTGATGAGAGATTGAGGAGGGACACAGCAGCCAGTTTCAACTGGTCTGGCAGTGTCCCTGGGACAACACCCTGCTGGAGAACAATGGACAGGAAAAGGGGGGAGGGAAGGAGGCACATTTTCCCATGGATTTAAATGGGCAGAAAAAGTGTTTTAAAATCCAATAAGTCACAGGGGCCATAATCACAGGGCAAAAGGCTAGCCATTAGTCCTCTCCAAGAACAAGTGGCGAAGGGCACTTCGTCACACACTCTTTCATAGTTATCCTTTAGTCTCCCTGCTATTTACAGGCAGTGAAAACTGAGGTTGTGACCTGCAGACCAACATTTTACCAGATACTCTTTGAACTTTCATAAATAGTCCCTGCCCACTTAAAAATCCACCTGAATTCAACCTGTGCTCTGTAGGGATAATTCCTGATAGCTCCCAATGGCCAGTCCGTGCTTGCCCTCCACTGCCCCACCAGAACAATATTCATTGTTTATGCATGAACTCACCAGAGATCCAGCACTCTGCCATTTTATGCAGTGATGTAACTTAATTGAGTTCATGCACTACAAACGCCTTGAGTCTATGGCTGGTGAGGGACTTGGGGCTAGCAATTTATTTAACATAAAATTAGGGGCTTTCCTTTGGGGAAGGCCTTAAGTGCATTAGGTTCCTCCTTGGTGCTAATATTGGATCCAGCACAGAGGAACCAGGTGTTAAAGAGGTGTTTAATCATTTATTTGGCAGGGAGAGAGGAGTGGCAGAGGAAAACTTAAGTGTTAGTCATATAGCTGTTTTGATGCCCATGATATCCCACGAATGCAGTTTTTAGCCTGGAATTCAGTATAAGCAGTTTTGTTTATTTGTCTAGGTTTACAAAATTTGGATTTTCCATTGAGAAAAAAATGTCAACACACACAAAAATGTATCATTTATAATCTATAATGTTCCCAAGGGTCATTAATTGCCTTCAGTAGTCATATTTACTTTGTCCTTTTAAAAGAAAAAGACAAAGAAAATTGTGGAATCTTACATATGTCACTATCTGATGGGAAACAGCCTGTAAGAGAATGTTATATTATCTTAATTTAGATCATATGTCCTTTTAGCAAAATTGTATAGCTCAAACTGGTTATTGGCAAGTCAATCACTCTGAGAACATCAGATGCAAACAGATAAATCAATTGACTTTACATGGGATTGAGTTATTGTAGCCTTGCACACCAAACTTCTTAGAGCAGTGCAACAATGTTGAAGATGGTTAACAAATACAAGTTCTCATGGAGACTCATGTAGTTCAGATGTGTAAATAATCTAAATGAGATATCTACAAGAAGTACCAACAATTTATTTTCCCTTTTGTGTTTATTTGGCTCTGTTAAATGATTAAAATGTACATATTGTGTTGCTGTTTCTGCTTTAATATTTTTTAAGTATCCCCAAGGGTTTAAAAAGAAAGCTGAGATTTATTATTATACTGACTGCAGTTTGCACTGAATGATTTTCTCATAAAACATGTATGATATTTCAGGGCAGATGCAGCTCAAATTGAATCTAAAAAAAGTCAAAGTTCCCCGAAGGCAGTTTTAAAGTTGTTTTGTATTTATTTATTTATTTATTTGCTCCTTTTTTTACTGAGATCCTTTAAAGACAATATCTGTGTGAGCAGGATATTCTCTATTTGAGAGACACATATTTTCACCCAAAGGATTGTTTGAAATGTAACTAAATAGTGCAGCCACATTTGTATGTTCACTTATTACAATATTTGTCAGTATTTGTTCTCATATACAAACATGCACATTCACGTACACATATTATTTCTTACAACCGCATGCAGTGTGTGTTAGTTTGAATTAATGATGACTAATATAGACAAAATATATGTTTCTAAATAGCCAGATGGGAAGTCCCAGCTGGTAACAACAAAGGAAATTTCCTACGGTAAAGCAAATGTTAGTACAATTTCATAAACAATGTAGCAAATCCACCACCAAAGTGTATAAACTATCATCCTGTCTATGGAGTCTTGGTTATATATGCAAATACACAAAAAAATATAAAATAAACACCCCAAAAAAGACAAATACAATATAAATAACAATAATAAAGAATAAAAAAAACACACAAAGTTCAGCAAAATAAACAAGTTCTAATAATATCCACAGTTATAAGCCAAAAGACCTACTCGATGGTCACATTGTAGGGGACTAACACATCTATGTCCAAGGAGTGTAAAGAGGTAGTATATAGAAATTTTAGAAAGAAATTGGAAGCCCCAATATGTATAGAGTAGAGTAGAGCTGCGTAATAACCTTATTCAGCAACCCTTAGTGTAACACCTTGCAACTAAAAAGCAAAAGAGAGTCACGGAACAAATTAATTTGTGAAAAAAATGGGATTGCTGCTATGCGCCTCCAGTTCCCTAATCTGAGTATACAGAGATAATGGGACAGATAGGCTTGAGGAGAAAGAGTATGGAAAATATAGTCTACTTTGAAAAATTAGAATCACCCCTGAAAGCCTACAATACCTGGTCTAATTGATAATCACAGCTCTCTCCCAAATTATTGATAGGTTTATAGTGAGAAAGAAAGTGCCTGACGTATTTTGGTGCTGACACACCTGAAAGTTTGGACTTACAACTTAAAATGTTTTTTTGTTTCTATTCTTTAGGTATTTTGTTATTTGTAGGGTTAATCTCGTGACACTTCTGGTAGTGTCAAAGTGGCTATAGATACCTGATTCAACTAAGTTTGATCAAGGGTGTCTGGTTTTTTTTTTTTTTGTTCAATAGCATATATGTTTCCAAACTGCATTTCACCTTAACAATCAACCAGCTCTACAGGAACACTATAAAAATATTTATTTTAGATTAATGGCCTCCCATTCATTTTCTTAAAAAAAGTTTTAAAATGCCATAAAAAAGTACCTTTATTCTAGCGCCAGAACAAACTTCTCACTGCAGTGTGATCCACCTCCAATGATATTATCAATCCTGATACCTTATGTCCATTCAGATGCTTCTTGTAAAAAAGCATTGACACAGTGACTGCACAACAATCGTTGCGATCCATCATTTGAAGTCCAGTGAGTCCAGTGTTTCTCATAGAGAAGCTTTGGATGCACACTGTGTCTGGTGTCCGAATACTATTCATGCTGACACAACGGACATAATATAAATCCAATAATTAAATGTAACAAAGCATTCCTTACTATGGATGACAAAAAAAGAATGAATAAAAATGTATTACATGCTTATATGATTATATGATTTCATAATATGTTACATATAGCCAATTTGATATTTAGACATTTATGTTACAGTGAGAATTTATATTTTAAATTTATTCAGAACAATAAGTAAAGCAGACTGGTTATTTATTGAAAGTGATTGGGAACATCATCTGCTGACAGACGACAGAAAACATTTTAGTAATTTATCATCTGAAAAGTCTGGAAACAGTATTTGAAACATACAAACACGGGTTTGATATAACTTTAGCTCTATTTTCAGTACAGCAAAAATTCAGCTATGAACACTATGACAATAATAATGGCACAACAACAATAGCATGTCATCAATCTCACAGCTCCATGAGCAAAAAATAACAACCAATTATACTGTATATGATTTATAAACAACTAATGATAGGTTAATGCTAGACCTCCCCAGGTAAAAAAAAAAAAATCATGTAAAATATAACATAAAAAGAGAGCGAATGCTAATTTCATATTCTCTTCTTGATCAGCATAAAACCCTATTTTCCTCTGCAAGTGCATTAAAGAGTTATTTATCTTGTTAAATTCCATTACATATTACATGATGCTTGCTGCATTATGACAGGATGATGTGAGGCGCTACTCTACGAGAAGAGTCAACATTCTGCTAAGATAGACAAAACCTTGATTTTGTCAACAAGTATAAAATATGTTTTTCCTATCTGCAATTTGTTTCAAGTGTCTAGACACAGCTATCACTATTATCAATCATATTACTACCATTTTATTATCAATCATATTACTACCATTTCATTTCAAATTATTTTATTTGAGTGTTTTTGCAATGACAAAAAATATAGAACATTCAATATAAATGTTTGACAAATATAAACAAAATAAAAAAGGGGAAAACATAAAAACAAAACAAATAAAATACAAAGGGTATTATTACTATTTCTAAAGTTATTGGCTATTAACCTCCATACGTATTACCTGCTGCAAAGCAAATATAGCTCAATTTTAAATGAACACTTCAAGCAGCATAAGCCATACAGCCACTGTAGTGGTCACAGTGCCAGGAGGATCCAGTTAAACATTAAACAGTTCAAAAACAGTCTAGCAAAGTACGCTGTAGTGGCTAAGGTACTTGTAGTGTTCCTTTAATAACAGGTTTACTCATTACATTTCTGCATTTAACGTCTGCATATTCTCTTGCAAGAATAGCTCCATACTTATTAGTGGTTTACGATGCCCCCCTTTGAAAAAGGTGATTTTTCCACTGCATTTGTATAGCAACTCCACAAGAATTATTCAGTGTATGCCAACGTCACCTTTAATCATCTGAGACAGATGCCAGTAGTGTTTTTATAAACCTAACTTGACAAATTTCACAGGTATTAAGTAAAAACTACGCATACACACATGGCTCAAAATTTCTGCATTTTCAAAAAATATGCCACGAACCCTCCTGTAGTGGTGAGTAACCTTTAGGCCTGACCAGTACTTACAAAGAATTAAATATGCATTGTATGTTTCTGTGTGTGCTGTTAACTAAAATGTATTGAGAGTTGTGAGTTGTTAAAGGAACATTCCAAACACCTAAAGCACTTTTTTTTTCATTTTACAAAAGCTGCAGATTTCAATAGAAATTGGCACTTTTATGAATTAACCTTGTTACACCCCCTGAATGTCAGTCCAACAGCCGGTCCTTTTACTTCCTAGTTGTTTCGCTCAGTTGAGCTAAACTCAAGAGGCAGCAATTGCCCTGAACATTATGGCTGACATTCCCATTAGGCAGAGTAAGTACCTGCCGACAGGTGCTTGTCCTCTAGGGGGTACTTGTTTTATAATGTTCTTTTTAGGAGCTCCGGTTGGCTGGCTAGGGGAGTTAAGTACTAAGAGTTTTGGCCAATGTCTACTGTAGCCTATTCAGCCTCCAATGCTTAATAGCAGAGCTACAGGAACAATTATAGAGGGTGTAAAACTCACTGTACATACAGATATTAACCCCTCTGCTGTTCAAGGTGTAACGGCAGCATCATTGGGGTGTCATTAGCCAGCCAGAACAGGAATACCTGATGGCTAAAGTGAATTATGTGCAAATTTGGTGGCTGGTGTTACCCCTCCACCCCAGTGGAAATTACAAGTGTCCCCCCAGAATAATGTTACTAGAGTCGCCACTGCATACATGTATACATATGCAGTTGTCAAATCTGAATTAGTTTGAGATTTTTTTATACCTGCAATGTCCAGTGCCTACAAGTACCCAGGGCTGGCCTTTGGGGTGTGCGAGCTGTGATTCCGCACAAGGCGCCATGACAACAGGGGCACAGGGCGGCCGACACAGCTCGCAGTCGGTCACTCACAGCAGGGGATACATGAAGGGGGGCAGGGGGTTGATGAAGGGGAGCAGGGGACTGGTGAACGGTGACAGGGTCTGATTAAGGGAGGCAGGGTCTGATTAAGGAGGATAAGGGGACTGGTGAAGGGGGGCAGGAGACTAGTAAAGGGGGACAGGGTCTGATTAAGGGGGACAGGGTCTGATTAAGGAGATCAGGGTCTGGTGAAGGGGGGCAGAGTCTGATTAAGGAGGGCAGAGTTTGATTAAGGGGGTCAGGGTCCGATTAAGCGGGAAGGACACTGGTGAAGGGGGCAGGGTCTGACTAAGGGGGTCAGGGTCTGGTGAATGGGGGCAGAGTCTGATTAAGGGAGGAAGGACACTGGTGAAGGGGGGCAGGGTCTGATTAAGGGGATTAGGGGTCAGGGTCTGGTGAATGGGGCAGAGTCTGATTAAGGGAGGAAGGACACTGGTGAAGGGGGACAGGGTCTGAATAAGGGGATTAGGGTCTGGTGAAGGAGGCAGAGTTTGATTAAGGGGGCAGAGTTTGATTAAGGGGGTCAGGGTCTGATGAAGGGGGGCAACCTGGGGATTTATAAAGGGGGGAAGGAGTCTGATGAAGGAGGGCAGGGATTGGTGAAGGGGGCAGGGTCTGATGAATAGGGGCAGTGTCTGAAGAAGGGGGGGAAGGGGATTGATGAAGGGGGTCAGGGTTTGATAAAGGGGGTAGGGGTTTTGTTGAAGGGGTGGCCAAGGGTTTTGGTGAAGGGGGTGAAGACATATTGTGTGACTAAATTGTCTAGAGGGGGCCAAACAAAGATGTGGTACTGCATTTAGAAAATTAATATTATCTGTACACTGCTGCTGCGAATATTGCATGGACCGCAAGCAGATACTTTGTATCTATACTTAACCCCTTAAGGACACATGACATGTGTGACATGTCATGATTCCCTTTTATTGCAGAAGTTTGGTCCTTAAGGGGTTAAAAGAGCCTCTCTTTAAAATAAATATATATATATATATATATATATATATATATATATAATATATATATATATATATATATATATATATATATATATATATATATATATATATATATATATATATATATATATTTTTTATTGTATCATGTAGCAGCATTATGGGTCCCAAAAAACTTTCAGGTGCTCAGAATCGAAAACGAAGGGCCCTTATGGATTTGGAGGACCAGAAGAGTGCTGGAGTAATAAAAAAATATTTTGGAACACCAACACCTAGTGGTTTACAAACCACAGAAGAAAAAGATGAAGAAAGCTGCAGTAGCCAAAGTGATGTGCATCTTCAGCTCAGTGAGCCTTCAACATCCAGAACATCTTTGGAAGAATAGGATTCAAATACACCTTCTGGCCAGTGGCTTTTGATGAAACAATAAGCACATGTGAAAAATCAAGCTTCACAGATCCTGCTTTGTGGCCAAAATTGATTTCTAAGAATATTGATAGTATTTTAAATGTTGGTCCTGTACAGGTACAAGATGTCGATTTTAAAAAAGATGCTTAGAATCTGCATTTTTATTCAGCATTCTACAAAAGAAAATTAGACAGTGGTGAAGAACAAAATTTTAAACATAAACCCAAGAGCAGTATTTATACTGTGTTGCTGTCATTGTCCTAATCGTGTAATTGGAAATGCAGTACGCTCATGCAAGGAATCAATGCAACTATTTGGTATCATTCAGCGCCTTTATGTTCTATTCTCAGGATGCGTAAAGAGATGGAAAATGTTGTCTGACCATGTTTCTAGCCTCACTTTAACCCCTTAGTGACCAGGCCATTTTTCAATTGTATTACCGTTAAGGACCAGGGCTCTTTTTACATTTCTGCAGTGGTTGTGTTTAGATGTAATTTGCCTCTTACACATTTACTGCACCCATACATATTATATACCATTTTTCTCGCTATTAAATGTTCATTCTAAAGATACCATCATTTTCATCATATCATATAATTTACTAGAATAAAAAAAGCAAAATATGATAAAAAAACAAACAAAAAAAAAACACAGCTGGCCATCATGCACCCATGTCCCAGTTGGAACATGTCTGAAGCCGACCAATGTAATTCACCTCCGTCAAACTGTATGTTTTTGAAAAGTACACACCCTAGGGCATTCACATGGTGGCATTTGAACACTTTACATGCACTAATTCTACCACCAGTCTCTGTCAAACGTTTTTGTGGTGTTATTTTTCACTCACACATTCTACTTTGTGCATAGATTCTAAGCTCCTGTTAGGTGTTACTGCCAAAGGACACCACAATATGTACTTGGCATCATCTCCCGAGTACAGCGATAACACTCATGCATACGTTTGTCGGGTTCACTGGGGGGGTGCAAAGCGAAATGTCTGATATGCGTTTTTCAAATTTTATATATCTTGTTTGCCTATCTTGCTTTTGAGGGCCTGATCAGATATCCCAATGTATTTTCTTGCCATGAGCGTGCATATATTTGAAAAGTTTACACCCCACAGTAGTTGAAGAACGTGTGTGGAGGTAACTGTTCAATCCTCAATTTTACACACGCACACCGCTTTTTGACTGTGATTTAGGAGAGCCCGCTGTTGGTTATTGCAAGAACACACCCCGGGTTGTTTTCTGCGAGGCCTCCTAAGGACACCCATGCCCCCCCATGCATAGGTCTGCCAGGATTTGGGGAAGGTACGGTTACAATTGAATGACTTGCCATTTGAGTTGAAATTGAGAGTATGTCTTCTGATAGGCCTATCTTTAGCTTGGGGCTTATCACATACCCCAGTTTTATATATCGCCACAAAAGGGTACATACTTGAAACGTAGACACGCACACCGCTTTTTGACTGTGGAACACACCCCGGGTTTATCACGATTCCGGGAACCTAACACGCTAACAGACACACACACACACACAGAAAAGGTGCCGTAACGGACCTTAGAGTGGCCGGGCTAAGCACACACAGAATAGTCAGGAGACAAGCCGAGTCATGGGAACCAGAAAACAGAATAACGAGAAACAAGCCGAGGTCAAAGGGTAGGAGAAAGTCACAAAGTCAGTTTAACAAGCCAGAGAGTACGTAACCACAAATCACAAGTTCAGAATCAATACTATACAGCAAAGACCACAACAGGGCAGGGAGGAACAGGAAAGGTGAGTATAAATACCCTAGGTTAAATTCTGATTGGATAACTTCCAATCAGAATTAACAATCACATGTGGGAGATATCTAAGCCTCCCACTGTGATTGTGGTACTGTTGCTTTAATGCCGGGTCACTCACGTGACCCCGGCGTTTGCATAAATCAACGACCTTCCAGCGTGCAGCGTTATACATGCTGCCGCTGGGAGGCGTGACAGATGCGAGCGGCGAGCGGCGGAGAGGAGACGCCGCTCACCGACAGGTAGGAGGAGGGGAGACCGCGGGCGGCGATGGACTGAGGGTGAGTGCTGCGAGTTGCGAGCAGCCTCCCTACTAGCCGCCCGCGGACCCCTGACAGGGTTGTTTTCTGCGAGGCCTCCTAAGGACACCCATGCCCCCCATGCACGGGGTAAATGTAACAACCCCCCCCAAAGAAAAAGACACCAAAAAAAAAAACTGAACGGCAAAAAATAAATTAAAAATGGGCCAGCGTGTGGTATCGTTTGAAACAGTCTCCAATGCAGAGTCCAGGCTGCCCAGGGCAATCAAGACAGTAATATACACTGTCTTTTCTCTGCCCCCTCTTAGAACAGACCCTGCATCTTTTTTGGGGATTCTGTTTTGCCGCAGTAGGGGGAATTTTAAAAATAAAATGTGTAGCCCCAACTCTGCTCTCTCCCATCACCGCCCGGGGAGCAGGTGCATCACGGTACAAAATCCCCGAAATGATCTGGAGCTGAAACTGTAAAAATCTCAGTTGCGTCCCGGGGTTTGCTTTTTTGAACAACAAGAAAGCGTTGTGGGTTGCAATCTGCATTAGGTAGATTGCAACCTTTTTGTACCAGGCCCTTGTCTTTCGTATAACTAGGTAGGGCTGCAGCAGCTGATCTGCCAGATCAACCCCACCCATATGACGGTTATAGGCCTTGATGCACACTGGCTTCCTCGTTCTCTCAGCTCTGCCACGTACAGGGACCTCCACAGTCCCCTCAGTGTGGATGGTGGTAAGAAGGTACACATCCTTCTTGTCTCTGTACTTAACTGCCAACAGCTCCTCTTGGCGCAGAGCTGAGGTCTCCCCCCTCCGTAGCCGGGTGCGTGCAAGTTGTCCTGGGAAACCTGTGCTGTTCTTTTTAATTGTGCCGCAAGCTACTGTATCAAAACAGTACAGTAGCTTGAACAAAGGGACACTTGTATAAAAATTGTCAGTATACAAGTGGTACCCTTTGTTCATCAGGGGGAATATCAGGTCCCAGACAATTTTGCCACTGGTTCCCATATGTTCTGGGCAACCTGGAGGGTCAAGGTGGCTATCCTTTCCCTCGTACACCCGGAAGGCCTGAGTATACCCAGTCTCGCTATCACAGAGCTTATACATCTTTACACCATACCTAGAGCGCTTGGAAGGAACATACTGCTTGAATCCCAGCCTTCCCTTATACTTCATCAGGGATTCATCCACGCATATATTCCTTCCAGGTGTATAAGCCTCTGCAAACCTGGCAGCAAAGTGGGTAATCAGGGGGCGGATTTTATACAGCCTGTCAAACTGGGGATGCTCCCTAGGGGGACACAGGCTGTTGTCGCTGAAGTGCATGAAATGCAGAATCATTTCATACCTCTTCCTCAACATACATTGGGAGTAAATGGGGGTAGAGCAGATGGGGCTACTGCTCCAGTAGGAGCGGATGGAGGGCTTCTTTATGATGCCCATCAGCATAGTCAATGCCCAGAATCTTTTAAATTCTGGCACATCGATGGGGGCCCATTGCTGCTTTGCCAAAAAAGAGTCCGGTTTTGTAGCTCGGAATTGATGGGCATATAAATTAGTTTGGGCGACAATGTTCCCCAATACATCATCGCCCAGAAACACCTCCATAAACTGCTGAGGGCTAAATCCTGTGACATCCAAATTAATGCCAGGATTTGCAGTAAAGGATGGGATGTCTGGCCTCTGGTTATGAGGCACTACCCACTCCTCAGCAGTTCTGCCAGCTGGAGCAGCACGTCTCCTTCTGGCAGGGGGACTAGCAGGCACAGATACAACATCACCAGATACATCACTAGCAGTAGACACTGTATCGAGTGATGATGTATCTGAGCACCTGGCAGGGTCAAAATCAGGGTCAGAGTCTGACATAGACGCGTCAGACTCTAGCGCAAGGGTGGCATATGACTGCTCAGCGCGGATTGTCTTCCGTGACCCGTGTGCCATGATCACAATTGCTTTACTTAGTGACCTGTCACAAAAAAAATAAAAAATAACCCCTGAAAAAATGAACAGACAGCAAAATAAGTGATGCTGTGCAAGAGCCTGTGATCTGTATAGTGATCACTGGCAGGGCAGGGGTTAATCGTTCTGAAAAGAGCTTTTGGGTCTCAAAAAAATCACAAAAAAATGAACCCCTAAAAAAAAAAAGGCACAAACAGCAGAAAAGATCTGCTGTGCAAGAGCCAGTGATTATAGTGATCACTGGCAAGACAGGGGTTAATGGCTCTGAAAAGAGCCTTTGGGTCTCAAGATTTTACAAATCCCTACCTATAAATACCTAAATCTCTCTAGCTAAACCACAGATCTCTCTCTCTCTCTCTCTCACACTAAAACACAAGTGAAGAGAGGGAGGCAGATCCACACTAATCAGAGAAATGGGGAACACACTTGGGATGAAATTGCTAATGGGGCAAGCTGTGATTGTATGACTCCAGCCTGCCCCTTATGATGCGGCATGCTAGGGACGCCCCCAGAAGCCCCATGATTCACTGCCTTTCGAAAAAAAGGGGGGGGGGAGTTAATATTGATCATTTTCTTTATTTTATATTTATTTTTTTATATATATTATTTTATATGCACGGAGTGCCAGGACCCCTCAAGGCACTCATCACATGCAGTACATCACTGCTATACTATCAGTGCTTCCAGAGCTCAAAATAGGTGCAGACGTACCAGGTACGTCCAAGGTCATTATGGACTGTTTTCTGCCAGACGTACCTGATACGTCCGCAGTCGGGAAGGGGTTAAAGCCTTTGTGCACCACATGGTGGGAATGCTGTATAAATTGTCTTAAACCACTAAGACATAATTTAGGCGAAATACAAGAAGCATTGATTGTTTTGTCTGCGGAAACCCACACTGAACCGAACATTTGTCATGAGGCTAACACACTATCTCAGCAGAAAGTGGAGTTCAAATTTATTGTCATTGTGTGTTTGGTATGAGATGTACCAAATTTGTACCAAGTTAATATTGTGAGCAAAGCTATGCAGAATGAGGCTGCTGATATCATTTTAGTCTCAAACCTAATCCATAAATGTCACATTTTTTTTATGAATTTCAGAGAGTCTGGATTTGAAAGCTCCTTCCAGATTGCAAAGGAACTAGCAGAAAAAGTGAATGTGGAGCCTGTTTTTTTAAAAGCCTTCTCGTATCCACAGAAAAAAAGCCTTGTTTGATTACGAAAGCCAAGATGAACCTTTAACAGATCCCATGAAGAAATTTAAGATTGATTTTTTTATGTTTTGGTTGATACTGCTGCTAAATCTTTGGAGGAACACAACAAAGTATGGAGATTTCTATACAACAAAACTTGTGAGACTGTTGCTTGCAGTTACAGAAGGCATTAGAGAAGAGCAGCCAATCGGACATTAATAGTCTAGGTCTTTCAGAGGAGCTTTGGCATATTTAAAGCCTATTACCTCAAGATGCCACAGCACCCTTCCACATACCGTATTTTTCGCTCCATAAGACGCACCTCACCATAAGACGCACCTAGTTTTTAGAGGAAGAAACCCAGAAAAAAAATATTCTGAACAAACTGTCCCATAGTGTTTCTTACTATGGGACAGTTTGTACAGAATATTTTTTTCTCCCCTGTCCCATAGTGTCCCCCCCCTTCCATAGTCTTCTCCTCTCTCCCACAGACTTCATCTCCCCCCCTCCCCACAGACTTCATCTCCCCCCCTCCCCACAGACTTCATCTCCCCCCCTCCCCACAGACTTCATCTCCCCCCTCCCCACAGACTTCATCTCCCCCCCTCCCCACAGACTTCATCTCCCCCCCTCCCCACAGACTTCATCTCCCCCCCTCCCCACAGACTTCATCTCCCCCTCCCCACAGACTTCATCTCCCCCCCTCCCCACAGACTTCATCTCCCCCCCTCCCCACAGACTTCATCTCCCCCCTCCCCACAGACTTCATCTCCCCCCCTCCCCACAGACTTCATCTCCCCCCCCTCCCCACAGACTTCATCTCCCCCCCTCCCCACAGACTTCATCTCCCCCCCTCCCCACAGACTTCATCTCCCCCCCTCCCCACAGACTTCATCTCCCCCCTCCCCACAGACTTCATCTCCCCCCCTCCCCACAGACTTCATCTCCCCACAGACTTCATCTCCCCCCTCCCCACAGACTTCATCTCCCCCCTCCCCACAGACTTCCACCCCCCCCTCCCCATAGACTTCCACCCCCCCTCCCCATAGACTTCCACCCCCCTCCCTCCCTCCCCATAGACTTCCACCCCCCCTCCCTCCCCATAGACTTAATCCCCCTCCCATACTGTCCCCCTCCCCTTGTCCTATAATTACTTACCTGTCTTGCAGCGTTGGCCGGCAGCACAGGGCGCACCGCGGTAGTGGAACTTGAATTTCATGTTCCGGTTTCCGGCGGGACTGAAAGGAAGTGCGCACTCAGCTTGTGCGCACTTCCTTTCAGTCCCGCCGGAAACCGGAACATGAAATTCAAGTTCCACTACCGCGGTGCGCCCTGTGCTGCCGGCCAACGCTGCAAGACAGGTAAGTAAAGCTTCATATTCGCTCCATAAGACGCACAGACATTTCCCCTCACTTTTGAGGGGAAAAAAAGTGCGTCTTATGGAGCGAAAAATACGGTACTTAATTTCATAGTGAGAAATGGCTTGACTGACACATTTCAAAACATGTGGATAGCATTTCGGATTCTATTAACAACTCCTGTTTCTGTGGCGTCAGGAGAACACAGCTTTTCCAAGTTAAAACTCATTAAAACATATCTGAGATCATCAATGACTGATGACATACTAACCTCTTTATCAGTATTTGTAAGGAACGTCGGTATAGTAGATACCCTGTTCGTCTATTTCTTCCCAAACTGCTAAGCCTGAGTGATTGTAGCTTGCAGTTCGGGTGTAGATTCGAACAGTTCCAGATAAATGCAGCATCCAAGTAGTGTTTCTCCCAGCAGTAGACAGTTACCCCAAACATCAGCCTAGACTAGATGAAGGGTACACCAGGAATCATTTTAATGGGTGCCACACTGGCTTTTATGCAAGTCCCCATACAAGGGGCACTCTCACATGGACCTTGTGGGGAACAAGAACACAAAGTTTACAACCAATAATAATACAGTGACAAAGTGTGACACTCCCAATACAAACAGATAATTCCATCCTCTCTGCCTGTGAGATAATTGAGTCAGATACTGTAATAACTCAATTATCTCCAGGCAGAAAAAAAAACTAATTTTTCATAAAACTTGAAAAGTACCCCAAAACACATAAAATCACCATAAATGTGATATCCCCTGATAGCCCTGATCTGGGTGACCAACATCACCAAAAATCACCCATTACATCAGTCCAGGAGTTTTGGAATTTTATGGAAGTCTAATTTTGACCGACCACACATGAGGCTCCTGCCCAGAAACAATTCCATGAGTTTAGGCTGTGCGGTCGGTCTATTTCAAAAAGTCTCAAAAACTAATAAATGCACGAATGATACCCCCCTGGCTCATAGCAGCAATTGTTCCCCTTGTTCATGGGAACAAAACAACCTAACAGTGCTCTTCTGGCTGTTCGGAAAAAGGAAGCAGGCGTTTGTATAGTTTGGTATATATGGATAGGGTAAATCCTATTAGGGAAAGTTGTGAAAGTCACTATTGTATTATACCATATACGTTTGGATAGTTTGACCAGTGTTCAGGAAGTCGAGTGTCCAATTTTAGTTCCAGACAATCAGCGTACAAGATGGCCGCCGTTTTCTCATGCATGTGGCATTTGATTATACGAACAGTGGCCACACAGGGAGAGCACTTAATTGACTGATCTCTTTGAAGATAATGAGCCAGGGGAGTGGTCGGTGTTCGGTAGTTACAGCTACCAAACCAAAAAAACATAAAACGTCCTGAATAACTTGGTTGTTTCATCACAGTATTATCCATTGAAAGCGATGTAATGAAGACGTTGGACATGAACAGAGTGATTGATGAGTTTGCAAAGACAAAAGCACATAAAGTTGTATTTTGAGCTTCAGATTAATACTACTTGTCAGGAGGTGTATATTTTGTTTACCAGTGTTCCCAGTTATTATTGCATTTGCACATATGTTATCTCTAAAAAACAATGTTAAAAAGATTGCAGTTAACTGTTTTTTTTTTTTATTTAATATACATTATTGTTACCAGTCAATCCTGTTATTTATTATTGTACTTGTTTGCACTTGCACTTGCACTTAAATTATCTGTAATTAAAAAAATTGTGTTACAAATATTTTTTCCCTCTTTGGGTATGTTTAGATGACCATGGGGTGAGGGGGGAGGGGGGAGGGCGCCACAAGATTAGCTCACACAGGGCGCCTGAACACCCAAGGCCATTCCTCCAGGTACCTAACAAATAAATCTAGCACCTGTCTTGCAAAGACTGCTCATTGAACTACATTAGTAAGTCTATGATTGGGCAGCCACATAAAGTCTGGCCTGATGAGGAAGGAGAAGGTTTGCATAGGCAGTAGATAAGATATCTGCTGCTTTTGTAAGTTGTCTTATATATACCCCCATTGAGGGTATATATATTAGTAATTTATTATATATTGTTAATTTGGACAGTGGAGTGTCCCTTTATCTGACTTTTTCTCTTTACATCGAGATTTGACATGATTGGCATTATTGGCTAAATGTCTTCCTATGATTTATCAATGACATCATCATAGATTACATCATAATTGTGTGGCAGGGTACTTCTGAGGATTTGTGTATATCCTCAATGACAACAAAGAAAATCTTAAATTTACATCGGAGGTTGTCATTGATGCAGCAAGGGGTGATCCATACTACTCTTTTTAGAAAATTTACAGCCTCCAATAGTCTCCTAAGGTGGGATAGCTTTCACCCTAGACTGCTGAGGCAGGGCTTACCAACTGGACAATACCTAAGGATATCCCAATAGGTGTCTGAAAAAAGCATAAAGGAGGGCTTTGGAGGCCAATAGGAATGATCTTTTGGGTGACTGCCATCCCCCCTCATCTGAGGAGCCAAAAATCGCAAATAAGGATGATAGCCACTTACGATGAAGAGTGAAAGGTTATGAAGGATATCCTGCAGCGTTCTTGCCCTCTCCTTACAGGGGACACTCATTTAAAGGAGGTTCTTGGCCCAAGTGTAAGGTTGATGGCATGAAGGGGTAAACAATCTTCTGACAGGACTTAGTTCAGAAAATCCTGATTGGCACCTTCAGATGCGGGAGATGTGTGGCATGTCAGTTGATTAATCGGAACTCTAAGAAGGTTACGGACAGCGAGGGGAAACGTGAATTCAAAATTGCATCCTTTTTTAACTGTAGCACGGCAGGGATTGTATATCTCCTGACATGTGTATGCAATTTGAAATATGTCGGGAAGACATTTTGTCCCATCAGGGAACGTATAAAGGAACATGTGAGAAGCACTACCAGATAGGTAGAGACCAATCACGTGCATATTGCTGAAGCCAAAGCAGAAGATGACCAGAGGGCAGACAAGCATTTTACTGCATCAGAAGGGTTGAATATAAGCTATGTTATTGGGATGAAAGTAGCAGGATTTGGAGATTGACTGATTACTACCGGTTATCACTAGCATCAATACTCGCATACAACTCATGAAGGAATTTCAGAAATCATCACAGGACCTTAGGAAAGTCCAAAAGAGATTTATAACTTATCAGGGCAAAGTAAAGTCCTGCTGAACTTAAAGTTATCCCTTCACTAAATGATTGATAAGTATTGATTTAAAATATGTTCTATATAAACTATGGGAGGGAAAATAAATTTAGCTAAGGTTTGGTTGTCAATAGATACAGTGAGGGAAAAAAAGTATTTGATCCCCTGCTGATTTTGAATGTTTGTCCACTGACAAAGAAATTATCAGTCTATAATTTTAATGATAGGTGTATTTTAACAGTGGGACACAGAATAACAAAAAAAATATCCGGAAAAACGCATGTAAAAAAAGTTATAAATTGATTTGCATGTCAATGAGTGAAATAAATATTTGACCTCTTCGACTTAGTACTTGGTGACAAAACCCTTGTTGGAAATCACAGAGGTCAGATGTTTCTTGTAGTTGGTCACCAGATTTGCACACATCTCTGGAGGGATTTTGTCCCACTCCTCTTTGCAGATCCTCTCCAAGTCATTAAGGTTTCAAGGCTGACATTTGGCAACTCGAACCTTCAGCTCCCTCAACAGATTTTGTATGGGATTAAGGTCTGAAGACAGGCTAGGCCACTCCAGGACCCTAATGTGCTTCTTCTTGAGCCACTCCTTTGCTGCCTTGGCTGTGTGTTTTGGGTCATTGTCATGCTGGAATACCCATCCATGACCTATTTTCAATGCCCTGGCTGAGGGAAGGAGGTTCTCACCCAAGATTTGATGATACATGGCCCCGTCCATCGTCTCTTTGATGCGGTGCAGTTTTCCTGTCCCCTTTGCAGAAAAACAGCCCCAAAGCATAATGTTTCCACCTCCATGTTTGACAGTGGGGTTGGTGTTTTCAGGGTCATAGGCAGCATTCCTCCTCCTTCAAACACAGTGAGTTGAGTTGATGCCAAAAAGCTCGATTTTGGTCTCATCTGACCACAACACTTTCACCCAGTTCTCCTCTGACTCATTCTGATGTTCATTGGCATACTTCAGATGGGCATGTACATGTGCTTTCTTAAAGCAGGGGGACCTGGCGGGCATTGCAGACTTTCAGTCCTTCACAGAATAGTTTGTTACCAATTGTTTTCTTGGTGACTATGGTACCAGCTGCCTTGAGATCATTAACAAGATCCTCCCGTGTAGTTCTGGGTGGATTCCTCACCGTTCTCATGATCATTGAAACTCCACGAGGTGAGATCTTGCATGGAGCACCAGACCGTGGGAGACGGACAGTTATTTTGTGTTTCTTCCATTGACAAATAATCACACCAACTGTTGTCACCTGCTCACCAAGCTGCTTGGCAATGGTCTTGAATCCCATTCCAGTCTTGTGTAGGTCTACAATCTTGTCCCTTACATCCTTGGACAGCTCTTTGGTCTGGGCCATGGTGGAGAGTTTGGGGTCTGATTGATTGCTTCTCTGGACAGGTGTCTTTTTTTACAGGTAACAAGCTGAGATTGGGAGCACTCCCTTTAAGAGAGTGTTCCTAATCTCAGCTTGCTACCTGTACAAAAGACACATGGGAGCCAGAAATCTCGCTGATTGATAGGGGATTAAATACTTATTTCACTCATTGACATGCAAATCAATTTATAACTAGTTTAACCCCTTAAGGACCAAACTTCTGGAATAAAATGGAATCATGACGTGTCACACACGTCATGTGTCCTTAAGGGGTTAAAAATGTGTTTTTCTGGATTTTTTTATGTTATTCTGTGTCTAACTGGTAAAATACACCTACCATTAAAATTATAGGCTGATACCTTCTTTGTCAGTGGACAAACGTTTAAAATCAACAGGGGATCAAATACTTTTTTTCCCTCTCTGTATACCTGGTTTCAAAGGAGGTATATTTTAATGCGCACAAGTAAAGTCCTACTGTATAAATAGTTAAAGTAAGTGAACGTTAAAGTGACATTTTTCATTGTAGTGTAGGTTAAAAGAACAGCAAAGTGAAACAGCATTTTCTGTCCAAAAAATTGTTAGATAGTTTGATAAAGCTAGTATGTCATCACAAAATCATGCATTTTCAGAAATGGCAGGGTGCAAAAAAACAGTATATGAAAAAAGCCAAGAGATGTCATAAGTTGTGTCATAAGTTTGGTAACAATGTGTTGTTTATCTTGATAATTCTTCATTGTATTCAGCAAAGTCTTGTTAAAAGAATCAAAATATCTTAAAGTAACCTTGAACAAAAAGGGTTCTGCATTGAGTAGCCATAAATATCACATTCTTACAAATATACATACTTGCTACATTGTGCTATGTTTGGCTTTAATTGTTGAAAATTGTTGTAAATTAAGTGGTCCTTGCACTCACCTATTTATATTGAAATAGTTTTTGGTACCTTTAAAAGTTTACATTCCATGTGTCCTGTGGGTGACAGCTACCTCTAATCTAAAAACGTATATTGGGAGATCACAACAGTTCACTTAGGAGATTTTAGGAAGCTGAATCTATGCTTTCACTGACTGGTATAAGAATCACCCATAACATGCCCAATTTAGATGCTTAGCCCAATCTATGGGTAAGCCCTTAGTATATATTAGACATTGATGTCTCAATATGGATCATATAAATGCATCCAGAATCAATGGCTCATACATTTCCTATCTTGCATTTTGTCTAGCTCCACCAATTAATGGGAGCAATAATACATTTGGAGTCGACCCAATTTTGGGATATCGAAACTGCCTTGATAGAGATTTTAGGAAATAAAAAATAATTTTCCAAACAGTTTAAAAATGCACATAGTTTAAATAGCGAGCCAATTACTTTTTATTTAAAGAAAATA
This sequence comes from Pelobates fuscus, assembly GCF_036172605.1. Lineage (NCBI taxonomy): Eukaryota > Metazoa > Chordata > Amphibia > Anura > Pelobatidae > Pelobates > Pelobates fuscus. The sequence continues at coordinate 93,180,649 of NC_086324.1, read as the reverse complement.
TTGTGTTGATTTGAATGTTACTTTCTGCCATAACATCAGAATAAATAGTTTAAATGCAGCTTTAAAGTAAATATAATTTTATTTTATGAAGTTCTAAAATACACAGAATCCATAAAGCCTGTATTTTTGTATCTGGGGTGTTTAGGAACGTTGACTGACTTTCTTTTTCTTAAAAAAAAAGATATTGAGATTTATTTAACAACAAAGACTATTTAAAATGTATCCTGCTTGTAAAGCCTATGCTGTTCTTCAGTAAAATGCATGTTTATTTAAAATTCTCCATCTCAACGTTTACAACACATTTATTCAATTAGTTAAAAGTCTATAATTGGTCATTTGGGATTCCTCATCTAGTTCCCAGAACTGAATTCTAAGCTACATGAAAACACGAAATGCCATTTATAACTCACTTATATTAAGTTAATTACGAGCATCATTGTTTCTTCCATATCCATAGATGTAATATCACACAGCTAAAGCTTAATTCTTTATTTACACTGTCATTAGTGCTAAACACCCTGGAATGCAAATGCACTATATAAACAGAATAACTTCAGTTATAAAAAATAACTATACTTTTCATCCATTTTAGAGCTATATTTAAACTGAATTGGAATAGTTATACACTGTGTTTAAACGCGTCTTAAACGCGTCAAATGCTTAATTTTTTCACTACTATTAGTCAGTATTCACAGACTAAATTGCGATACAAAATTAAATAAAATACTCTATATGTACCTCCACTCCACTTAGTTGGGAAAACACATTTACCATTAGGAACTCAGCCAGTGTCTGTCTAAAATTGACTATTAATTATGCCATAAACATTTCATTCCCTCATTGTACAGAGGCCTGCATGGATCAATGTGTGCAGGGCTCCTGAACAGCATTTTGGAGTGAAGAAGACATTGTAAGTGCTAGCGGTAATTGTACGTGCTTTATGCTAAAAGTGTATGCATCCTTCACAAATGTCATTAGTGTAGACTACAGAAGCAGCTCCAGCTATTAGCAGATATAGTAGAAGCATTCTATGCTATTAAAAATACATATGCCTAACTCAAATGTTTCAAACTATAGAGGGGGAATAACACATCTTCTGAATAAGGAACATAAACAAAGGTGCAACTAGGCAGGAGTGGTCTACCTCAGATTTTAATACTTCAATATGAAAAATTATTGTGCACACCAAGTTATTCCATGTGAGCAGACTTTATTTTTAGTTAAACTGACGTTTCGGCTCTTAGAGTGAGCTTATTTCAAGCATAAAAAAAGGGGCCACATATATATTTATAATGGTTACAAATTAGTTAAACAATTAAACTCATTGCTCAATTGAGTGCAGCCGGTGCAGATCTGAAACCAGAACTGGAAGTGATGTCACATGTAATGACGCCACTCACTTCCCAGTATACGTTGTCATGGTAACCCGGGACAAAAATAAAAAATCAATAGGCTAAGAGAAATCAGAGCCCTCAAACAAGAGGGTACCCCAATCTCTAAAAAAGATAACATATAAATAAAGTTGTTTTGTAAAAAATGGAGAGTTATTCTATTAGTAAGATCGGTCTCATTATCCTAATATATCGGTTTAATGTTACATTACTTCCAGAGCTAAAACGAGGCTCCTATTAAATGTGGCCAAAAAAAGGGTCCTGATGATCTAAGCAGTGGCTCTTACCCAAATTAATAGAAAACATACAAGGACAATCTCCACATTCTTAGTTATAAATGTCCTATTACATGTTAATGTATGTCAAAATTATTGTACACAAGTGAAAGACAATATTAATTGTGGCAAACCTAGCCACTTCAGACTAGGAAACTGTGTCTTTAAAGGTTGTCCAGAACTTTGCTGCCATATTGTGTTTAATGTACTGTACTTGCTGTATAGAAATGTATCTGTGCTTGTAATTCCTATAGAATTCGTATGCTGGCAGCCGAAAGCCGCTAGCATTTACCTAGCTGTTTCACGAACTGCTGTTTTACCGGCTGTTCGTGAAACAAATTATGTACCGAATCCAAGCCCACACACGGAGGGTCGTGTGGCACCAATTACCGGATTGCAACATTGTTGCAATCGGTAATTAAGTGCGTTCCTAGCTGGCCGTCGTTCAACTGCCGACCACGCGGCGGTCGGCCATCTTGGATCCTTTGTCTCCCAGCGGTGTTTGGTCGTCAAGCGCGTGGAACTGAAAACGGCTACTCGACGACATGAACACCGCTGTACTTCGAGGCCGTTCGGGAGCTCTGGTCTTCTCCTATTGTGGTTCCCCATCGGTGTTCGGTACTTTTTAATGAATTTAATAAGCAAATGTATTTCGTGCGGCTTTCGGTTGTTTTAGCTGGGATCTGTGCGGTAATCACGCGAAATGTGCACTCAGACCCCAGCTATCTACCGAACGTCCGTTCGTGCAAATAAGGTGAATATTATTGAAGTTGTAGATTTAAATGTGAAATGCCAGTTCTACTGCACGGAGGGATAATCCACTTAACGGTGTATTTCAGTGGGAGTGTCCCTCTCGTGCAGCAGTGCCTGATGGGAGAATTGCTCCAAATGTTAAGTCCCCCATGTTGTTCCTTTACTGTGTTACCCCTGCTATATAAGTAAGGAAAGTAAGGAAACCCCTTTCATGGGAACTTGCATAAATACTGGAAGCTGTGAATAAAGACCTCAGTTGACTCCCAGAACTGTGTTTTGTCCGGTTACTGGGGGATTTGGGACATTGCCTTACTTTTCAGCGCTGACTGTGGATTTACCTTTAATACCAGCGGAGATCGTGGGATTTAATTTCGCCGCTCCGCTACATTAATATTAAGCACAAAACTTAAAAAAGAAAATTGTAACAAGTGCAATCTCATAGGTAATCTTCTAAGAAAAATAGTGAAGTAATAATTAATCTAAAATGATAAAAGTGAATAGTGTGTAATATAAATTAATCAAATAAAGTGGTAATGTGCAAACTGCATATCTTATATGATAAATATCACTGGTAATAAGGTAATAATAATAATAATTTAAAGTGCTAAGTGGAAATAAATCAGTATATGACACATTTCATAGAAAATACAAGTGCTTAGTAATGTGTTGAATGAATCAAAGTTCAATACTTCCTCTCTCTTCTGTTATCTTCTTTTCGACCTTCATACAAGCAACAATTATAGTCAACCTTAGTCCTCTCCTGTCCAAACGTACCTGTCTCTCGACAGTCCCATCTTTTGATCTGAAAGTTTCTTGATGGCATCTCTTCCTTGGCAACTTTGGTCTCTGGGACACTGCTCTTTCCTGAATTTACACTAGGGACCCAGTAAACACCATGTTTCATCTGAAAATAAAAATAAATTACAGAAAATTTTACAAGAATATACAATTAAAATATTGAGATTATTTTAAAAAAATGATGGTATAACATACTTTCAAGGTAGCACGAAAATATTAAAATATTATGTATACACAATTGTAAAAATGTATAGTGGTAAGAGTCTACCTATAAAGTAACTCCATTATTTAACCCCTTAAGGACAAATGACATGTGTGACATGTCATGATTCCCTTTTATTCCAGAAGTTTGGTCCTTAAGGGGTTAAAGCAGATGCTAATGTTTCTGATAAAGTCATACGTGGATCAAAAAAACTGATCAAGAAGCCAAAAAAACTAAAGTTTTCTTCGAGCAGGGGTGAAGTCTTGGAATATCAATGCAGGATAAATAAAATCAGAATAGTTGGGTTACAAGAAACTATAAAGGGATCAGCTCTCGAGTAGCTTCTGCAGGCACTTTAGAAGTTTTTTAGAAGCAACACTCACTGTCACTGTTGAATATGTCCACTGAGTTGGTCCTGAGCCACCTACTGTAAAAATTCAGCCAAGAGCAATCATTCTGGAGATTTTAAAGTCAAGACCACTTGTTGCCTGTTCTGCTATAGGCCTATGGGTCTTAGTTTGTATGCATTGTTTCCTGGACTGTGGAAGCAGAACATTTACTCCACTTCATTACCTCATCAGTTGGCCACTATTTCCCTACCTTACTGGAGAATGCACTAATCCTTCCTTCTTCTCATGGCTTGTTGTGATTCCATAGCAGAGCCTTTACCGAAATCCAATGTTGATTTTTTTTTTCCTCTAGAAAGCTTGGATTAGCCACGCAAGCAAGGTATTTAATATTTGGTACCTTCATTTCTTACAGTTAATGGTTTGATTTTTTTATTTCAGCTAGTTTATTTTCTTTGGATATTTGAAAGCCAGACAGTAAATTTGTTCTTACAATGCTGTAATTGTGGTCATTAATGATATCATGATGGGGTTGGCATCTGGGACAATCCTCTCACTGTGTATCCTTAATCTGATTGGTTTTCTTTTGTGCATGATAATAAATTAACAGGGCTGGTGTGAGCGTAAGGCAGCCCAGACAGCCACCTTATGGCACCACCCAGAAGGTGGAGCAAAAACTGCCTTTTTGACTTCAGTTAGACACAGCAAGAACCTGCCTACCCGCTCAAAGGGTGCCTACCCATAAATACAGTATCTCACAAAAGTGAGTACGCCCCTCACATGTTTGTAAATATTTTACTATATCTTTTCATGTGACAACACTGAAGAAATGAACTGTAGCTCCCCAGTGCTGGCAGCACTCATGCAGGCCCAGACCATGACACTCCCACCACCATGCTTGACTGTAGGCAAGACACACTTGTCTTTGCACTCCTCACCTGGTTGCCACCACACACGCTTGACACCATCTGAACAAAATAAGTTTATCTTGGTCTCATCGGACCACAGGATATGGTTCCAGTAATCCATGTGCTTGTCTTCAGCAAACTGTTTGCGGGCTTTCTTTAGAAGAGGCTTCCTTCTGGGACGACAGCCATGCAGACTAATTTGAAGCAGTGTGCGGCATATGGTCTGAGCACTGACAGGCTGACCCTCCACCCCTTCAACCTCTACAGCAATGCTGACAGCACTCATAAATTTTTCCCAAAGACAACCTTTGGATATGTGTCAGGGTACCTGAGGTCTCTACCTCCGAGAGAGGTAGAGACTTAGACGTTTATCCGTCCGGACGCCATGTTTCTCCTGTTCCTCGCGGTCGACCCGTTCACATAGACGCCGGCCGCGAGGGAGTTACTTCCTTATGTAGCATGGTGTCCGGAGACCGACGTCATGACGCCAATCCGGAACGACCTGTCACTCAATCCGTTGGAGACCAATCAGGACTCGTCGGAGGCGTGTCTATCCTCTCTAGCCAGGGTATTTAAACATACTTCGCCCTGTTGCTCATTGCCCTGTCGTGGTTCTAGCTTGCTAGTCACTCAGTGCTCTTGTTTTCTAGTTATCCCTTTTGGTTTTGACCCGGCTTGTTTGCTCTACTCTGTCTCCCTTGATTCGGCTTGTCTCTCGCTTACCTGTCTTCTGTTACCCTCGACCTCGGCTTGTCTTTGACCATTCTCTACGGTACTACTTACGTTAGTCCGGCCATTCTAAGGTCCGGTATACGTATCTGGCTACTGTTTGTACTCTGCGTGTTGGATCCCTGTCCCGATCCTGACAATATGACACTGAGCATGTGCACTCAACTTTAGACATTAATGGCTGTGTGTTGAGTTATTTTGAGGGGACAGCAAATTTACACTGTTATACAGGCTGTACTTTACATTGTAGCAGAGTTGTCACATGAAAAGATATAATAAAATATTTACAAAAATGTGAGGAGTGGACTCACTTTTGTGAGATACTGTATATAAGCTTGTAGAGAGGAAGCTGTGTTTTTACTGAGTTAAATAAACATCTTCCATAACAAGTAAATTAAACAACCGGAAATCCCAATGGGAGATACAAAATGGATTCATAAAAAAAATCATAATTTGCTCTATGCATTGCTGGATGTGCATACACTTTAAGGGTTACTCCAAACACCATGACCACTTCTCTGGATATGCAGTGTTTTAGCTGGTGCACCCCCCGGCATACCTGACATCTATAGTATGTAGTAGTAGGTAGTATCAGTGTATGCTTAGTTTGGAATGTGCCCCTTAACTACCCAAAGCTTGAATAATAATTGCCAGCAACTGTGATGGTGTGTGTTTCACACTGGAATGGAAAGGGCCTTCCAGGGTTCTTTTGCAGCACATCATATCCACCTGACATCTTCTGTTTTTTGGACGTGATCAATGGCATCTCTGTTCGACCGCCTACCCCTTCGTGGGAGTATATGGGTAATGTAGTCCCATATTGGCTGAAACCAAAAAAACAATCAGGAAATCCTTATCCAATTATGTAATGCATTTTCTTGTTGTATTTTTTATATTTTTTTTTATTTATCTTAACAGATACTTATGAGTGATGTATCTGCATGTCATATATAATAACATGATTTTTATTCTCGTTTTTGGTCTTTTTCATTACAAAATGGATTTTTCGGTCATCATTCTTACTCCTCTTTAGTCTGCTTATACCAATGTATATATTTACATTGGGATTTATGTTGGGTGATTTCTGGATTAGTTTTACCTTCAGGGTTTTAACCATTCTTGAACAAAAAAGATGCCTCCAGTGCCGATCTCCCCTCCCCCAGACGGCATCCGGCTTCTGAAACCTCATTATCAGAAAGTGAGGAGTGCCAACGGGCAATGACACTGCTGATTGTGGGTCAACCTGTTACTCCCCATTCACAAAATTAGCTTGAAAATTTTACTTGGCTTGAAAGACTGGCTTGAAAAGTGTACCTTTATTTTCCCCAGGATTTCCAAAGATGTCCTGGCACATGGCTCGTGTAAGTGCCAAAACATTGTCATTTTATTTTGTTCCTGACTAAAGACTGCTATTTGAAGAAACCACTTGGTGTACCTGGACGTCTTTGTAAATTTTCCATTTCACATAGAGTCAACATTCATATGCTAGTAAAGACATTTAAAGATATTTCATCAACTCCTTGAGAGACGGCTCAGGAGAGACACAAACGTTAAGGTGGGTTAAGAGACATAAAAGGGGAAAGGGGGTTAAGAGACACATATGAGGTTAATAAGAGTTTAAGAGGCATACAAGAGAGGTTAAGACGTGCACAGTAGTCAGGGGGCACTGGGAGACATATAGTACTGGATGTTGTTTACATTTGTCAAAATGTAGAGACACAAAATATAGAAAACATGAACACACTTTAACTACATTGTAGGGTGTTTTGATGCTTTAGAGTGTTTCTATAAATGTTCTTTCTCAGCAAGAGACAAAAATGACTTGTTTACATAAAAGCATGATATATAAAATTGTTGTTTAATTAACTGTTTCATTTCTTATTATTTAAAAGATTTTAAGATTTCACAACCCTGAGGAATTAGCTTTTAAACAACTCTAATGTAAGATAATAAAGTTAGAATAATATGTTTTGTCTCTGAAGAGTCATTCGGATTACATTCTTATTTCATGAAATGCTTATATGACTTGACACTGAATATGAATAAGAGTTAGGGAGGAGAGTTAATAAAAATAAATATTCAAATATGAACGATCCTTTAAATTGGTAACAAGATAGAGAGAATAAATCAGTCAAGTTATAATAACAGGAATTAAAAACAGAGTCAATTAAAGAAAGGATACTTAACACTAACGTGGGGAATTCGTTATCATTACACAGACAAAGTGATTATAAATAATCCATATAAAGGTAGCATCAAATGAGAAGATTGTTTTAAAGGAACATTACAAACAACTAGAGCACTTCAGCTTGCAGAAGTGCTTTTGCTATTAATTGCCTATATCTGCAAGCTTATTAAGTGTTCTTGCATAGCAAGACCACTTAATGTTATCTCACATATACAGGGAGTGCAGAATTATTAGGCAAATGAGTATTTTGACCACATCATCCTCTTTATGCATGTTGTCTTACTCCAAGCTGTATAGGCTCGAAAGCCTACTACCAATTAAGCATATTAGGTGATGTGCATCTCTGTAATGAGAAGGGGTGTGGTCTAATGACATCAACACCCTATATCAGGTGTGCATAATTATTAGGCAACTTCCTTTCCTTTGGCAAAATGGGTCAAACGAAGGACTTGACAGGCTCAGAAAAGTCAAAAATAGTGAGATATCTTGCAGAGGGATGCAGCACTCTTAAAATTGCAAAGCTTCTGAAGCGTGATCATCGAACAATCAAGCGTTTCATTCAAAATAGTCAACAGGGTCGCAAGAAGCGCGTGGAAACACCAAGGCGCAAAATAACTGCCCATGAACTGAGAAAAGTCAAGCGTGCAGCTGCCAAGATGCCACTTGCCACCAGTTTGGCCATATTTCAGAGCTGCAACATCACTGGAGTGCCCAAAAGCACAAGGTGTGCAATACTCAGAGACATGGCCAAGGTAAGAAAGGCTGAAAGACGACCACCACTGAACAAGACACACAAGCTGAAACGTCAAGACTGGGCCAAGAAATATCTCAAGACTGATTTTTCTAAGGTTTTATGGACTGATGAAATGAGAATGAGTCTTGATGGGCAAGATGGCTGGATTGGTAAAGGGCAGAGAGCTCCAGTCCGACTCAGACGCCAGCAAGGTGGAGGTGGAGTACTGGTTTGGGCTGGTATCATCAAAGATGAGCTTGTGGGCCATTTTCGGGTTGAGGATGGAGTCAAGCTCAACTCCCAGTCCTACTGCCAGTTTCTGGAAGACACCTTCTTCAAGCAGTGGTACAGGAAGAAGTCTGCATCCTTCAAGAAAAACATGATTTTCATGCAGGACAATGCCCCATCACACGCATCCAAGTACTCCACAGCGTGGCTGGCAAGAAAGGGTATAAAAGAAGAAAATCTAATGACATGGCCTCCTTGTTCACCTGATCTGAACCCCATTGAGAACCTGTGGTCCATCATCAAATGTGAGATTTACAAGGAGGGAAAACAGTACACCTCTCTGAACAGTGTCTGGGAGGCTGTGGTTGCTTCTGCACGCGATGTTGATGGTGAACAGATCAAAACACTGACAGAATCCATGGATGGCAGGCTTTTGAGTGTCCTTGCAAAGAAAGGTGGCTATATTGGTCACTGATTTGTTTTTGTTTTGTTTTTGAATGTCAGAAATGTATATTTGTGAATGTTGAGATGTTATATTGGTTTCACTGGTAAAAATAAATAATTGAAATGGGTATATATTTGTTTTTTGTTAAGTTGCCTAATAATTATACACAGTAATAGTCACCTGCACACACAGATATCCCCCTAAAATAGCTATAACTAAAAACAAACTAAAAACTACTTCCGAAAATATTCAGCTTTGATATTAATGAGTTTTTTGGGTTCATTGAGAACATGGTTGTTGTTCAATAATAAAATTAATCCTCAAAAATACAACTTGCCTAATAATTCTGCACTCCCTGTATATATTATTCTTATTATAGTCAAATTTACCACCCTAACTCCTCCCACAGTTTTTACACTACATAGACAGTAATATACCGAAACGTGCGGATTGTTCCCGATTGGTGTGCTATTACTTTATGGAACGTCTCGCCAAATGGTTCACGGAATATCGTCGTTCTCGAGGCGAAATTGGTCCCGTAGGTATGAATGGCAAAATGTTCAAAACTAGAGTGGGAGCTGGCAAAAGCTGAAAAATCAGGACATGATTTCTAAACTGCCACCACTCCCTCATTTTCAAGCCCTCCAACAGAAATCTTATATCAAAACATTCAGCTATCCCTGCTGCCACTAGACTTGTCCACGGCTAAGCCATAGTCCTGATAGTTTTCACAATATGACCATTTGTTTGCAACTAACGCCATCCATTGACATTCATTGAAACTCCACTCTAGCCAGCTTAAATTTGAAGGGCAATTTCTAAACTGCGACTGTGCCTTCATTTTTAATATTTCAGAGACATTCTATGCATCAAAATGTAGGTCTGGGTCTTGTGATTCTCACAATATAAAGCTCTTTGCTGTAGGATTAAAATACGACCATTTGAAGATGGCAACCGCCAAAATACTCTGACCAGGCTGGAGCAGCAAGTGATGTCATAGACAGGGCCTTTTGTACACCTGCTAATGTTTTTATAAATGTATGTTTAAATGTAACTGTGAAGCACTTTGAGCAACAACCGTGCAATTAAATGTGCTATATAAATAAATAATAACAGTTACTCCGCCCACTCCAGTTGTAGACTACTGGTGGAGGCAAGAACACTTCACACAATTTCCCCAGAAATTTTAGCTTTTCTAGTTTATTTATATTATTTATATTCAAGAGAAATCTAAACTTTTATAAAACCCTGGCTGACAATCAGACAATCAGATAGGATGATTTCCAACTTCATTCCCTTTGAAGAAAAGTTCAAAGTGAATATGAGTGCTTCCCATACACTGCTATGCATGTGGTCTGTGTCCCAATGTTTACATTTTTTAATTGTAGTGTTCCTTTTTTGCAGTGTAATCCTTTTTTACCAGTTAGAGACATACCTTTTTTTAACCACAAGGCACAGAGTGAGAAAGTTTAAAGGGAAATTATAGTGTTAGGATTACAAGTAAGAGACAAATCACAGCATGGATGACATTTTGCTGTACCCCCCAAAAAATCAGATAAAGTGGTTTGAAATAACCAAAATGTTCCACCATGCACAGGTGTACTTCCCAGGAGTTGCTTTGACATGTAAGTTAACCTTTGAGTACAGCAATTGGTTGTTCATACCTGAAAGGTGTATCTACTAAAAGGGATAATTAGTTAAAAATAAAAAATGCAAACGCAACAGCAACAATTCAGAAATCAAACGAAAAAAAAATAGGTGGGGTGGAGCCAGCAACCTTCCGAGACGGACGCATGCTGTGGGAGCTCCACTCGGGTTCCACAAACAATGCAGTTAACCAGCAATATTACTGAGGACGGAGAGTCTACCCTCAAAGCAGATGGGGAAGAAAAATAAACAATTGCAGGCGAAACCGAGCCACGGTTACCGAGATATCAGGACCCTCCTGCATCAACCTGTTAGGCCTGTGCCGCCCAAAATGGCGCCAGCGGAAACCTCACCCGCAATCTCCTCGGATGAGGCAAGCCTTCCTGAAAAGCTATCCACCTTTCCAAAGGTAACTGCAGTGCCACAGGGACCCCCAGCTGAAGGAGATATGGCCCTACTCCAGGAGCTCAGAGCCATATTCCAGGCTGATAACAACAAGCAAGGTGATGGACTGTGCCCCAAAAGCAATAACATATAGCAGAACTATATAACATAAAAAATATAATTACATCAGTTGATTCAATCTACATACGCTGAGGTAGGATGGTTTCTATAACCTTGAAGGAAACCGAAATGGACAAAAAATAGTGCAATATGTAACAGTTATTTAAACTATTTGAGGTAGAAATATAGTGTGCAAACTCACAATAGATAGAGCTGCTAAGAGCTCTGCTGTAATGAACCTGGACGATACAATCCCCGTCTATGGATATTTGTAGCTTGCTTGATAGTTCTTTCTGTCCAGTATATATGAGAAAAAACAATAGAAAGTTATTATGGTATAACAAAGGAATTTGGTATATAATATATATATACCTTAAGTGGAGCGCTATAGATTTTGAGGCATTACCTCAAAGGGTCTTGATTGGGTTGTATACGTCACATACAGATATGGAAGATCAGCAGTTACCAGGTAATACTCCTTTTTCCAGGCGATGTTTTCAATATGACTTATATTAAATATTAAATATTAAATATTAATTATTAATATGCCTTCGCATTAGAAGAAATTGAACAGAAGACGATAAATTTGAAGAACAAGCTAACAAACTAAAGACAGATTTATTAAAAAAAAGGCTAAAAGGAAACGGATTTGGAGAAAAATTATAAACAAATATTACAAATAAATAGAAATACACTTTTAAAAGAAAAAACACCAATAAACAAAACACAAGAAAATGATGTACCTATTGTGTGCAATTATAGCTTCAATCATAGAGGAATCAGGAAAATATTCAATAAGCACTGGCCGATCTTAAAACAAGATCCACAATTATTAAACCTCACAACGAAAAACCAAAAATAATTTTCAGAGGCGCACCTAACCTCAAACAACTATTAACTAAAACCACATAAAAAAGAAACCAACTTCAAATTTTATTAACAACAGTAAAGGTTTTTTTGGATGCGGGATTTGTTCTGCTTCTAAAAACACAAAAAATAAAAAAAAGACACGTTACCAAATTCAAGAACTCTAAACAAAACGAGGAATTCAAAATTAATGAATTAATAACATGTCACTCGGTAAACGTGCTTTATCTAATGGAATACCCATGCAGCCTTAAATATGTTGGCCGCACCAAAAGAAACCTCCACACAAAGATAGAGGAGCACATTAGAAATATTAAAAAAGGTTATGAAGGACACAGTGTGTCGCAACATTTTAAAAATAAACATAATAATGACCCAAGCAACCTTTAATTCATGGGCATCCAGAAAGTAACAGGAAATTGGCGTGGAGGAGTTCTAATTAAGAGTTTAGGTCAAAACTAAATTTAGGAACATTGTATCCCCAGGGTCTAAATGTGGACTTCGAGCTCTGCCACTTCATTTAACCTTTTAGAAAAATAATTTGATAATAAAATAATTTCAAATCTCTATTTCTAACCTAAAATAATGTTTATAAAATATTTTTATACTTTAGATCTTATAAAAAACTATTTTTATTATCAGTTGAAATCTAATATAATATTTTTTTAATTAAACTCTAATAAAACTAAAGAAAATAAGAGTCAAAATAAGTAAGAACATAAATACAAGAACAAATTAATCTTTAAAAAAATTTAATTTTTGAAAATAAATTTTTCTTTTTAATTTAAATTTTTATTTCTAAAGGTGAAATATATTTCATACAACACAATCATGTACTAAAACCCTATATTTACGTGTTGTTTTGTCTATTCTCCGGTATTTTTTCTATACACCTATCTTTCCCTTACCCATTCCCATATCCAATATGGCCTCGCTAAATCCCGGGTCATGTCCACGCATGCGCATAAGTTCTGGACGATGGGAGTGATGTGATGATTCACGCCCCATGCCGGACCTTACCGCAGCGATCACGGTCAATAGACACATGTGCGTCCTAGAGGGAGGAGGGGAGCATAAGGTAAATGATGGAAAGCAAAAAAAAATATCACTTCCGCCAACCACTGATCATCCGGCGGACACTTCCAGCTACCACTAAACGACACTTCCGCCAACCAATGATCATCCAGCGGACACTTCCGCCAACCATTAAACGTCACTTGCGCCAATGACTGATCATCCGGCGGACACTTCCACCAACCACTAAACCACCAATGAAATTTTAAATTTAAAGCATACCTCTTTTGCCCACTAATAAAAGGAAGGGAAACACAGGTGTATACAAATATAGGAGGGACTCATAATTAAAGACACAGACAATTGGATAATTGAAAAATTGAACCATGAATACGTACTCAAGGGAGGGCCAAAGAGTAGTGATGTCCCGAACTGTTCGCCAGGAACCGTTCGCCGGCGAACATAGCTTGTTCGTGGCGAATGCGGCGGGTGAACATATGCGATGGTAGGTCCGCCCCATATTCGTCATGGAGGTGGGAGGGTCTGGGAGGGAGGGTCTGCTGCTGATTGGCTGGAATGTGTCTGCTGACTGTGAGGTACAGGGTCAAAGTTTACTCAATGATGACGAATAGGGGGCGGACCAACCATCGCACATGTTCGCCCGCCGCGTTCGCCACGAACAAGCTATGTTTGCCGGCGAAAGGTTCCCGGCGAACAGATCGGGACATCGCTACCCAAGAGACATTTAAAAGGCAGAAGGTACAGAGGATCTAAACACAGCTGACTGAGGAAACTCCAGGAGGAGTGAAACGCGTATCGGCAACCAGGACTTTTATCTTAATTATTGTATTCCATTTTTATTTACTTTTTAGCATATTTGTACTAATATATAGATTACATTTTATACTAAGTCCATAGAAACCTCAAGTACCTTAATTTGGGGAAGTGCCAACCCCTTTAGAGTGGCACAAAGCCTACCACCCTCAGAGTCAGGATTTTAAGGCTCTATAATAGAGAAAAATTTCATCAGGAAATAGTGGTGGGATGCTGCCCTGAAAAGCATACCGGTCCAATTTACAGAGCCAAAATATAGGCTCTGGAAAATGTGAGTGATCCATTTATCTACCTCATTTGAAATTGCACAAGTGTTTTACAATCTGCACTATATTATATATTTTTATCTTCCATATCTGTATGTGACGTATACGACCCAATCAAGACCCTGTGAGGTAATTCCTCAACTTCTATAGTGCTCCACTTAAGGTGTATATATATATATATATATATATATATATATATATATATATATATATTATATACCAAATTCCTTTGTTATATCTATTGCATGTGGAATAAAGGGTAATCCACATTAGTGTACAGAGCGGCTATACACTTTTTTTTATCTTTTTCACTAACAAATCTGTTGTAGCACACACTCTCCCAAAAGGAGATCTGTTTGGTTCTTATGGTATAGTATGTGTATACACAAAGTAAAGGATAAAAAGCAGTATCCTACTTACAATATGCAGAGCAATGTCCTGCTCTGGTATTAAGAGCATTGGTGGTATTATCCCCACCTAGGATATGCAGGATACACCAGGAGATGATGACAGGAATATGATGCTAAAAAATAAACAATAAAAATACTTTAGTTCAAATAAAATATATATATATATATATATATATAGGGAGTAAATTCTTCCAGTACCAACACTTTATGCGTTTCACCCGGCTGGGCTTCTTCAGAAGTGTAGGTAGTCCTGTCAAGTATTGGTTTATATGTGGTATCTATCTTCAATTGCTGAAATCAGGTGTGTAGGATTCAATTTCCTGGTTTGCATGCATCACCCAAAAGTGGGACATGTTTTTTTGTTTTTTTTCTTCTCTCTCCATGAGCACAAAGGTTCATGGTAGATGTAGTTCATATAGGACCGTTTTCAAGTGCAGCAGTCTATGGTCCCACAAACTCCATATAGGAGAATTATTTCAAAAACAAAGTAAAATAAAAAAAAAAACAGAAGTCATATATAAATTGTAAAACACATATATATAAAATTATCAGTATGTTAAGAAGCATGAAGATTTTAATAACAAATATACCACATAATATAAAAGCTTATTAAAGAAGCAATCAAGTGGAGAAAATAGTCCTTAAAGGTAGAAAAAAAGGGGAATAGAAAAACTGGATAAAAATAAATTGGAGTATATGAATATCTAAAAAAATAAATTATTAGATTATAAAAAATTATACAGGTCGAAATCTGCATTTAAACCATTGGGGTGGAGGGTATCAAAATAGTATACCCATTCCATCTCTTTTTGATCAAGTTTATTAATAATATTACCACCTTCAGTGGTGTGTACAGGGCCGGATTAACATAGGGGCTGATGGAGCTGCAGCTCCAGGCCCAGGCCCATGGAATAGGCCCATTAAAAAAAAAAAAAAAAAAAAATCTTTTTTTTTTTTTTTTTTACACACACTACTCTTAGGTTTGCCATCTGACTGGTATTTTGCTGGTTTGCCACCTGACTGGTATTTGAGGCTGCCTGGCCATGCCAGTATTGCAGTAATACTGGCAATACAAATTACAGGTATAAATACAGGTATTTTTCTCAGAATAAATGGAGATTACTCTGCAATACCAGCACCGGCCAGTAGGGGTCACTGGAAAACATGGGGACACTGAGACACTAGGGGACACATGGGGATGCTGTGAGACATAGGGACATTGGGAGACACTGAGACATTGGGACACAGAGACACTATGTCCCCATTTCTCCCAGTGTCCCCATTTCCCCCATCCAGTGTCCCATGTCTCTCAGTGTTCCTAGTGTCCCCATGTGTCCCAGTGTCCCTATATGTCCCAGTGTCCCCATGTCTATGTCCAGAACTGTCCCCATGTCTCCCAGTGTCTCCAAGTGTCTGTCTCCCAGCCAGTGTCCCCCTAGTCTCCCAGTGTCCCTATGTCTCCCAGTGTCCCTATGTCTGTGTCCCTAGTGTCTTAGTGTCCCTAAATGTTTCGGTGTCCCCATGTCTCCCAGTGTCTGTGTCCCTAGTGTCTCAGTGTGCCTAGTGTCCCCATGTCTCGCAGTGTCCCTATATGTCCCAGTGTCCCCATGTCTATGTCCACAACTGTCCCCATGTCTCCCATTGTCCCCAAGTGTCTGTCTCCCAGCCAGTGTCCCAGTGTCCCCTAGTCTCCCAGTGTCCCCTAGTCTCCCAGTGTCTGTTCCCATGTCTCTGTGTCCCTAGTGTCTTAGTGTCCCCAAATGTTTCAGTGTACCCATGTCTCCCAGTGTCTGTGTCCCTATTGTCTCAGTGTCCCCATTTCTCCCAGTTTCCCTAAATGTTTCAGTGTCCCCATGTCTCCCAGTGTCCCCATGTCTCTCAGTGTCCCCATGTCTCTATGTCCCCGGGTCTCTCAGTGTCCCCATGTCTCTCAGTGTCCCCATGTCTCTCAGTGTCCCCAGTATCCTAGTGACATGGGGACACACTGAGACATTGGGACACTGGGAGAAATGGGGACACAGAGACTAGGGGACTGGGCGACATGGGGACACTGACACTGTTATACATAGGGACACTGAGACACAGGGTGACTTGCGAGACTGAGACACTGGGAGCAATCCATCTATACAGCAGAATCAAACTGTGAGTAGTTTGTTGGTGATTTTACAGAATTTTCTCTGATGTCACTCCTTGTGATTAAACAAATGATTAAGACTGGTATTTTTTTCCAAGAAAGGTGGCAACCCTAACTACTCTTCACATACTCTTGCTTAAAGGAGCACTATAGGGTCAGGAACACAATCATGTATTTCTGACCCTATTATGTTAAAACCACCACCTTGGCCCCTTCTTGCCTGCCTAAGTATAGTAAAATATAACTTGTATTCAAGTCTGCAGCTGCTGGCTCTGCCTCTGAACTGACTGTCTGCTGACATCATCAGAAGTGGTGGTCTGAGCAAATTACAAAACTTCCCCATAGGATTGGCTGAGACTGTCAACTAGGAAGATCAGGGGCAGAGCCAGCACAATTCCAATCAGCATCTCCTCATAAAGATAAATTGAATCAATGCATCTGTATGAGGAAAGTTCAGTGTCTGCATGCAGAGGGTGGAGACACTGAATGGCAGTGCTGCACAATAGGCAGTACTGCCCCAGGAAGCACCTCTAGCAGCCACCTAAGGAGTGGCCAGTGGAGTTATTTTCTCTGAAAAGACAGTGTTTACTGCAAAAGGCCCGAATGGAATGATTCTACTTGTTATGGTAGTAGTTGTTATGGTGACTATAGTGTTCCTTTAAGTTTGAAAGCTTAAGAGGGATGTATGGGAACAAAACTTGTGTGGACTGGCTGACAATAAAATTAGTTTAGGTAATGCAGACGCTGGTCTCTCTAACACTGTGGCATGTCCCCTTTCTTCTACACTCACTACATACACCTTTTCTCTGTTTCAGAATATATACCAGGAACTTCTGCCTGCTAGTAAGAAGGTAAGGAGACAAGTGGACATGTGAGTGCTAGGGGACAGTCCTTAGAAAGCATGGAGTGAGCGCAACATTAGACGCATTTATGTCAAGCTTAGGGTGCTGCCTGCATAGTATGCCCTTAGTTGGACAGCCTGCAGGATTGGCGGGCAGCCTGACATGCATTCATGCCAGGCTGTCCTTCAAATTCTTTGGACAGACATGCCCCCTTTTTGGGCATGTTCTCCCCTTTTGGCAGGTCTGGTCACGTGATTCGCACCAGTGGCCCACCTTTTACCCCACCCATTGACTTCCTGCTTCACTGGACACTGCTGTTAGGGGTTATGGATTTACTTGAAAGATGAAAGCAAAAATTAGAGAGAGATTAGAATAGAGTATGTGTTTTCTTATAGCCGCATCCTATGAGTTTCCCTCCAGCACCATCTCTATCAGATACATGACGCTTGGGAGGTATGACTGTTTTAGTGTTTTTGGTCAATAAGATTCCGTAATTAGGCCCATCATAATTGTCAGCACCAGGCCCAGTGTGCTCTTAATCCGGCCCTGGGTGTGTAAGTTTTGCAATACCCATAAATTTTAGGTTACTGGGATCTTTATTATGGGAGAGAAAGTGAAAGGAAACTAAATGATTTTTAAAACCAATTTCTATATTACGGCAGTGTTCTCTAATTCTTGTTTTTAACAGTCTTATTGTTCTTCCTATATATTGGAGGCCACAAGGGCACTCTAATAAATATATTAAATTTTTATTATTACATGTTATGGTGTTCCTTATATTATACATTTTATTGGTTCTATTTGATTTAAAACGTGATGTACACTTGTCCATTTGTATTGTTTTTTTTACATGCCGTACAGCTATTACACCTATAGAAGCCTAGTTTAGTGTTAAAAAAGCTATTGATATTTACCGGATTCATATTTTTTGTATAATTCTAAGTTAATTGCACTTTTAGATTTGGGGCACTTCTGAAGACTATTTTTGGGCGCTATGGGATGATATCCTTTAGAAGTGCGTCTTCTTTTAGGAGGTGCCAATTAGTTTTTATTATTTTCTTTAGTTGTTTATTTTTATTGTTGTAGTCCAAAACCATAGGTATTTAAAATCTTTTATCGTTTTAGTTTTTTAGTTTTGTACTTGAAATTAACTTTTCTCTCTGTGCGTGTCGGGTTTCTTCAATAATTTTATCTAAAATGCTAGTGTTATATCCCTTTTCTAAAAATGTATCTTTGATTTCATTTGCTTGGTTGTTAAATATATCCAACCCTAAACAGTTCCTTCTGAGTCTTAGTAGTTGGCTCTTTGGTATACTCTTGAGCCAACTATCATAATGGCAACTGTCCATACATATAAAATTATTTACATGCACTTTTTTACAATGTATTTTAGTGTAGATTTCATTATTTTTAATATATATAACTAAATCTAAAAAAGTTACAATAGTAGTACTAAAACCAGTTGTTCATTTTATTCTGTCATCATTGTTGTTTAAAAACGAGTAATAAAATCACGGGCATTGGGTATTGGGCCATTCCATATCAAAAACAAATCATCGATATATCTATAGTAGGCCACTAGGCTTTCCACCCAGCCATGCCCCCTCCACACCATTCTTCCTTCCCATTCTGTCAAAGGGATTGGCATAGCTGGGTGCGGACCTGTTGCCCATTGTTGTGCCGCTGACCTGCTGATAAAAAGAGTCATCAAACCAAAAATAATTGTTTTTTAAAATCATATCAATTCCTTTAACAATATTTGGTTCATTGTCTTACAAGAATATTTGGATTGTCAAATAACATCTTAGTTAATAAGTCAAATTGCTTTATTATATACACAAAACAAACAAGACAAAAATAAATAACAATATTGCAATGCTACAAACACCAGTGATAGAAGCTATATAACATACACTTAAATCAAAAAGTCATAGAAGGTTACTAGCATATTACCTTAAAGGGCTGGACACGTGTACCAAACATACCCATAACATACTGGACACGTGTACCAAACAATGTTTTGACAAAGTTACTAGTGCCTTTCTCAAGGGACAATCACATTTACACATCCTCCATTGGTGTTTTAAATAGCCCTCCTTTCAGGTGATGTCCATCAGGGTAACTACCAAATGAGGCTGAGCATGATATCATCACACTCAACATCACTCGGTTAATATCCCTCAAATCACATACATAAAATGCCCACAATTAAATAATTATAATAAAAGAACTGTGACATTTAAAAGTATTACAATAAACTTCCAAAAATTATCCCAAATTCATGCATGCGCACATATAGCAAATGGTATCCAGCACCATCTCAACCCCTTCCCGACCTTGAACATATAAGGTACGTCCGACAAAAAATTGTCCTTAGGGAAGTCCGCGGGGAATTAGAGTGCTGGAAGCGATCATGATGCACGAGGAGTCGAGGCACTCAGTAAATGTTTAAAAAAAAATTACAAATTGTAAAAACAATTAAATTAAAAATTAATTAATTAATTAACCCCTACCCTCCCTCCCTCTCCCTCGTCATGTACTTACCGATCTTCGCCGTTCCCCCACCAGCAATCTGTCTTCTTCTTAGCCCAGACAGTCCCCCCTCTCCAATTTAGTACCCCCAGGGCCATGTGACCGCTCTAAAAGAGCGGTCACATGGCCACCATAGGTGTCCGTAGTGCTTCCAGCAGGGAGACTGGCTGAACTGACAGGAAGTCCCTCTGCTGGTGGAAAAAGTTAAAAAAAGTTTGAAAAAAGTAAAAAATTTATATAGTTAATACTTTTAATACTTTAATTAAAAATAAATAAAAAACTGTTAAAATATTTTTTTTAAAATGATATATATGTGTTTTTTCTAACTATATTTTGATAGTAATATATATATATATATATATATATATATATATATATCTATGTATATCCCCTTAATGAACATGGAAGTACTATGTAAGTCTGACAAAAAACGGTCGTTAAGGACCGCAGACTTACCTAGTACAAATGTGGCAAATAGGATCTGCGGTGATCACGGTCGGGGAGGGGACTGCCGGAGACCCCAGCCCTCCCCCTGCAGCAGCTCCGGCCAACCAGGCCTTCCAGGACCATGTGATCACCATGATTAATTCGCCGCAATAGGAATCTAGGAGCTGCCAGCAGGGGGACTGTCTGAGCTGTCAAACAGTCCCCCAGGCTGCTAAAAAGTAAAAAGAATAATTAAAGGGACACTATAGTCACCAAAACAACTTGAGCTTGACTGCTCAATTCTCTGCAATTTGGGAGTTAAATCACTTTGTTTATGAACCTTAGTCACACCTCCCTGCATGTGACTTGCACAGTCTTCCTAAACACTTCCTGTAAAAAGTAATCTAAAGTTGATCCTTTCTTTATTGCAAGTTCTGTTAAATTTAGATTTTCTTACCCCCTGTTAATATATATGTTAATAGCTTGCTAGACCCTGCAAGAGCCTCCCGTATGTGATTAATGTTCAATTTACAGAGCAAGAGATAAAATTGTTTAAGGTAAATTACATCTGTTTGAAAGTGAAACCAGTTTTTTTTCATGCAGGCTGTGTCAATCATAGCCAGGGGAGGTGTGGCAAGGGCTGCATAAACAGAAACAAAGTGATAAAACTCCTAAATGGCAGTGAATTGAGCAGTAGAACCTGAGATTTGTGATCTATACACTAAAACTGCTTCATTAAGCTAAAGTTGTTTAGGTGACTATAGTGTTCCTTTAACCCCTTAAGGACACATGACACGTGTGACATGTCATGATTCACTTTTATTCCAGAATTTTGGTCCTTAAGGGGTTAAAGCATTTTATACTATATTATACATATATGATTCATATATATGATTTCATTATAAGTGTACTTTGAGATGTATACATTGTGAGAGAAAATGTGGAATGGTTGTTGAGGGAAGATATATTAGGCCTGATTTACTAAACGGCAGCCTGAGGTTTCTCAATTAAATGCCCCAGGGAGAGAGATTTTAGGTTTGCAAGATACATTGTTGGTACTCTGCAAACCATGGTAAGGGTTCCTGGGGCGGAACATTTGGAGAGCAGGGTGGGCCAGTGCTCCCATAGCACTAGTTGCTATATAACAGCCAGACCAGGACTTGTATGTGAACTAATTGATACTCACCTGTAGCTGGTCAATTAGCAGGCAGGCTTTTAAAAGAAGGGATCAGCCTGCTGCAGAGTGAGGGAGAAAGAGCCAGAGGAATGGTGTGTTTTGAAGCTATATTGTGTGATTGTCAACTGGTAAGTGGGAAAGTCACCCAATTCCAGATAGTAATTACTCTGTTTAGTAAGTGCTTTTATTTTATTTTGGAGCACCTGTATATTTTGCACCAAATAAATCAGAAAAACTGAGCTGAATGTGTCCTGGACTTTGATTACCCTAGAAGGCTGTGGTTACCATAAGATCTGTGACAAAATCCGACCTGTAAAAGAGGTGGTTTGTTACAACATATATATCTCAAAATACACTTATAATGAAATCATATATTATAAAATACAAACATGTATTCCTGACCCTATAGTGTTAACACCACCATCTAGCCCCTCATGCCTCCATACATATAGCAAAATCTTACTGTATTCAGGCCTGAAGCTGTAGATCTGCATGATGTTTGCCTCAGAAGAACAAGCAGTCTACTGACATCATCAGAAGTGGTAGCCTGATCCAATCACAATGCTTCCCCATAGGATTGACTGAGACTGACAAAGAGGCAGATCAGGGGCAGAGCCAGCATGATTCAAACACAGCCCTGGACAATCAGCATCTCCTCATAAAGATGGACTGAATCAATGAATCTCTATGAGGAAAGTTCAGTGTCTACATGCAGAGGAAGGGGACACTGAATGTTTGGATGAATTTTAAACAGCCATGACCCAGGAAGGATCTCTAACAGCCATCTGAGAAGGGGCCATTTAAGTTATCACTAGGCTGTAATGTAAACACTGCATTTTCTCTGAAAAGACAGTGCTTACAGCAAAAAGCCTGAAGGTAATGATTCTACTCACCAGAACAAATTCAATAAGCTGTAGTTGTTCTGGTGACTATAGTGTCCCTTTAATAAAAAAACAAACAAATAGAAACGCTAACTTTGGCCAGTGTTTGTGACTAAGTGGCTACTACAAAAGACTGGAAATACCCCAGTTGAAATACTCTGGGTTATCTACATTTGAAAATGGTATGCCATGATGGGATTATTTCACATTCCTGGGCTACCATATGGTCTCAAAAGGCAACACAGACCCAGCAAACCAATCTGGCAAACTGAATTGGGCAAGCCCTACATTGACCCTGTAACTTTCCAAAATAACATAAAACCTGAACATGGGGGGTATTGTTATACTCGGGAGACTCCGCTGAACACAAAACTTATCACGACAATGAGATCACCAGTAAAAGTGCAGTTTTTGTGTAAAAAATCAAATAAAAATGCTAACTTTGGCCAGCATTTGTGACTAAGTGGCTACTACAAAAGACTGGACATACCCCATTTGGAATACCCTGGGTTGTCTACATTTCAAAATGGTATGCCATGATTGGGTTATTTCACATTCCTGGGCTACCATATGGTCTCAAAAGGCAACACAGACCCAGCAAACCAATCTGGCAAACTGAATTGAGCAAGCCCTATATTGACACTGTGCCTTTTCAAAACACCATAAAACCTGTACATGGGGTTCATGTTATATTCGGGAGACTTTCCTGATCACAAATATGAGTTTTTAAAACAATAAAACTTATCACGACGATGAAATCACCAGTAAAAGTTTATTATGGTGTTAATTTAAAAAAAAAATAAAAATACAAATACGAATATGAACGATAACTTTGGCAAGCGTTTGTAGCCAAGTGGCTACTACAAAAGACTGGACATACCCCATTTTGAGCACCCTCCAAATAAGGTATTTTTGCCCCCAGAAAACCCAACACACCTATACATGGGTGGTATCACTGTACTCATGAGATGTTGCTGAACACATATTGGGGTGTTCTTTGGCAGTAACCCTTAATGTTCTCTGTACATGTATTCTTAAATTGCTATGTGTGTCAAATAAATCGTCAATTATTTTTACTTTTTTTCAATTTGCCAAAGATTGGTGGTAAAGTGGTTGCATGAAAAGTGTCAAAATACTCCAAAATACTAGTTTAATACCTTAGGTTGTCTTCTTTTAAAAAAATATATACCGTATATACTCGAGTATAAGCCGACCCGAATATAAGCCAAGGCCCCTAATTTTACCCCAAAAAACTGGGAAAACGTATTGACTCGAGTATAAGACTAGGGTGGGAAATGCAGCAGCTACTGGTAAATTTCTAAATAAAATTAGATCCTAAAAAAATTATATTAACTGAATATTTATTTACAGTGTGTGTATATAATTAATGCAGTGTGTGTGTATGCAGTGTGTGTATGAGTGCAGTGTGTATGAGTGCAGTGTGTATATAATGAATGGAGTGCAGTGTGTGTATAATGAATGCAGTGCAGTGTGTATGTATGAGTGCAGTGTGTGTGTGTGTATGAATGCAGTGTGTGTATGAGTGCAGTGTGAGTGCAGTGTGTGTGTGTGTGTATGAGTGCAGTGTGTGTGTATGAGTGCAGTGTGTATGCAGTGTGTGTATAATGAATGCAGTGCAGTGTATGTATGAGTGCAGTGTGTATATGAGTGCAGTGTGTATGCAGTGTGTGTATAATGAATGCAGTGCAGTGTGTGTATATGAGTGCAGTGTGTATATGAGTGCAGTGTGTATATGAGTGCAGTGTGTGTATGAGTGCAGTGTGTGTATAATGAATGCAGTGCAGTGTGTGTATATGAGTGCAGTGTGTGTATGTATGAGTGCAGTGTGTATGAATGCAGTGTGTTTATAATGAATGCAGTGCAGTGTGTGTATGAATGCAGTGTGTGTATGTGCAGTGTGTGTGTGTGAGTGCAGAGCATTGGTGGGGGGTGGGCATTTTATTAATTATTATTTAATTATTATTTTAATATTTTTTTTAATGTTATTTTTTTTAGGTAACTATTTTTTTTTATTTTATTAATATTTGTATTATTATTTTTATGTTATTATTTTAATTATTTTTTCCTTATTATTATTTGTTTTATTATTAATATTTAAATTTTTTCGTCCCCCCTCCCTGCTTGTTAGCTGGCCAGGGAGTGGGGCTCTCACTCCCTGGTGGTCCAGTGGATGGGCTGTAGGTGGGGCTGTCAGGAAGCTGTAACTTACCTTCACAGCAGCTCCTGTCAGCTCCCTTCTCTCTTCTCCGGTGCGTGCAGCTCCCAGGTCAGCTCCCTCTGCAACTCTCGCGGCCGCGCGGAGCGTTGCCACGGTAACCCGTGGCAACGCTTTGACCCCGCGGCTCTCGCGAGAGTTGCAGAGGAAGCTGACCTGGGAGCTGCACGCACCGGAGAAGAGAGAAGGGAGCTGACAGGAGCTGCTGTGAAGGTAAGTAAGAGCTTCCTGACAGCCCCCGGTCCATGTCTGTATTATGGCAATGTAAATTGCCATAATACAGACAAGTGACTCGAGTATAAGACGAGTGGGGGTTTTTCAGCACAAAAAAAGTGCAGAAAAACTCGTCTTATACTCGAGTATATACGGTACATGTGAAGGGTTATTCAGGGATTGCTGACAGATATCAGTGTTACAATGTAACTTGTAAAAAATGGTTTGGAAATAGCAAAGTGATACTTATACTTATAAACCTATAACTTTCCAAAAAAAACTAAGAACATGTTAACATTGGGCATTTCTAAACTTGGGAAAAATTTAGAAACTATTTAGTATAGGCGTTTTTTGGTGGTTGTAGTTTCTTAACAGATTTTGGGGTTAGAAAGTGTTTTTTTTTTGTTTTTTTTACATTTGTTAATCATATTTTATTAAAAAAAAATGTATAGTAATTTATATGATATGATGAAAATAATGGTATCTTTAGAAAGACAATTTAATGGCTCTAAAAACGATATATAATATGTGAGGGTACAGTAAATGAGTAAGAAAAAATAACAGCTAAACACAAACACCACAGACATGTAAAAAGAGCCCTGGTAAGAAAATTGAAACCGATCTGATTACTAAGGGGTTAAACAAGGAAATAAATAAATAAGAGAATGACGGGAAGCAGCGCTTACAACTGAAGTCACTTTTCTGGAGTTCAGACCGGCCGGGTCTGCGCTGCCCGGCCATGCTACAAAAAGGTAGAAGGCACAACAGGGAAGGCACGAAGGGACACTGGGAGGGGGTAGTAGTCGAGACCACTAAGGGACAGATGGGGGGGGGGGAGAAACCACTAAGGGAAAGATGGGGGGAAGACCACTAGGGACAGATGGTGGGTGGGGGGGAGAGACCACTAAGGGAAAGATTGGGGGGATGGAGTAGGGACCACTAAGGGACACATGAGGGAGGAGTGACCACCAAGGGAAAGATGTGTGGGGGGGGGAGAGACCACTAAGGGAAAGATTAATAAATACAATTAGTAATTAATAAAGACAATCTACAGCGAAATGGATAAAGGGTGTGATGCTAAGATTGTTTAGGGCCAAGTGATTGTGGGAAATCGCACATGGCCATGCATAGTGTGGGACAGGTGGTAGTCCCTTTAGAAGGTGAGGGCTGATTCTGTCATGAGTTGAGTTAAAATTGATATACTGAGCAATTATGAGTTGTTGTTCTTTTATTACCTGATATGCTGTGACAAGTTATTTGTCCCTGGATTGAATTAAGATAAGAGTGCGTATGCTGTTGAACAATTATCTTTTGCTCCCTCAGAAAGTGAAGGTGTGTTCATTCACCGTAGAGAAGGTGGAGGTAATACTTTAAACCCAGATATACTGTGCTACTTAATTTGTTTATTTGCCTTACAATTAAAGACATAATGAAGAAGAGTGTCTAAGAAATATTTATGTTACAGAAAAATGCACTTTGATACTGAATTGAGGATAATCTTATGTGTATATGATTTGTTCTTATTTGTTGTTTTAGATATGTGGAGGTTTAACTGAAAGCTGCAATTACTGATATAAATCAGCTAAAAGAAGGGCATAAATATAAAGAGAATCTACTTTACTTGAGCAATTTAGACATTTCCAACTTCAGCATTTTTATTGTTATCTCTAGCACTCAATTTACATGATATGCTTACAGGTTTTGCCTCTTTGGGGAAAATGTGTATAGATGCCGTTCTACCCTATATTGGCATTTGCTTGATGTGTTTCAGTCTCCCGACTTTAGGTTTAGAGCTGCATTGAAAGAGGATTTCAGGAAAACAATTTTTTTCACAGGTGCCCAACAAGGGCATCTGCTTAGTCCACGAGATGATCCTTAGTTTATAAAGAGCATATTTTTGGATCCTTTTGAAACCAGGCATATTTTGTCGGTGGTCAGTAGGATGCCAGTTGTATGTACTTTATCTCTCTTTACTTAATTTTTTTCTCTCTTATGGTGTTAACATGCATACATATTCAGGGTTGGTGTGAGACTATTTTTCACCCTAGGCAAGACCAGCTCATTCAAACCCTACAAAAAAAAACTGCCAGCTTTGTGTGTCTCTTTTTTTCCCCAGCCCCTTGGATGTCTCTTTGCCCCTCCCCCCACCCCTCTGTGTGTCTCTTCTTCCCCTTCTCCAGTCCCTCTATGTGTCTCTTCTCCTCAGCAACTTTGTGGGTCTTTTCCTCACAGCCCCTTTGTGTCTCTTTCTCCCTCTAGCCATTTTGTGTGTTTTTTCTCCCCAGCCTCTCTGTGTGTCTCTTTGTCCCACCAGCCCCTCTGTTTGTGTCTTTGTCCCCTCAGCCCTCTGTGTGCCTCTTCCTTCCAGCCCGATGCATGCTTCACCTTTCCCCCTCAGCCCTCTGTGTGCCTCTTTCCCCTCAACCCTCTGTTTGCCTCTCAACCCCTGCCCTATGTGCCACTATTACTTCCACTCTGCCTTTTTGTGTGCCTCTCCTCCCTCCTCAATCCTGTGTGCCTATATCCCTCCCAGCCCTCTGTGTGCCTCTCTTCCCACCTGAGCCCTTTGTGTGCCTGTTCTACCCTCCTTGTGGTCTCTCACCCCTTTACCTGATTACCTCCCTCTTCCATGTACTGTGGCCGAGCCATGGACCTTAGTAGAAGAGCTTCAGTTTTCTCTACCAGGCTGACAGGAAGCTGTTCGGTGCTCTCAGTGATCACTTCCTGTTAGACCTGGTAGAGGATACAGAAGCAGTTACTCGGCTTGACCATGTTTAATTGGTTTATGCCATCTCCCTTGGGGAGGGCATGAAGTTTTCAAAGATGGAATGTCCTCTGCCAACTGTGGGGGTGTTTAATTCTGGTAAGGTACTCGGGACTAATTAGAGTGCATTTCTCAATGTCAAAGGAAGAAACTGATTGGACAACAAAGAACAACATTAGTACACTCCAGGAGCAGTATTCACAATCCATTGAATATCCACTGTGAATGCAGACAGCATTACTCCAGTGAAAACCTATATTGCAGACCACAGGAGGAGGGAAGTGAAGACTTGTCAGGGGGCCAGAAGGGGCCAAAATATGCACTTTGTGCTTTTGCAATTAAACATTTACATATTAGTAGTGATGTCGCGAACATAAAATTTTCGGAACGCGAACTTCCGCAAATGTTCGCAAACGGGCGAACCGCCATAGACTTCAATAGGCAGGCGAATTTTAAAACCCACAGGGACTCTTTCTGGCCACAATAGTGATGGAAAAGTTGTTTCAAGGGGACTAACACCTGGACTGTGGCATGCCGGAGGGGGATCCATGGCAAAACTCCCATGGAAAATTACATAGTTGATGCAGAGTCTGGTTTTAATCCATAAAGGGCATAAATCACCTAACATTCCTAAATTGTTTGGAATAACGTGATTTAAAACATCAACCGCAAACAGTCCATTTGCACAACCGCAAACTCCCCATTTGCACAAGGTTGGATACCAAGCTAGCCATATCCCGTTCCTTGTCCTCACTGATGTCATTGAAGGTCTCTCTTCCTCCACCCAGCCACGTACAACACCAAGGGTCCCCGAAAGGTGACAACAAGCCCCCTGGGACACCTGCTGTGTTTGGTCTTCCACCTTCCTCCTCTGACTCCGCTTCCTCAGACTCCTCTCTCTGCATTGCCTCTCTCTGCGTTATTATAAGGTGTGTTAAGCAGTACTATTCCTATCAGTTTAATCCCTGTTACGTCCCCTGTCAGGGGACGTGTATATAAGGCATAGATTTTAGGAACCGGGAGATGGAAAAAGATGCTTGGTCGGTCCTCCTACTTCAAATTTGGGCCACTGCGCGTGCAATCTAATGTGCCACCAGATAGGAGTGGTGTGTTAAGTAGTACTATTCTTATCAGTTTAATCCCAATGTCACGACTACTAGTGTGGTCCAGCACGCAGAAAACTATGTAAACATAGGCAAGAAAAGGAAAATAAAAGGACAGAGCGTAAACCGGACCTTATAATGGCCGGACTAATACGCTAGAGACAAAGAATGGTCAAAGGTAAAGCCAAGGTCAAGGAAGCCAGAAAATACACAATACCGTTTACACAAGCCAAGTCAGGGAAACCAGAATTCAGAATAACCAGGGAAAAGCCAAGATCAGGATACCAGGAAATCAGATTCACAATGATAAAGCACTCTCAGGAAACCAGGAACAGGAAGCCACGACAGGGCAAGGTACTGGGGTGAGCTAGGGATTTAAATATCACGCGGCGGGCCGGCAGCCGCGACACCCTGTTACATCCCCGTCATCAGGCCTTTTTTAGTCGAATGTATCACCCACTGTCAGTCCCTTCGGGATCCATCCCTCATTCATCTTAATAAAGGTGAGGTAATCTAGACTTTTTTGACCTAGGCGACTTCTCTTCTCAGTGACAATACCTCCTGCTGCACTGAAGGTCCTTTCTGACAGGACACTTGAAGCGGGGCAGGCCAGAAGTTCTATCGCAAATTGGGATATCTCAGGCCACAGGTCAAGCCTGCACACCCAGTAATCAAGGGATTCATCACTCCTCAGAGTGTCGATATCTGCAGTTAAGGCGAGGTAGTCTGCTACCTGTCGGTCGAGTCGTTCTCTGAGGGTGGATCCCGAAGGGCTGTGGCGATGCGTAGGACTTAAAAAGCTCTGCATGTCCTCCATCAACAAAACATCTGTAAAGCATCCTGTCCTTGCCGGCGTGGTCGTGGGAGGAGGATTACTTTCACCTCTTCCCCTGTTAGATTCCCGTTGTGCTGTGACATCACCCTTATACGCTGTGTAAAGCATACTTTTTAATTGATTTTGGAACTGCTGCATCCTTTCCGACTTGCCGTAATTCGGTAACATTTCAGGCACTTTCTGCTTATACCGGGGGTCTAGTAGCGTGGACACCCAGTACAGGTCGTTCTCCTTCAGCCTTTTTATACGAGGGTCCCTCAACGGGCACGACGGCATGAAAGACCCCATTTGCACAAGGTTGGATGCCGAGCTACTCATGTCCTGTTCCTTGTCCTCAGTGATCTCTCTGAAGGTATGTTCTTTCCCCCCAGCCACATACAACACCACGGGTACCAGATAGGTGACAACGAGCACCCTGGGATGCCTGTTGTGGTTGGTCTTCCTCCTCCTCCTCCTCAAAGCCACATTCCTCCTCTGACTCCTCTTCCTCACAATCCTCTTCCAGCATTGCCGCAGGTCCAGCAAGCGATGCTGATAAGGCTGTTTCTGGTGGTGATGGTGACCACAACTCTTCCTCTTCACGCTCATCTATGGCCTGATCCAGCACTCTTCGCAGGGCACGCTCCAGGAAGAAAACAAATGGTATGATGTCGCTGATGGTGCCTTCAGTGCGACTGACTAGGTTTGTCACCTCCTCAAAAGGACGCATGAGCCTACAGGCATTGCGCATGAGCGTCCAGTAACATGGCAAAAACAAATCCCAGCTTCACAGAGGCTGTCCTAGCACCCCGGTCATACAAATACTTGTTAACGGCTTTTTCTTGTTGGAGCAGGCGGTCGAACATTAGGAGTGTTGAATTCCAACGTGTCGGGCTGTCGCAAATCAAGCGCCTCACTGGCATGTTGTTTCGCCGCTGGATATCAGAAAAGTGCGCCATGGCCGTGTAGGAATGCCTGAAATGGCCACACACCTTCCTGGCCTGCTTAAGGACGTCCTGTATGCCTGGGTGCCACCAACAAATTTCTTCCGTAGTCACAAACCACTTTGCCGATCTCCAGTTGGTGCAGAGTCAGCCACTGATCCACCTGTGCGTTCAGGGTGGACAGGAGTGCTGGTCCGGTGTGACTCTCTGCTTTCAGGCAAGTCAACCCCAAGTCGGCGTGACACTGCCGTATCCGGGATGTGGAACAGTACCGGGGGGGTGCCGTTGATGTGGAGCAAGACGCAGCAGCAGAAGAGGACTCAGCCAAGGAGGTTATGGAAGAGGATGGAGTAGGAGGAATAGAGAGGTGGCGGCAGGCCTGCCTGCCTGCAAGTAGTGGCGGCGTCACCAACTCCTCTGCAGAGCCACGCATTCCATGCTTGGCAGCCGTCAGCAGGTTTACCCAATGCGCAGTGTAGGTGATATACCTGCCCTAACCATGCTTTGCAGACCAGGTATCAGTGGTCATATGGACCCTTGCCCCAACACTGTGTGCCAGACATGCCATTACTTCCTTTTGCACAATCGAGTACAGGTTGGGGATTGCCTTTTGTGCAAAGAAATTTCGGCCGGGTACCTTCCACTGCGGTGTCCCAATAGCTACAATTTTTTTGAACGCCTCAGACTCCACCAGCTTGTATGGTAAAAGCTGGCGGGCTAAGAGTTCAGTCAAGCCAGCTGTCAGACGCCAGGCAAGGGGGTGACTTTGTGACATTGGCTTCTTACGCCCAAACATGTCCTTGACAGACACCTGACTGGGCAGATGAGCAGGAACTGCTCAAGGCGAGAGACGGAGGGGCGGATGGTTGAGAGGGGGCAAGGAGGACAGCGGTGGTTAATGTGGCTGGAGATGCTGGACCAGGAGGAGGATGGCGGCTTTGAGTTTGTGTGCTGCTTGTACTCATGTGTTGATCCCATAGGCGTTTGTGATGTGCGATCATGTGCCTTCGCAAAGCAGTTGTACCTAGGTGGGTGTTGGACTTCCCATGACTAAGTTTCTTTTGGCACAGGTTGCAAATGGCATCGCTGTTGTCAGAGGCAGACACACCAAAAAAATGCCACACTGCTGAGCTCTGCAATGACGGCATTTTGGTGGTGGCAACAGCATGCGTTGATTGGCGTGCTGTCTGACTGACCCCGGGTGCCGATGCATGCTGTCTGACTGTGCCACTAGCTCCTTGCGACGACCTCTCCCTGCTTCCAACTCGTCTCCTCCTCCTCGTCCTCGTCCTCGTTCTCGTCCTCCTCGTCCTTGTCCTCGTCCTCCTCCTCGTCCTCCTCTCTGTCTCCCCATCTGAACTTTCCCCCTGTTCTTCTTCTCTTCTAGCGGACATCCACGGACACATCGTCATCATCAACTGCTTCACTTGTATCTGACAACTCAGCAAAGGAAGCAGCAGCGGGTACAACATCATCATCATCACACCGTACGTGTGTAATGCTGCCTGACTGAGACATATCCCTGTTATCTACATCCTCTGGCAACAATGGTTGTGCATCACTCATTTCTTCCAACTGATGTGTAAATAACTCCTCTGACAGATCAAGTGAAGCGGCTGTGGTGCTAGTGTTGGTGGTGGCGGCAGGCGGGCGATTGGTAACTTGAGAGGTGCCCGAAGCTAAGCCGGAGGAGGATGGTGTGTCAAGGCTCCAAACGGAAGCTGTAGAAGATTGGGTGTCCTGTGTTAGCCAGTCAACTATGTCCTCAGAACTTTTCGAGTTCAGGGTACGTGGCCTCTGAACACTGGGCATTATTCTAGGGCCAAAGGGAATCACAGCACCACGACCATGACGGCCCCTGCGGGTGGCCTGCCTCTGCCTGTCATTTTTTTTTCGATTAGTGGTACTATGCGTGCAAGCTGCTGTTACACCAGATATGAGTGGCACTGGTGTGACACTGTGCCCTGGCAGGACCTGAAACGCACACGAGTGAAGGAAACTGACTGCTATTATATTACAGTCCAAAAACTTTAGTTTTTTTTAAATGCAAGCTATTGGGACACCAGATATGAGTGGTGGCACTGGGCAAGTGGGCACAGTATACGCTGTGAGCCTGACACACAGGCTGGCAGGCAGGCAACTGCAATTACATTACACAGAAAAAAAGCAGACTGATGTTCTAGCCCTAAAAAGGGCTTTTTGGGGTGCTGTCCTTACAGCAGAGAGCAGATGAGTCCTTCAGGACTGTAGTGGACACTGAATACACTAGCCTAGCTATCAATTTCCCTATTAAATCAGCAGCAGCTACACTGTCCCTCCTCTCACCAAGAATGCAGCTTCACAATGAATGTAAAATGGATGCTGTCCAGGAGGTGGGAGGGTCTGGGAGGAAGGGTCTGCTCCTGATTGACTGGAATGTGTCTGCTGACTGTGAGGTACAGGGTCAAAGTTTACTCAATGATGATGAATAGGGGGCGGACCGAACAGCGCATGTGTTCGCCATCTGTGGCGAACGCAAACAAGCGATGTTCGCCAGGAACTATTCGCCAGCGAACAGTTCGGGACATCACTACATATTAGTAAATGCACATTCATACTTTGTTTTACAGTTTCCTAAGGAGTACTATCTTATGATGTGCTCTCTTGTTCTTGATTTACATGTGAATAAATAGCCATTTTATTTTATTATGGAATCTGGATTCCAGATCTATTCTAGTTCTTCTATTCAGGGCCGGCGCCACTGTTAGGCGAACTAGGTATTCGCCTAGGGCGCTGGCCTGCTGGGGGTGCCCACCAGGATGTTTCCTGGTGGGCTCCCCCTGTCTTGGGCCACAGCACTGGGCGAGCGGCTGTTGAGCCGCCCCCAGCGTCGGGCCAATCCTCAAGGCGCCCAAAGGTGGGGGCACAGAGAGGAGCCCTATCACAGGGGGGCCAATAGATGTTGGCACCCCCGAACATGTGCTAGGCAAGGCAGAGCAGGCACCTGCTTACCTTGATGGCAGGTGCCTGCTCTGCCACTAAATGCTGATGACTGGAGGAGAGGGGGATGGAGCAGGCAGGGGGTGAGGGAGGCTCTTCTTGCAGCCTCTCACTTCTCCCTCGTGCGCTCTCTGGGATGCCGGGAGCCGGAATATGACGTCATTCCCGCTCCGGCATTCTAAATGGCAGGAGGAGTGAGGAGCTGCCACACACTGGACCCCAGGGAGGTGAGTGTTTGACTGTCAGTGAGTGTGTGTGTGTGTGTGTGTGTATGTCTGTCTATCAGCGACTGTGTGTGTCTGTCAGTGAATGTGTGTGTGACATGAGGGGGCGGCAAAATGGATCTTTGCCTAGGGCGGCAGAAATCCTTGCACCGGCCCTACTTCTATTGCATTTCATTCCTACACATCTATATATTCACATCTCACCACTGTGTGTAATTACTATCCACTGGGCTGTTTCCTGTTCATGCACCCATTTGCGGGTTCAGTATTTTGTATAACTACTGGGGAGTAGTAGTATGTTTCTGGCTTTTCAATAATCAGGTTTATACTGGGCTTTTACTCAACAGTCGTTGAGTAGTTTGTGACTTTGCAGCTGCTGTGAATTTTCTCTATTGCCCCCTTTTGCCCTGTGTTAAAGACATTTTAAATTCATTTTATACAATTTTTTTTCTTCAAAGCCAGTATCTTTTTTATTTTCACTACTTCAGAGAAAGTAAATTGTTTACAATACAGGGATATTGGTTTGGGAAACCTTTTGATGGAAGACACTTTTTACTCATAAAATTGTAAGAAATATTTCTATTTACTTCCTCTCAGAATCCCACAGTTAATTTTATCTTCTGTCTACAGATGCATGAATGATTGGCTTGCAGACTTTAAATTTGCAAGGGCTGAAAATGCTTTCTTAAAAAAATTAAAACCTTTAGCAGACCTCTTGGGATTTTCTCAGGCACCAGGCAATCTTCTTTGAGAGTCAAAGACTTTATTAAGAAGGAGATATTTTTTTGAAACTAAAAACCACACAAAATCAACCATCCACTTCAAAGAAATATCATTGCTACTGATTTGAACATTATAATTGCAATTGCCTTTTCACTGCTCTGTGCATAAATTATTCAAATTTAACCACATAGATTATTCAGATCTTCCATCTTCCAAATACTTCAAAAGCCTCACTAACAGTCAAGGTGCTAACAGAGATAAAGTCACGATAAACACAAAAATACATACACTTAACAGACAGCTACCAAATAAAGATTTAAATTGCATTGAGATATAGATTTATTTATTTATAAACATTTGTATTTGCTTTTTTGTTTAACTTATTTCAAGATACTGAAGCACAGGTAACAGTTAAAAAAAACATGAAGAGAGTCTGAATCAGCGCGCCGCCGGTGTGGATGTCCAAAGGTCCCCCTTCCCTGCTATAAACATGACAGGGGGCGGAGCCAAGCCACTGAACTGAATGGCCGCACACCGTCTAAGCTCCGATCCAAATGGCCACTTCTACCCCGAATACACCGGCTACCCTCGACTTACCGGACTTAAAACGGGTACCAGGGCAGCTGGAGCAGAGATGGGGCGGAAAACAAAAAAAATCCAAACCAGACAAGCCGCGGCAACAAGCAAGTATTGGCGACCTCTGGAAACAGGCACAGGACGCTAAGGGCACAAACATGGCCGCCCTTCAGGATGGCTACTCCGACTTCTCAGACGATTTTACACCAAGTCTGGAGGTAGAGCCTACACCAGCATCAATAAAACCCCACAAGTCACCCCCACAAGCTGACTCAGCCCCTGTCACGGCGACGGTACTGAAGGACCTACTCGCTGGGGTCCAGACCGACATAGCCCAGATACGAACAGACCTGCAGGGCCTGACAGGCCGCATGGGCGCCCTGGAACATGGCGCGAACCAGAACAACCACCGCATCGCCTGAGATGGGAGATCCGGCAACGTCCATTCCATTTGTCCCCTGACAACGCAAAGCCGCACACTATGCAGCTGTTACGACCTGACGAGACGTGTGGAACATAGGGGTAGAAGGGACGAACCCTGCATCCCTACGGACTGTAAAGCCCAAAACAGTTTAAAACAATTGGACTCCCTTTGAAGTGTTCTATATATCTATATATTTTTTTGTTTTATTTTCTTTGTTTCTCTTGTTTTAGCGTTTAAAATTTATTTCATGTCAGACAGGGTAGAGCTGATCCACCACCATACTCCCATAAGGGTACTCCATAAGGGCACACTCCTTAACACATGGCAGTACGGCCATAGATTATGGTAGACCTGACTTAACCGGCACCCTTTTCCTCTCAACATGGGGGCTGTAAAACACTACCAGCCGCAAGGCACCCACGGCACCCGAGACCACACGGCGCCGCTCACACCCAACTCGCAGAAGCCAGGCCACTAAGGCACCAACCACCACCCCCCCCCCATCCCCTGGGTTACGGGGCAGTTTAATTCATCTAAAGTGTCATGAGACACGAGTTTTTAGCTCCATGCGAAGCACATAATACTATTTTTAATGCCACCGTCCGTGCTAGACACGCAGCAAGCTGAACTACCACAACAAGGCAGCGCAGATAGGCATCAGCGGCACACCAAGCACACCTACAGTAACATGTACCCAGCCCACACATCACAAACTACATATCCACATTACAGTTAGGTAAGCAGGATACACGATAAATAAATATAAAATTGCAGTTCAAACATAGGCCATGTAACTGATATATACTGTTTGTTTTACCACGCTTGTTATAGCGATCATGGCTTGTCCAGCCGACTTGTTACACCTTGCAAATGAAAAATAAAGAATTAAAAAAAAAAAACATGAGTATTGCATTATGCTCCTCAATCCCATCCTGTCAACAGTTGGGAGCAAAATCAATTATACTATAAGAACAACACTTTAGGTCAGGACTTTTAAGTGACACAGATGCAGATCTGTGCTTATGGGATGTATAAAAGCGACATTCCCTTAGCCAGTAAAATGGGTTTCTACCAATCAATGAAGAGTTTCAAAAAATGTTAAGAAAATAATTATAATTTTCATTCTAAAATGCTATTATTTAATACCTCCAATCCACCCTCCATAGATAGGGTCTGTGGGGACAATAGCCCTTTATTTAAATAATAGATGCCACCCATGGGAAAGGGTTGGGGTGACACTAGGTCCTGCTTTATTTAATTAGCCCCCACTTGCCAACTATGGGTGTGGGCTGGGGGAGCAATATATGTCCACCCCATCTTTTTAATTTTAGGCCCCCACCCAATGCCCACAAGTGGAGCAAGAGGGGAACCTAGTGTCCAGTTGCTCGTTTATTATACATGCTCCCACCCGCAATATGGTAGAGTGGGGTCATATGCGAGGTTGTAAACCTACCTTGTACTAATATTGGGTTGTAGCTTTTTAATGATTAAAAAAAGGCAAATTAATGTGCTTCCAATACACATTTATCAGCAACCTACCTGTTCAAATCCTCCTGAAATTTTATTAAAAAGTTAGCTGAAAAATGTGTATAATTACTGTCTGATTCAATACACACATCTATAAATAAGATGGCGCAAAAACTTACAAAACATGAAACAAAGTTTAATATTGTTTGCAGCAACCAACCTAGAATATTGGTAATAAGATGAAAACAGTTAAACTAAAAAAGTGCTGGTGCGCAAGATTTTCAAGAACACCTTTAGTGATAATATGTAGCAAAAGTGCTCTCTGGGTGTATATATACCAAATAGTAAGATGATATCAACCCCATGTAACAAATGTGTATATACTTGCAACTCCGTAAGTATACACTGGTGGTATCTAAAAATAGGAGACAAGGGGGCGGGGCCGGGCCGCCATGCTGAGTGGAAGCACGGGGACAGAGCTCCTGAAGAAAACTCGAGTTTTAGGCTCTATAGCTCGGCAAAACGCTGGTTAAACAGCCAGAATTTGTACCCCAGTTCGTGAGGCAACCCTGGTCCCGAGGAGAGACTTGCCAAGCGGTTCTAGTCCCTCGGTGGGGCGATCCCAGCCGACCGTGATGGAGACCGCCCGGGCGGTGAGTGGGGTGGACGGCCGCCGCCCAGCTATCCTGCCCACCAGCGGTATAGCTGAAATGCAAGGCTAGGCGGGTCTGGCCCTGTTCCCCCCCCCTATGGAACGGCGGGGGTGATCCCGGTCCCCACCCTGTGACCCAGAGAAGTGCCGCAACGCCAGCGAGAGTCCGCTCCCAAAATGGCGGAGACCATGCGGCACCCCCGAAGAGAGGGCCACGGGACGCACCCTCCTCTGCTGCTCCCATACGGCGGAACGAGGACCGCGCCAACGAGGGCACCGGCGAACACACACTTACCTCGCACAAGCTAAGGAGGAGCAGCGTGGCAGCTCAACACACCACTGCAATCTCAACCCGAGGGAGAAACACAACACAAGGCCTCGGACCAACCTGGCACACAGCCCAGTACCCCGTTGGGAGCCTGAAATGGAGGAATAACCCACCCACAGCCACTACAACCGGGACTCACCACAGGCCCAAGACTAGTGCTCAGCTGGAACACAAATGACCCGGGACTGGAACTGCGACCCCCCTTTCAGGTCACCCACTGGGACTATCAGCACAGAGGCAGCCATTAAGCATCTTACCACACTACAACATGCTGCATTGCACACTGAGGGGTCATCCTGCATACCGACATGGACTCTTGCCTGACTGTTACTGGGTAAACATGGGGTGGTTACTATAAGCGTAGCTTAAGCATACTGTAAGCATATTCTAAGCAATTTTAAGCATATTAAGCGCTGAAGCAAAATCTCTACTGTTGACACTGCTTTTCTGTTATCAGCCTATGTACCTATCAAACACTCTATTACTTAACATTCTTTGTACACTCTCATGCACAAGCCATGCTCCCCTCATATGTTTCTTCTCTACCTGTTTCTCCATGACATGGGCAAAATGCAACCATATTTAAAACCAAGCGTGAACCTGAACTACTGTTTTTGAATATTATAAAAATGTGCCTGTGTATCAAATGCCGTAACTTGTCATATCAATGTATACCTATTCTACCGGACATCGCTGTTGTGGCACACGCCGGCTGTTTG
Organism: Pelobates fuscus; assembly: GCF_036172605.1. NCBI lineage: Eukaryota > Metazoa > Chordata > Amphibia > Anura > Pelobatidae > Pelobates > Pelobates fuscus. Next base: position 93,141,952 of record NC_086324.1, on the reverse strand, counting down.
TTCACTCCGTGCACAACCAAAATAAAGAATTAAAAAAAAAAAATAAAAAAAAAAAATAGGAGACAAAAAGAAACACAGAAAGCACTCCTAGTGCAATAAAGTTACAAAATCTAAAAAAATATCTAAAACCTCTGTAGGTATTAAACTCACAAGTTGAGAGTGGTTATAGCCCCCCTCAAAGATATAACGCCCAGGGAGGATCAGTCCCTAGAGTACGTGGGATCCAACAGATACTCTGGTGACCTGGGTTGCAGGTAAAAAAACTTATTTTATTCCAAGTATTAAAAACACACTTTAATGCTTGGAATAAAATATGTTTTTTACCTAGGTTGTTTGCTGCAAACCGTATTAAACTTTGTATTATGTATTGTAAGTTTTTGCGCCATCTTATTTATAGACGTGTGTATTGTATCTGTTTTTGGTAATAGTAAATAAGGGGCAGCACTGAATATGTATTTTCGATTTATAGAAAGAGATCGTCTTTTAAATTTGATAAGGATGAGGAAAAAGGAGAGGAAATAGACAGAACTGGAAATAACATTGAAGAGATTTCTAAGAATTTAGAAAAATCCCTGATTAAGGAGACTAAATATAAGTGGGAAATCGCTACAGTGGTAATAAGATGAAAACAGTTAAACTAAAAAAGTGCTGGTGCGCAAGATTTTCAAGAACACCTTTAGTGATAATATGTAGCAAAAGTGCTCTCTGGGTGTATATATACCAAATAGTAAGATGATATCAACCCCATGTAACAAATGTGTATATACTTGCAACTCCGTAAGTATACACTGGTGGTATCTAAAAATAGGAGACAAGGGGGCGGGGCCGGGCCGCCATGCTGAGTGGAAGCACGGGGACAGAGCTCCTGAAGAAAACTCGAGTTTTAGGCTCTATAGCTCGGCAAAACGCTGGTTAAACAGCCAGAATTTGTACCCCAGTTCGTGAGGCAACCCTGGTCCCGAGGAGAGACTTGCCAAGCGGTTCTAGTCCCTCGGTGGGGCGATCCCAGCCGACCGTGATGGAGACCGCCCGGGCGGTGAGTGGGGTGGACGGCCGCCGCCCAGCTATCCTGCCCACCAGCGGTATAGCTGAAATGCAAGGCTAGGCGGGTCTGGCCCTGTTCCCCCCCCCATGGACCGGCGGGGGTGATCCCGGTCCCCACCCTGTGACCCAGAGAAGTGCCGCAACGCCAGCGAGAGTCCGCTCCCAAAATGGCGGAGACCATGCGGCACCCCCGAAGAGAGGGCCACGGGACGCACCCTCCTCTCCTGCTCCCATACGGCGGAACGAGGACCGCGCCAACGAGGGCACCGGCGAACACACACTTACCTCGCACAAGCTAAGGAGGAGCAGCGTGGCAGCTCAACACACCACTGCAATCTCAACCCGAGGGAGAAACACAACACAAGGCCTCGGACCAACCTGGCACACAGCCCAGTACCCCGTTGGGAGCCTGAAATGGAGGAATAACCCACCCACAGCCACTACAACCGGGACTCACCACAGGCCCAAGACTAGTGCTCAGCTGGAACACAAATGACCCGGGACTGGAACTGCGACCCCCCTTTCAGGTCACCCACTGGGACTATCAGCACAGAGGCAGCCATTAAGCATCTTACCACACTACAACATGCTGCATTGCACACTGAGGGGTCATCCTGCATACCGACATGGACTCTTGCCTGACTGTTACTGGGTAAACATGGGGTGGTTACTATAAGCGTAGCTTAAGCATACTGTAAGCATATTCTAAGCAATTTTAAGCATATTAAGCGCTGAAGCAAAATCTCTACTGTTGACACTGCTTTTCTGTTATCAGCCTATGTACCTATCAAACACTCTATTACTTAACATTCTTTGTACACTCTCATGCACAAGCCATGCTCCCCTCATATGTTTCTTCTCTACCTGTTTCTCCATGACATGGGCAAAATGCAACCATATTTAAAACCAAGCGTGAACCAGAACTACTGTTTTTGAATATTATAAAAATGTGCCTGTGTATCAAATGCCGTAACTTGTCATATCAATGTATACCTATTCTACCGGACGTCGCTGTTGTGGCACACGCCGGCTGTTTGTTCACTCCGTGCACAACCAAAATAAAGAATTAAAAATTTTTTAAAAAAAATTAAAAAAAATAGGAGACAAAAAGAAACACAGAAAGCACTCCTAGTGCAATAAAGTTACAAAATCTAAAAAAATATCTAAAACCTCTGTAGGTATTAAACTCACAAGTTGAGAGTGGTTATAGCCCCCCTCAAAGATATAACGCCCAGGGAGGATCAGTCCCTAGAGTACGTGGGATCCAACAGATACTCTGGTGACCTGGGTTGCAGGTAAAAAAACTTATTTTATTCCAAGTATTAAAAACACACTTTAATGCTTGGAATAAAATATGTTTTTTACCTAGGTTGTTTGCTGCAAACCGTATTAAACTTTGTATTATGTATTGTAAGTTTTTGCGCCATCTTATTTATAGACGTGTGTATTGTATCTGTTTTTGGTAATAGTAAATAAGGGGCAGCACTGAATATGTATTTTCGATTTATAGAAAGAGATCGTCTTTTAAATTTGATAAGGATGAGGAAAAAGGAGAGGAAATAGACAGAACTGGAAATAACATTGAAGAGATTTCTAAGAATTTAGAAAAATCCCTGATTAAGGAGACTAAATATAAGTGGGAAATCGCTACAGTGGAAAAATACCTAGCCTAGAAAAGGGGCTTAAGGGTTTTTAAAACACCCACTTTCGAGAAAGAGAACAAAAAGTACTCGAGGATATGGGATGAGGCTTTAGAGTGGTTTTCATTTGAGTGTATGAATATACTCATTGCATGTAGATCAGAATCTTTAGCTAAAATAGATGAGGAGGTAAACACCACACATCAGCAGTTACAGCCATGTATGGGAACAGAAGACTTCAACAAGCTATCAGACAGAACTAAGCATAATCTAGAAAGGATAGAGATAGACATTAAAGAGACAAAAATTCGTAAGTACAAGAGAAATAAAAAGAACTATGAAGGGGGAAGAGTAAGGAATTTTTTAAAAGAGCACTCTATTAGGAGAGTGAATACGTATCACGAGACGAATAGGAATTTTGCTAAGAATAAATTCCGTAACACAAAACCCAACAGAGACTTCATATAATAGGGATCACGAATCGAGTGATACAGAAAATAAGAGAGAAGAGTGGAGAAAAGTAAGGAATAATAAAATAAGACAATATGGTAGAACAGGATCTCCCAAAATACAAAGAAGGGGAATAAGGGCAAATAAGGATAGTCCGCATATAAATGTTCCTAACAATCACTTTGAAATTTGAAGAAATGAGAACGTAGAACGTGATTTTTTTAGACAAGGAACCGAGGAGGGACGATTTTCCATTAAAAAGAACGAGGAGAATAAGTTTGGGGGATTTAGAGGAGGAGAGAAAAAGAAAACAAAAGGTACAATCGGTGATCCCTATTGGGATCAATAAGATCTCCTCATACCCCCTTAACGATAATGAGATTAAAGTCCAGAACAAAGGTTTGAAGTTTGCACCTATGAGACACTTTAATACGTTCCCGGCTTATATATTTCATATGGGAGGAGATTGTGTATTAAGAAGTTATTTGTAAAAAATCATTTTAATACAACAAAGATAGCTGAGGTGAGTGATGGTTTTAAGCATACATCTTTCCAGAATAAATCTGTTTTTTATCCCAGTCATATTAAACACGGTAGTATAGAGGCATTCATTTTAAGAAATGAATAAGGATTATAATGGTCACAACCTTACCTTAGAAGAAAGGATGTCCCTAAAAGGACTCAGAGAAAATAATTGTATTGTCATCAAACCCGCAGATAAAGGGGGTAGTTTGGTGATAATGGATTCTGAGAAGTATGTGGCAGAATGTACACGGCAATTGAAGGACACTGAGGTTTATACCAAACTAAATGGAGACCCATTGGGAAATATGAGAAAGTCCCTGACTAGACTTCTGGATAGAGGGAAAAGGGAGGGTATTCTCACTTGCAAAGAATATGAGTTTCTGAATATAAAATCACCTAGAACTTCAATTTTTTATATTCTCCCAAAAGCTCATAAGGACCTACAAAACCACCCGGGAGACATATTGTCTCCAGTATTGGGTCTACATCTAATAATTTATCATAGTAGGACTTTGAATGGAAAGAAGGATATTCTTTAGTTACCTGTGATGTTACCTCTTTATACACATGTATACCTCACGATAAGGTTTGTGGGGCTGTTAGATACTTCTTAGAATTAGATCATACATTAATATCCATCTAGATTGACTTTCTGATCGAGTGTATGAAATGGACCCTTGAACATAATTATTTCTGGTTCAATTCGTCCTTTTCTTTGCAATTAAGAGGGACGGTGATGGGCAGTACTTATGCACCCAGTTATGCTAACCTTTTCATGGCCCATTGGGAGAATTTGTCTATATATGGGCTACATGACTGGAGTGCACAAGTGCTTGCCTATCCCGGTATATAGACAATATGATTTTTATTTGGGAAGGACCAGAGGATGATTTTAAGGAATTTTTATACTTTCTTAATAATAATGATGATAATACATGGGGAAAACACCTTACTGGTAATATTAGTACACAGTCTATTTACATTTTAGACCTTTAGATCTATGTTGAGGAGGGAATCCTTAAAACACAAACCTTCTTTAAAAAAGTGGATGTTAATGGGTATGTGACCTATATCAGTGGACACTACTCTCCCTGGCTAAATAACATACCTAAGGGCCAACTGTTCAGACTGAAGCGCTACTGCATTGAAGAGGCAATATTCCAACAGCAAGCGCAGGACCTAGTAAACAAATTTAGGGAAAAGCAATACCCTGAAGAAATTTTAGAGAAAGCCCTTGAAGAGATAAGAAATGTGACACAAATAGAATTAATACAAAGAGAGAACTGAGAAGTGACCCGGATGATTTTAAGGATGTTTTAGTGTTTGATTTTAATAATCGACATAGATTGATTAAATAAATATTAAAAAATTCTGGCCAATACTTAAAACAGATACAGATCTGGGTGAAATATTACCATCTAAACCTAGGATTACTTTTCGAGGTGCTCCAAATCTTAGAAATACTGTAGTCTATAGTTTTTATAAAGAAAGGATAAATAGACCACTAAACACTTTTTTAGGATGCCCCAGGGGCTTCTTTAAATGTAAGATGTGCTCTGCATGTAAAAACACTCCAAAAAACCAATGGAAAAACCAAAATTGAGATTTAAGTCAGAAAGGACACAAAAATAATTTACAGTTAAAGAACACATTACCTGCCATAGCAATAACGTGATATATCGATTTGAATGTCCATGTAGATTACAATATCTGGGGAAGATGACACGTCCTCTCCACATAAGGATCATAGAGCATATTTATAATATTAAAAATGGTTTGCAGAGTCACAGCGTCTCTGAACATTTTAAAAAGGTGCATGGGCAGGACCCAAGTGGACTGGAATTCTCAGGGATTAAAGAGATATCTAAAGATTTGAGAGGAGGTAATTTTATTTGGTAGATCGGACAATATTTTTTTCTATATGTAAGATTTTTTTTTTATACCTTATACTTTTATAGTGTTTTTTATTTTTTAGACCCCTCTTATTCATTCATATACATACCTGTTAGGTCCTTTTTACTTTGCATGGTTTTATAATTTTATTGTATGATTTTGCCTATTTTTACTACCATTTTTTATTTTTATTTCTATATTTATATTAAACAATTTATCTTTTTTTTTGTCTTCTCACACATCTACAGCTTTTTAATACACAGGAGAAGGTCATAATTTATATTTTTATATGTGACAGTTTAAGTTTTGAGTTAGACAATACCCCTTTTTGAGGTCTGGTATAGTAATGGGGAAATTAATCATATTTACTAGTTTAACATGCAGATGTTATGTATTGAGATTTATATCTTGTATACATGATTTTTTATATAAGTAGTTTGATTTATTATTCCTTATTAAACACTTCATGTTTTGAACTGATAAATTAAGGAATTTATTTGGACCTTATAGACTTTTGTGGTATTCCAGAGACTTTACGTGGTTGAGACTGCTAAATGCCGAATGGATCACGGCAAAGAGCCCTGCAAATAAAAGACAGACAGTGGTGGGAGGAGATACTGCTCATTTGAGAAAGCCCCATGTGGAGGGGTGAAATGCATCATGGCAACACTGTCACGGTAATATACCCCAACACGCAGGAATAGTTCACAGTCAAGAGACAAGAAACAGTGTTCGTCTTACCAGACCTTAGAATGGCCGGACTAGGACGAGAGAAAGACAGAGTCAGAACAAGCCGAGGTCAAGGGAACTGAGAGACAGCGTAACGTAGAACAAGCCGAGGACTGGTACACAGAGGACAAAACAGCAGATAAGCAAGCAAGGATAAGGAGAGAGCGGAGTCAGGAACAAAGCCAAGGTCAAGCACCAAAAAACCAACTGAACGATACAAGCACTAAAGGGAACTGGACAGAAACCACGATAGGGCAAGGAGCAAGGGGAAACAGGTGAGTATAAAAACCCTAAGGTTCACTTTGATTGGCTCCTGTCATATCCACGCCCCCAAAACGTGAGTGAATGGGGAATGTGGCCTGACAGGGGCCAATGGGAGACTGATTCTAATTTAGTCTCCCACTGTCCCTTTAAGAGCGCGCCCGAGACGCGCGGCGCGCTCTTAGTGTCGGGCGGGACATGTGACCGCTTCTCGCGGTCACTGCCCGCCTGACTGATCCCATCGTTGGCTGAGCCGCGCGCGGCTCGTGCAGGAGCAGGACCGCGCGCGGCGAGAAGGGAGGACCCCGGCCGGCCCCTGGAGAGGGTAAGTACCGCTACAGTACCCCCCCCTGAAGACACGCCCACCGGGCGGGGAGGAGCAGGCCTGGCAGGAAAACGAGCGTGGAAAGAACGCACAAGGCGAGGAGCGTGAACAGCGTCAGCGGAAATCCAACTGCGTTCCTCAGGCCCATAGCCCTTCCAATGTACCAGATATTGGAGGCGACCCCGAAGCAAGCGAGAGTCAATTACAGCCGCCACTTCAAACTCCTCATGGTCCTCCACCGAAACCGGAGGAGGAGGGGGGACATGCCGAGTAAAACGGTTGCACAGGAGGGGTTTTAACAAGGAGGTATGAAACACGTTAGGAATGCGTAGATTTTTTGGAAGATCCAATGCATACGAGACAGGATTAACCACATGCAAGATACGAAAAGGACCAATAAAACGAGGGGCCAACTTCATAGAAGGCACACGAAGACGAATATTGCGAGTAGAAAGCCAAACCCGGTCTCCCACCGCATAGGATGGAGCCGCCCTGCGATGCTTGTCAGCGTGAACCTTCTGGCGAGCAGCTGAGGCCACCAAAGAACACTGAACCTGCTCCCAAGTATTACGTAGACTAGCCAAATGTTCGTCCAGAGCTGGCATGCCCTGTAAGGAGAATGCAGCTGGAAGAACCACGGGATGCCGGCCATACACAACGTAAAAAGGGCTGTTACCGGAGGATTCATGAGCAGCATTATTACGAGCAAACTCAGCCCAAGGAAGCAGGTCAGCCCAATTGTTCTGATGGTGGGACACGAAACAGCGAAGATACTGCTCCAGAGATTGGTTGGCACGTTCAGCAGCTCCATTAGACTGGGGGTGGTAGGCTGAAGAAAACGAGAGGGAGATACCCATCTCTGCACAAAACGCTCTCCAGAATCTGGAAATAAACTGGCTACCCCTATCGGACACGATCGAAGTGGGAATACCATGCAACCGAAACACCTGCCCGGCAAAGATAGAGGCAAGTTCCTTGGATGATGGCAATTTGACAAGAGACACAAAATGAGCCATCTTAGAAAAACGATCCACAATCATCAGGATGACAGTTTTACCATTAGAGGGAGGTAATTCAACAATAAAATCCATGGATATATTGGACCATGGCCTCTCGGGTATGGGCAACGGATGCAACAACCCACAGGGAACTCTGTGGGAGGACTTCATACTGGCACAAGTGCTACAGGCATTAACGTAATCGGTGACGTCCTTGCGCAAGGACGCCCACCAGAAATATCTAGAAACTGCTGAGACTGTCTTAGAAATACCAGGGTGTCCAGCAGTTCTAGTGTCATGATATAATGACAAGATGTCTCGTCTCTCTGGTATATCAACGAATAGCTTATCAGCAGGCCTCTCCTCAGGAGCCAAGTTTTGTTTAGCCTGAATAGTCTGTAAGAGAGAAGACGAAATAGAAAGAACAGTAGTCGCTATTATTCTGTCAGGCGGAATGACAGGGGTAACATCGACCTCGAGTTTGTCAGTAGTCTCGAATTGTCTGGACAGAGCGTCAGCTTTAGTATTACGATCACCCGGTCTGTAAGTGATTATGTAATTAAAACGAGACAAAAACAGAGACCACCTGGCCTGCCTAGAAGACAATCTTTTTGCTTCACTAAGGTATGAGAGGTTTTTGTGATCCGTTAAAATGAGGATAGGATCCCTGGTACCCTCTAGCAGATGTCTCCATTCCTTGAGCGCCAAAATGATAGCAAGGAGTTCACGATTGCCTACATCATAATTCCTCTCTGCTTTGGACATCTGTCTGGAAAAGAAGCCACAAGGGTGTAACGGCTTTTCAGGTGAATCTCTTTGAGACAAGATAGCACCTACCCCTATCTCAGAAGCATCAACCTCAAGAATAAAGGGCAGTGAAGGGACAGGATGCTGTAAAACAGGAGCAGAGGCAAATGTAGCTTTCAAGAATTCAAAGGCCTCGAGTGCTTCTGGTTTCCAGACATGAGTATTACCATCCTTCTTGGTCATTCTGGTTATAGGCGCTACAATGGCAGAAAACCCTTTAATAAAACGCCTATAATAATTAGAGAACCCCAGAAAACGCTGAATGGCTTTCAAACCCTGGGGCAGAGGCCATTCCATAATGGCAGACAGTTTCTTGGGATCCATACGAAAACCCTTGGCAGAGATTAAATAACCCAAGAATTGGACTTCAGATTGATCAAATGAACATTTTTCGAGTTTGCAATAGAGACCGTTAACCAGAAGAGTTCTCAACACTAATTTAACATGCATGTGATGAGTCTGTAAATCATTAGAATAAATTAATATGTCGTCCAAGTATACTATAACGAATGTATGTATAAATTGACGTAGGACATCATTAATAAATTCTTGAAAAACTGCTGGGGCGTTACAAAGACCAAAGGGCATCACAGTGTACTCGTAGTGGCCACTCCTGGTATTGAAAGCAGTCTTCCACTCGTGATCCTTTTTGATACGTATGAGGTTGTAAGCACCCCTAAGGTCCAATTTAGTAAAAACTGTGGCCTGTTTAAGCCTATCAAAAAGTTCTGTGATCAAAGGTATGGGGTACGCATTTTTGACGGTGATTTTATTAAGGCCCCTATAGTCAATACAAGGCCTTAATTCGCCATCTTTCTTAGACACAAAGAAGAACCCAGCCCCTGCCGGGGAAGAGGATCTTCTTATAAATCCCTTCTCTAGAGATTCCTTGATATATTCCTCCATAACCAGATTCTCCTGAGGAGATAAAGGATATATTCTCCCTTTGGGAGGCATCGTACCAGGTAATAAATTAATTGCACAATCGTAAGGCCTGTGAGGTGGCAATCTTTCAGCCTCCCTTTTATCAAAAACAGATTTAAGAGACAGGTACTGAGAGGGTATGACCGTAGGCACGGGAGGAATATGAGTAGAATTCAAAGGGGTGACTTTAACAACACAAGACTCTTGGCAAGAATCACTCCAAGAAACTATTTGTCCTGACTCCCAATCAATGGTGGGATTATGAGTACGTAACCAAGGATACCCTAACACGAGGTGAGAGGAAGGAGAAGTAATGATCTGAAACCGAATGGTCTCAGAGTGTAACACCCCTGTAGACATATGTAGGGGAACAGTCTCATGTGTGATAATAGGAGAGCATAATGGTCTACCATCTATGGCCTCAACGGCCAAGGGTGTCTCCTTCTCTCTGGTGGGTATGTTATTCTCCTTGACAAAACTGGAATCAATAAAGTTTTCGGCCGCTCCGGAATCAACCAGGGCTAGTATATTCCCTGCTATGCAGTTACTATCAAGGTGCAGGGAAACAGGAAGAAGTAGCTTATTAAGAGGCAAATCTGAGGACTGTGATGTCACACCCAAGGCCAGTCCTCTATACGGTCTTAGGTGCGATAGTTTCCCGGACGCACGGGACATTCTTGTCTCATATGACCCCTCCTACCACAATAAAGACAAAGTCCCTCCTTTCTCCTATAAAGCTTTTCAGCGTCGGTAAGTTTAGCAACCCCTAACTGCATAGGTTCCTCCTCAGAACCTTTAGATCCCTCGGGAGTCTCAGCTCTAGGGGAGTTAAAGGGAACAAAATGTCTATTTCTGGACCTGGTATATAACCTGTCACGGATCCTGTTATCTATATCGATAAGATAGTCAATCAGGTCCTCCAGCGGTACAGGGAGGTCCTTAGCTGCTACCTCATCTAAGATAGTATCAGACAGACCTTCCATAAAGGCAGTAGTAAGGCCATTATTAGTCCAATCTACCTGTGAGGCAAGGGTCCGGAACTGAATAGCATAATCGGCTACAGATTTAGATCCTTGCTTTATTCTCATTAATGCCCTGGCGGCATTTTTTGACCTTTTAGTCGTGTCAAATGTTCTACGGAACGCTGTGAGGAAGCTATTAAAGTCGTGTACCATAGGCCCATTAGCCTCCCAAATAGGATTTGCCCATTCTAGTGCCTTATCCGTAAGCTGGTGCATAAGAAAACCCACCTTAGATCTGTCTGTGGGAAATGAACGTGGGTACATTTCGAAGTGGAATTCTACTTGATTAAGGAATCCCCTACATGTCTTAGCGTCCCCTCCATACCTAGGTGGCGGGGTTAGATGTGCAGAAGCATTAGACATATTAGCTGTGTCCGGTATAGGGTTTACAGGAGGCGTAGGTACAGGTACCGGAACAGATCTGGATAACAGTGTCTGGATGGCTTGAGCCATTTGATCCATACGGTGATCCTGTTCTGCGAATCTAGCCTCATGAGTGGCCATCTGTTGACCTAAACCTGCGGGGTCCATGGCCCTATCGTAATGTCACGGTAATATACCCCAACACGCAGGAATAGTTCACAGTCAAGAGACAAGAAACAGTGTTCGTCTTACCGGACCTTAGAATGGCCGGACTAGGACGAGAGAAAGACAGAGTCAGAACAAGCCGAGGTCAAGGGAACTGAGAGACAGCGTAACGTAGAACAAGCCGAGGACTGGTACACAGAGGACAAAACAGCGGATAAGCAAGCAAGGATAAGGAGAGAGCGGAGTCAGGAACAAAGCCAAGGTCAAGCACCAAAAAACCAACTGAACGATACAAGCACTAAAGGGAACTGGACAGAAACCACGATAGGGCAAGGAGCAAGGGGAAACAGGTGAGTATAAAAACCCTAAGGTTCACTTTGATTGGCTCCTGTCATATCCACGCCCCCAAAACGTGAGTGAATGGGGAATGTGGCCTGACAGGGGCCAATGGGAGACTGATTCTAATTTAGTCTCCCACTGTCCCTTTAAGAGCGCGCCCGAGACGCGCGGCGCGCTCTTAGTGTCGGGCGGGACATGTGACCGCTTCTCGCGGTCACTGCCCGCCTGACTGATCCCATCGTTGGCTGAGCCGCGCGCGGCTCGTGCAGGAGCAGGACCGCGCGCGGCGAGAAGGGAGGACCCCGGCCGGCCCCTGGAGAGGGTAAGTACCGCTACAAACACAGGACCAGAAACACGGAAGTGTTTGAAGTTTGCACACTGGCGAGACCAGCCACAATCGGAAGGAGAAGGACGGTGACTAAATTCTAACTGTTCTTCACTACCAAAGGGCTGGTGAGCAGACGGTGGACTTATTTTGCTGCTATATGTGTTTTTAATGCTTGGAATAAAAATTGTTTTTTACCTCGGTCACCAGAGCATCTGTTGGATCCCACGTACTCTAGGGACTGATCCTCCCTGAGCGTTATAGCTTTGAGTGGGGCTTTTACCACTCTCAACTTGTAAGTTTAATACCTACATAGGTTTTTTTATATATTTTTTTATATTTTAGAACTTTCTTGCACTAGGAGTGCTTTCTGTGTTTCTTCTGTCTCCTATTTTTAGATACCACCAGTGTATACTTACAGAGTTGCAAGTATATACACATTGTGGGTTGATATCATCTTACTATTTGGTATATATACACCCAGAGAGCACTTTTGCTACATATTATCACTAAAGGTGTTCTTGAAAAGCTTGCGTATCAGCATTTTTTTTTGTTATATTGCCTGATTCAGCCAAGAAAAGTGATAGAAAGCATATCTATGCTTAATTGTATTTTTCATGGATCAAAAATACATATTTGTTAATTATAGGTGTAAGTAAATGTAATATTGACAATATTGGGAAGGAAAGTCCGCATTTAAAAACAGTACTTTTCCCATTATGTTAGCAGAAGACTTTTAGGGAGCAGTCATATTTTTCCTTTTAATATACCAAAATATTTCAGCATTTTAAAATTTAAAGTTTTCATTCTACAATACATTATTAACATATATGATTGTAACAGAAAGCAGAAGTATATGTGAAAACCTCTTATCTATGCTGACTGAAGTTGGCAACTGCTTCTGCCATTTTGAATAATTAACTTTCCCATGACTCCTGAAAAATGTGCCTGCTTCTTGCAATTTGTTTGAACTCAGATGAAGCCACATTGACATCTACAATCTTTCATTATCCATGAAAATGTAACCATAAAATATATACAGAAAAATATTTAAAAAATATTTTTTGTGCTTTAAATGTATTGAAACTTAAATACAGCCCATGATATATCCTCACTTTCAGAATAACAGACCGAGCCAAATAGGGTTAAAAGAACAGCCAGTACAGTACAGTTAAGTAAAAATAGACAATGTGCTATGAAAACTACATAGCCACTCATGGAAAGATCATCAAAAAATAATAGAATACTAGCACCAAAGATATCAATATGCCTACTTATTTTTGTTTATTCAGTATATTATTGCAGCCCACTGCTTGCTATCTAGAAGAAACAGATTGTCAGGAATGTACTAATATCCAACACGCAGAACTTAAGTTAACTAAAACAATTATAACCATAAAACCTAAAATCTATTACCTTAGAATGGCTGGATTTAACATCAATACATAGAAAAGTACAGAGCAAGCCAAGATCAGGGGAAATTAGTGTACATCAGTGGTAGTCGACCTTTTTCTACCTACTGCCCACTAATGCATCTTTCTTGATGGAAACATTTCCTTACCGCCCACCAGTTTTTGCGCAAGTGCGGAATATTGGTTAAAGGAGGGTGTTTAAAAAAAAAAAAAGAAATGTACGTACATGTATCTTTTTATTTCTACTTTATGCATGTTTATAATGTTTTTAACTTTATAAAGTATAATTAGAAAACAATAAAGTAAATTGAAATTAGCTTTACTAGTGAGATCCTTGAGGCTGATGCTGCGAGACTAAATGTTTGATATCTGGTTTGATTTTCGTAAGGAACAAACAAAGGTCTCCTCTTTCGGTGATATTCTGACGGTTTCTCTGTTTGCTCATAATTAGTGATGTCGCAAACATAAAATTTTCCGTTCGCGAACGGTGAGCGCGAACTTCCGCAAATGTTCGCGAACGGGCGAACCCGGCGAACCGCCATAGACTTCAATGGGCAGGCAAATTTTAAAACCCAGAGGGACTCTTTCTGGCCACAATAATGATGGACAGTTGTTTCAAGGGGACTAACACCTGGACTGTGGCATGCCGGAGGGGGATCCATGGCAAAACTCCCATGGAAAATTACATAGTTGATGCAGAGTCTGGTTTTAATCCACAAAGGGCATAAATCACCTAACATTCCTAAATTGTTTGGAATAACGTGCTTTAAAACATCAGGTATGATGTTGTATTGATCAGGTAGTGTAAGGGTTACGCCCGCTTCACAGTGACAGACCAAACTCCCCGTTTAACGCACCGCAAACAACCGCAAACAGTCCATTTGCACAACCGCAAACTCCCCATTTGCACAAGGTTGGATACCAAGCTAGCCATGTCCCGTTCCTTGTCCTCACTAATGTCATTGAAGGTCTCTTCCTCCACCCAGCCACATACAACACCAAGGGTCCCCGAAAGGTGACAACAAGCCCCCTGTATTTTTTTTTAAATGTACACTACTGTTACACCAGATATGAGTTGCACTGGTGTGACACTGTGCCCTGGCAGGCCCTGAAACGCACACGTGTGAAGGAAACTGACTGCTATTATATTACAGTCAAAAAAGTTTTTTTTTTTGTTAAATGCAAGCTATTGTGACACCAGATATGAGTGGTGGCACTGGGCAAGTGGGCACAGTATAAGCTGTGAGCCTGACACACAGGCTGGCAGGCAACTGCAATTACATTACACAGAAAAAAAAAAGCAGACTGATGTTCTAGCCCTAAAAAGGGCTTTTTGGGGTGCTGTCCTTACAGCAGAGAGCAGATGAGTCCTTCAGGACTGTAGTGGACACTGAATACACTAGCCTAGCTATCGATTTTCCCTATTAAATCAGCAGCAGCTACACTGTCCCTCCTCTCACTAAGAATGCAGCTTCCTGGGGACGGGGCCTAGCTGTCATGTAGGAAAGACGCACTTTGTGTGAGCTCCCTCAATATCTTACTTTAAGCAGCTATCAACAAGTGAATTTGACCCCAGAAGGGGATGACCCAGCAATGTTGCTCCTACCTGACCGACCCAACATGCTTAATAGCGGTCAGGTAGATGGTAATCAGTCACACGGGCAAACAAGACAGGAAAGGGTTAAAGATAAATTCAGAGTCTAGAACAAAGCCATGGTCAATACCAAAATAAACAAAATAGATCAAGGAACGCACTAAAGGGTACTGACACAGAAACCACAATAGGACAAAGGGGATAGGGCTAGGGAAGTTTAAATATCCTTTAACATTTGATTGGCCCACGTCATGCCTAAGCTCCCAAAACGTTCATGTGTGGGGGTGCTGGAATGACGTGGGCCAATGGGAGCCTGAATCAACTTTTGGCTCCCACTGCCCCTTTAAGAGCGAGCTTGTGACTCGAGCCGTGCTCCTAGTGCCAGGCGGGCCACTTGACGGATCACTGCGGTCAGTGCACGCGGCTAAGTCAGAAGAGGAGATCAAGCCGCATGCGGCTCGTGTGGAGGCAGGAGTGATCCAGCCACGCGCGGCTCAAGCTTAGGAGCCAGGTCGGTCCCAGGATAAGGTAAATACAGCCACAACCACTTATCCCAATCACACACCTTTCCCAACGTCCTATCCCATTAAAAGCATATTACCACGTATTTAATAAAACAGACCCCCTACTTCATCCAGGTTACCGATTGATGGTTCGATATTCTGAGCCCTCTCTGATTTACTGTACACGACTATTCGATATTCTCACAAATTTTATATAGCATTTTATGTTTGTTTGAGACCACCTTAAAAATATTGGATATCGCTAAAAATCATGATCACTATATACTTTCTCTACAATCCTCTAAAACGAACCTAACTACTCATCCATCCGCTATACCACTTTATCCCACCGAGAACTAGTGCCCAGTTAAAATACTTGACTCTTACTTACCAACACTCAGTCATGCCACACACATTTCACCACTACTCTCACTGAATCCCTCTGACTACGGCTAAATTCATCTTCTACATCAGAACACTACTCCTAAGATTGGGTTGTATCCATGTCTCGGGTCTTTCATTTAGAATAGGGGCAGCTTCGGTCTCCTTCAACACTGACACTCCAGTGCATATTATTAAAAGATTGGGCAGATGGAAATCCTCAGTCTACAACTGATATATTCCTCATCCCGAGAAAGAAATGAGGAAAGCTTTTAAAAGTTTGGCTTTGTAAATTTGATGCAATAAGTGTTTTTCTTTAATACCTTTTCACCCTCTTTGCATGAACCCGATTTACATATATTACTAATATGTTTCTGAACATATATATTATATTATTCACTCACTCACTCTCTGGGCCGGCCTAAGACATCATGGTGCCTAGGTCCAACGATAAATGACTATGGGCATTAATGTATAATAAACACAGGTTACTGGCTATGGGGGAATAATGTATAATAAACACAGGTTACTGGCTATGGGGGAATAATGTATAACAAACACAGATTACTGGCTATGGGGGATAATGTATAATAAACACAGGTTACTGGCTATGGGGGAATAATGTATAATAAACACAGGTTACTGGCTATGGGGGAATAATGTATAATAAACACAAAAAAAAAAAAAAAGGATGCAGCTTCAGAATTAATCTAAATTGTATGCTGTCTAGGAGGTGGGACGGTCTGGGAGGGAGGGTCTGCTGCTAATTGGCTGGAATGTGTCTGCTGACTGTGAGGTACAGGGTCAAAGTTTACTCAATGATGATGAATAGGGGGCGGACCAAACATCGCATATGTTCGCCATCTGTGGCGAACGCGAACAAGCTATGTTCGCCAGGAACTATTCGCCAGCGAACCGTTCGGGACATCACTACTCATAATATGATTAATAGCACTAAAGCCTGATTCTACAAGATATGTGGTAGGGAAAGGTATCAATAAATGGAACATAATTTTCCACATATTTGGATATAACGCAGGCATTTTTTTATTTTGCCAGAGTTTTTGGTATCCACCATTGCCAAAATAACATTTACGCTCTTCGTCATATTTAAGTTCTAATAGTTCTTCTTGGCAAGTTATATCAACCTCAGCAACATTTGCTGTAAAAGGATTTATCATCCAGTCATGCACCTTTAAGTTCAAAATATCTTGAAATCGTTTTTCCATATCCAATTTGAGTTCCTTGAGGTGGCTACTGAACCTTTCAATATCCCCCAGAGTTACATCATTGTTTATAGAGGACAATTCAGGAAACTGATGAAATTCTCTCTTGAAAATATTATGACGGAGAAGATCAAGCTTTTCGATAAATAATGACACAATATTTTTGCAACCTATAAGACTTATATTGGCTCCTTGAAGCTGCAAATTAATTTCATTAAATCTCTTGAAAATGTCTGCCAAATAAAAGGCATCATTCTTTACGTTTTTTAACTGTTCATAGAGATCAGCCTCATTATCACTTTCAAAAAACTGTACAACACTATCATATGAGAGCCGAACTTCTGAATGTAAAAGTAACCTAATAAACTGCTCGTTATTGTCCTGGCACAGCTGTCGAAACACTATCACACTTGGCATTAGATTTTATCTTATTTACAGCTTTAATTATTATACTTAATAATGAATGGAGACTTGTACTTAAATGTTTTCCTACAATATGTTGTCTGTGCACAACACAATGAATACACAAAACGTTTTGCACTTCTTCCTTCAAGTAAGCAACAAACCCACAATAGCGGCCTACCATTGATGGTGCTCCATCAGTAGCACATGCAACAATATTGTTCAAGGGTATATTATTTTTTGCAAAGTATGATTTCACAGCATTAAATATTGATAATCCTTTTGTATCTGTAATCAGATTGACAGTGAATAGCATTTCTTCTTGCAATGTATTGTTTTCATCAAGGTACCGTACATATGTCATCAGTAGAGCATTTTATCTGCAATGACAGACTCATCCAATTGTATGGAAAATGACGAATTTTGGAGAATACCTATAAGTTTATTTTCAACATTAGCCGCCATTTCATCAATGCGTCTCCTTACTGTGTTATCGCTAAGGGGCAATGTTTTTAAAACTTCAGGTATATCCTGATGCATTACTGTTGAGAGAAATTCTTTGATAGAGGGTATTATCAAAGTTTCTCCAGTATTATGGCTTTTACCACTTTTTGCAATTAAGTGTGATATACGATAAGCTGTAGTTAATCCATCCTCATTCTTTGCATGTTGTTTTTGAAAGGATGTAGCTATTGTTGAATGATTTTGGATTTTTTTATAGATTTCTTGAAAATATTCAATGGGCTTATCTTTATCTTGCGAATGCTTTGTAGCGAGATGTTCTCGCAATCGACTTGGCTTCATTGCTTCATTAGATAATGTCTTGTGGCACACTAACACATTGGAAGCTGTTTATTTGTAACAGATTCAATGAAACCCATCTTCAGATATTCTGGTAAATAGCCACGAGCATCTTTCTTTTTTTTCAGACATGGGTTCTAAATTAGTTTCACAATTTAACAACTACTTTTACTCTTACGTTTTGATCTGCACTCCACACCGTGCTTTTTTCCCTCCTCTTTTCCCTTTTATTACAAACACCAAAAACAATGCTGTATTACAATTTATGTGTGTCATTGTTTGCATATCTGTCTGTGTATCTCTATGTATGGAAATGTGTCTCTACATCTATATGTGTCAGTATGTGTGTCTGTATGTGTGTCACTGTTTGTATCTGTATCTGTGTGTTTGTATCTGTGTATCTGTGTGTGTCAGTATGTGTCCCAGTGTGTCTGTGCACCTGTACGTGTGTCAATGTTTTGCATCTGTGTGTCTGTGCATCTACATGTGTAATTGTGTGTGTCTTTGTATCTGCATGTATGTCAGTGTGTATATCTGAATGTGTGTCAGTGTTCGTAACTGTGTCAGCATCTCTATATGTCAGTGTATCTGTGTGACTGTATCATTGTTTGGATTTGTGTGTCTGTACATCTGTATGTGTGTCGGCGTGTGTATCAGTGTGTCTGTGCAACGGTATGTGTGTCAGTGTTTGGATCTGTTTATCTGCATGTGTATCTCTGTGTCTGTACATCTGTACGTGTGTCAATGTTTGTATCTGTGTCTGTACATTTGTATTTGTGTCAGTGTTTGTATCTGTGTGCCCATACATCTGTATGTGTGTCATTGTTTGTATCTTTGTGTCTGTACATCTGTATGTGTGTCAGTGAGTGTATCAGTGTGTCAGTGTTTGCATCTGTGTCTGTGTATTTGCATGTATGGCAGTGTGTATCTGTGTCTGTACATCTGCATGTATCGGTATATGTATCTGTGTCGTAATCAGTGAGTGAAGCGCTAGATGAGAGAGAATTGTATGATTGCTTACCCCTTACTATATATGGAAGGCAGGGCCTGAAGTTGTGGGAGGGGCTTGGTTCCCCTTCTTAAGGAGCTCCAGCCCTTCACTCACTACCGTCTCAGGTCTAGAGATTTGCATAACCGAACTTCAGGTCCGTGAAAATCTCCTTTTTCGCAAGGAATCCAGTGGATGCACTTACATGTTCCTCCTACTCCGGTTCAACTCGCACGGTGGTCCTGTCTCCCTCGGTGTATCCGCATACCGGCTAAGCGCCCGGCGACTGGTGCCGTTTTCACAACTAACCGTAAGTCGCGGCTGCCGTCGTCATTTTGGTATACCCCTATACAACACGGAGCTTCTCCGTTACGTCACAATTTTGAGTATTTGGGCGGGCGAAACGGCACGTACGCTGGGCAAACTTACAATCGGTTTCTATGCATGATTTCGTTCAAATCAGATCGCGATCTTACGTACATATACCTGGCTAAAGTAATATTCATATGGCAGGCCAATACTCTCGTTATTTATTCATTAAACTACGCATTAGTACTTTCATTGTGGGGTTAAGAAGGGTTATGTTGGCCCCTTGTGGTCCTACTAGTTATTGCATGTTGTGCTAGTTTGAAGCATATTGTGTTACATATATAGTATTAGTATTTGATGCAGCTTTAGTGACTGGCCTCGGCACCAGAATTCAGATAAATAACATGCAGGTCTGGCAGGTTGCATTCCGTGTTCTAGATACTGCAAGCAATCAATGTGAGGCATTTTTGTTATGTTGCACATAAATTCCTAAAACACGTACAGTTACACCTGTCAATTTTATGTTATAAACTAGCCACTTGAGATTTTGAATAGCCATTGGTCTTACGTATAACTTCTACATTTATAGGCTAGGCCATCCAGGCAACCTTTTTGGGTTTTTGATCCAGTCTCCAATTTAGGATAATCTACCTGGTAGGTATCTTGGGTACAGGAGGGAATTTAAAGGTACATCTCGATAAACCACTAAATAGTTATTAAATTAATTTAATTTTAAATTCACTATTTAATCTTGTAGGACCTACAGATCACCTTATTACCCTATCCGGCTAAATACTTGGCTCAACAGGTACGTCCCTTTTTCGCAATTCCACACAATTCCCGTCCCCGACTATTGTCAGAAGCTGGCAAAAGCGGCGGCAGCTCTGTCCCAGTTTAGTTATCAAGTAGACTGGAGTGTGCTGGATACAGAGCTTTTTTGTCGGCACTTTGCGGGCCTCAAGACACCGTCTTGTGCCATTTGTGCTTCCAATTCACACACGGCAAATCTATGTCCCAATACCCCAGAGGTAAATACTTTCTACCCCCCTCCCAATATGACACCGACTGGGAGACCAGCCAAGGTCCTTAAAGATCAACTGGGCCGTGATATAATATTTCTGGGAAAGTCGCAAGTTTGCAACAATTTTAATACAGGCACTTGCGGGTTCAGTGCATGTAGGCTGCTTCATGCTTGTTCCTTATGTTTCCGGGCTCAAGGTTTTGTAATTGGTTTTGTAATTGGCCCTTTTGACTCTCCACCTTTTGCTGCATGGAGAACTAACCCCATAGGTCTGGTCACTGGTAAATCCTCAAACAAGCAAAGGTTGATTCTTGACCTCTCTGCTCCCCATGCATCAGCTACACCGAGTCTTAACTCACTTCCGTCAGAAGAGTTTTTGCTGCAATACGCAACTATAGATAATGCCATCACGGCCATCCTCTCAGCAGGAATAGGCACTTGGCTTAGTAAGACGGACATAGTGAATGCATTTAAACTACTCCCTATTCATCCATCACTGTGGCATTTACATGGTGTTAAATGGCAAGAGTTATATTATTTTTTCACTCGTCTCACATTCGGTTCCAAGAGCAGCCCACGTATTTTTGATATGTTTGCTGAGACATTGTGTTGGATATTGCTTAACACCTGTAGATGCCCCACCATTATTCATTATCTGGATGACTTTCATTCCATAGAAAGCAACCTCTTACCTCCCAGTAGCCTCCAGGCCACAACATGGCTTTTTACACAACTAGGAGTCCCGATTTCGCCTACTAAGACTGAAGGTCCCGATACGGTCATCAACTTCCTGGTGGTTGTGCTGGATTCTGTACACATGCAGGCTAGTCTTCCCAGGGACAAGATTGAACGCATACTGGCCGCCATTGACTTTTACTTAACCGAACAGTCCTGCAGCAAAAAGGAGTTGCAATCCCTGTTGGGTTCTCTTAGTTTTGCCATGAAAATTATTCCTCAAGGGCGGGCTTTTATATCCCGACTACTCCGTTTATTTCCTCGTTTTCAGACTGACTCCTCCCGTTTAATGTTAGATGTGCATGCCACCGCTGACTTACGCATGTGGAGGGAGTTTTTACGACACTGGAACGGGAAGAGCTTATTCATACCAGTATTATCGGATGAGTCTGTTTCTATTTGGACAGATGCTGCGGCCACTTCCGGTTTTGCCGCTATCTTTGGCAATGAATGGATGTGGGGCAACTGGCCAAAGTAAATTGCTGAGATACCAGAGTTCAAGGACACATCTGCTTTATTTGAACTTTATCCCATTGTGGCAGCAGCGGTAAAATGGGGAGCTGTCTGGTCAGGGAAGTCGGTGCGGTGCTTCTCTGACAACATGGCAACATGCCATATTGTTAACAAGGGACGTTCCGCTTCCCTGGTCATCATGCGGTTTGTTAGGAATCTCACATGGCAAGCAGCGAAATACAGTTTTTTCCTGAATTGCATACATGTTCCTGGGATTCTCAATGTTGCCGCTGACCATTTATCCCGATCTCGTTTTCAGGAGTTCCGGGGCGGCCCTTCCCACAGCGGCCTTAATACCCTCTCCAGTATAACCTCCGATCCAGTACCAACACTTTACTTAGTCTACCTCAATACAAAAAGAAAGCAGCCCAATCCTCCTTCTCCTACAGAGCACCGCAATTGTGGAACGACCTCCCACACAATTTAAAATCTTCCCTAAGCTTAAAGTCCTTTAAGAGATCCCTCTCTACATACCTCAAAACAGAATGCACCTGTCATGGTTGATTATATATTTTCTACCTGTTCTATGTTAAATTTTGTATATATTGTATATTAATATTGTTTTTGTATTTTATTGTACACTAACTGTAACAATGCAAGGATTTGTGGACCCAGGACATACTTGAAAACGAGAGAAATCTCAATGTATCTTTCCTGGTAAAATATTTTATAAATAAAGTTACGCTTGCGTCACTTCCGGCGGAAGAGGATGGAACCACTCCACTATGACAAGTAAGGGCGCTCTGCCCTCACAACTCTGGGATTGGACAATACAGAACACATTATTGCGGCAACTTGACTGGGTGCGGTCATTTAAATGGACTCTCAGACTTTGAAGCTATCACAGCCAACTGAAGAAGCTTTTACAGTGACGCACTAGGATTGGACTACCAAAGACTGGATAACTGCTTGATATTTATTTGTTTTTATACTTTTGTTTTTAGTTTTGTTGTCAAATAAATATTGTATTTTTAGGAGTGTCATCCTACAAATTGACACTAGGCATTTCCACCTTATAGCCAAGGCTTATGTAAGCTCTAAATAAGGTGAGAGTCTTTTTGATATTTTGTTTTGGGTCCGTGATCCATATAGAAATACTGCACCATAATCGTTTTACCTGTTTGTTTGCATTGAGATCGTTATCAGTCCAAGAAGGTAGGTTGCTGCCTGTAAAAGCACATCTGCCCTATTATAGAGCCTTATCCTCAGGCTGTGAATATTGTGAGTGTATCTACTATACTTCATTTGCACATTTGCACTTTTGATAGTACCATCTGCACTAGTATTTTTTTAATTTTTTTTCCTTTTCATGTCACCCCGCATCAAGAACTGTATATTCATATAGTAAGGGGTGATCGGTCATACAATTATCCATCATCTAGCGCTTCACTCACTGATTACGAGACCATAGCTTGTTAATAGTTTTGGTGTATTTTTATGGTGAGGGAAGGAACACCCTCATGGGTGTTTAAGAGCGGCTACTTACTAAGTGTACTTTGAAGCACTTTTCTTTTCACACTGAACTCTTTGTGAATTATTACTGTTATGTGTATCTGTGTGTCTGTATCTGTGTCGGTTTTGTATCTGTATTTGCATGTATGTTAGTGTGTGTATCAATGTTTGTATCTGTGTATCTGTACATCTGTATGTGTGTAAGTGCGTGTATCAGTGTGTCAGTGTTTGCATCTGTGTCTGTGTATCTGCATGTGTGTATCTTTGTGTCTGTACATCTGCATATGTCAGTATGTGCATCAGTGTGCAACTGCATGTGTGTCTGTGCACCTACATATGTGTCAGTGTTTGTATCTGTGTGTCTGTACATCTGTATATGTGTCAGTGTGTGTATCAATGTCTGTGCAACTGTATGTGTATCTGCATGTGTGTCTGTGTGCCTACATGTATTTGTGTATCTGCATGTGTCAGTGTGTCATTGTTTGTATCTGTGTGTCTGTACAACTGTATGTGTGTGTCAGTGTTTGCACCAGTGTGTATGTGTATCTGCATGTGTTTGTATATATGTATCTGCACATGTGTCATTTTTTATTTCTGTGTATCTGTATGTGTGTCAGTGTTTGTATCTGTATGTGCATGTATGTCAGTGTGTATTTCAGTGTTTGTATCTGTGTACCTGCATATTTGTCAGTATGTGTATGTGTCTGTGCATCTGTATGTGTGTGTTTGTATCTGAGTGTCTGTGAACCTGCATGTATGTATGTCAGTATGTGTGTGTGTGTCAGAATGTGTAACTCCATCTTTATCTGTGTGAGTGTTTGTATCTGTATGTCTCTGTATCTGCATATGTGTCAGTGTGTGTATCTGTATCTCTGTATCTGTGTGAGTGTGTCATTGCTTGGATCTATGTGTCAGTACATCTGTATGTGTGTATCTATGTATCTGTGCATCACTATCATTGTTTTTTTGTTTTTTCAGTGTTTGCATCTGTGGCTTTGTGTGATTTTGTGTATATGTACCTGTATGTATGTCAGTGTTTGCATCTGTGCATGTGCATCTGTGTTTGTTTTTGTCTGTGTTTGTATCTGTCTTTTTGTGATTTTGTGTGTCTGTATCTTTTTCAGTGTTTGTATCTGTGTATCTGCACGTGTCAGTTTGTGTATCTGCATTTGTATCAGTGTTCCTACCTGCACAGTGAGCCGGGGGAGCCTGGAGAAGCAGTGAGAACCTAGGGCAGAGGAGGAGCATGGAGAGCCTGGGGCAAAGGAGAAGCATATAATGTTTGGTGCTGAGGAGAAGCAGATGGAGCCTCGGGCAGAAAAACAGGGGAGTCTGGGGGCAGAGAAAAGCATATAAATTTGAAATAACAGCAAATATATTAATAACAAACATTTTGCTAATATGAGGGGTGCAATTTATGGAAATGAGCTGCCAAGGGGTACTCAAGTGAAAAAAAGGTTGGAACCACTGCTCTACGATAACCTATAAGGAAATCACAACAGGGCACTGAGAAATAGTTCATTTGAGTTTAAATAGCCTAAAAATGGCTTTGATTGGCCAATAGCAGTCATGTGACTTCGGAACATTCATGCACAACTTCAGCACGATGACATATACACGTTCGCAATAGAGACTACGAAAATGCTGTCAGAGGTAGCCACCATGGAGGTAAGCATGAGCGGCACTGATGAGACGCCCACAGACTGTGATGGTACGTGTCGGAGTAAACCCAGCAAGCACAATGACATAGATATTTTCTATGTTCTCACAAACCTTTCCTAGAGTAGTCAGTATATTGCAGCTTCAAAAGATTGCAAGGAGAACATTTTGAAAAGAATATATATAAATCAACTAACCATGTCTGTAAAATGCATTTTCCAATACATCTAGATTTAGCTACATTTGTGTAAGTAAAAATAACTCAATAAAAAGTAATGAAAATTGCTATAACCCATATCTATACCAACTCATGTATATACATCAAAACAAGACAAGTGTGTTGTGTGTTAACTAGCGCTGACTTATCTCTTGGTTTTTGTACCATGCATATACATGTTTTACTCTATAATCCAAGTTGCACAGCAAACATTCTACAATGTCTTGGTGAGCAAAATCTATGAATTTATGATGCAAAAAATCATGAATAAACAATTCTATCTATTTCCTATGGTAATGGCATAACTATTGCACACAAAAAAACAATGGCCCTGAAACAAAACCATAAAACATATTTTTTAAAACCCTAAATAGTATGAAAAGTCATCACCACATTTTGACTTAGAAAAGCATTGAAAAAACATTGAATGCTTTATACGACAGACTAAATAGGAATGTATAAATAGAAAGGCTTTTTTGGCATAATTGCATAACCTAAGTTAAATAAACCTAGCATTTTTGTAAAGAAAAAACCTTTTCATTCACAAAAACACTTGGAAAGGGAGAGAAATGTAAATCAAAATTCAGAATATTGTATGCATAATTTAAAAAAATAAATAAAAAAATACAAGCCCTATTGAACAGTAGTAGGACACCAGCACCGAGCCCAAATGTAACTTTGCATCAATGCATTTCCTAGAAATGTAAAGTTAGAGGTTATATGTCTTGGTCAATAAATATATCTCTGTTGTAATTGCAGGAAAACTTAAATGTTTTTATATGTTATACAAAGTCAGTTGGAAGTTTATAAATGTAAATAGTGAAATTTGAAATTACTTCAATCTTCATAACCATGTATCCCACTGTAATAGAGTCTTAGGAATGGATTGGTGCCGCCCCATGGTAAATAGTAGAACTGTTTTAGTATGGTTTGCCAACTTACTTAATTCCCGCCATCATGTTCTCAGAATACCTGTATCTGGACATATGCTTTAGAAAAATCCGCTTAGCGCTACAAAGCCAAGTAGTGTCAGGCAGGACTTTGCTCATTGGCCAAGAATGTCAGCTGAGTGCCCTCAGCCAATGAGCGCAGTCCTGGATCTGCTGTGCTTAGCTTTATATAGAAATTTAGTGTCAGACAAACATATCTAACAGGCTCTTGCTTAATGTCTGTTGTAAGTCACATGAAGACTTACATGGATTGAAATGTGAATCCCTACATTGCAACATTAAAGTGTATTCAATACATAATGATTCTTTTTTACTGATGAATTGACTATCATTTTGTTTTTTCATTTTATACCACTGTTTGTTTAATTACGTTAAGTGATACTGTGATACATTAGAGGCAGCTTGTTTATTTTATACATTGTTTGTTTGGTCTGGATTTTACCAGCATTGATAGGTTGTGGGTTTCCTATTTAACAAGCAGCATCTATATTTGATAGATTTTTATTTACTTTTATTTTACCTCATTTAGGAAGACCATAATGTAGGGCACAATCAGACTTAATCTAAGTATACCTTTAGTTTTAGCACTTGGGAGATCCAGGTAAGTTGTCAAACTTTACTAAATTGGTTTGAGAAATGAAATTGGGACAACGTTGGGGCATCATCACCAGTGGGATGTAGTGGTTTGAACTACTCTTTTATTTAACTATTGATCGGTATCATTATGCATACACCAATTAAAGACATTGCAAATGTACATGAAGTAATTTGCCTGGTGGATCATGTCCTCATGAAATATACCAATATACTTTTATACTCTGGAGTTTATTTATGTGACTATAATCTGAATACAACTAAACTTGATATGTGATCTAAGTCTCCACGCATTACTGCACATCCCTTTATTTTATCTTGCTGAAAAAACATTTGAATCGTATATGTTGTAATATGATTCAACTCTTATCCACAATTGCCCCCTAGTGGTAAGAATTCATAAATATAAATAAATAAGCCTCATACTGTGAATAGATTTTTTTTTTTTTTATTAGTCCTTAAAATGCTATGTCTAATGTAGAAATTAACCGCTGTTGGGTATTAAAAACAAGTTAAACTCACTGTATTAATGCTTGTAGTGTAACTCACCTATTCACTTTAGAATTGTGTTTCTTTAAAATAAAATAGTGTAACATAGCATACCTTGAATAATTATCTAGCACTGACAATTAGCTATCACAGTGAAAGACTACTAAGCAATTAAAATTATGTAAATTTCAACAATTTAATTATCTCACATTTGCTAATTATATATGTATGTTAGCAGCTAATAATGATCCATTAACGTTGTCAAAGATATCAAAATGCCACAATTCAAATACTTTTTTTTTTTTTTTTTTTTTTAATTCTTTATTTTTGCAGTGCAGATAATTATTACAAACTGGCTCTAGGTACCCCAACGGCATTCCTGGAGCTGCTTGGCATAGATAACATGTAGGGTTTGCTAGGCAGTGCACATTTTTTTTTTTAAGGTATATTAGATACAGGCTAGTGTTACATGCAGGTATTATTATGTACTATTTGCTGTGTACAGGCTTTAGATGAAGAGAAAAAAAAAAAAAAAAAACATCACCCACTATGCCCCCCAGCTACATATGACTGAATTTAGGTTGATGCTGTGTGGTAGGTGAGATTTCAAGATTACCACGATTTAGACAAGATTACCATGAGCCAAGATCAGAAAGTTCGTTTTCAGAGAGTCTCTTCGTGACCGTGCAGCCCATGCCCTCCTTGCGACTCCCGCGGGGTTGATTTACAGGTGCTGCACGGCAGTCCGGGAGTGATTTGCGGCAACCGGCTTGCTTGACCTGGACCCCGGTGTGTTCGGAGATAGGTGTGTCTCGGAGTGCGGGCTGTTGGATCCTGCTGTTAGGTGAACGCTGGCTTGCTGTGCCCCTTTCTCTGCCGCCGGTTCCTGGCCCTCCTTCCTCATGGAGCCGAGAGCTTGTGTTGAGCTTCCTGAGGTAGGTATTTCGTTATGGTGCTAGGGTGTGTGTTTGCCGCTATTCTTTGTGGGATTTAGCTCGGTTGGTGCTTCTGGTCTGCGGAGGTTGCGGTGAATGTGGCGTTCATGCTCTCAGTTCTATGTGCCGTGTCACGCAGCCGCCGCCGCCATCTCAGGGTCGGCACTTGGGCTGCAGATCAGTTTGGCATCGGACAAAGTTGGGTGATCTTTCCTTTGTACCGCTTGTTCGCGCTCGGTCGCGCACATGGTTGGTGCGCGGCGGCCATCTTGAGGACCCCTGCTCTGCAAGCTCTTTTCGGTGGGGTGGTTGTTTAGGCCCCGTCAGTATAGCCATAGCGGCCAATGGAGACCGGGATAACCCCCCCGGTCCGGAGGGGGGGGGGAGGCAAGACGCCGGCCGGAGACCCGGAAGAGCGGCCGTCTCTGCCCGGCTCAAGCTCCAGCGAGCTTCGGGCCTCGTCGGGTTACTTCGGGCGCCAGTCAGGGTCATGAAAGGTATCCCCGTGTGCCCCATCAGTTGGGGGTCCCAGTGGGCACCAGTGTGGACCTGTGGTTGCCTTTGGCTCCTAGTTGGCTCCGATTCTTCAGGCCCTGAAGCGGGAGCTCAGACAGAGCACGTCTGATCCCGCCGGCGGTCAGGCCCCGCCCCCCCAATTCAAATACTTTTTAACTACATTTTACCATTACAGTGAAAAAAGGCCTATACAAATAGTGCAAAAAAGATAGATGCCCAGATGTTTTAAAACTACAGCTTTTATTATTATTATTATTTTATTATTTATATAGCGCCAACAAATTCCGTAGCGCTGTACAAAAAAAGTGAAGTAATTAAACATTAAAAGATACTTCAAATACCAAAAAAAAAATGTACTTAATGAATCAGTTTTGGTGTAGTCCATAACGCTGAGTCTCACTGCTCAATGCTCTGCCTTTTAAAATCTAAATCACTTTGTTTATACAGCTCTAGTCACATCTCCCCTGGGTGTGACTCACATGAAAAAAATGCTTCGTTTTGCAGCACAGTGGTTTTTTTTTCAGAAGATTTTATCTTCTGTTCTGTTAATTAAACTATAGTCACACTCAAGACGATGCTGTATGCTATAGCAGGCAATTGACATGGTAGGAGATAAAGAATTGAAGATTATACTAGCGTTGGTGTACTAATAATCTTAATTTTAATAATGACAGGAGGCAAATATTTTGCATTACCTTTCTTTACTAACTCCATAGCAGCAAAGAATAAACAGGAGAAATAAAGAACCAATCAGAAACTGTCAGAGTGTATATAAGGGAACACATATCCAAAGCACTTCCTCTTTCTTTGCTGCCCCATCACAAGTCAAGTCAGAGTACTGGTTCACTGTTTCTGTTTTATATAACCTATTGTGTTTGGCTAATTTTATTAACCTTTCCTGTGGGTGTGACGTGGGGTTCTCTCTTTACCTCCCCTTCTCTCGGGGGACTTTACTCTCCGGTTTTCTGTAGGGATCCTCTCCCCCTTTCTTCCCAGGCCCTCTCTGCTCAAAGTGTGAGACACAGCTAGTGGAGGTGTGGCTAAGGCTATTTAAAAAAGTTATGTAACTACTAGCAGTTTTAGTGCATAGATCTTGCCCCTGCAGTTTCACGTCTCAATTCTCTGTGGTTTAGGAGTTAACTCACTTTGCTTATGCAATCAAAGTCACACCTCCCCTGGCTTTTAATCATGCTGCCGCCATGAAAAAGTTTCCATTTTTTTCAGCAGCTTTTATAGCACAGTGTTTTTACCTTAGACGTTCTCACATCCTGTTCTGTTTCAAGGATTGTAGAAACGACTAATCCCTGATTTAATAAAACAATTATTTACCTAAAGGAAAAAAACAACAATATTTACACTTGCTATGCTATACCTAAAGTAATGTAAGATATTTATTTTGACTATTGACAAAAAAAAATCTGGGAATCTTGCACCCCTAGCCCAGTAAGCAAAATCCCGAACCCCACCCTTAATGACCTGCTATCTGGGAAACAGAGCATCCGAATGTATGAGTACCGAATGCAGACATCCTATTTGATGCCTCAGCATACAACCAATAGATCCCATCTGGTGACCCCCCCACGCATTTCTTGGTGTTGACATGTCTGAGATTCCCTTCTGTAAGGGGGGGGACCATATGGGTTTCTTCGACTGTACTACTGTTTTCGGACATTCCATGGCTATACTGTATACGCAATGTTCTGTGTAATGTGTTTAATATCAGATGGCAAGTCTAAATAAAGAATACATTTTTTTTTTTTTAAATAACGATACGGGGAGCTAAGATGGAGGCACCCAGTTGAACCACAAAAATGTCTGCATTCCTACATTTTATTTTATTATTACACCTCACAAATACATAATTGTTAAATATAGGGATAAGTAAATAATATTAAAAAAATTCCGGGGAAGTGGACACTTCCTTTTAAAATTCAGGAAACATAAACAACACTGTGTTGAATAGAATTTATCGCAATACTAGTGTAAACACACTGAAAAGTTCATTTCTTTAAAAATGTAACTATGTAGATTCCAAAACGTTTGAAAATCAGGCTAAAATGTTGGCAAATGGCGTCAAGCATAATCAATATTTATTTGAATAATTCTATTGACATTTTATTAAATCCAGGACACAAGTGAAAATTCACTGGGATCTAAACTAAAGCAGCAACAAGAAGTCTTACCATTATTATTGACTTTAAAAAAATCATATAACTTAGCCAACACTTTAATCTCTCTAAAGCTGCATTCAATAATGTATACATATGATCTATGCAAAAGCTTGTTTGTGTAGAACAGGGGTTTGCAAACCCAGTCCTTAAGTACCCCCTACCAGTCCAGGATTTAGGGATTACCTTGTCATGTCTAAAGTGTTTAATTTTTTTTATTTTTCTAAAAACACCTTACATACAACTAGGAGATCCCTAAATTCTGGACTGTTAGGGGTTACTTGAGGACTGGGTTGGGAACCACTGGTGTAGAGCAAGAAATGTCAGTGTTTATTCCTCCGTACTCCAAAGTCACTGCCAAAATCAGGTACATATTTAATATGGAACAGTTAACTGCACCCTTGGATGACACATTATTTAAAAATTCCAGTAAATTGTATCTGGTCAATTTAATAAAACACTACTATTTAGAAAAAAACAAAAACCTTAACTTATCTCTTTCCCTACTTTCTATTATCTTCTTCCTGGTTCTCTCTCCCTACCAGTTTATACTCAACCCTTTAAAAAAAAACTAGTGCACCTTGTTTAAATGCTAAAGTCATAGCTACCCTTACGAAAAACTCATTGTTCTTTATATTGTAATGTTAGCATTGATTAGATACATAAGAACAATTAGAATAAACTATAATTGAAGATTATGCTAGCGCTAGTGTACTTATAATCTTAATTTTAATAATGACAGGAGGCGAGTATTTTGCATAAACTCTCTTTACTAACTCCACATAGCAGTAAAGAAAAGTGAAAACATTAACCAATCAAAAAGTAGTAGGAGGTATAGTATTCACAGTGATGAGGCTACTCCCCCTCTTTCAAAAGCGACATCAAATACACATAAAAATATTTTAAAGAAACGGATAAAGTCTTGAAACATGCACCAACGGGTGACTTTCCAAAGTGCGAAGTCCTAGAGGTTAGAGGATGGCCCAAACATGCACCAACAGGTGACTTTCCGAAGTACGAAGTCCTGGTGGCTGAAGGAAGGTCCAAACATGTCCATCCTGAGCGTAAGCTGTAATGTCTTGAAGTTATGCTGAAAAAGAGCGTGGAAAAGGTTAGGAACCGGTCTGGCAACTGTTTGCAGTGATGTAATAAACCCAACACAGATTCCACTGAAAGGTAAAACTAGTCTAAGTATGACAGTGATTAGTAACAAGGCTGTAGCTAAACAAGGTACAAGTCCGATTAAATGAGGAGTAAGGAGACAGAGAAAAAAGGAAGGAATATACAGAGTATAGGTATACTTACATGAGATCTCATCCTTCAGAGTATAGGTATACTTACATGGGATCTCATTCCTCGAGGGTGTGGAGGGTGGGAAAATACTCGCCTCCTGTCATTATTAAAATTAAGATTATAAGTACACTAGCGCTAGCATAATCTTAAATTTTACCACATGACAGGAGGCTTCATATTTTGCATTTTTAACGCTGAAACAGGAGAGACGTGGCTGGCCCGGAGTTCGGGCGGAAGTAGAAGGTCCGAAAGGTTGATTCTCGTGACCAATCTGCGGCTCGTAGGATGTCTGCCAGGGACGCGCCTGCGGCGAAAGCTGATGAGGCCGCCGCACCCCGGACGGAGTGGGCTCCGAAGGTCTCCTCTACGCCCGCCAGAGATAGAATCCATCTTACCCATCTGGCCAGGGTGGTGGTAGAGACTGGTACATGGGGTCTAACGTAGGACACCAAGAGTTGGCCCGAAGGTGAGACCCGCAATCGGGATGTCACTTCCACGTACCGATGCAGGGTGGACACCACGCAGAGAAGCGGTTCTGTAGGGAAAAAAGGGTAGAAAACTGATGTGGAATCGGATTTCGTACGGTGTGAAATTTGGAAGGTAACACCCTCCGGGGAGACCGAAAAAGCATCGATGTCGAATGCTCGTACGTCCGAGACTCTGCGGAACGTGACCAAACAAAGTAGAAGTGTCAGTTTAGCTGATAGCTGTCGGAGCGAGAGTCTGTTGTTGTTTGGCCAGTCCCTAAGGAATTGTAGGACGATCTCGACGTCCCATAGTCGGGAATATTTAGGTCTTGGAGGCCTCTGTAGTCTGATGCCCCTGAGAAGACGGCATACCAATGGGTCTTTTCCAACGGGATCCCCTGGGTCGGAACGTGGGCTGCCGAAATTGCGGAGCGTATGACGTTGAGGGATCGATAAGATCGGCCCGTGGAGAAGAGGTGAGAGAGGAAATTCAAGATGGCTGTTATAGGTGCCGTGCCGTAAAGGGATCGAAATTCCGTTCACTGCACCAAGTAGACCAGGAGTTCCATGCTGATAAGTAACATCGTCTGGTTCCTGGTGCCCATGAGTCCCATAGGAGATCTCGAGACGTTTGCGATAAGTCTTCGGTTTGCCAGGCTCCCCTGAAAGTGTCCAAGCCATCAGCGTGAGACGGTCTTCCAGGATGAGCGGGTGTTGGTTCCCTTTCGGATCCGTAAGGAGTGTTGGGTAGGATGGTATGAGGAGAGGATCCTTGTAGGATGCTGTTAGAAGATCCGGAAACCATGGTTGACCCGGCCATAGGGGTGAGATGAGGAGCAGGGATCCGCGTTGGGTCTTCAGGTATTGCATCGTCCTTGCCACCATAGCGAATGGGGGAAAGGCATACGCCCCCGAGGGTGGCCAAGGTTGGAGAAACACATCTACTGCCTTGCTCCCTGGATCTGGGAGCCAGCTGAAGTACTCGTCTGTCTGCCTGTTGTTGCGTGAAGCAAAGAGGTTTAGGTGGAGGGGACCCCTCCTGG
The DNA here is from genome assembly GCF_036172605.1 of Pelobates fuscus. NCBI lineage: Eukaryota > Metazoa > Chordata > Amphibia > Anura > Pelobatidae > Pelobates > Pelobates fuscus. The sequence continues at coordinate 93,108,474 of NC_086324.1, read as the reverse complement.
CCGAAAGACGTTGGAAGATCGCTGGGTCCAGTCTCCAGTCGCTGCTGTCCCGCCAGTGGCGTGAGAACCAGTCCGCTGTCAGGTTCGTGTCTCCCAGGAGGTATTCTGCCATCAGGGAGATTCTCCGGGGTAGACAAAATTCGAAGATGTCCTTCGTGATTTTTGACAGGAGCCTGGATCGTGCTCCTCCCAGGCGATTGATGTAGCGGACCGCTGAGACGTTGTCCATCCGGAGGAGGATGCAGCAGTCCGTGCGGTCTCTCGCCAAGCTGCGGATCGCGAACGACCCCGCCAGGAGTTCTAAGCAGTTTATGTGGAGGTTGGTTTCTTGTGAAGTCCAAGTGCCTCCTGTCGATCCGCCCCCGCCTGTGGCGCCCCAGCCCCAAAGGCTGGCGTCTGATTCCAGAACGATGTCGGGAGAATTCCCAAAGATGGCTCGGCCATTCCAAGCCTCCATGCTGTCCAACCACCATCCGAGTTCTTCCTTGATTTCTTCCGTTACCAGAATGTTCTGGTCGTAGGAAGGGTTCTGGTGGAGGAAGGAGGCCTTGAGATGTTGCATCGCCCTGTAGTGTAGTGGGCCTGGGAAGATTGCCTGAATCGATGCGGACAGTAGACCCACGATCCGAGCTAGGTTGCGGAGAGGAATGGTGTGGCAGCGGATGACCCTGCGTAGTTCCTTCTTGATGGCTGTGATCTTCGAGATCGGGAGTCGTAAGGTGCTGGTCCTGGAGTCTATCTCGAAGCCCAGGAACTGTATCGTCTGGGCTGGGAATAGTTCCGATTTTTGGTAATTTACCACGAAGCCTAGGGACGTCAGGAGTTGAATGGTATATCGTGTGTGTTGCGTTAGACTGTACCTGTCTGAGGAGAACAGTAGCAGGTCGTCCAGGTAGATAATGCACCGAATTCCTTGAGTTCGTAGTCGTGATACAACCGGTTTGAGAAGCTTGGTGAAGCACCACGGTGCTGAGCTGAGGCCGAATGGGAGACATGTGAACTGCCAGGGTTGGTTTTGCCATAGGAATCTGAGGAATTGACGGCAAGATGCATGGACGGGGACCGACAGGTAAGCGTCCTTGAGGTCTAGCCTCGTAAACCAGTCCCTGTCTTGTAGAAGGTCTCTCAGAAGATGGATGCCCTCCATCTTGAAGTGCCTGTACGTTACAAAAGCGTTGAGCCCCTTCAAATTTATAACCGGACGGAACTCTCCAGATTTCTTTTTTACTAGGAAAATGTTGCTGAAGAAACCCTGTCCGTCGTGAGCCGGTTCTATCGCCCCTTTCGTTTTGAGCTCTCATAGTTCGCCGTCGATCAGGCGGCGGTCCTCCTGGGAGCATTGAATGGGATGCGGAGGAGTGAGCTGGTAAGGGGGTTCTACGAAGTCGATGACGTAGCCCCGAACTGTCTGGAGGATCCATGCGTCCGTGGAGATGGTTATCCAGTTCTGAAAAGACAGAGCAATACGGCCTGCGGTATAAGGGGTAAGTGAAACAAGAGGCATGATGTTGCTTACCTGTGGGGAAGCGTGCTCTGCCACGGTTACGAGGTCCTCTGCCTCGGTCTGCTCCTCGGGTATAGGAGAAGGGTTGTCTGAAGCCCACTTCTGGGTAGAAGGGCTGTGGTCTGTGTGACCGGGGGCCAGAAGGCCAGAATCGGCTGGCTGCTTGGCCCCTGTAGCGGCCAGCCCGCCCAAAAACACCCCGAATGGGGTAGCCTCTGAAGACTCGCTTCATAGATGTCTGAGCCTTATTCAGGGACGTAAAGATGTTAACATGCTTGTTCAGCTCTTTTAGGAAGGGTTCCCCAAATAATTTGCCCTGTGCCAACGGTCCCAGCTCTTTGGTGCCCAATTCCACCAGTTTTCCGTCAATATGGAGTAATGCTGCCTTGCGCCTCTCAGAGGAGAGGGCTACGTTGGTGTTACCAACAAAACAGAAGCACCTTTGTGCCCATTCTCTGATATCATGTGCCCACTCTTTAACCATGCTAGAGTCAAACTGATCGGCTCTAGTGAATGCATCATCTGCCAGGTACAATATGCGGGAGAGCGGGTCGATTGAGTCCAGCAGTTTATCTTGGACCCCGTGGAATCCTTTCTCCACGCCCCATCGAGGGTCGCGGCCACCCCGGGACATAAAGGTGTTCATCACCTGGTCAAACTCCGGGGTCTGCGTTACGTGGTCGGGAAGCGAGGGGCGCGGGCATTCAGAGCGTAGACGGTAGCGCACCGTTTGGTCGAGTGGTTTACGGAGCCAGCGGTGCATAAATTTGGAGAGGTGATCGGGGGGTGTCCAGTCCCCAGAGCGTGGATGGCGGATATTCCGAGGGTCAAACAGACGTTGCCCTGTGGGGTCTAGGATGGTACCCTCTTCTTGAGCAGGCGTGAGGTCGTCTGGTAACTGAATGTCATCCAGGAAGGTGCCTTGTAAGAAGCCCGTATGGGAGCCGGAATCTGAGTCCCAATTGTCATCTTGTGGATCAGAGTCCGCAGCTTGCCACTCATCCAACACGGCCATAGAGCGCGTGTGTTCTTCCTCCTCATCCGAGGAGTAGTGGGCAGGTGTAGGTGGGGCTGGCCTATGACGTTTGGGTGCCTTACCCTTGGCTGGTGTATCGCCCGCTTTCTCACCTTTCCAGTGACGTTTGGCGAGGCGTGGGTCCGCCAGTACGTGTGACTCCGAGGCCTCAGAGTCCTCGTCCTGAGGTTGTGTGAGCGTGGCTTTTTTGGGTTTGTCGGTAGATGCCGACATAACTCTGGACAGCGCTTTCTCCATAGAGGCGGAGATGGCTTCTGCAATCATAGACTGGAAGTCCGCAGGGGTTTGGGATGCTTCCATAGTGGATATGGTGTTGGCACAGGGTAGATGGGCTAGGGGTCAGGTGGTTATGATATGCACTCAGTAATAATAATAAAATCGGTAATAACAACACCCCAGCAGGGTGTGTGGTAGTATAGGTACAAGTAATAGTACCCGAACCCCAGCAGGGTAGATTGGGTTTTCTTGCTGGGCCGCACCCAGAAATGTGTATATATATATATAACTGTGAGGGTGGCATGAAATCCACCTAATGTGAAATCAATATGGGGTTGGGATGCCCCTTTAATATATACATATATATAGGTGGCACGAAATCCACCTGATGGCAGCAGTGCAATAAGGGCTTCACCCTGTTGGAATTGTAGGTGGCACAAAATCCACCCAGTAAGTAAGTAAGGAATAATAATAATAACAGTGGACTCACCACTGAGAAAAGGCCAGCAGCCTCTGAATCCTTACAGGAAAAAAAAACGCCTGTGACCCCTGCCAGAGCACTAACGAGAAGTTGCAGCTGAAATGATATCCCAGACGACTGGTATGAGCGTGTGTGATCGGAGACCGGCACTGCGGAGATCGTGTGACTCCCAAAATGGCGGCCGAGAATCTCGCGAGACGCAAGATCCAAGATGGCCGCCGGGAAAGAAGTTTCCCGGCGTGCCGGCAAAACAGAATGCTGCTGGGGAGCCGCACGGGAGTACTAGGGACAGGGTGAGCGTTACCCTGAGGGGAAAACAAGCTGGGAAGCCAGCGTAAACGAAGGGGTAATGAAGGGGTATAAAACGGAGAGACCCTGAGGGGAAATAATGACATAAAACATATGAAAATAAACATGAAATGAAAGGGGTAACCCCCCAGGGTAGGAGGGAGAAGTCTCCCAGAAGAAAACAGAATGTAAGAAAATAGAAAAATAACATATAAAATAGGAATACAATACAAATAAAGGGAAGAGCCTGAAACTCTGACCTGTCTGCTGATGGAGCAGTAAAGAAAGAGGGGGAGGAGCCTCATCACTGTGAATACTATACCTCCTACTACTTTTTGATTGGTTAATGTTTTCACTTTTCTTTACTGCTATGTGGAGTTAGTAAAGAGAGTTTATGCAAAATATGAAGCCTCCTGTCATGTGGTAAAATTCCGAGTGCTTTCCATTGAAATATTTCTCATTTGTCACTACTTCTTAAAGGGACACTATAGTCACCTGAACAACTTCAGCTTAATGAGGTTGTTTAGGTGAGTGCTACAGCTACCCGGAGCCTTTTTCTTGTAAGCACTGTATTTTCTGAGAAAATGCAGTGTTTACATTGGAAGCTTGGAACACCTCTTGTTGCAGTCAATCAGACGGCCACCAGAGGGACTTCCGAGTTCAGAGGCCCTAAAAAGGCCTCTCGTCCGATGCATTCTGGGTGAATGCATCAGACGGGCTATCAGCACACAAAGCACTGTGAACGCGCTTTGTGTGCTGACAGCCTGTCAGCACTGCTGTGGGCGTGGCTTCAGCTGACAGCTGAAGCCCGAACCCACAGGGATGCTGTCTGGCCACAATAGTGGTTGAAGGGAGGGGGGGGACGGACCTACTCTCCTCCCCCCCCCCCCCCGGCCCCCACCCCTGAGCGGTGAGTGGGGGCCCTAAAAATAAGGGTGGCACATACTGCCCCCCCGGCCCCCACCCCTGTGCGGCGGGTGGGGGCACTAAAATTATCAATAAGGGGGGACCTATTGTCCCCCCCGGCCCCCACCCCTGTGCGGTGGGTGGGGGCCTTAAAATAAAAAATAAGGGGGGGACATACTGCCCCCCCCGGCCCCCACCCCTGTGCGGCGGGTGGGGGCCCTAAAATTCACAATAAGGGGGGGGGCCTACTGCCCCCCCCCCTGGCCCCCACCCCTGAGCGGTGGGTGGGGGCCCTAAAATTCACAATAAGGGGGGGGACCTACTGCCCCCCCCCCCCCGGCCCCCACCCCTGAGCGGTGGGTGGGGGCCCTAAAATTCACAATAGGGGGGGGACCTACTGTCCCCCCCCGGCCCCCACCCCTGTGCGGCGGGTGGGGGCCCTAAAATTCACAATAAGGGGGGGGACCTACTGCCCCCCCCCCGGCCCCCACCCCTGAGCGGTGGGTGGGGGCCCTAAAATTCACAATAGGGGGGGACCTACTGTCCCCCCCCGGCCCCCACCCCTGTGCGGCGGGTGGGGGCCCTAAAATTCACAATAAGGGGGGGGGACCTACTGCCCCCCCCCCGGCCCCCACCCCTGAGCGGTGGGTGGGGGCCCTAAAATTATCAATAGGGGGGGACCTATTGTCCCCCCCCGGCCCCCACCCCTGAGCGGTGGGTGGGGGCCCTAAATACAAAGGGGGTGGGGACCCTAGTTAACCCTCTCCCCCCCCCCCCCCCCCCAAAAAAAAAAAAACTTATCTCCCTACCTACCCCCTCACCCTAAAAATAATGAGGGGGGACCCTTTAACTAAAAACCTGTAAAGAAAAAAAAAATAAGATAAAAACAACTTACCATTCGATGTTTTCTTTCTTCTAAAATCTTCTTTCTTCAGCCCCAAAAAAGGCCAAATAAAAATCCATAATAACCGACGCAATAAAAAAAAAAAAAAAAAAACCCGAGCGCAAAAAAAATAATCCATCTTCACCCATGGAGGGCTCCGCGCAGACTGAGCTCCGCAGGGCGGGGGAAGGCTTATAAAGCCTTGCCCCGCCCTGCAATTAGGCTAAGAACACTCTGATTGGTGGGTTTAAGCCAATCAGAGTGCTCTTTGTCATTTTACAAGCGTGGGAAAGTTCTTTGGAATTTTCCCACGCTTGTAAAATGACACAGAGCAATGTGATTGGATGGCTTGAAATCCATCCAATCACAGTGCTCTTTGTCATTTTACAAGCGTGGGAAAGTTCTTTGGAATTTTCCCACGCTTGTAAAATGACACAGAGCACTGTGATTGGATGGATTTCAAGCCATCCAATCACATTGCTCTGTGTCATTTTACAAGCGTGGGAAAATTCCAAAGAACTTTCCCACGCTTGTAAAATGACAAAGAGCACTGTGATTGGATGGCTTGAAATCCATCCAATCACAGTGCTCTTTGTCATTTTACAAGCGTGGGAAAATTCTTTGGAATTTTCCCACGCTTGTAAAATGACACAGAGCACTGTGATTGGATGGATTTCAAGCCATCCAATCACATTGCTCTGTGTCATTTTACAAGCGTGGGAAAATTCCAAAGAACTTTCCCACGCTTGTAAAATGACAAAGAGCACTGTGATTGGATGGCTTGAAATCCATCCAATCACAGTGCTCTTTGTCATTTTACAAGCGTGGGAAAATTCCAAAGAACTTTCCCACGCTTGTAAAATGACACAGAGCACGGTGATTGGATGGCTTGAAATCCATCCAATCACAGTGCTCTTTGTCATTTTACAAGCGTGGGAAAGTTCTTTGGAATTTTCCCACGCTTGTAAAATGACACAGAGCACTGTGATTGGATGGCTTGAAATCCATCCAATCACAGTGCTCTGTGTCATTTTACAAGCGTGGGAAAATTCCAAAGAACTTTCCCACGCTTGTAAAATGACAAAGAGCACTCTGATTGGCTTAAACCCACCAATCAGAGTGTTCTTAGCCTAATTGCAGGGCGGGGCAAGGCTTTATAAGCCTTCCCCCGCCCTGCGGAGCTCAGTCTGCGCGGAGCCCTCCATGGGTGAAGATGGATTATTTTTTTTTGCGCTCGGTTTTTTTTTTTTTTTTTTTATTGCGTCGGTTATTATGGATTTTTATTTGGCCTTTTTTGGGGCTGAAGAAAGAAGATTTTAGAAGAAAGAAAACATCGAATGGTAAGTTGATTTTATCTCATTTTTTTACAGGTTTTTAGTTAATGGTCCCCCCTCATTATTTTTAGGGTGAGGGGGGTAGGTAGGGAGATATTTTTTTTTGGGGGGGGAGGGTTAACTAGGGTCCCCCCCCCCCTTTGTATTTAGGGCCCCCACCCACCGCTCAGGGGTGGGGGCCGGGGGGGACAATAGGTCCCCCCCCCTTATTGATAATTTTAGGGCCCCCACCCGCCGCTCAGGGGTGGGGGCCGGGGGGGGGACAGTAGGTCCCCCCCCCTTATTGATAATTTTAGGGCCCCCACCCGCCGCTCAGGGGTGGGGGCCGGGGGGGGGACAGTAGGTCCCCCCCCCTTATTGATAATTTTAGGGCCCCCACCCGCCGCTCAGGGGTGGGGGCCGGGGGGGGGGGACAGTAGGTCCCCCCCCCTTATTGATAATTTTAGGGCCCCCACCCGCCGCACAGGGGTGGGGGCCGGGGGGGGGACAGTAGGTCCCCCCCCTTATTGATCATTTTAGGGCCCCCACCCGCCGCTCAGGGGTGGGGGCCGGGGGGGGGGGACAGTAGGTCCCCCCCTTATTGATCATTTTAGGGCCCCCACCCGCCGCACAGGGGTGGGGGCCGGGGGGGGACAGTAGGTCCCCCCCCTTACTGATCATTTTAGGGCCCCCACCCGCCGCTCAGGGGTGGGGGCCGGGGGGGGCAGTAGGTCCCCCCCCTCATTGATAATTGTAGGGCCCCCACCCGCCGCTCAGGGGTGGGGGCCGGGGGGGGACAGTAGGTCCCCCCCTCATTGATAATTTTAGGGCCCCCACCCGCCGCACAGGGGTGGGGGCCGGGGGGGGACAGTAGGTCCCCCCCCTTACTGATCATTTTAGGGCCCCCACCCGCCGCTCAGGGGTGGGGGCCGGGGGGGGCAGTAGGTCCCCCCCCTCATTGATAATTGTAGGGCCCCCACCCGCCGCTCAGGGGTGGGGGCCGGGGGGGGACAGTAGGTCCCCCCCTCATTGATAATTTTAGGGCCCCCACCCGCCGCACAGGGGTGGGGGCCGGGGGGGGACAGTAGGTCCCCCCCTCATTGATAATTTTAGGGCCCCCACCCACCGCACAGGGGTGGGGGCCGGGGGGGGGACAGTAGGTCCCCCCCCTCATTGATAATTTTAGGGCCCCCACCCGCCGCACAGGGCGGGTGGGGGCCCTAAATTATTATTGATAATTTTAGAAAGCGAGCTGAGCTGTCAGTCAGACAGCTCAGCTCGCGAACGCGCATTCCGCGCACATGCGCGGTAAAGCGCTCAGGTTCTTCATAGGGCGGCATTCAATGCCGCTCTATGAAGAACGCGATTGGTCCAGCGCGAAGCCGTCCCATTGGGCCCCGCGATTTCGTCATTTTGACGAAAAAGGGGGCGCGGCCTAGCGGGGAGCTCGGCGCTGGAACGGAGGTAAGTTTTTAATATAAAAACACCGATTTTTTTTTTTTAATGAATGAAAGTTCATATAAAAGCAAGAAGGAAGGCTGGGGGACCTGTCTTTCTTGCTTTTATATGGTGACTATAGAGTCCCTTTAAATGTGTAATCTTTGCATTCTTGTTTCTTTCACTTTCAATAAAAATGTATTGCTAATGCTTTGATGTATTTACTGTCCATCCCTGCAATAGAAATGCAGGGTGAAATGGGCTGGCCAGAGGTTGACCATATTCAGTAGATCAACTGGCTATAAGGCCTACAAACATAAATAGTAAGGGGTTAAATACAGTATTAGATCTGGTGATTTTTATTGTTTTAATATAGAATATTGCATTCATTTTTTGCATCATAAAAATACTCATCATATCAGGAAAACCTGGTTTACAGTTTTTGATATAAAAATGAAATGCACTATTAACCTGTGAATAATAATAAAAAAGTTAGATATAGTTCTAGTACTCTGATTTGAAGTAAGAAAAGAAACTATAAACATACATAACTTTTTTAACAACAGATTGGTATAATCAGATAAAAATAACCCTTTGGATCTTTTACATTTTTATACTTTTTATTTTTTTAATAAAGTGTTTACACATTAAACTATAAATTAAATTAGCTTTTGATATGCATATGCTCTCCTTACTTGTATTTTGTTTGTGACTAGAAGGAAGAAAAAAAGGAAACCACTTCATGTTTTATTTTTAGGCTAATTTTAATTTAATAAAAGTGATGTAATATACATTGAACATGTAAGTGATGCATTGTTATAATTTGTAAATTATTAAGACAGGATAAAACCATATGGATGGGTATAAAATGTCCACAAAACATGGATTTGAGTAATAACATTGAGTTTTTAGCACGCATTTGAACAGACAGCATAAAGCTTGATGTATAAAAACATACTTCAGATATTGTAGGACATTCACATGGAATACGTGGCATAAGAAACTGCAAAACACATGGTCAGATGCAAGTTACAGTAACCTGTTATCTCATTGTGTAGCTGCAATGTCAAGCTGACAAAGTTGTGGTTAATTGATGCTTTATGCATCAATGCACTAAACTCTGTTTCTAAATGAATTATTGATTGGCAAATGCCATTAAATGATTATAAAGTCATTAATCAACATCCATTACTGCTTGTCTAGAATTGACCAGCCATATATACAAGTACTCCACAAATGTCACAATTATTTATTGTTTTATTGTACCCCCCGATGTATCACTTTTTCTTTAATAAAAATGTAAACATTTAGAGTGTTACTATAATTTGTACTGTTCTCTAAAGCAGTTTGGCTGATACTATAAAAAGGCATAACTACCTAAACCATATCATAAAAAATCTTCAACCACATAACGTGTTAGCCAATGCTAGGTTTCTTGCTTGGCTTGTTACTTTATTGAAAAAAATATATACACACAAATTAGAGGAAATGAAAAGTAGTTATCTCTTTACCAGCTATCGGATATACAGAATTAGAACTAGTAGAAAAATACTCAGTATTATGGAAAACAAATACAGCTTATTAACTGAGCTATAAGACCATTATTTCATGTTATAAGAAAAATTACAAAAAATAGTTTGTATGATTAAAATATGTTACATCTTTTTCTAGCCAGATTGACATTTTTATGGAGTGTTTTCCAAAATGAAAGAAGTCATTTATCCTTTCTTTGATAGGATAAATTACTTTCACAAAGTTGAGTGAAAGCCTTGTTTTTGGGGCTTATCACAAACCAGGAGTATGTAACTAAAACTGTTTCAAAATGTGAAAATGTATTTTAGATTTAGCTATCATGGTAATATAGTGTTTATTAAAATGTTGCATTGTGGTATGTATGCCAGATTTACCAGATAATTAATAGATTTTAGTAATTAATAAAGCAAAGATAAAAAATAAGTGAATTGATATTGAGTTACAAAGTAATATAGGTTTGAAAAAAGACACAGGTCCATAGATTGCAATCTTTCTAATATTTATTTTTATGCAGATGGCCCAAGAGATGGTAAAATAACAAATGATCTCCTTTCTCCCTCCCTCAATTCTGCGTATATTAGGGTAACTGTGTGTGTTTAAGGGTGACTGCTTTGGGGGATGACTGTGTCTGTGCGTGAATGCTGTTGACTATGTGGGGTGTGCTAACTGTGTTGTAGGGGTGTGTTAAGGAGTAGCTTCATGTTGGGGTGACTGTGGGAGAGAAAATTTGTGAGTGAGGCGGTTTTAGTATTGTGTAAAAATGAAAGGTGCGTTTTTTTTTTAATTGTTGGCCCCTGCTGTTAATCTTTTTAGCAGGAAAGGGTACAATGTTCCCTGGTGGTCTGGTGAGGCTACTGGGTAGGTCCCTGGTGCTGCAGGCCTTCACCTTTGGCTTGGCAAAGATTACTGTAATGCTCCCTTTAGGTGTACTATCATGAGGGAGCTTTGTCAGTTATCTGCATGCTTGTCTTCAACTGATTAAATTGTGTATACACAATTCCAGAGTACCATAGTGAAATCGGATCTGAAAAAAAAACAACCTCTTTAACCTCTTTACGGTAAAGAATTATTTCTGTAGGCAAAAATATACATATTATAACATATTTGCATCTGATATCAGATTATTTTTTTTACTTGTGGTATTTTGTACAGTTTACACTTTCTTCATTAAGTTAAATGTTAATACTTTCCAAAAGCTAACTCTGTAAAGTTAATTGTCACGGCTAAGCATGCTAGTATTAACAGCCAAAATCCCCTTTTGAAGTTGGTAAATCTCATAATCTACAATGTATCAAATAAATGGAAAATACTCCTAACACTGACAGAATGTGTGCTTTGAACCTAAAACAAACATTTATGGGTTCTGCATTTCAAAAGGATTAGCAAATGCTGTGCCTGAGATTAACAGAACTGTTTCACTGCTTTTTTTCTCTAATGTGGGAAAAGCTATTTTATTTTGTCTTCTCATTTAATTTAGAATTTGTGTTTCAATGAGAACTTATCTATACTTAAAGAAAACTTTATGTTAATCAGTGGAGTGTAAAACTTTGTAAGTTTTGCTAACTTTTTTTAAATGGCTCAGTGATTATAAAATATATCTTATTCAAAATAACTGCATAATGAGCTATGGAAAGTAACATGTTTAACTGCTATTTTCCTGGTGGGACAGTTCTGATTTTATAACAAGACACGGAGGCTCATATTGCATATCCCTTTCTTTACTGTTGACAAATAGCAGCAAAGGAAACAAACAGAATGAAAAAAGAATGAACATGTGATAACATAGGCCCCTCCCCCTCAGGTCCCAGTATAACAGGCAGCACTTCCCTTCCATTTCCCTCTTTCTTTGCTGCTCTGACACAAAGATAAGTACATGCCATATTTTCTCTTATATACTGTTCATTGATAATTTAATTGATTTTTATTTAATTTGTATTTATTTAGTCTGTTATTTCTAAGGTTAGTAATTGTGTCGTTATACACTAGCCTCAGGGCCCAGACCTCCCCTGCTTATGTAATCTTGTCTGTTTCTTCTGCTCGAGCACCTCTCTGCGCACTTCTTCTTGTTTCATATTTCCTCCGCGTAGCTTGCGGGTGCCGCGAATCCCGCGAGATTCCCGGCGGCCATTTTCTGTCATTCTGTCCCTACCTCTTAGTGTGTCGCTGGTCTGGGCCCTGGTGAGAGCGTTTTTTCCTTTGCTTAGTTTGTTTGGGTGACTAACCCATACGTCCTTTATCATGCCTAAACCCAGACTATCTACTGGGTCCGCTCACTCTGGGGAGTCGGATTCCCCAGTAATCAGAACTGAGACCCCTGTCACCTCAGATATTTCGCCTTCTATGGCGGATGGGACTACCCAACCCGGTGGACCACAGTTTCTGGCGCTACAGCGCTCAGTGACAGACGCCATTATGGCTGCTATGGGGTCTATGTCCTCCACCCTCTCCCACACCATTTCACAAGCCCTCTTGCCCCGTCCTTCAGACGAGCAACTCTCGGGCACCTCGACACCCCAGGGAGAGGTATCTAAAGGGGACTTCAAAAAGGCTGCCCGTAAGTCTAAACACTCCTCTGCCTCCAGAAACACCATGACTGGCGTACCTTCGGTCGCCCCAGAAAGCGTGTCCCATCCACGCAAAAGAGCCTTTCCGCGCCAGGCAGAACGGGCGCGGCTTTGGAAATGTGCTAGAGCACAGATTGAGAGCGGCACCGACTCAGAAATCGGGTCAAATGAGGAGGCTATGAACGAGTCAGATTCCGACTCTGATGCGGATTCCGCCGATGGCGCTCTCGACCTCCTTTCCTCTGCTCAGGCAGAGATGCCCGGAGGCGAGACGGGGACCAGGAACCCTGCGGCTGCGGGGCCATCCCTCGTGGATCCTTCGGGGGTCCCACTCTTCGACCCGGATGACCTTCATCATCCGAGGTCGGCGGAGTGGCTCCCAGCCGACCACGTTGCCACATATCTGGAAAATTGGGTCAGAAAACCCTTAAGCAAGGCGGCCCGCAACAAATTGAGGGCGGAGTGTCCTAGGCCTCTGGTGCCCAACAAGGTGTGTGACACCCCAGAGGTTGATCCAAAAATGACCCAGTTCCTCACTAAACTGGGCTGGAACCCCCGTAAAGGACTAGAGTCCGCTTTGAAGTCCTGCCAGGACAAGCACCTGGACATATTCGGGCCTTTGGCCAAATTATTTGACTTGGCGGAAGACGCCAGAGCGGAGAACCGCATGGTCGACCCTGAAGACCTTAGAGGTTGGGTCCAGAGAGCAATTTGTATTGCTGGGAGCGTAAATACCTCCCTGTCTATTGAAAGGCGTAAAGCCATATTGTTCAAAATTGAGCCAAAACTAGCCAACCTCGCCCTTACGGAGGCCGGCAAAGACGCCCAAGGACTCCTCTTCGGAGACTCCTTCATCAAAGACTTGGGGCGTTTTGTGGGGGCATTCACGGCTCTAGACAAGGCCCAGGCCTCCATGAGGCGAGTATTCCAGGGGCGGGTCTCTACCAGGGCCGGCAGAAGCAGGAGCCGTCTGTCCGGCCGCAACTATCCCCAATCCCGTGGCACGGGAAGAGGCTCCTTTCAACAGTATCACCAATACCAGGAGACCTCCCGCCCCATGTTTTTTCCATCCCGTGGACGTCAATGGCGATCCAGAGGCCTTCGGAGTAACCCAAACTCCAGACGACCATACGGTGAGTTGCCTTCTACCACACATTTCTTCTCCGGGTTACATAGGGGGCAGACTCCAACATTTTTTCCCAGCCTGGTCACAAATCACTTCAGATCCCTGGGTACTGGCCACTATTCAAGGCTTCCATATAGAACTCACCTGCCGCCCTACACACATTCCCCCTCCTCGTCCGATCCGCTTTTCCATCCAGGATCGCGGTCGGATAGACGAAGAACTTTCATCCCTCCAGTTCAAAGGGGCTATCGAACTAGCACCCCCCAGCCCTGCGGGCGTAATAAGCAATATCTTCCTAGTGGAAAAGAAAGGCGGCCAATCGAGGCCAGTCATCAATTTGCGCCCCCTCAATGCCGTAGTCAGGTACCGCCATTTCAAGATGGAGGGTATTCACCTGCTAAGGGATCTCCTCCTCCACGGAGACTGGCTAGCGAAACTAGACCTAAAAGACGCGTACCTGACAGTGCCAATAGCGGAGGCCTCTCGGGACCTCCTACGCTTTTACTGGCGACACGAAATATGGCGATTCACCTGTCTGCCCTTTGGCCTATCCTCAGCCCCGTGGTGTTTCACAAAATTTCTACGGCCCGTTATGGCCTGGCTACGCAGTCGAGGAGTTCGGCTAATCGTCTACCTAGACGATATTCTACTCATGGCTCAGGAGCGCTCCACCCTCCTCTCACACCTACGACTAGCCATAAACCTCCTGTCACGCTTAGGTTTCATAATCAACTGGGAGAAGTCATGCCTGACCCCCGCCACCCGCTTGGAATTCCTAGGTTTCCAAGTGGATTCGGGGGCAGCGACGCTGAGTCTCCCGATATCCAAGATTCGTTCCATCCGCAAAGAATTGCGCAGGGCCCTTATCCGACCCCAGCTCACCTTACGCCAATTGGCACGCCTCATAGGCCTACTGGCCTCTTCAATCCAGGCCGTGTTCCCAGGCCCACTCCACTACCGAGCGCTACAGCGCCTAAAAATCGCTCACCTAAGAGCCGGGGCATCCTACGCAGACCTAGTCTCCCTGGACAACGAGACGAAAGACGAGTTGCGATGGTGGATTCTCAACCTGTCTGCGTGGAATGGCAAAGCCATCTTCGGCTTAACGCCGGAATTCACGATCGACTCGGATGCGAGTCTACACGGTTGGGGAGCCCACTGCGAGGGCATCTCAACTGGGGGCCGGTGGTCGGAGTCCGAAGCCCGACTACATATCAATGCCCTGGAGCTTCTGGCAGGCTCCTTCGCCATCCGCAGCTTCGCCAAGGACCGTGCCCTATCATGTATTCGGCTCCGCATGGACAATGTTTCGGCGGTGAGATATGTCAACCACCTGGGTGGTACACAGTCGGCGGTCCTGGCCAGGTTGGCGAAAGATTTTTGGGAATTCTGCCTGGAACGGAACCTGATGGTCTACGCAGAGTACTTACCTGGCCTGCACAACGTCCAAGCGGACTGGGGTTCACGTTATCTTTCAGACACCAGCGACTGGAGATTAGCCAGGACGGTGTTCTCCAACATATCATCTCTTTGGGGACCATTTACCATAGACCTTTTCGCCTCCCGGCTCAATACTCTACTCCCACGCTTCTTCAGCTGGAGGCCGGACCCAATGGCGGAGGCAGTGGATGCCTTCCTACAAGAGTGGAAGGGAGGCCTCCTCTATGCCTTTCCCCCATTTTCCATGATCCCTCGCTCACTCCTGCAGACCCGCAAACACCGGGCGGAGCTAGTCATGGTCACCCCATTCTGGGAGACGCAGTCTTGGTTTCCCCAAATGCTCGAGATGACGTTGGACTATCCTCGACTCCTGCCGGGTCGCCACGACCTGCTACAAGACCCGACGGGTCGCTATCATCCCCTCCGGCTGGAGGGCTCTCTCCCACTTCTGGCGTGGCGAATCTCCGGGGACCCTGGGAAATCCAAGGAGTTTCGGACGCAACTAGACTCTTATTGGCTGCAGCATGGGCTCCCGGCACTAGACGGGCATATGGGTCAGCTTGGCGAGCTTGGGCTAGCTGGTGCATGGCTCGGAACGAGGATCCCGTTTCGGCCCCTGTAACAACGATCCTGCAGTTCCTGACGTCTCTCTTCGAAGCCGGTAAGGCTTACAGGACCATTAACCTTTACCGTTCCGCTATCTCGGCGATTCACCAAGGCTTCGAGGGCCGCCCCGCGGGACAACACCCTCTAGTGTGCCGACTCGTCAAGGGCTCTAGATTTTCAAGGCCACCCAGGCCCCGCTACTCCACGACCTGGGATGTTTCAGTTGTATTGGCTTTCCTCTCATCCTGGCCCGCTAACGCGGGACTCTCCCTCAAACAGCTGTCGGCCAAATTGGTGTGCCTGCTCTGTCTCATCTCATGCAAGAGAGTCTCGGATGTCAGTGCACTGGACGTCGATGCCAAGTCATACACCCCGGACGGGGTAACTTTTAACATCAGCAGACACACTAAGACGTCCATCAAAGCGGTATCCTACCCTAGTTTCCCTGCCTCTCCTTCGCTATGCCCAGTGACCTGCCTTCGTGAATACGAATCTCGCACCGAACCACACCGATCTACTGCCTCCCGTCAGTTGTTCTTATCTTTCCGCCCCCCTTTTCACCCAGTTTCCAGCACTACCTTATCACGCTGGGTGAAATGGCTGCTGGCCCAAGCGGGCATTGACACTACAGTGTTCGGCGCCCACTCAGTACGAGGGGCTTCGGCCTCTTCTATGATGTCTGCGGGCGCCCGCCTGGAAGACATTATGAGAACAGCTGATTGGTCTAGGGAATCTACCTTCCGAGAATTCTACTTTCGGCCGGCCCCACACACATTCGCCGTAATAATGGATCAGCTTTAAACTTGCAATATGAGCCTCCGTGTCTTGTTATAAAATTGCATGATTTTGCTATTACATGACGAAAAGTCATGATTTTATTAAAGACACGGAGGCGAGTATTGCCCCACCCTTTTTTTTGTTACTCTCACGCTGGTAAGTATATATCTCCCCACCCAAATTACTCATACCACGATACACCACATGTTATAGTTTGGGACGGTAAGTGGGGCCGTCCTTATACTTGTTGTTTTCAATAATTACTGGATATGTTAACATTGATTGTTTTGTGGGATTGTATATACAAGGGTCTTTGTTCTCACTGGTGTAACCTTGTAACTAGTTACAAGTATCGACTTTAACCTGTTGGCTCCTGTCCTTTATATCTCCACAGCTTAATCTGGCAAGACGTCTAGCAAGGGTCCAGTTTATTGGTCTCCTCCCGCTGTCCTCCATCGGTCCTATGGATTCTACGGCCACACTTCCCAGTTTGTGATGTTATACCTCCTCGGTTTTTTCTGTTATTACCTTGGGACTTTATTCTCGCATTACTCTAGTTATGGACATTGTTCTTTGGTCGCATCTGCAGAAAGAGGGAAATGGAAGGGAAGTGCTGCCTGTTATACTGGGACCTGAGGGGGAGGGGCCTATGTTATCACATGTTCATTCTTTTTTCATTCTGTTTGTTTCCTTTGCTGCTATTTGTCAACAGTAAAGAAAGGGATATGCAATACTCGCCTCCGTGTCTTTAATAAAATCATGACTTTTCGTCATGTAATAGCAAAATCATGCAATTTGTTACACTCAAGGATAATCAATGTAATTGGTAGTTTAGAGTATTACGCACATTTGGAGTGTGGATAATGCTCTTCATGCACAACTGATTAGTCACTGTCTAATCATCTGTGTGTCCAAATAAACTATGTAGATATAGAGTACTAAAAAAGGGGCATGGTACATTTCAAGAACCATAACTCATGGTAATGGTGCAAGGAGCCCCACTTCTCCCATCTGGCTGGTACAGTAGTGCAGAGTGGGAAAAAACACCATAGTTATAAGTTGTCGTTGTTGTTGAATAGGACTTTCAGGTTATAAGCCATAGTTGTTACTGGACAGTGCTTTCAGTTCTGATGTTCCAAAAGTGAGATTCTTCACCTTCTTTCTAGTATTGATAGAGGTAGGCAGGAGGGGTCAATGTTCTAGTGGTGCCCAGATGTGCATCGTCCGTGCTCTGTAGGTGATAGAGAGACAGGAAGAATGACATAGAGAGACATCAATATGTCATGTGCCATCTCTGTATCCAACCATCAAAATCTGCCCTAATTTCAATGTTATGTTTTTTTTTTTTACTAAATTGGGAATTCACCAGGGAATTAAAAAATTTTGCTATTTATTATTTTATTTTATTTATATAGCGCGAGCAAAATTCCGTAGCGCTGTACAATGGGTGGACTAACAGACACGTAATTGTAATCAGACAAATGGGACACACAGGAACAGAGGGGTTGAGGGCCCTGCTCAATGAGCTTACATGGTAGAGGGGGTGGGGTATAGAGACACAAAGGATATAAGTAGGGGTAAAGATAGGTTGCTAGAAAGGTATTCACTGGGAACTTAGTAGGTTATGTTTGACAGTGCAGGAGAGGAGTCATGGGGGTGGAGGGGGATGAAAATAAACTAACAGTTTAAATGATATGCTTTCCTGAAGTGTGTGTTTTAAAGATATTTTGAAGGAGTATAGACTGGGTAAAAGTCTAATGGAGAAAGGAAGGGAGTTCCACAGAAAAGGTGCAGCCCTGGAGAAGTCTTGGAGGCAAACATCAGATGTGGGAGTTCGGACAGAGGATAGACTTAGGTCTTCGGCAGAGTGCAGAGGTCTCGACGGGTCATACTTGTGTATTCGGGAGGATAAGTAGGTTGGAGCCGCATTATGTAGGGACTTGTAAGCAAGCACCAGAATCTTAAATTGAGCCCTATATCTAACTGGAAGCCAATGTAGGGACTGACAGAGGGGGAGGCATGGGATGTGCGGGCGTACAGGAAAATGAGCCTTGCCACCGCATTCATAATAGATTGCAGCAGAGCGATCTGGGAACACTAAGACGACTGAGAAGGGGATTGCAGTAGTCAAGGCAAGAAAGAACAATGGCATAGACCAGCACCTTAGTCACGTCTGGTGTTAAAGGAACTCTCCTTCCTGGCACTGCAGGACCCTGCAGTGCCACTCTACCTCCCAGCACCTATCCCATGTTGCCAAAGGGGTTAAAACCCCTTCAGTGACTTACCTGAATCCAATGCAGATGTCCCTTGGCGCTGGGTCAGGCTCCGCCCATGCTCATCTGCCACCGACGTCAGCCGGCAGGGGAGACCTAATGCGCATGATTATTCAATGCTTTCCTATGGGGATTTCAGCCACGCTGGAGGTCCTCATGCATAGAGTGAGGACATCCAGCATCATTAAAAACACTTTTAGTGTTCTAAGAACACAGAGGTTGTAACGGAATGCAGTGTAATAGCATACGATATCCGTTGGTACATCCAGGAAATCCACAGTCAGAATAGAAAGCAAGGCAATGTTCCCAATCCTCCCAATAACCGGATGAAACACAGTTTGGGAGTCAACTAACTCGGTTTATTCACAAGCAGCATATTTATACAGTTCCCCATGCAAGGGGTTTCCAGACAGTAATTCCAGGGGATTTCTCCCAACATGCACTGTGACTTTCCCAACAGGCATTGCTGCACGAGAAGGATACTCCCACTAAAATGGACGATTAAGTGGATTATCCCCTCGTGCAGCAAAACCGACAATTGACATTAAAATACATAATTCACACAATATTCGGTACTTTGGAATAACGGAACGTTCGGTAGATAGCTGGGGTCGGAGCGCACACTTTGTGAGAATATCGCTCTGATCCCAGCTGAATTGACCGAACGCCGCACATAATACAGTTAAACATTAAAGTGGGTTTAAAAGTACCGAATAAGTACGGGACATATAATGTACCGAACGCGGAACTCCCGAACGCTCTGGAAGTCCAGCGGTGTTCGGATCATTGAGTAGCCGTTTTCAGTTCCAGGCTCTCGACGACCGAACACCGCTGCAGAGACAAAGGATCCAAGATGGCCGACCGCCGCATGGTCGGTAGTCGAACGACGGCCACCTAGGAGAGCCCTTAATTACCGATTGCAACAATGTTGCAACCGGTTAATTGGTGCCACACGACCTGTGAATGTGTGGTCTACCTGGGGAGTCCATATTCGTACGGCGAACGGCCAGGATAGCCGTGTTTCGTCGTATGAATGCTTTGTATGCTGGCAGCATACGGCTGCCAGCCTGCGAACGGCCATAGGACAATACATATACATTTAACGTCATACATTATATCTGCAGCCTACGGACAACCTGTACTGAATGTAGTTCAGAAGTGGCTAGGTTTGCCACAGAGGTCACTCTAGTGGGAGGGCCACTAGAGGAGGACTTAAACCTGCAAGATAATTATTGCAATTTATGTGACGAGCGCGGAATCCAGAGTTCAGAGCAGACTAAATTGCTCTATCCTTGTGAGTGTTTTTGTTCATATTTTATATAACCAGTATTCAAACATACTGTACTATGATTGTGTATTTCCCCTTTTTTTTTAGATCTATATTGGAATGCCGATACAAGTTTAAAAGTACATTCCAAAGTGGGAAAGCTAAGTACAGTTTTTTGGTTCTAATTTGCACAATCTTTTGTAAAAAATATTTGTATATATTTATGTGTGTTTTTGCACAAATGCACTTGGTCACTTTTTGCTATATAATATTACACATATTATCTTCACTTATTCTATAACTATTTTGTTCATAAAGGCACTGCGAATGAGTATAGAACAGTGGAGTGAGTGGTGTTGGGTGATGTATTGGAAGGGGAGGGAGAGAGATCAGAGATCTCTTCCCTAATTGTAGAAATCTTCTCAGTGAAGTGAGTTGCAATGTTTGAGGTGGACAAGGTGGTAGGAGGAGGGGGAGCAACAAGGCAAAGGAGAGCATTAAAAGTGTGAAATAGGTATTTGGGTTGGTGGGACAGTGTGCTTATGAGGGTGCTGAAGTAATTTACTTTTGCAGAGGAAAGAGCTAGAGTGTAGGAGCGCAGTATAAATTTATAGTGGAGGAAGTCAGGTGCAGACTGAGACTTTCTCCAACAGCGTTCAGCAGTTCTGGAACATTTTTGGAGATATCTGGACAGCTTGGTGTGTCAGAGTAATTGGGAACGCTTGCTGCGTTTAACTGTAGGAGGTGCCATGATGTCTAGTTGAGGAGAGAGTAGAGTTGTAGAGTGAGGTTGCAGAGTTAGGGCAAGTGAGATTTGAGATGGGTAAAAAGAGCTTGAAGTTTGGTGGAGAAATGCTGGAGATCAAGGCAGTGGTGGTTTCTGGGAGATTGAAGAGTAGTGATGTACCGAACTGTTCGCTGGCGAATAGTTCCTGGCGAACATAGCATGTTCGCGTCCGCCACCGCGGGCGAACACATGCGATGTTCGGTCCGCCCCCTATTCGTCATCATTGAGTAAACTTTGACCCTGTACCTCACAGTCAGCAGACACATTACAGCCAATCAGCAGCACAACCCTCCCTAGCAGACCCTCCCACCTACTGGACAGCATCCATTTTAGATTAATTCGGAAGCTGCAACCATTTTTTTTTTCAATTTATTATTTTTTTATTTATTTTTTTAGTGCATATAAATGTTACAAGCAGATACTCCCCCCAGACACTCTGTATTACTGCAGATACTCCCTCCAGACACCCTGTGTTACTGCAGATACTCCCTCCAGACACCCTGTGTTACTGCAGATACTCCCTCCAGACACTGACACAGAGCAGAATAGGGACTGATCCCCCTACATAGGGTCACTTGGCAGATATGGATTGACACCTATCCTAAGGATCCCTGATAAACACTGACACGGAGCCCTCCATGGGTGAAGATGGATTCATTTTTTTTGCGCTCGGGTTTTTTATTTTATTTTTAAGTTCGACGGGTATGATGGCTTTTTATTTGGCCTTTTTTGGGGCTGAAAAATGAAGATTTTAGAAAAAAGAAGACGTTGAATAGTAAGTTGAATTTTACTTTACAGGGTAGTAATTTTATTCCCCCCTCACTATTTTTTAGGGTGAGGGGGGTAGGTAGGGGCTTTTTTATTTGGTTGTGTGACTAGAGGCTTGGGGACCCCTAGTCACCTTTGATGGGGGGGGGATTTTCATTTAGGGCCCCCACCCGCCACTCTACACACACTATACACACTCTACAGACACTGCATACACTCTGCAAACACTGCACACACACACTGCACACACACACTCTACACACACACTCTACACACACACTCTACACACACTCTACACACTCTACACACTCTGCATACACACTGCATACACACTGCATACACACTGCATACACTATACACACACTGCACTAACTATACACACATTGCACCCACTATACACACACTGCATACACACTATACACACACTGCACACACTGTGCACACTCTATACACACACTGCACACACTATACACACACTGCATACATTATACACACACTGCACACACTATGCACACTCTATACACACACTGCACACTCTATACACACACTGCACACACTATACACACACTGCATACACTATACACACTCTACACACACTGCATACACACTGCACACACTGCATACCCTATACACACACTGCATACACTATACACACACTGCACTAACTACACACACTGCACTAACTACACACACTGCACTAACTATACACACACTGCATACACCCTATACACACACTGCATACACACTATACACACACTGCATACACACTATACACACACTGCATACACACTGCATACACACTGCATACACACTATACACACTGCACACACTATACACACACTGCATACACACTATACACCCACTGCACACACCCACTGTACACACTATGCACACACTGTACACACTATGCACACACTGCATACACTATGCACACACTATACACACACACTACACAAACTGCATACACAATACACACTATACACACACTGCACACACTATACACACACACTATACACACACACTGCATAAACATACATTTAAAAAAAATTGCAGCTGTTTTTTACATTTCAAAGTTGGGGAGGGGGGTGCCAAATAACGGATCCGCCCCGGGTGCCAAATGCTCCTGGTACGCCCCTGTATAGAGGGGAGCCATGTTACTCTGTCTATAGAGAGGAGCCATGTTTACACTGTATATAGAGGGGAGCCATGTTACTCTGTATATAGAGGGAGCCATGTTACTCTGTATATAGAGGGAGCCATGTTATTCTGTATATAGAGGGAGCCATGTTTACACTGTATATAGAGGGAGCCATGTTTACACTGTATATAGAGGGAGCCATGTTCCTCTGTATATAGAGGGAGCCATGTTCCTCTGTATATAGAGGGAGCCATGTTCCTCTGTATATAGAGGGAGCCATGTTCCTCTGTATATAGAGGGAGCCATGTTCCTCTGTATATAGAGGGGAGCCATGTTACACTGTATATAGAGGGAGCCATGTTACTCTGTATATAGAGGGAGCCATGTTTACACTGTATATAGAGGGAGCCATATTTACACTGTATTTAGAGGGAGCCATGTTATTCTGTATATAGAGGGAGCCATATTTACACTGTATTTAGAGGGAGCCATGTTATTCTGTATATAGAGGGAGCCATGTTTACACGGTATATAGAGGGAAGCCATGTTACTCTGTATATAGAGAGGAGCCATGTTTACACTGTATATAAAGGGGAGCCATGTTACTCTGTATATAGAGGGGAGCCATGTTACACTGTATATAGAGGGGAGCCATGTTACACTGTATATAGAGGGAGCCATGTTACTCTGTATATAGAGGGGAGCCATGTTTACACGGTATATAGAGGGAGCCATGTTACTCTGTATATAGAGGGAGCCATGTTACTCTGTATATAGAGGGAGCCATGTTTACTCTGTATATAGAGGGAGCCATGTTACTATCTGAGGTGGTTAACTATGATTGGCCCTGGCATGTTTGTCTGGCATGAATAAAAGTAGCATGTTTCAACTATATTAGTAGTTAGACTAGTTTGCACTAAAACATGTGCAAATGGGGAGTTTGCGGTTGTGTAAATGGACTGTTTGCGGTTGTTTGAGGTGCGTTAAACGGGGAGTTTGGTCTGTCACTGTGAAGCGGGCGTAACCCTTACACTACCTGATCGATATAACATCATACCTGATATTTTAAAGCACGTTATTCCAAACAATTTAGGAATGATAGGTGATTTCTGCCCTTTATGGATTAAAACCAGACTCTGCATCAACTGTGTCATTTTCCATGGGAGTTTTGCCATGGATCCCCCTCCGGCATGCCACAGTCAACGTGTTAGTCCCCTTGAAACAACTTTTCCATCACTATTGTGGCCAGAAACAGTCCCTGTGGGTTTTAAAATTCGCCTGCCCATTGAAGTCAATGGCGGTTCGCCGGTTCGCGAACGTTTGCGGAAGTTCCCATTCGCCATTCGCGAACCGAAAATTTTGGGTTCGCGGCATCACTATTGCAGAGCTGAAGGTGGTAAAATTTGGGTACGGGGTCTGCTGATGTCAAAGGTCAGCTGATCGTAGTCAAATAAAGGAAATGGAACAATGGAGAGATTAGAGGTGGTATAGAGATTTGTGAAGAAGAGTGTTTCCTGCGGTATGAGTTTCTGAAGTAACCACTGTGTGAGGCCGAAGGAGGAGGTTACAGAAAGCAGACAGGAGGCATCAGGGCAGTTGAGGTTGTTAATTGGGATGTTAAAATCCCCAAGTATGATGGAAGGAGTACTAGAGGAGAGAAAGTTGGGTAGCCAGGAAGAAAAGTGTTCAATGAATAGCCTAGGGCAGTGATGGTGAACCTTTTTGAGCCCAAGTGCCCAAACCGCAATACATGCCAACTTTTTTTCCCTTAAAGTGCCAACACGGCAATTGCGTGCGTGTGGGGGGGGGTGCGTGTGTGGGGGGTCATGTGTGTGGGGGTGTGCGTGTGTGGGGGGGTACGTGTGTGTGGGGGTGTTGTGTGTTTTGTGTGTGTGTGTATGAGGGGTGTTGTGTGTGTGTGTATGAGGGGTGCTGTGTAAGTGTGTGGGGGGTGATGTGTAAGTGTGACAGTGTGGGGGGTGCTGTGTGTGTGTGGGGGGGTGCTGTGTGTGTGGGGGGGGGGTGGTGTGTGTGTGGGGGGGGTGATGTGTGTGTGGGGGGGTGCTGTGTGTGTGTGTGTGTGAGGGGGGTGCTGTGTGTGTGTGTGGGGTGGTGTGTGTTGGGGGGTGCTGTGTGTGTGTGTAGGGGGTGCTGTGTGTGTGTGGGGGGGGGTGCTGTGTGTGTGTGTGGGGGGTGCTGTGTGTGTGTGTGGGGGGTGCTGTGTGTGTGTGAGGGGGTGCTGTGTGTGTGGGGGGGAGCTGTGTGTGTGGGGGGGAGCTGTGTGTGTGGGGGGGAGCTGTGTGTGTGGGGGGGTGCTGTGCGTGTGGGGGGGTGCTGTGTGTGTGGGGGGGTGCTGTGTGTGGGGGGGGTGCTGTGTGTGTGTGGGGGGTGCGTGTGTGGGGGGTGCGTGTGTGTTGGGGGGTGCATGTGTGTGTGGGGGGTGCATGTGTGTGTGGGGGTGCATGTGTGTGTGTATGAGGGGTTCTGTGTAAGTGTGTGGGGGTGTCGTGTGTGTGTGGGGGTGTCGTGTGTGTGTGGGGGTGCTGTGTGTGGGGGGTACTGTGTGTGGGGGGGATGTGTGTGTGGGGGGGGTGCATGTGTGTGTGGGGGGTGCATGTGTGTGTGGGGGTGCATGTATGTGTGTGGGGGGTGCGTGTGTGTGTGGGGGTGCATGTGTGTGTGGGGGGTGCGTGTGTGTGGGGGGTGCGTGTGTGTGTGGGGGGTGCATGTGTGTGTGGGGGGTGCATGCGTGTGTGGGGGTGCATGTGTGTGTGGGGGGTGCATGTGTGTGTGGGGGGTGCATGTGTGAGTGGGGGTGCATGTGTGTGTGGGGGTGCATGTGTGTGTGTGTATGAGGGGTGCTGTGTAAGTGTGTGGGGGTTCTGTGTAAGTGTGTGGGGGTGCTGTGTAAGTGTGTGGGGGTGCTGTGTAAGTGTGTGGGGGTACTGTGTGTGGGGGGGTGCTGTGTGTGGGGGGTGCTGTGTGTGTGGGGGGGGGTGCTGTGTGTGTGGGGGGTGCATGTGTGTGAGGGGGTGCATGTGTGTGAGGGGGTGCATGTGTGTGTGGGGGTGCATGTGTGTGTGTGTGTATTGGGGGTGCTGTGTAAGTGTGTGGGGGTGCTGTGTAGGTGTGTGGGGGTGCTGTGTAAGTGTGTGGGGGTGCTGTGTGTGTGTGGGGGGTGCTGTGTGTGTGTGGGGGGGTGCTGTGTGTGGGGGGGGTGCTGTGTGTGTGTGTGGGGGGGTGCTGTGTGTGTGTGGGGGGGGTGCTGTGTGTGTGTGTGGGGGGTGCTGTGTGTGTGTGTGGGGGGGTGCTGTGTGTGTGTGTGGGGGGTGCTGTGTGTGTGTGGGGGGTGCTGTGTGTGTGTGTGTGGGGGGGTGCTGTGTGTGTGTGTGTGGGGGGGTGCTGTGTGTGTGTGGGGGGGTGCTGTGTGTGTGTGGGGGGCGCTGTGTGTGTGTGGGGGGCGCTGTGTGTGTGGGAGGGTGCTGTGTGTTTGTGTGTGGGGGTGCTGTGTGTTTGTGTGTGAGAGGGGTGCTGTATGCGTGTGTGTGTATGAGGGGTTATGTGTGTGTGAGAGGGGTGCTGGTAGGGGTGCTGGTGGGGGGTAGGGGTGCTGGTGGGGGTAGGGGTGCTGGGCGGGGGTAGGGGTACTGCTGGGGGGTAGGGGTACTGTTGGGTGGTAGGGGTACTTTGGGAGGGTAGGGGTGCTGTGGGGGGGTAGGGTTGGCTGTGAATTAGCTCCCCTGTCCTCCCGCGCGATGCTGTGTGGAGCGTTGCCATGGTAACAGCATCGCGCGGGAGGACAGGGTAGGGGTACTGCTGGGGAGGGTAGGGGTACTGTGTGTGGGGGTGCTAGGGTTACTGCTGGGGGGATAGGGGTGCTGGGGGGATAGGGGTGCTGGGGGTAGGGGTACTGTTGTGGGGGGAAGGGGCACTGCTGGGGAGGGTAGGGGTACTGTGTGTGGGGGGCTAGGGGTACTGCTGGGGGGATAGGGGTGCTGGGGGTACTGTTGTGGGGGGAAGGGGTACTGTTGTGGGGGGAAAGGGTACTGCTGGGGGGATAGGGGTGCTTGGGGGGGTAGGGGTACTGTTGTGGGGGGTAGGGGTACTGTGTGTCAGTATCCCCCCCTTCTCCTCCCCCCTTCTCCTCCCTCCCTCCTTCCCTCCTCCCTCCCTCCCTCCTTCCCTCCTCCCTCCCTCCCTCCTTCCCTCCTCACTCCCTCCCTCCCTCCTCCCTCCTCCCTCCTCCCTCCTCCCTCCTCCCTCCTCCCTCCTCCCTCCCTTTAATGAAGTAGGGGTGGGCACAGCCATCCCTGGTGGTCCGGTGGTGGTAAGTGTCAGGATCGGGACAGGGATCCAACACGCAGAGTACAGACAGTAGAAAGGTACGTATACCGGACCTTAGAATGGCCGGACTAACGTACGGAGATATAGAGAATGGTCAAAGGCAAGCCGAGGTCGAGGAAACGAGAAGACAGGTAAGCGAGGGACAAGCCGAGTCAAAGGGTAATAGAGATAAGCAGAGTGATACAAACAAGCCGGGTCGGAACCAAAAGGATAACTGGAATACAAGAGCGCTGGGTGACTAGACAGGCTAGAACCACGACAGGGCTCTTGACAGCAAATGGAAGAAGCACTGTTAAATACCCTGGCTCAGGGGAGTAGACACGCCTCCGACGAGTCCTGATTAGTCTCCAGACAATTGAGTGACAGGTCGGTCCGGGTTGGCGTCATGACGTCGACTGCTGGGCGTCGTGTTACAAAAGGAAGTGGATCCCTCGCGGCCGGCGTGTAAATGACCGGGAGGGCCGCGAGGTACGGAGGAAACAGCCCTTCTGGACGGATAAACTTCTAAGTCTCTACCTCTCTCAGAGGTAGAGACTTCAGGTACCCTGACAGTACCCCCCCTCTCAGATACGCCCACCGGGCGGAAGGAACCGGGACGAGATGGGAAGCGGGAGTGAAACGCCCTGCGGAGGCGAGGAGCATGAACATCCTCTTGAGGTACCCAACTCCTCTCCTCAGGACCATATCCTTTCCAGTCGACCAGATATTGTACTCTCCCCCGGGATATTCGAGAATCGATGATAGAGTTGACCTCATACTCCTCCTGACCCTCCACCTGAACAGAGCGAGGAGAGGATACCGTGGAGGAAAATCTGTTGCATACTAGCGGTTTCAGCAATGAAACATGAAAGGAGTTAGGGATGCGTAAGGCAGATGGGAGAGCTAGACGATACGCAACTGGGTTAATTCTAGTCAGAACCCTGTAAGGTCCAATATAACGAGGAGCGAACTTCATGGAAGGCACTTTTAAACGAATGTTTCTAGTACTTAGCCATACTCTATCGCCTGGAACAAAAACCGGAGCCGACCTTCTACGTTTATCAGCGTGTTTCTTAACCAGCATAGAATTGTGCAGAAGAATTTGTCGAGTCTGATCCCACAACTTCCTCAAATTGGCAACATGAACATCAACCGACGGTACCCCTTGGGAAGGAGAAACCGAGGGAAGAATGGATGGATGAAAGCCATAATTCATTAAGAAGGGGCTAGAATGAGTAGAATCACAAACAAGATTGTTGTGCGCGAACTCCGCCCAAGGAATCAAACCGACCCAATCGTCCTGGTGTTCGGAAACAAAACAACGTAAATATTGTTCAATCTTTTGGTTGGTGCGTTCAGCAGGTCCGTTAGACTGAGGATGATAGGCGGAAGAGAAATTCAATTTGATACCCAGTTGAGAGCAGAAGGATCTCCAAAAACGAGAAACAAATTGGGAACCTCTGTCAGATACAATTTGGGAGGGTATCCCATGTAAACGAAAAATCTCCCTTGCGAATATCTCTGCCAACTCGGGAGAAGATGGAAGTTTAGGCAGAGGAACGAAGTGAGCCATCTTGGTGAATCTGTCAACCATGGTGAGGATAACAGTCTGTTTTTTAGATATAGGTAAATCGATAATAAAGTCCATAGCCAAGCAGGACCAGGGCTTTTCTGGAACCTCTAAGGGATGCAGAAATCCACATGGAAGCGTATGAGGTTGCTTGGTCTTAGTACAAACCTCACAGGCACCGATGAAATCTTTGATATCCCTACGTAAAGCAGGCCACCAGAAGTCTTTGGAGATCAAAGCGCACGTCTTGCGAATGCCAGGATGTCCAGCCACCTTGCTGTTGTGGAAACATTGTAACAGTTCCAGTTGAAGAGCAGGAGGAACGAAATGTCGACCCCCGGGAGTCTGTTTAGGAGCTAGATGTTGCAGCTTTAAGATCTCGGCAAGTAACGGAGAGTGAATCCTGAGATTCGTGTTAGCGATAATATTGCATTTCGGAACTATAGAGGAAAGAACAGGTTCAGATATAGTAGAAGGTTCATATTGGCGAGACAAAGCATCGGCTTTAGAGTTCTTAGAACCAGGTCTATAAGTAAGTACATAATTGAAGTGAGTCAGGAATAGGGACCAACGAGCTTGTCTGGCGGACAGTCGCTTAGCCTCCCCAATATAGGACAAGTTCTTGTGATCCGTTAAAATGGTAACCGGATGTAAGGTCCCCTCCATTAAATGTCTCCACTCCTTTAAAGCCATAATGACCGCTAATAATTCCCTATCACCGATGTCATACCTGCTCTCAGGGCCAGACAGTTTCTTGGAAAAAAAACCACAAGGGTGTAGTGGTTTGTCCACACCCAACCTTTGTGACAAAACAGCACCTACGCCTGTCTCAGAGACATCGACCTCGAGTAGGAACGGCAGAGTCTTATCAGTGTGGACTAAAATTGGAGCAGAGGCAAAAAGTTCCTTGAGAGTCTTGAAAGCAACGAGAGCTTCAGTAGACCAAGTCTTAGTGTCAGCCCCCTGTCTGGTCATATTGGTAATAGGCGCAATAATAGAAGAGTATCCCTTAATGAAGCGCCTATAATAATTGGAGAAACCAATAAACCTCTGAATAGCCTTGAGTCCCTTAGGCAATGGCCAATCTAAAATAGACTGGAGTTTGTCGGGATCCATCTTAAAGCCTTCCCCAGAAATCACGTAACCAAGAAAGTCTATCTGAGACTGGTCAAAACTACATTTCTCCAATTTGCAGTATAACCCATGTTGAAGAAGTTTGTGTAATACCTTTCTGACTTGTCTGTGGTGGGTCTCAATCTCTCTAGAGTGTATGAGTATGTCGTCCAGGTACACAATAACACAATCATGTTGAAATTCCCTGAGAACTTCATTAATCAAATCCTGAAATACTGCCGGTGCGTTACAAAGACCAAAAGGCATGACCGTGTATTCATAATGCCCATAACGGGTATTGAACGCTGTCATCCACTCGTGTCCTTGCTGGATTCTCACCAAGTTATATGCCCCTCTGAGATCCAACTTGGTGAAAATTTTAGAGCCCTTTAGGCGATCAAACAACTCGGTAATCAAGGGGATCGGATAGGCATTTCTGATGGTTATTTTATTCAAACCTCGGTAATCAATGCAAGGTCTTAGGGAACCATCCTTCTTTTTAACAAAAAAAAAAACCAGCCCCGGCAGGAGAAGATCTCCTAATGAATCCTTTGTCTAGATTCTCCCGAATATACTCCTCTAGAACTGAATTCTCTTTGGTGGATAGAGGATATACATTACCCCTCGGAGGCATGGTACCAGGTAGCAGATTAATTTTACAGTCAAAAGTCCTGTGTGGAGGTAGAGTATCAGCATTCCTTTTGTCGAATACTGCTTTTAAATCCAGGTACAGAGGCGGTATCTGTAAATCTGTAGACTGGGTAGAACTACCTGGTGTGTTAATTACACCCAATGGAGAAACCCTCCGTAAACACCTCTCCTGGCAACCCTGACCCCATGAGAGTATCTCCCCTAACTCCCAATCAATAATAGGGTTATGTCTCTTTAACCATGGGTAACCCAGGACTATGGGAACAGAAGGGGACGAAATAAGCATAAGCGATAAGTTTTCCTCATGTAAGATACCAACAGTTAAGTTAACGGGTATGGTTTCACGAAAGATAACAGGCTCAAGTAAAGGTCTACCATCTATGGCCTCAACGGCCAAGGGTGTATCCCTTAACAGGGATGGGATAGTGTGTTTAGTAGCAAAGGCCTGGTCGATAAAATTCTCGGCAGCTCCGGAATCTATCAAAGCCATGGTCTTTAGTACTCCCTTCTCCCAAGTTAAAGAAACTGGTAGCAGAAGCCTGTGATCTTTATAGTTATGAGTAGAGGACAAAATAGAAACACCCAAGGCCTGTCCTCTAGAGAAACTTAGGTGCGGGCGTTTCCCGAGCGATTAGGACAATTCAGGCGTAAGTGACCTCTGACTCCACAATACATACACAATCCCTCCCTTCTCCTGTACTGTCTCTCCTCTTCAGAGAGGCGAGTATTGCCTATCTGCATAGGTTCAGGAAACAGTGAGGTAGTGGAATCAGGACTTTGAAATGCGGGAGCTAATTTAAAGGAAGGTCTAAAGTTCCTCTCTCGAGTGTTCTGTCTCTCTCTTAAACGCTCATCAATACGAGATATGAACGAAATTAAATCCTCCAAACTTTCAGGAAGCTCTGTAGTAGCAACCTCGTCAAGGATTACATCTGATAGCCCGTTCAAAAATACATCTATATAAGCCTGCTCATTCCACTTAACTTCTGCCGCCAAAGACCTGAACTCTAGTGCATAATCCACAAGTGTTCGGTTCTCTTGTCTCAGGCGCAAAAGTAATCTAGCTGCATTGACCTTTCTACCAGGGGGGTCAAAAGTTCTTCTAAAGGCAGCTACAAAGGCATTATAATTATATACTAACGGGTTATCATTCTCCCATAATGGGTTGGCCCATCTCAGAGCTCTCTCAATGAGTAAGGTGATAATAAATCCAACCTTCGCCCTATCTGTAGGATAGGAGCGAGGTTGTAATTCAAAGTGGATACTGATCTGGTTTAAAAAACCACGACACTTCTCAGGTGAACCACTATAACGTACTGGTGGGGTAATACGGGAAGAGGCCCCTACAGTGGCTACCTCTAGGCCTGAACTCACAGGGGAAATAGAAGTAGTACGCGTCTCCTCTGGTGGGTTATTAGCACGAGATAATAACGCCTGTAGTGCTAGGGCCATCTGATCCATTCTGTGTTCCATGGTTTCAAACCTAGTATCGGAAGGACCAAGCTGACTGTTTGTACTTGCAGGATCCATTGGCCCTGTCGTAATGTCAGGATCGGGACAGGGATCCAACACGCAGAGTACAGACAGTAGAAAGGTACGTATACCGGACCTTAGAATGGCCGGACTAACGTACGGAGATATAGAGAATGGTCAAAGGCAAGCCGAGGTCGAGGAAACGAGAAGACAGGTAAGCGAGGGACAAGCCGAGTCAAAGGGTAATAGAGATAAGCAGAGTGATACAAACAAGCCGGGTCGGAACCAAAAGGATAACTGGAATACAAGAGCGCTGGGTGACTAGACAGGCTAGAACCACGACAGGGCTCTTGACAGCAAATGGAAGAAGCACTGTTAAATACCCTGGCTCAGGGGAGTAGACACGCCTCCGACGAGTCCTGATTAGTCTCCAGACAATTGAGTGACAGGTCGGTCCGGGTTGGCGTCATGACGTCGACTGCTGGGCGTCGTGTTACAAAAGGAAGTGGATCCCTCGCGCCCGGCGTGTAAATGACCGGGAGGGCCGCGAGGTACGGAGGAAACAGCCCTTCTGGACGGATAAACTTCTAAGTCTCTACCTCTCTCAGAGGTAGAGACTTCAGGTACCCTGACAGTAAGCACTGCAGGGGGAGGGATCTGTGAATCAGCTCCCCTGTCGTCCCGCGCGATGCTGTGTGGAGCGTTGCCATGGTAACCAGGGGCGTATTAGCCGCGAGGCAAACAAGGCATTTGCCTTGGGCGGCATTTTCCAGGTGGCGGCAAACAAAGCCGCCCACAAATGCCCAAGGCAAATGTCTTGTTAGCCTTGCGGCTAACAGACATGCTGGGCTGCTGGGCGGTCGGGCGGCGCTGGTGGGCGGCCGGCGAGGGAGCACTTCCTCTGAGCTGTCTGCTCAGCTCCCTCGCGTGCCACAGAGTGAGGCTGGGAGCTGGAATATGACGGCTCAGCGCGCGAGGGAGCTGAGCAGACAGCTCAGAGGAAGTGCTCCCTCGCCGCCCGCCCAGCAGCCACTGGACCACCAGTACCCCCCCACCAGCACCACCCCCCCCCCAGCATTCCCAAAGGTAAGGAGGCTGGGGGGGGGAGGGTGTTTAAATACATTTTAAAAAACGTGTTAATGTGGGTGAGTGTGTGTGTGTGTGTGTGTGTGTGTTAGTGTGTGTGTCTGTTAGTGTGTGTGTTAGTGTGTGTGTTTGTGTGTTAGTGTGTGTGTGTCTGTGTCTGTGAGTGTGTGTGTGTCTGTTAGTGTGTCTGTTAGTGTGTGTGTTTGCCTGTGAGTGTGTGTGTCTGCTAGTTTGTGTCTGCTAGTGAGTGAGTGTGTGTCTGTTAGTGTGTGTCTGTTAGTGTGTGTCTGTTAGTGTGTGTCTGTTAGTGAGTGTCTGTTAGTGAGTGTGTTTGTCTGTTACTGAGTGTGAGTGTTTCTGTTAGTGAGTGTGTGTTTCTGTTAGCGAGTGTGTGTTTCTGTTAGCGAGTGTGTGTTTCTGTTAGCTAGTGTATGCGTATTTGTCAGTGAATGTGTGTGTATTTAGAATGCGGGCCGGGGGGAAAGGTTGGGTGGGGGTGGTGCGCAGGGGGGAGGGGGCGCCTGAGTTTTGTCCTGCCTAGGGCAGCACAAAACCAGGATACACCACTGATGGTAACGCTCGGCAACGCTCCACACAGCATCGCGAGAGGACAGGGGAGCTGCATCACAGATCCCTCCCCCTGCCTCCCAAACCGGAAGCAGAGTAGGCGCCTGCCGTTTCGGGCAGGCAGGTGCCTACTCTGCATTGATGGTGAACCTATGGCCGCGTGCCCACAGAGAGGGCCCAGCGTGCCACAGGTTCGCCATCACTGGCCTAGGGTGACCGGGTGGGCGATAGATGATGGCAATTCTTAAAGAAGTGGGCTTAAATATCTGGACAGTGTGAACTTCAAAGGAAGTAAAGGATAGGGCAGGGTCTGGGAGGATAGGTTGAAAAGTACATTGAGAGGACAGAAGGATGCCTTAACCACCACCTTTAAAGTTGAGTCTGGGAGTGTGTGAGAATTGTAGTCCACCGAAACAGCCAGGTCTCAGTGAGTGCTAGTAGTGTGAGGGAATTAGAGATGAAGAGGTCATGTATGGCTGTTGATTTAATATTGCTACAGATGCAACGGGTGTTCCAGAGTGCACACTGAATGTTGTTAGTGGAGGACAAACTGCAGGGTATTTGGATGAGGTTTGTGTGGTTTCTACTTGTTTTAGTGTGAGCAAACGAGGTGAAGGACCCTGTTTGATCAACTAAAACCATGCTAAAATGTGTTGTACCCTAAATAACCTTAGCTTTGGCCTCGATTTTAATATTTTTGGAAGAGCTTTATAATTGATAAAATATTTTTGCCTAAACATTTAAGATGATTTTCTCAAAACATTAAAATATCAAAAATATATCATATATAAGAAAATACATATCTCAGTATATTAAATAATTTAAAAGTTTAACCAGCAATATTAAATAATTTCAAGGAACATATCCAAAATAAATTAAAAAGAGGCTCTTATGAGATAAAGACAAATACCTGTCCTTAAACTGATAAATAGCTTCACATGCAAGAGGCAAAAAGTACTTGTGCCTGTGCCTGTGCCTGAAAGGGTGGATTATTAATTTATTTACATTTGAAAAATCAAAATGCTTATTAAAGTAAAAAGAAAATATGATAGATATATTGTTTGATTAATCCTTTGTTGAAATTTGTTGTTCATGTCTCTGGCACTCAAAGTTAAACAAGAAACTATAATTTTGTATGATTTATGGTCAATAGTAAATACCAGCTCTGTTGGCGCACTGTCCAGGGTAGAACTCCACAAGGGGCTACATCACTGAGGGGGGCATGTAACTGCACTCCCATAAATAAAGGGGATAACCCTACCACAATAACTACTTATAGAACCATTAACAGGAAGCACCTCAAGTGTACTACAGGAAGGAAAGGCAGTGGAAGTAAAAGCAACCTTTATTGAATAATTTGTTACAGATGACCTAAACCACAACAACTTAAATAAGTACAATAATACCCGAGGGGAAGAAGCCTAAACCGATATGTACAGGGTAGCCACAGGCTGCCAAACAAGAAAGGGTAACTTAGGCTCACAATAATTTTGTATTATTTAGTCTGCAGGAAATTGCATAGGTTAATGAGTTACACACACTACCCCTGTTCTGACACAATAAACAATGATAAAATATGAAAATTGCAGTTTCAAAAAGAGTTGAGGATATTTGACAAGGCATGTTATTGGATATACAGGCAAACGGTGCAATAGATGCAGTACTTGGACCAGGGGACCCATTTTTAGAAGACATACATAGTGTTGCAATTGGATTATATATTATCAACAGACACAGTGCTGGTATCAAAACTGTGCTTTGCTATCACATAAGTTCCCTTGTAGTCTAATGGTTAGGTGCTTTCTTTTTCACTCTGGCTGATAGGGTTCATTTTAATGTTTTCATCTTAGATTTTATAAATGTACACATTGTTTGAGATGTCACATGCAATGAAAATATTATTTTATGGACCAACATATAAGTAAGCAAACCTTTTCATTTTTGCATGACGATTCCACAGACTGAGAGAATGTAGTTTGTTCAAGTTTTAATGAGGGCACTTACAAACCATATCAAGATAATATAGATATGTCTTTGAAATCCAAATTTGATAATTACATTACACGTCTAAAAATAAAGGAGCAGAAAAAAAAAAAAAACAATGTTGGGTTTAACAAACAACCTTTACATTTCAATTTCAGATTTCTACCTCTGGGATACTTTAAAGAAACATGTGATTATAAGACTTTTGAACTATTACGCACAAGATATTCTACTAAGTGTCACATTACGTAGATCTGCGGTGCATATTGATGCTATGTGTCCATGTTTTGCCACTTTTGACGTGTAGTGTGACTCCTGCATTGAAACTGATGTGTGACCTTACTCATCCATCCATAGTGACAAGGAATGCTTCTCTATGTGCCCAATTTATACCACTACATTTACAATGTAAAATATTGCAGTATTCGGAACAAATAAGCTAGTCTTTATTGATCTGCTATACTAGTAATGAAATGATAGAGTAAAATAAATATAATTTATTTCTTTTTAATAAAACTATGCATGTTTTACTATATTTTAGCACTATTTATTACACATTTATCACATCAGTGTTGACAGATAGTAGAAAGTGCATTAATCATCAGGAGAATTAATAAACCAGAAGAACACAATGTCCGACTACACAAGTCTGGGTCAGATACACAAAATCACAAGATCAAACAATGCTAAGTCAAACAAAAAAATAAAAAAATAGCTTGTGAGCAAATTGTCAACAACCTAATCATGTGGCATTTTCATAACATGCAACAACACTTGATGGTACATACACACAAATACTTAAATTGAATCTTTGTTTTCCTCTTGACTTCTTCGGACCTTGTAAAAAA
Source organism: Pelobates fuscus (assembly GCF_036172605.1). Taxonomy (NCBI): domain Eukaryota; kingdom Metazoa; phylum Chordata; class Amphibia; order Anura; family Pelobatidae; genus Pelobates; species Pelobates fuscus. Next base: position 93,072,517 of record NC_086324.1, on the reverse strand, counting down.
AAAAAAAACATACAGAGAGAAGTGATTTCTGTATAGTATAAAAATCATTGTTTTACTTGTCCATTAATGAACACTTACCACTTTACCAGAGCAAACAATCTTGTTTTGGTATTAATAGCGTGCACATGGTCATCCATCTAGTCCGTTGGCACATCACATATCTAACAGTCTCAATGGAAGAGAGTACCCAAATATGGAAAGAGTATAACATAGTGTAGATTCATACATGTACTTAATTTAAATTAAAATGCAGTATAGATTTTCCTATCGCATGTACTGTTTCCCCTATTTTTCCAATTTTTTTTTATTTATTTTTTTATCCATAAAAAAATATTATTGACTTATTTAACAAAGCTAAGACTAAAACCTAACAGTTATTCATTAAATCATAAACTGGGGGGGAACGCGATGACGTGAACGCAATGAGCGCATGCATCAGGAGGCGGGGCTAAGGGGGACTAAAAGGATCGACGGCTGACTGTGCTCTGACTGTGCTCTGATGAATATACTGCCGCGAGGAGATGGCGTTCTAAGGAAGAGGGAGCTTAAGTAGAAAATCGGATAGAACACGCTTACAAGCCTCATAAATATGCTGCATTGGATTCAAAACAAAGAAGTAGAAGTTGTTACAGAACATTCCTGAGTTCTCCCTCGAGACAATCTACTCAAAAGCAAGTACATACTAAGTGGGTGATTGGAGGAGATTGTATATATATATATATGTTGAATTTCAGCTACCATTGGTATAGAAAGCTATTTTTTATAAAGTGCTAAAGTTGCTAAAGAAGAAAGACTATATCTAGAACCTATTTGAGAAAAAGGGTAAAGTGGAAGGAAACTAAAGGGGAAGAGAAAAGAAAAAAAGAAAAGGGGAGGAGAGGGACCCCCCCCCCCCTCCACCTGCTATTTAAGCATTAAAGAAAATGCTGAAGCTGAAAATCTCTATTTAAAATCAAATCAAAGGTATTAGAAGAGATAAGGAAAGACAACTTTAAAGTAAAGGGGCAGCTGATTCAAGTAGTGGAACAACATGGCTGCAGCCAAGATGGCAAAAAAAAGATACTAAAGAGTTAAAAAAAGATGTCAATCAAGGTAAAGGAGCAGCAGATTTCTTCAAAAAATTCAAAATTCAAAATTCAAAAAAATTGAATGAACATAATTCACTTGTAGAAGAATCTATAGTGGAAGACAGGAGAATGTCATCGAATTATTTGCAAGAATTTATAAAAAATAGTCTGGAAAATCAAACAGCAGAGTTTAAAAAGGAAATCAACAAAAGCACTTACCAACTGAAAATGCATATTGAAGAAATAAGCGAAAAACTATCTAAAATGGAAGAAAAATGGGAATTAATGGAATTCCAACATCAAGTAAAAATTCTTGAACAGAGAATAAATGGACTGGAGGATAAACAAAGAATTAAAAACATCAGAGTCAAAAATATTCCAGAAAGAATCACACAGGAGAACATAACTGAGTATGTACTTGAATTTTTGACAGCTAAGGACGTTAAAATATATAATAAGTAATACGCTATAAAAAATATATATTGGGTGAGAAAACCTCCTAATATTCCGGAATCTAGCCCATTACAACAAGTAATGCAAGCTAGCAAAATAAAGAGAATTAAAGATGGAAGATTCAAAGATCTGATAGTCTATCACGATATTTAGTCATATACAAGATCAAGGAGAAGATAATTTTTTTCTGCTTTGGCTCCGCTCAAACAACAAAATATAAAATATAGGTGGAGCCCTAACGGAACAGTCATATTATTCTGGAAAGACAAAAAAGTAGTATTTCCTGAGCCAAAAGATCTTGAAATGGACTAAAGTGCAACTTATTTAATGCTATTGAGAAGTAGAACTAGGAGATGATTTATATTTAAATATCGAAGAAGAGCAGAGAGAGTATGAAGAAGAAAAATTGAAGATTATGAGGACTCTTTTTTTTTTTCTTTCACTTAAATAACTAACACCAAAGTGATTTAACTTTGATAAATTATATAGAAGTTTTGGTAATTATCATATAAAGCTAGAAAGGAATTGCACAATAATCACGACTATAGAAATATAAGAATACAGGTGCTCAATATTTTATTATAGATAAGATTGAGTTTAGGATAAAAAGGTTATATGAAATCACGAAACAGAATCACTATTTGAATAATAATGGTATATTCACTGATAATAACGATTTATAGAATTGGGAATAGATAGGAAATAACGTGAGGAAAGATAAATTGGGCCTTTGGCCCCTTGAAATTTGTATTATGGTTGTGGTATATTATATTTTTTGGTATATTTATATTCTTTACTCATATCTCTCATATGAAAAGAGGAAAGAGCCATGTTTAAGTTTTTGATATATTAATGTCTGTCAGTCCTGATCTTACCCCTTAAGTCCCGCTTGGAGATCCTTAATGAGATCTCATTTAGTAACATTATGAGAAATAATGTTAAGAGTAACATCAACGGAGGAATGTTTTCTCTTGTAGGTGTGGATAAGAATGGATGGAAATATCCCTATTATTATAGGAATTTCAGTTGTTGGATGAATGTTGGATGGTTGTATTCTGTGAAGGGGGGGGAGGGTACAGGGAGGAAAGGAGGAAGGAAATGGGGAATTACTATGAAGTGCATATCCATGAATATTCAGGGATTAAATACCCCTCATAAAAGAAAACTTCTATTAGAATTACTTAAAAAAAGAACAGATAGAAATAGCTATGATTCAGGAAACGCATTGGAAAAGGGAAGGCAAAATAAGATGGAGATATGAACAATATGCAGAGGTTTTACACGCATCTTTGGAAGGGGAAAAAAAGAGAGGAGTAGCTATTATTTTTTCTAAAAAAATCAAAAAAGAAATTAGACACTTAGAATTGGTTGATGAAGGTAGATATCTAATTTTAGTGTGTAAAGTAGAATCAATAATATATACTATTGTTAATATATATCTGCCTAATATCTTGCCTACAAAATACCCTAAAAAAATAATGGATAAGGTTGACAAAGTAAAAATGGGGATCCTAATAATTGCAGGGGATTTTAATTGTGTCCCAGATATTTCAGTAGACAAAAAAATTAAGGATAATAAAAAAATAAATAGACAAATAAAGAAACAATCAAAAATTCTGGGAAATATTATGAGAGAGAGTGGTCTTATGGATATCTGGCGTGTTTTCTATCCCATGGAAAGAGAATATACTAATTTCTCTAGAGTTCATCAGTCTCCAGAATAGACCTGGTCTTGGGAGAGAATTCTTTGGTGGAACAGACTAAAAAAATAGAAATAGTTGAAAACCTATGGGCGGATCATAGTTATAACATATTTAGCATAAAGCATAAAAAAAAAAACCTTTAATACCTGGCGATTGGATGACAATATTATCCTAAAGAGTGAACATCAAAACCAAAAAGGAAAACTCGTTGAGTTATATTTCAAGGAAAACAAAACGGTATGTCATATTCAGTGATCTGGTGTGCCTTCAAAGCTGTTGTAAGAGGCTATTTGATAAAACTCAAAAGCAGACTAAATAAAGAAAGGGGTGCAACTAGAGAATAACTTTATATACAATATCATGGAATCTCTAAAAATATGAAAAATCTCCTCACTAATGAAACAATAATACAATTAAAAGATATCAAAGAAAAAATAAATAAAATAGAAATAGAAAGCATTAACAGGAATCTAGAAAAAATGAAAGTAAATTATTATCATGATGACAATAAAATTACAAAGTGGTTGACTAATAACAGGGGCGGACTGACCGGTCGGGCACTTCGGACATGGTCCGAGGGCCCGGCCGGGAGGGGGGCCCGCCATCAGGGGGCCCGGCCGCCCCTTTAAATGCTGCAGCCGCCTGAGCGCTCTCTTAAGAGCCTCAGGCGGCTGCAGCTTCTCACCTCCCCTCCCCTGTAGCTGTGCGGTCCGCGGTGCCGGCCGGAGTGATAGGAAGGTGCTCAGTGTGCACCTTCCTGTCATTCTGGCCGGGTACAGGAAACAGAAACTTCTGTTCCGCACGGAACAGGAGTTTCTGTTTCCTGTACCCGGCCGGACTGACAGGAAGGTGCACACTCAGTGTGCACCTTCCTATCACTCCGGCCGGCACCGCGGACCGGAGTGCAGCTCGGCCACGCTACAGGTGGGGGTGGTGGGGGCAAAAAGAGAAGGGGAGGGGAGAGAAGGGGAGGGGAGGGGGTGCAGAAAGAGGAGGGGAGGGGAGGGGGGGCAAAAAGAGGAGGGGGGGCAAAAAGAGGAGGGGAGGGGAGGGGGGGCAAAAAGATAAGGGGAGGGGGGGCAAAAAGAGAAGGGGAGGGGGGCAAAAAGAGGAGGGGGGCAAAAAGAGGAGGGGGCAAAAAGATAAGGGGGGCAAAAAGAGAAGGGGAGGGGGGCAAAAAGAAAAGGGGAGGGGGGCAAAAAGAGAAGGGGAGGGGGGCAAAAAGAGAAGGGGAGGGGGGGCAAAAAAAGAAGGGGAGGGGGGGCAAAAAGAGAAGGGGAGGGGGGGCAAAAGAGAAGGGGAGGGGGGCAAAAAGAGAAGGGGAGGGGGGCAAAAAGAAAAGGGGAGGGGGGGCAAAAAGAGAAGGGGAGGGGGGGCAAAAAGAGAAGGGGGGGCAAAAAGAGAAGGGGAGGGGGGGCAAAAGAGAGGGGGGCAAAAGAGAAGGGGAGGGGGGGCAAAAGAGAAGGGGAGGGGGGGCAAAAAGAGAAGGGGAGGGGGGCAAAAGAGAAGGGGAGGGGGGCAAAAAGAGAAGGGGAGGGGGGCAAAAAGAAAAGGGGAGGGGGGCAAAAAGAGAAGGGGAGGGGGGCAAAAAGAGAAGGGGAGGGGGGGCAAAAAAAGAAGGGGAGGGGGGGCAAAAAGAGAAGGGGAGGGGGGGCAAAAAGAGAAGGGGAGGGGGGGCAAAAGAGAAGGGGAGGGGGGCAAAAAGAGAAGGGGAGGGGGGCAAAAAGAAAAGGGGAGGGGGGGCAAAAAGAGAAGGGGAGGGGGGGCAAAAAGAGAAGGGGGGGCAAAAAGAGAAGGGGAGGGGGGGCAAAAGAGAGGGGGGCAAAAGAGAAGGGGAGGGGGGGCAAAAGAGAAGGGGAGGGGGGGCAAAAAGAGAAGGGGAGGGGGGCAAAAGAGAAGGGGAGGGGGGCAAAAAGAGAAAGGGAGGGGGGCAAAAAGAGAAAGGGAGGGGGGCAAAAAGAGAAAAGGAGGGGAGGGGGGCAAAAAGAGAAAGAGAGGGGAGGGGGCAAAAAGAGAAAGGGAGGGGGGCAAAAAGAGGAGGGGAGGGGGGGAGGGAGTAAAAAGAGAAGGGGGGGGGGCAAAAAGAGAAAGGGAGGGGGCAAAAAGAGAAAAGGAGGGGAGGGGGGCAAAAAGAGAAAGGGAGGGGAGGGGGGCAAAAAGAGAAAGGAGGGGGGGCAAAAAGAGAGAGGGAGGGGAGGGAGTAAAAAGAAAGGGGGGTAAAAAGAGGGAGGAGTAAGAAGAGGTGGGAGTAAGAAGAGGGGTAGGGGGGAGTAAGAGGAGGGCAATTGCCCCCTCCCCTGTCCGCAGGCACCGTGCGGGCAGCCGGCAGGGGAAGGAGGAAGAGAGGACCCGGGAGCTCAGCCTGCAGCACCTCTGGGTCCTTCTTGCGCGAGCACAGATCGTTGCCGCGGTTACCACGGCAACATTACGGCTCTGGCGAAAGTAAACTCTAGCCCTGGAGCTACGGGCTAGAGTTCACTCTCAACACTGTGACCACCAGGGATTCCTGGTGGTTGCAGTGGTGAGAGTGAACTCTAGCCCCATAAACACACTACCCCCACACTCCATACACATTTACACACATTGCCTCACACACACACACATACACTGCCCACCCATACACACACAGCCCCCCATACTAACGTTGCCACACACATACACAGCCCCCTCATACACACATTGTCCCACACACCCTACACATTCACACACTACACCCCCTCACACACACTGAACCTTTCACACACACTGCACCCCTTACACATTGCACCACTGCTCCTATACCCTACAACAGCCTCATATCCCAGCAGACCCCAGGTAAGTTGTCAAACTGTTCTTAAACGGTTTGACTACTTACTCTGGGAGGGGGGCCCGGCCCTCCTGGCACCATAACGACTACACAGAGCAGTAGTGGTTATTGTGCATGGATTATTTCTTTAAATAAACTCCAAGTGCCCCAGTAGCCAGCAAGCCAGCCAGCCCACAGGCCACCAGTTAGGCTTACAGGCAGCAAGCCCACAGCCTGCCAACCGCAGCCAGCAAGCCACAGCCTGCCAGCCAGCAAGCCACAGCCAGCAAGCCAACAGCCTGCTAGCCGCAGCCAGCAAGCCCACAGCCTGCCGGCAGTAGCCAGCAAGCCCACAGCCTGCCAGCAAGCCCACAGCCTGCCAGGCGCAGCCAGCAAGCCCACAGCCTGCCGGCAGTAGCCAGCAAGCCCACAGCCTTCCAGCAAGCCCACAGACTGCCAGCCAACAACAGTAATTAAGGTAAGAGGAGCCAACTTGGCCTAGGTATCAGCGAGCTATGTTGTGTTGCTATATTGTGAATAGGAACCAGAGTGTTGGAGAGACCCCCCTCCAGGCCCCATTAGACTCCATTGTAGTCTCTAATGGGACCTGGAGGAAATTCTTTATAACACACTCTCTAAAGGACACTGAGATAGCCTCTGCTAGAATACTCCCCCCCTCCATGGCCCATTAGCCCTTAATTGTAGTCTCTACTGGGGCCTGGAGGTGACTGTTTCCAGCAGGGACACTGAGATGGCCTCTGTTAGAAAGACCCCCTTCCAAGCCTATTAGACTCCATTGTAGTCTCTAATAGGGCCTGGAGGGGATTCTTTCTAACACACTCTCTAAAGGACACTGAGATAGCCTCTGCTAGAAAGACCCCCCTCCATGGCCCATTAGCCCTCAATTGTAGTCTCTACTGGGGCCTTGAAGGGATTATTGCACTTTTGTTCCTTGTGTCTAAAGATTGTGTAGGGTGTGGCTGGAGGCGGTGCATGGAGGCAGGACATGGGTGGCGCTTGCTGCGGAGTATGGGTGGGGCCTTTGACAGGGTCGGGTTGAGATATATGTTTAAGGTCCTGGAAGCCATGGGCTTTTGTGGATGGATGATGGCCGCAATTAAATCTATATATCAAGACCCCATGGCCAGGGTAGTAGGCGCAGATTTATGTTCCGATTGGTTTGAGATTAATAATGGCACCCGTCAGGGATCCCCGCTCTCGCCAATATTGTATATTATCACCATGGAACCCTTTGCAGCCAGAATTATATCAGAATAATCAGAGCTTCAAAGGGATTCATGTAGCATCAGGGAACCTAAAGGTGTGTTTGTATGCTGATGACACAATAATTACATTGACAGATCCCTCTACCTCTATTTTCAATCTTATGGAGGAGATAAATCATTATAGTAAAGTGTTGAATTATAAGATGAACATAGACAAATCAACAGCAATGTTCTCAAAATGCGATTCTGATGTTAAGGGACAAATATTAGAAAAGTACAGCTTTAAGGAGGCCAGGGGAAGCTTTGAGTATTTAGGACAGGGCCAGATTAAGAGCCCAGTGGGCCTGGTGCTGACAATTATGATGGGCCTAATTACAAAATCTGATTGACTAACAACACTAAAACAGTCCTACCTCCTAAGCATCATGTATCTGATGGAGATGGTGCTGGAGGGAAACTCATAGGATGCAGCTATGAGAAAACACATACCCTATGCTAATCTCATACTTTCATCTTTCAAGTAAACCCATCCCATCCCATACCCCCTAACAGCAGTGTCCAGTAAAGCAGTAAGTCTATGGATGGGGTGAAAGGGTGGGTCACTGACACAAATCACATAACCCAAACTGCCGAATGGGGCATACACAAAAGGGGACATGTCTGTGTCCCCATGTTTCCCAGTCCCTTAGTGTCTGTGTCCCTATGTCTCCCAGTGTCCCCATGCCACTAGGGGACATTGAGAGACATTGGGACACTGGGAGACATGGGGACACTGAAATACTAGGGAACACTGGGAGACCTAGGGACACTGAGACTCTTGGGGACATGGAGACATGGGGACACTGGGTGACTTTGAGACATGAGGGGACACTGGGAGACATGGGGCACTGAGACACTGTGATACATAGGAGACATATAGGGGACACTGGAGACTCGATAAAGACCTGGGTACAGGTCAAAACATTGCAGTGTCCAATAAACCTGCTTAAATCTATCACAGTGAGTGCCTGAGATTTTTTCTTTTATACTAGGGGACACTGAGACACTTGGGGGCACTGGGATACTAGGGTATTCTGAGAAACTAGGGGGCACTGAGACACTATGGACACTAGGAGACACCAGGGACACATGGGGCACTGAGACACTTTGATACATAGGGGACACTGTGATACATAGGGGACACTGGAGACTTGATGAAGACCTGGGTACAGGTCGAAACATTGCGGTGTCCAATAAACCTGCTTAAATCTATCACAGTGAGTGCCTGAGATTTTTTATTTTATACTAGGGGACACTGAGACATGGGGACACTGGGAGACATGGAGATACTGAGATACTAGGGACACTGGCTGGGAGACATGGGGACACTGGGAGTCCCCTATATCTCCCAAGTCTCAAAGTCGCCCAGTATCCCCATGTCTCCCTGTGTCCCCCAGTGTCTCCATGTCTCTCAGTGTCCCCATGTCGCCCAATGTCCCCTAGTGTTTGTATCCCCATGTCTCCCAGTGTCCCAATTTCATTAGGACACTAGGGGACACTTAGAGACATTGGGACACTGTGAGACTTGGGGACACTGAGGCACTGGGAGAGACTAGGGGCCACTGGGAGACATGGGGCCATTGTGTCCCTAGTGTCTCAGGGTCCCCAGGTTCCCCAGTGTCCCTATGTCTCCCAGTGTCCCAATGTCTCAGCGTCCCCAAGTCTCTCACTGTCCCCATGTCTCGCAGGCTCAAAACTGCTGTCTGAACTCTGCAGAGCTGCTCCCCTGCGGATCAGTGAGTAGAGAGAGGCAGGGAGGGAGATGTTGTAACTTTATTATCCCTGCCTCTCTCCACACAAACAGCGACCCCTACTGGCCGGCGCTGGTATTGCAGAATAATCTCTGTTTATACTGAGACAGACATTTGTATTGCCGGTATTACTGCCATACCGGCACCGACTATGCAGCCTCAAATACCTGGGAAATACTTCTGAGAATTACCTGGCAACCATAAGAAATACATGAGAAATACCTAAGAGTAGTGTGTAAAAAAATAAAAATAAATATATATATATATATATATCCATACTTTTACTGCTTTTTAAACTGTTAATAAAAATATTTTGGTCATTTTTACGTTGAAACCATCATCTTTTACTACTACCTGGCTTTTATATATATTTAAGTGTTCTTGCATAGCAAGACCACTTAATGTTATCTCACATATATATTATTATTATTATTATTCTTATTATAGCCAAATTTGCCACCCTAACTCCTCCCACAGTTTTTACACTACATAGACAAAAATTTACCAAAACGTGCAGATTGTTCCCGATCGCGTTGCTATTACTTTGTGGAACATTTCGCTGAATGGTTCTCGGAATATCGTCGTTCTTGTGGCGAAATTTGTCCCATAGGAATGAATGGCAAAGCTAGAGTGGGAGCTGGCAAAAGCTGAAAAATCAGGACATGATTTCTAAACTGCCACTACTCCCTCATTTTCAAGCCCACCTACACAAATCTTATATCAAAACGTTCAGCTATCCCTGCTGCTCTTCACTGTAGGATTTATAGTTTTTAAAATACGACCGTTTGAAGATGGCAACCGCAAAAATACTCTGACCTGTGCAAGGCTGCAGCAGCAAGTGATGTCATAGACAGGGCCATTTGCACCTGCTAATGTTTTTATAACTGTATGTTTTAATGTAACTGTGAAGCACTTTGGGCAACAACATTGATATTAAATGTGCTATATAAATAAATAATAACAGTTACTCTGCCCACTCCAGTTGTATACTACTGGTGGAGGCAAGAACACTTCACAATTTCCCCAGAAATTGTAGCTTTTCTAGTATTATATATATTTTATACCGTATACTTCTTTTATTATTTTTATTTCCTGGATAAATACTCCAAAGAATCCTAGGTGGGGATTATACCACCTACGCTGTTACATAGAGCAGTTAGTCTGCCCTATATATTGTGAGTATATTTTATTATTTTATTTTATCACCAAAGATTTTATTGAGAGCACTATCGCTGTTTTATTTTCTCTCCGAGCTACTGATATTCGCGTCAAGATCACTCATCCCATATCCTACAAGCGGGGATTATACCTCTGCACGCCTAACAGACTAGAGCTAGCTGAAGCTCTACCGAATGTGAGTGTATCTATTATATTTTTATATCTGTTATCGCATGTGTGGAACATTCTGCACCATTACTGTTTCCATTTTTATTTCCAACTTGGTTACCTGCCACTACATAGAAGAGGACACTTGCCGTATATCCTGCAAGCGGGGATAATACCGCTGCAAGCCATTCACACCAGAGCTGGATTAAGCTCTGTCAAATGTAAGTAAGAACTCTTCCATTTTTATAAAATTGGATTATCCTCCATGTCATTGACATCTTCTGGATATCGTATAAAGTAGAACTTTGGACACAACGATATAGATCCCATTGGACTTAATCTCATTATCTGTTGTACACAGTGGCGCAGACCCATCCCCCATTCTCTTGCTTTGTCTATTTATCTCCAGGGACATTAGAGGGAGTCCTTGTTTGGGACTGCTGCCTTCCTGATTAGCGCTGACTCTACTCCTTGTTTTGTTGTCTCTGCAGTCTATGAATTGTTAGCTGCACTCTGTGCTGCTCCCCTGCGAATGCAGTCAGTAGAGAGAAGCAGGGATAAGCTACAGCTTCCTATCCCTGCCTTTCTCCATTCACAGCGCCACCTACTGGCCAGCGCCAGTATTGCAGTGGATTCTCACACTGAAACGGAAAATAGCAGCACAAGCTTAAAAATCTGGAGGGGGGGGGGGGGGGCAAGAACAGTTTGACTACTTACTCTGGGGGGGCACTACTGGCACTGTAACCACTACAAAGTGCTGTAGTGTTTATTGTGCCTGGGTTGTTTCTGGATCTGTGCTTGGACGGCAAGCATTTCTTGGGCAGACTAGATGGGCCAAATGGTTCTTATCTGCCATCACATTCTATGTTTCTATGTTTCTATTTCTGTCAAACAGAGGCCCAGTATTTGCTGCTGAGCTGTACATATATACAACCTAGAATTTTTTTTGACTTTGGGCGCCTTGGAAAAAAATATTAAAATATTAAGGGTGCCTTGAACCTAAAAAGTTTGGGAACCACTGCTCTTAGAGCTAGGTAAAACTGAAACGGCTGTCAGTCACCATTCTGAAAGAAACAATACCCTCACAAGATGCTCCCATACCAGAGCTCTGCCACCAAACACAGCCATTCATCAACACACCCTCAGAGCCTGGAAATGATCAAATATCAAAGGGCCTGTAATGCACCATATCACCTTTTTACCCCACCACTCACAACCCCAGATACAGGGGAATCTTCCCACCTCTCTTGTGAGCAAAATCTTCCCAGAACAATACTGGATGGGCAGTTCCCTGAACTAGAAAAGCTGTCAAGAATGTGGACATCAACACTTATCAATACCACAAACTTCATATGTACCCTAGCACTCTCTTCCCCTGTCACAGTTCTTACCTGATCGACACTCTGTTCTGGACTGAATGACCATGTTGCGCATTGTTAGAGCAGTACCGTCTCATGACTTCCTTCCGGCCTCCCACATGTCGTTTGCATTCACACTTTCCAAACACGCTGAATTCAGGCGAATGCTATTCAGCATTTTGATATAGAGAGGGATACTACACGCTCACAGCGTCTCTATATTTATAATAAAATAATACCTAGTGTCATTTCTGATATGGGCAGTGCCACGTCACCACTGCAATCCCATTTCCGTACTTTTTGTGGTCGCATGGACGATGTGGACCAAATAACATTTTAGCCACATTTGCTATTGCCCTGTTGTGGTTTCCTATTGGTTCCTCGTATAATGCATTATATTGTTACCTGATTTCCTGGTTCTTCGATTTTTGCTTGGTATTCTGACTCTTCTGACTTTGGTAATCTTGACATACCTAGTTATATCATATTTCCATTTATCTGGTATCCTGATCTTGGCTTGTTTTACACTTACTCTATTTTTTACATTAAACCTGACCATTTTATGGTCCGGTAAAACATCCTTTTATGTATTTATTCCTGACCTGTACTTGTAAGTTGGGTAGGGAAGCCGTGACAAAACCAAGACCACTAAAAAAAAAAAAACACTGTCACAGACATATAAACTGTTACAGCGATTAAAGAAAGAGGGCTACTAGGATAAAGAGACATTGGACTTGGGGAAGTACTAACGGGGGTAAATAAGAAGGGACATTTAACCGTACTTTATAATAAAATATAACATGTCATAAGTCTGCACTAGTACTTCTTTTATACTAACTAAGATTAACTTTATTAAACATTCGTAAACGGTATCGACTCAGACTGTGCTTCACATTAATCCAGAAAACAATTTAATTAATGTAGGATGTACAGAAGTAATGTTCAAGCACACAAGTTGCAGAAAGATGCATGCAATTAATAACATTAAATGTTTCCCAACAGACTGAAAGGAAAGTCGTTTTACAGTTTTATTTTCTTGAACAAGGGGTTTGAATTAGCAGCTACACGGCAGGTATTTTGTAAAATTAGCGTAAAACAAGTCCATAACTAAAACAAGAAACAATGAAATAAATAAGTTAAAGCAATTGCAATTTGTTTTCTTCTCCTTGATAAAGACATGCCTTATGTAGTATATCCCTCTTAACCTTACAGAAAAAAAAAAAAAATATATATATATATATGTGTGTATGTATTAATTAAGATGCAACAGTGAAAATAGATATAACCCTATTAAAAGGAAAATCTAGGCATCAAAATTGCTGTCTGTGGTGTAGTGGTTTTGGTGCATAGATGCTTTCCCTGCATCTGACAAATGTGAGCATTGCCATTTGTGATGGCAATGTTTCCTTTGTCAATCAGTGTGCATCTAGTCACTGTCAATCAGAAAGCCACTAGAGGATTTCTTCGTAAAGACTGTAAAAATGTACAGCCTACGCGTTCAGTTTCATGATGATGCCAACTGCAGCTAAGAAACATTATGACCAGAATCCATTTACGCAGTGTCGAAGTCAAAATTCTGACAAAACATGTAAAAAGGGTTAACAGGGGTCATCAAGCACAGCATGTGAAAAATATTATGTTTTTTGGGGTGTGATGACCCACATACCTTTGAAGCATATATGTATTTGATTATAAGCTGAAGTGCACTTGTTTTGTAAAGGTCCCTTTACATGTACATTTTGGTGTTTTATTAAAATATATTTTACCTTTACAGTATAATGTTATTGGAGTTTTTTTTTTCCCTTTTGTGGAGTTTTCTAATTCCTGATAACTTTACTAGAATTTCCTCTGAATTAATTCCTAAAGCATTTGTGATAACTCATCTAATACCTCTCCCCCCCCAACCCCCCTCATGTGCCTCCATTTTGGTTTGTTTGGTATCACTGTACACAAGAATCGACTCCTTTAACTCATTGCATGTTAGATGTACATTGAAATCATTGCCAAATTTTGAGACCCAAAGGGTTTTATGTGAGTTGGTTAAGCATCATGGGAAATAAAGTCCATAAATGCTACAGTGCAATGGTTGTGTATCACTGATTTTTACTACTTGACATTTTTAACACCTTATAAGGTTAACAACAGTTCTGAATATAATGATAGCTCTCAGTGGTCATGAATCCAATAAACTATATATGTCACGCTGACCTTGCTAACTGTAAGGACACAGTGTTGATATATATATATATATATATATATTGATTTACAAATAGCTGTTATGAAAAGCTATAAAAACCCTTACCTTTAAATATATTGCATAGTCAGATGTCTTACTGACAATGCATATTTCTTGTCCTTCGCAGACTCAATTAATATTACCGCTGTTGAAGTAAAACGTATCAAATGGTTCCAGGCTGCAAGGAGAATTTAGATTTTAGCTATTATATATCCATTTGTATTGGGAATCCACACCGCAATGAAATATATATACAGAAAATCATAAGGTAATAAAACATATCTACTTATTTCCACTGTCAAAAATTATTTTTGCACAAAGCAATCAGATGCAGAAAACCATTTGATATGCTATTGGAGTTTCTTGTATTTTGTCATTAATTCATGAATGAAATATTTTAGTGCATAGAAAATGCAATCTACATAAATTAAAGGAACCAGACATACTTTCCTATTCTAGTATAAAAATATTTTATTTATTCAAATGTGTAGGAGATAATAGTGTTACTATTAATGAAGCCTGCAAAATAAAACAAAATACCTTCTGCATCACTAAGTCCAATAACTTGAGAACATCTTCATCAAATTGAAAAGACTGATCAGGAATCTTTTCCAAAAAAGATGTAAAATCAAATTTTCGTTATCTCAATGTGTAAGTCGAAAGAGAAAAAGTAAGTAATTTGGATTTAAAAAAAAAAAAAACTAATAACACTAATACATTTTTTTAGTAGCACCTGCTAAAAAAGCAACAGTTAGACATGTGCACAATGGAAAATACACCTTTTTAGAAATTTAGCCCAGGACCTCCGACACTCATTCATGAGGAAGTTTGGCTTGTCCAAATGACGTCCATGAAAAATGTTCAGAGAAACTTTTAAACAAGCCAAAAAAAAGGTAAAAGGCACCTATTTGTGTAAGGCAAAAACAGCTACAATATTACCTAGCCCAGGGGTAGACAGCCTTTTGCACTCCAGATGATGTGGACTACATCTCCCATAATGCTCTAACTGGCAAAGCATCATGGGAAATGTAGTTCACAACTTCTAGAGTGCCAAAGGCCTACCCCTGGTCTAGCCTAATACCAATTCAGTTGTCAACTTGTCATAATTATATTATTATATCTCTATTTAAACAAAATAAGTGACAGATTTTTAATGACGATGATTCAATGTTTTTCCTTTTGTATTTTGTTATCAATGAATAATGGGGAGGAGCTACAGCAGGAGTCATTTCAAGTTGAAAATTGGTAATTAAAAAATCAAAACAACGAATTGAAAATGTAAGTGGGCAATTCATGACCCTCTCTATCTTTCTACCCCAAGAAGAATAAAGCTTTCTCACCCATCCAGTCTGTCGCATCAGTGACTGTCCTTCAGTTAAACATTTTTTTTTTTTTTTAAACTGTGACTTTTTAGTAGTAGTAGTAATTTAATTAGAAAACAGGCGATTTTTCAAAAGATGAAGGGGTGGAAAGGTTAGTTGGGTCATCAATTGCCCAATCACTTTCACAATTCCCTTTGTTTTGTTTTTTAAATCCCCTTTTTTTCAAATTAACATACTCCTTCTGCTGCTCCATTTTTTTTGTCTGGCTGAGTCTTACAGTGACTGTTACCTCTTTAGACACAGTTGGAAGAAGCTGATAATAGGGCATATTTTCCACACGGAAGGACATCATTGACATTACAAAACGAATAATAATGGTACCACAATATTAAAAATCTTAATGGAGTTTGTTTGTTTTTTTTCTTTTTGGTTTGTATTGAGTTTTCAGTTAGCACCCTATATAAAATATGGAGACTAGCCACATGTACTAGGTTTTTCTGGGTTTTTTTTCGGTAAGTCACACAGCAAAATATATAAGATGCTCTTTTCAACTTGTAAATAGATAGCAATCTTCTATCATACTTGGAACCCGTGGTGTAACTACCACAGTCGCAGGGGTCGCTGCGACCGTGGGCCACCGACATACTTTTAGGGCTGGTGCAGAGCCGCACTGGCCCAGGGCCTGTGGGTCACAGGCTAATAGGCCAGAGTGGAGATATGTACTGTACTGCTCCCCTCTTGTTGCTGTGTGTAACACATCCGAGCAATCTGACAGGAAGTGCTCACTGAGAGAGTACTTCCTATCAGACTCAGACGGGTACCGTGGCCAACAGGTATACAGGGAGGGGGGATGGAGGTGAGAGGGGGGGGGGAATTAAGGAGCTGCAGGAAAGAGGGGAGAGAGAAATGGAGGGGAGAGATCAGTTGAGGGGCTGCAGGGGAGAGAAAAACAGAGGGGAGAGAAAATTTGAGCGGCTGCAGGAGAGGGGGAGATAAAAATTGAGGGACTGCAGGGGAGAGAGAAATGGAGGGGAGGGAATGGGAGGGGGAGAGAAAAATTGAGGGGCTGCCGCGGAAGAGGGGATGAGAGAAATGAAGGGGCTGCAAGGGAGGGGGAGAGAGAAATGGAAGGGAGGGGAGGAGAAAAATTGCGGGGCTCCAGGGGAAGGCAGAGGAGGGGAGAGAGAAATGGAGAGCTGCAGTAGAAGGGAGGTGGGAGAGAGACATGTGGATTAGTTTTGGGGGGGTTGAGACACATGGAGTGGCTTGTGGAAGAACTGAGACACATGGAGGGGCTGGGGGAGCAAATGAGACACTTGGGGGAAATGAGACACATAGGGGAAATGAGACACATGGGGGGGTAAGAGTGGAGGGGGTGAAA
Source organism: Pelobates fuscus (assembly GCF_036172605.1). Classification (NCBI taxonomy): domain Eukaryota; kingdom Metazoa; phylum Chordata; class Amphibia; order Anura; family Pelobatidae; genus Pelobates; species Pelobates fuscus. Next base: position 93,055,870 of record NC_086324.1, on the reverse strand, counting down.
CACACATGGAGGTGCCTGGGGGAAATGAGACACATGGAGGGGCTTTGGGGGAATAAGACAAATTAAGGGGCTTGGAGAGAATGAGACACGTGGAGGGGCTTGGGAGGAGGGAACGATACACATGGAGATGCTGGGGGAGGAAATGAGACTCTTGGGGGAATGAGACACATGGAGGGTGAGACACACATAGGGCTGGGTGGGAACAAAAACACAACACTTGGGGGATGAGACACATGGGGGAAATGAGACACATGGAGGGGCTTGGGAGAGAAAGAATGAGGCACATCAAGGAACCGGGGGGGGGCAGGACAATTTTCACACCGGGGCCCAGTGGTCTCAAGTTACACCTTTGCTTGGGACCAACTGGAGGAATTTACTGATGAGAAACTAGGGTTTGCATTAAGCAAAATACTTTTCAGATGTGGGGTTGAATATGAATGTTCTCCAAATCTGTCTTTGAACTTCCTGCAGGTTTGACCTACATATTGCAAATCACAGCAACAAGACAACATATAAACAACAGATCTACTGTTACAATCTATCCTTTGCTGAACCTTAAATTTATTAGAATTAGTGAATGGCATAAAGGTATCGGCTCTCTGGGCAAGGTGGGTGCAGGTTAGACAACATTTGGCACCACTCTGAAATTACCTTCCCAAACAAGACACTCTGAGTCTTGATTCTAGGTTTACGTAACTTTGTAGGAGCAATAGTATTTTATAGATTAGGTGCTCTATGAAACGTGACTCTAGGCTTTAAAGGGAAACTATAGTGTCATGAAAACAACACTGTTTTCCTGGCACTATAGCTTCCTATAGAGCCCCCTTCCCCCTCCTTCCCCTGTGGTGCAGAAGGGATATAAAACCCTTTCTGTCACTTACCTGATTACAGAGCTGATGACCCTCTGCGCTGGTTTAGTCTCTGCCTCCGCACTAGTGGTCGTGAGTAACATTTGATACCACCTTTGTGACCATTTTCCAGAAGTCCTGGAGGCTCGGACAAGACCACCAGACATTGTACCCACTCCCTCCCCACATCTCCAACATTTATTGGATACATTTGAATATATGCGGGCAAGTCTAACCATCTGTTTTCTCATCAGCTCAAAGTGCGTTGCGCATGTTGTATTACCTCTATGTGCCATATGTGCTTTATCCCATTGGTCGTCCGGGATTGTGTATCCCAGCTCCTTGTGCCACGCCTCCCTGTATGACCTGGTCTCTAGTGGGTGCGCATCTATCAACGCTGTGTAAGTGGTAGAGAGTACTTTCCTCGGAGGGGTAAGGGCTATGCATAGCTTTTTGAATTGTCAGCTGTGTGGATCCCGTATCAGCTTTAGAGTTTTCTAATATGTACGACTTTAGTTGGAGGTATGGGAACAGTAGTTTACTCAGCAAGTTGAACCTGGTCGGAAGGTCTGGTAAGGGGATAATTTTGTTTCCATGGAGCAGCTGGTACAAGCGTGTGCATCCCAGCTCGACCCATGATCTATAGTCTAAGGTTGGTACTTGGATGCCCACGCTCTGTAGCGGTGTGGCTAGGGATGTTGGTCAGAACTGATTTTTAATGCACACACTCAGCTTTTATACAATTCTCCCATGCAAGGGACAGAGAATTAGGAATTAGCCAATCAATAGATGGGTACAGTATTCCTATTTTGAACTTTCCCATAAATTGCCCACATCCAAGATGGCGTCCGGAAAACTTCCTGTCTATGCTATCTTGCTGAAAACAGGAAATGAGGAAATATGCACAGCAGAATCGATTTTCATCATCAGAGAAGGTATATAATCTCAAGGACCCCAAGCAGCAAGCATTCACTTTTGAGAAAGCTTCGGCGAAACGCGTCAAGTGAGGAAGAATTTTGGACTTTTATACAGGACTGGTTTTATAGTGTATTATTCACTTTTTACTTATTGTATTAAAGTATATATAATTTTTAAACCATCCAGTCATTTTTTATGTCCTCCTTCCTATTTAATACTGCTTTGCTGCTATACCTGGGTCCACTATATCCCGAGGTGGGGATTATTCCACCTGAAATTCTCCAAACTAGAGCAGGTCGTTGCTCTAGTATATGTAAGTAGGATCATCTACTCTTACTACAATATTTTATATTTACGTACTAGACCATGTGGCGTATTTTACTCTTGTTTTTCATATAACGAATACTTACACCTATAAACTCACCAACGATCTGGAACCTCAAGAAATCCATAGACGGGGATTATTCCGTCCAAGCTCTTAACACCGAGCTGATATAGCTCCTCAAAGTGTGAGTGTGAATATAACACCTTTGTTCTTGTGGAATTATATCGTTCATACATACTGTACCATTATTTGTATCTTTGTTTCTCCTTTTTTTTAAGTTACTCCGCTGGCCAGTATTTCTACTAAACGTATGTACAATTTCTGATCTTTAGCGCTGTTCACCTTTCTATTCATTATTATATACAGGGTTCTTTCTGTATATCAGCTCCAGATGGCATCAGTATAGTGCTTCAGATTCTCTTATTGCACCTATATAGTTATTTTGGGAGTTGTCTCCCCACCTGTAGAGAGTGATATTTTGTAATTATTTTCCTTTTCTATTTTTCCACTTTAATCCAAATAGTTATTCTGTTCGCTTTAATCCAGGGAGTTATTCTGTTGTATCTTTTTTTTCTCTCTCCAGTATTAAGCATAAATGTGTAAACTAGAATATTTTGAAGAACTCTCACATTCCAGTAGATATTGAAACAGTTTCATTAGTTTCAAGTGAACATTCTGAATGCCAAGGTCTCCATATAACCACAGCAATCAAAATATTTCACAGTGACATTAGTCCCTAAAACCAGAAATCAAATACGAAGAAACAAAAAAATATTTAAAACCATACTAAAACCAAACTAATCGCAGTTGTTGTACATTGCTAGCAATAGAAATAATCAGTGGCTGCTTGCATGTGGTTAATTCGCTCATACTCCAAAGTTACTGTACCACTAGTTAGAAGATACACTCATAGGGATGTAGAAAATAATAAAATAGCATAATGTCAATTTGCAAAGTAAAAGGGGCACAATTGAGACATTATAGTCATCCTTATCAACATGTGATATTCAAGTCACCCTCGTGGGACTCATGGACCTCAGTTGTGGTGTATTAATATGCACATGGCAGTGCATAGCAGGCAGTATTTTCGAGGCAATCAACGAGCAGTGTCCTGGGACCACATGTCCTTCTAGGGTCCAAAAGTTGGGTGTGAAATTACTGTATAGAAACTGTAATGTCACACTTGATTGGTAACTCATTTATGTTTTTTCTTATATGTACACATTTCTGTTTTAACACTGTGATCTTGATAAATTGATTTGATTTATAATGCACAGTTAATCTTTGGAGACCCAATATATACGCTATTTGCACAAATATGGGACCTGGAGTGCTCCCTAAACTTCATTTTTGTATATATTAATATACATACATATAGATATATATATATATATACACACACATACACAGACATATCCACAGACATGTGTATATCTATGTAGTTGATGTTTTTTACATTTAATTCAAATTCATGTGACTAATTTTAAGTCTATGTCAAGTATACATCTTAATTTTTAATTGCTATAATTATCATCAGTCGCAAAAGTCAAGAGAAAAGTCAAAGTGATGGTAATCACAGTTTAATTGTTCAGTTTACTTAAAAACGCATATTTCCAAATTACATTTTTTTCCCCTGTGTGCACATATTAAAAGGTCACATAGACTCTTATGAGAAATATAAATTGTAACGGCACCCCCCAGGCATAAAAGGGGTTAAAAGCCGTTTGGGAGATATTCCCTTCCAGATATACAGAGAGGTGAAGAATGCCTGGTGATTACTGGTAAGCAGCTTTGGACCATGATGTCTTGCATCTTACCTGCGTCTTTCAGCAACATTCAGATTTATTGGCAGGGAACTGCCATCATCTGAATTTTAATCACAGCATGTCCTGTCTGCAGCCTACCGCCATGTTAAACACCCATGGAGTAGGGTTATTTTGTAGTAACCCCATGTTACTGACCTATTTCACATGAAAACTGAATATCACATTAACTGATGGATGCCTGACAGTTGTGTAACCCTTTAGAGAGGTGCAGTCCATTAGGAGAGGTCAAAGTACCCAAAGCGCTTTGTCATCTCATAAATGCCACACACCATCAGAGACAAATTATGACTTTGAGGACTGGTAACTCATGCTTAAAGCATGAGGACGAAATTCGGTAGTTTCGCCGGCGTTCTGTCTAAGTGACAGGACGTTCAGGAATACTGACAGGAAGCATCACGAGATCACGGTTAAAAGGTGAGAATTGTGGGGAAATTGCTCTAACCACCGGAAATGAAGCACACTTTGCTCGTCCGCTGGTCATAGCTGGTCAGGCGTAGGAAACCTCCATAAGACAAAGAAGACTCTACTTTGTCTTATGTTTTCAATAAAACTAGAGCAGACAGGAAGAAATGAAGAACAGATCCTGACAGAAGGAGAGAAGAGGAATCGATTAAAGAAAGGTAAGTTCGGCATGACAGTGCCGCTTTAACAAATTGATGGATTGCCAAAACTTGAAGGAGACTCAGACACTGTCAATCCAGTTGCACTTATTTCAGCACTGTTCCAGCTTACAAATCACCCACTGAATAAAGTGCAATACCCATATATATCTTGTCATGCAAACCTTAATACCATCCTACAGTTGAACTGCTTTTTGACTACAATCCACTACAACAGTACTAATCCACAGTATTTTATTTCTCTCTCCTAAAAACACCCTTCATACAGGTTAGTCATTTAACAAGATGAAAATTCTCTGCTTCTATTCCCAACCGTTATATGCAGTAATTTCCTGACTTTCTGAACATTAGACTTGTGCATTTGTTTATTGTGCATTATGCGATTTGTCTGAAATTCCAAAATGCTATATGGATAGATCACAAAACAAACTAAACAATTCACGGACCATTTTGTTTGTTTTGTGATTCTGGGTCTGCAGCACAAAAACAAAGAAGATGATTTATGGGAAAAAAAAGATGATTGATGGTATGGGGCAGCCACTAAATGTTGATTTTATTCACAGATCATGTGAGAAGTGACCAGGAGCAGAAATAAAGATATAATATATAAATATAGATTTATTCTAATTTTTTTACTGCTCCTTCTTTTTTCCCTCTGAGTGAGCAGAAGCAATCAATAATCTGTGAACCAAATGGTGTGACAATTGGCCGATTTTAGTACCAATTTGGTTTGCCTGAATCATTTTTCCTGAAATGATCACAGGGACAAATTCAACTGAAGCACCACATGGTCGATCTCCAAATCTCCCCAAACCAATTTTTTTTCATTGAAACAGACTCAGACAAATCAAAGTGTTTCACCATGCACAGGTCTACTGGACATGGAGGTATCAGCTGTCATTTCACAAACATGTTTTACACCAATGTTGTTCAACTAGAAAAGGGCGTAGTGGAGAGTAAACAAATAAAACTTTTTATTTAGAATTAATTATAATTTAATTATAACTTTAAAAATCTCTACATTAAGAAGGGAACAACACAGATACAATATAATCCTGTACTGAGATCATCTTTGATGTCCATCACTATGGAAATTACCTCAACTAGTTGGGAAAAATAAGAAAAAGAGGATAACCAACACAAGGATAAGAGATCTGCAATAAACAAACTCTGCTAGCTCCCGTGAGAATAGTTTTGCTAACCTAATTATCAGTTGGCCATTACCTCAATTAAATAGTGAAACAGAAGTATATTAGTATTTTCTGAGATCCGATCACCATACTCAGCATTGTTTTTAAATAGAAATTTTCTTTATTTGTCTACCTTTGTTTTGACTTTATCACATTAGGCATTTTATTTAGTCAGTTCTTTAGAATCAAATATTGGAACGTGCAGTAACAAATAAATACATTAGTGAATAAAAGGGATGGTTGTTGAGGGTACCATACATTTTGCTGTTGAATCAAGCATTAAGGATTATTGTTTAGAGTTCGCAAAGTCATTAAAAGTAAAAAGGGATTAGGGGCCAATGAACGTAATCTTTAAAGTTGACCATATGGATCAACACACAATAAAACGCTAAACATATAAACAACCTCTTTCTGTGAAAATCGTATACAGATACCCATACTATTTATTATTGTTCTGTTGTTTATCTGCTAGGTTGAATAGCCCTTTTGAATTGTTTATGATCCTCTAAGAAAATTATTCAAAGCAAAATCACTATTTGAAGGGATTAAGCTCATCAGTTATCAAACATAAAGATTGTATGAAAGCTGGGATTTGTAGCAAGAAGCAGAAGTGTGAAATGCCCCATTAGGCTTTCTAAGCAACAATCACAGTAATTATGTTCAGAAAAAAAAGTTAATATACTGCAGATGTTAGAATGAGAATGACAAATACACCAGTTTACTAAACAGAAAAATTCTGATTCATTTAAAGGTACACTAAGGGCACCAAGGGCGGGGCAAATGGGGTCAGCTGCCCCTGGCCCAGTTGCTCCTGGGGGGCCCCAGAGCAGCTGACCCATGGGCCCCACGATTTGTGCAGCCCCCATGGACCGGGCCCACACAGTAAGGAGGCCCCCCATGTGGCCCATGCACTAAGGGCCACTTGGTGAGCATGTGTCAACAGGGGCCCAGTCAGGCGCTGTGACACTTAAACAGCGCGACCGGGCCCCTTCCTGTTCGGCAACCAGCTGGGAGGAAGTGAGTGCCGCGCGTCACTTCCTCCCTCTGGAGATCAGAGCCGCGCAGGAGGTGTAAGGCAGGGAGGAGGGGAGTTATAGAAGATAACTCCCATCTGCCTCAGCCTGCCACTGGTTCAAGGGAAACCACCCTCCAGAAAAAGGTAAGAACCTGGAGGGTGGCTAAATGTATGTCAGTATGTCTGTGTGTGTGTGTATGTCAGTAGGTCTGTGTGTGTGTATGTCAGTAGATCTGTGTGTGTATGTCTGTATGTCTGTGTGTGTGTATGTCAGTATGTCTGTGTGTGTATGTCAGTATGTGTGTGTGTGCATGTCAGAATGTCTGTGTGTGTGTGTATGTCAGTATGTCTGTGTGTATGTCTGTCTGTGTGTTTTTCAGTATGTCTGTCTGTGTGTATGTCTGTGTGTGTGTCAGTATGTCTGTGTGTGTATGTCAGTATACCCGTGTGTGTATCAGTATGCCTGTGTGTGTGTGTCAATACATCTGTCAGTGTATGTGTTTGTGTGTGTGTCAGTATATCTGTCAGTGTGTGTGTCTGTGTGTGTATGTATGTCTGAATGTGTGTCAATATGTCTGCCAGTATATATTTGTGTGTCAGTGTATGTGTGTGTCAGTATCTATCTGCGAATGTTTAATATGTCTGTCTCTGTGTGTATGTGTCAGTATGTCTGTCAGTGTGATTGCGGGTTGGGAGGGGGAGGAGCAGGGCCCAATGGGCCCAAGAAAATGCTTTGCCCAGGGTCTTATTCATATTATAGATGGCCCTGAGGGCACCACAACCATACACAGGAAAACTATAGGCACCAGAATCAACTGGTTGATTTCTATTGAAATCTAAACTTTTATGAACTGTAACAAATGTGACAGACTCTAGAAATATAAAGTACTTCAGTAAGTTGAAGTGCTATATGTGTCTAAAGTGTTCCTTTAATGTAGGTGTTATCATTTTGCATTTATTGAACAACCCAATGTGTACACGAAACTCTGGCATTTATGTACATTTTTGCCATTTAACATTTACAGATATTTGTTACCTTTTTTTTTTGCAGGTGTTCTGTACATTTTTGCTTTTTTTATGTTATGGTGCGGACTAGTAAAGTCACCCAAATCAATGAAGTGGTTTGGGTGCTGTAACAGCCACCCTGTTAGTGGAGGGGCTTCCACCGGCAGAGATGTCCTTTCCCTCTAGAGTAGAGAGCACTGAAGTATTCCCAACCATCAATCCAAGCAGTGAGGAGTAGTCATAGCTGTGAAGCTCTTAGAGAGCTAGTGATAAAGCTTGTAAAGCAGGTCCCTACAAACACGAGGCCAGGCTCTGTGTTGAGGGAAAAGCAGGAACTGAATTTTAATGGTGCCACACTGGCCTTTTATGCAAGTCCCCAAGCAAGGTGTACGCCCAAATGGACCTTGTTGGGGACAGGGACATGCAGCTTACAAACCAATCAGAACAGTAATTAAATGTACGACACTCCCATAACAATCATACAATCCCTCCCCTCTGCCTGTGAGATAATTGAGTCAGATACTGTATTAACCCAATTATCAACACATATTTTACAAAACCCCAAAAGTACCCCACAAACTCATAAAATCCCCACAATTACTGCCTAAAACTGTTCCAGAGAATCAGGCGGTGTGGCTGGTCTACTTCGAGGATTCGAAATAACGTTCGAATTACCGAACAAAGCCTTTCGTAGATATAGTCAATGTATGTCTCTTGTTCTGCAGCATATTTTCACCAAACGCCGTTCGACTCCCGTTCGAACAGTCGAACATCCATGGAAGGTGAAACTTTAGCGGTGTTTGTGCCGTCACGTGTCCGATATGAGTTCCATGAACTCGACAACAGAAAAAAAGACACATATAAAAAAAGTAATACATAAAATAAGAAAATACATACTTATACAACAATCATATGAAACAATACTATACAAAACAATAATATACAAAAAACGGTGAGTTGCTCCTTCCTAGCCCTCCCATCTTCAATCTAAACTAGCACAGCATATTTTATTTTATTACAAAGGAAACGCTTAGATATTCTCCTTCCCCCCTCTCTTCTCATTTTTTCGATTTCTCTTTCCTCTTTCCTCTTTTTCTCTTTCTTTTACTCTACAAGGGATAACTTGATCAACCAATTTTTCATATCAAAGGCTGTTTTCTTCAAATTCCTATTTAACCCTCCTTCCATTGTCAACTGAAGGTAAAGTTGCGCTTTTACAGTTTTCTGATTTGGGAGAGTGTAACTTCTCCAGACTCTAGCTATTAAGATTTTGGCTCCTAACAGTGCGTGCATGAAAAAATATTGTACATTTGAGTTATAATTGCTCAGATTTAAATGTAGCAGGACCACTTCTGCTACAAAGGGTAGGTCGGTTCCTGATACCAGTTTAATTTGGCCCAAAAACTTCCACCAAAACCCTGCAATGGGCGACAACTTCACCAAATATGGAGGAAATCTCCTTTTTCTAAATTGCATCTCCAACACGAGTCTGATTCATTTTAATAAGTCGACTAGGGACCAGATTTAATCGGTTAAGGATCTTAAACTGTAATTCTGTTAAGTTTAAACAGTTATGAGATTTAGAAACTTTTGTCCAAGACAGTTTCCAATCTTGTAAAGGGATCTTTTTATTCAGGTCCTTGTACCATTTTTCCATAGCAGGAAAAATAAGATCGGCATCAGAGCATTTCAATAACGATTTACATTTATTTAGCAGATTCTTCATATCGTTTCCCATTATAAAGCTTTCCAGAATGTTATGGAATTCAAAATTTTCTTTCGATAGAAATTTATTCAAAAAGCTTTTGACTCTCATGTAATGATATTGTTGTGACTCTGGCAGACCAAATTTAGTACATATTTGTTTAAACGGTTTAATACTAGGCCCCATCGTTATATCCTCAATTCTTATTATGCCTGCGTTGCTCCATTTATTCAGATTTAAATCTTGTATATTATATTCGAGGATTGAAATCGGCAGGGCGCTAATAATACAACTTCTGAGTTCTGTGTGTACGTTTAATTTTTTCCAAATTTTAAGAATAGATTTTATTACTAAGCTACCAGAGTTTGATTGAGATGTGAGCGTATAACTTTCTTGAGTCCTCCAAAAAAGCATTGCTAAATCTTTGCAGGCAGCAAGCTTCTCTTCCACAGCATACCACCTTTCTTGTTTAGACACAGGCATTTGTGAAATGATGCTGTGGAAAAGAACGCTAGCGAGTTGTTATTGAGATTTCCTTGATATCCAAAAAGTTACTAGTTTACTCCAATTTTCTATTTTGGAAGCTGATTTTAATAAGCTTTTGTTAAACCTCAAATTTGTTCTGATATTATATATGCTATTTTTAACCTCCAGAAATATTGGTGTATGGTCAGACCACGCAATTGAGCTGACCTCTGATTTTATTATTGACTTTAGAAATTGGGCTTAAGTTAAGAAAAAATAAGTTCATACTCAAGATTTTGAGTATGATGAACGTTTAAAAAGAATGAGAATTCCCAATTTAGTGAATGCTGAACTCTCCAGCAGTCAAAGAGACCATTTTTTTAGTGTAAATCTTTGAGTAATTGATGGAGAACTTCCCACATCTATTCCCATCATATTACTATGCCTGCTTCTATTCAATCTGCCTATGAGAAAATTGCCTGTTATCAGACTTTCCGCCCTGGGTACCTCCACCAATCTCGCTTCCTAGTAGTCGCCAACTACCATAAGCACTTCACCGGACACCATAATCACTGTAGCCTCCCTTAGCCGCCGCAGCTTGGCTGGGTTCTCGCCATCCTTTCCCACCCTGGATCAACTCCCAGTGGGAAAAACGCTGTGTGAGGACCTCCAGTGTCGCTCAAAACCCCATAGGAAAGCATTGAAATGATTTTTCAATGCTTTCCTATGGGGAGACGTAATGCGCATGCGCGGCATTGCCGCGCATGCGCATTAGGTCCCCTCGGCCGGTGGGCGAGATCAGTCTCGCCCACCGGCCGACGCAATGAAGAGGAGGAGCGTCGCGGAGGCGGAGACAGCGGCGAGGGACATCGCCGCTGCCTCAGGTAAGTCACTGAAGGGGTTTTCACCCCTTCAGTAACCGGGGATTGGGGGGTGGGAGGGAGAGGGACCCTCCAGTGCCAGGAAAACAGATCGTTTTCCTGGCACTGGAGTTTCCCTTTAATATTTGAAAATCCCATACATAAAATCACACAAAGTTCTCCTTAATTAGATATACATCAATATTGCACATAGAACTACATTCAAATAATCAATTGTCACCTATAAACTTATTTCATTATAATGAACATGATTCTGATTTAAACTTGATTCAAATGTCTATAAAGTGTGTGTATATATATATATATATACACTGCTCAAAAAAATAAAAGGAACACAAAAATAACACATCCTAGATCTGAATGAATTAAATATTCCTCTGAAATACTTTGTTCTTTACATAGTTGAATATGCTTACAACAAAATCACACAAAAATAAAAAAATGGAAATCAAATTGTTCAACCCATGGTGGTCTGGATTTGGAGTCACACTCAAAATTAAAGTGGAAAAACACACTACAGGCTGATTCAACTTTGATGTAATGTCCTTAAAACAAGTCAAAATGAGGCTCAGTAGTGTGTGGCCTCCACGTGCCTGTATGACCTCCCTACAATGCCTGTGCATGCTCCTGATGAGGTGGCGGATGGTATCCTGAGGGATCTCCTCCCAGACCTGGACTAAAGCATCTGCCAACTCCTGGACAGTCTGTGGTGCAACGTGACGTTGGTGGATGGAGCGAGACATGATGTCCCAGATGTGCTCAATTGGATTCAGGTCTGGGGAACGGGCGGGCCAGTTCATAGCATCAATGCCTTCGTCTTGCAGGAACTGCTGACACACTCCAGCCACATGAGGTCTAGCATTGACTTGTATTAGGAGGAACCCAGGGCCAACTGCACCAGCATATGGTCTCACAAGGGGTCTAAGGATCTCATCTTGGTACCTAATGGCAGTCAGGCTACCTCTGGCGAGCACATGGAGGGCTGTGCGGCCCCCCAAAGAAATGCCACCCAACACCATTACTGACCCACTGCTAAACCGGTCATGCTGGAGGATGTTGCAGGCAGCAGAACATTCTCCACGGCATCTCCAGACTCTGTCATGTCTGTCACATGTGCTCAGTGTGAACCTGCTTTCATTTATGAAGAGCACAGGGTGCCAGTGGCGAATTTGCCAATCTTGGTGTTCTCTGGCAAATGCCAAACGTCCTGCACGGTGTTGGGCTGTAAGCACAACCCCCACCTGTGGACGTCGGACCCTCATACCACCCTCATGGAGTCTGTTTCTGACCATTTGAGCAGACACATGCACATGTGTGGCCTGCTGGAGGTCATTTTGCAGGGCTCTGGCAGTGCTCCTCCTGTTCCTCCTTGCACAAAGACGGAGGTAGCGGTCCTGCTGCTGGGTTGTTTCCCTCCTACGGCCTCCTCCACGTCTCCTGATGTACTGGCCTATCTCCTGGTAGCGCCTCCATGCTCTGGACACTACGCTGACAGACACAGCAAACCTCCTTGCCACAGCTCGCATTGATGTGCCATCCTGGATGAGCTGCACTACCTGAGCCACTTGTGTGGGTTGTAGACTCCATCTCCTGCTACCACTAGAGTGAAAGCACCACCAGCATTCAAAAGTGACCAAAACATCAGCCAGGAAGCATAGGAACTGAGAAGTGGTCTGTGGTCACCACCTGCAGAACCATTCCTTTATTGCTAATTGCCTATAATTTCCACCTGTTCAGGTCTATCCCATTTGCACAACAGCATGTGAAATTGATTGTCACTCAGTGTTGCTTCCTAAGTGGACAGTTTGATTTAACAGAAGTGTGATTGACTTGGAGTTACATTGTGTTGTTTAAGTGTTCCCTTTATTTTTCTGAGCAGTGTGTATATATATATATATATATATATATATATATATATATACATATATATTCAAGTACCTATAAAATGCATAACAATTTCTCATGAAGTGCTCCTTAATCATGTGTACCTCATTGGACACATTCCAAATACATATGAAGTGCTTAAAAATGTCCTGATTGTTCAAATGTGAAGGAAGATTTAAGATCACTTTGATCTAATAATGATAAACATCTATTTCCTTCATTACTTAGTAGTTTGACTTTTAGGAGAGTAAAACATATTAATTGGCTTACTTTTGTCTGTAACCTGTGTTTGATCCTTCTTTGGACCCATATTAAGACCTAAATATCAACACACAAATAACAAATGTTAAAAAAAAGCAAGATGGAAGATTTGTATGAGCATCCAGATACTTTAATTAGTATCTCGTTTTCACTCCCTTTTCATTCTTTTTTTTTCTCTTTTTCCTTTCCCCTTTTCTTTTCCTCGTTATGTGCTTTACAAAAGTATTTTTCCTTTCATAAGCCCATTTGTCGCTTTACTCTCAATAGTCCTTAAAGGAGAATACAGAAAATTATTTATCTGGATATAGCCTTTGGAATTTAGCTTAATCACTTCTGCAGCTATATGTATAAATCCATAGGATAGAAACAAGGACAAATTTATCGATTCTGTGAATCAGTAAACTTTTCCCTGGACTCTTTTTTCCAACTGTACTTCTGATAAAGTTTCTAGTGCAGCATATCTTTAGATAGGCAGTAATTGATAAATTGTTCAGCAAGGATTAATTGTTAATGCTCAGACCTCGGATTTTAACCACTTACTTATACATACAATGCAGCCCCTCAAACCAATAGGTATTTTAATCCAGAGTTTCCAAAGGAACCAGAACAGTTGAGCAGCTAAACAATCATTGACCAAGGATATTTTGTAGCTACAAAGCTACAATCTCTTTGCAATGGCCTATAGTGATCATAAAATCTTTTTTGGGGGATCTTGCTAAACGCCATGTCAGAGGCAGGCAATATATACTCAAGCTCTTGCAAAAACTTGCAATAAATTTCCAAAACTTACTTGGAGAAAAAGACCTTTGTTTGCTACTGGCCCATAAGAAGGCATCAACTGCCATCTCTGCTATTTGCAGAGCAGGTGTGCGTGCATGAGCATGCGTGTGTTGCATCATCCCACCCCTGACCTAAACTAAAATTATTTTTTAAATCTGAAGCATAGTCTGCCAAGTACTGGGTTTTTTTTCTATTTCTCTGAAGATTACATGTACCCTAACCACTCTACTCACAATGCGGTCCGATTTCTACTGGTCACTGTACTTCAGCATTTATTGTTTTACGCACAGAATATATATTGTTTTTTTCTGTTAGAAGACTGTGTTTGAGAACTTTTCTGGTGTCAGGACAATACACTAGATAAGAAGGGCTGTTCTTGCCAAATGCAACAACAATCCTTCTCCTACATTATGAAAGTCCTCCTATCATATTTTTATGCAAAACATTCTGACCCCCAAAATCTTCATTTTAGAAAAGTTATATCCTTTGTCTGTTAATAGATAATATTACGTTTTTACTAAATGAGGGTTAAAGCACATGTTTTGGATCTGTGCAGTAGCCCTTACTGTGTATGTCCACAAGTTCTTTGGCAAATTACTTTTGATTAACAGACATCTTGCCATTTCAAATGGTGTTCTCCAGTTTCTCTCACTAGTACAATTTGATGGGGTGAGTGAGGTGTTGATGTCTCATGTCTAATATCTTGTTTGTTTAGCATTGATCTAAAACTCTCAGCCATGAACTCAGTGCCATCGTCAGATACACTTTATGATTCTATATGGGTCTGTTTTGGTAATTTATTTTTCAGCGATCCATCACTTTTGTTTTATAGAAATATTCACAATGCTCCTGAATGGTCCTCAGTGAATGCAATGGCTTATTTGAGACCTTCTTTAGCTTGTGCTTCTATGAAACCAGGTAAGTCATTATGAGTTCTAGTGCTGATGTCGCTCTGGCATCAGGCTCTTTGCTTCAACTCTGAACAAATGTTTCTTGAGTGCAAATTTAACTTTTTAGGTCAGACCTATATAACTAACTCTTAATTTCATTCCTTCTTTGTAACGTTGTAATGTCATCATAATTACAATAATTACAATGGTCTAGAATTGTGTGTCAAGTTTGCTTAAAATTTGCAACAGAGTTGATGTTCCAGGAGGGATAAGACAAATGGAAAATGATTTAGGTTAATTAGAAAAATGGTCAGAGTTGTGGCAACTGACATTTAATGTGGATAAGTGCAAGATAATGCATCTTGGGCGTAAAAACCCAAGGGCAGAGTATAAATTATTTGATACCCTACTAACCTCAACATCTGAGGAAAGGTATTTAGGAGTAATTATTTCAGATGACGTAAAGGTAGGCAGACAATGTAATAGAGCAGCAGGAAATGCTAGCAGAATGCTTGGTTGTATAGGAAGATGTATTAGAAAGAGGGTGCTCATGCCATTGTACGGAACACTGGTGAGACCTCACTTGGAGTATTGTACACAGTACTGGAGACCATATCTCCAGAAGCATATTGATATTTTAGAGAGAGTTCAGAGAAGGTCTACTAAACTGGTTCATGGATTACAGGATAAAACTTACCAGGAAAGATTAAAGGATCTTAACATGTATAGCTTGGAGGAAAGACGAGACAGGGGGGATATGATAAAACATTTAAATAAATAAAGGGAAAAAACACAGTAAAGGAGGAGACTATAAAAATATATACTAGATCTTACAGAGATAAATGTAAGGCAGCACACCTGAAAAATAGGGCTCCCTCACAGGCCCTATAGAGAAGACAAAACTAAAAAAGGTGAAGGGGGAGGTGGCGCCACAGGTAAAATAAAATATAAATAAATAAATAAACCTGATTCTAAACTATAAAAGCACATATACAAGACACTATATAAGATAAAATACATACAAGATAGATAAAAAAACAAAAAGAGCTTGAAATATGGATAATGAATAATAATCAAGAGTCCAAAAAAAGTCCAAATAAAACCTTGAATAAGAAGTCAATCACAATCTTGTCAGGGGAAGTATTCTTTAGTAACGTATGGACATGGGATGTTCGTGAAATCCATATGAAAAAAATAAAAAGACAGCAAATAATGGTGCATTATATCCCAACAGGTACTATGTACTGTTTTTAGAGGTCTATATGGTCCTACTCACGTTTTCCAGAGCTATAAGACTAGCTCTAGTGTGGATGGCATACAGTGGTACAATCCCCACTTATGGGATATGTGAAGTTTTAGAATTAGAGTAAATTCTCACTGAAACAATAAAAACTCTGGTGCCAGGTAAAAATAAATAAAAGAGTAAAATGGCTGACTCACAAGTTGAAAGTGGCCAAAATACCTTTAATGAAATACAGCAATTAAAATACCACAATGCGTTTCTCCCCTTAGGGCTTTCTCAAGTGGATAAAAACATGTACCTGACAACACTGGCTTTATAAAGGCCTCAGATTACTTGATTGTGTAGAACTTTATTGTAGCACATGTTTCAGCCATATTAGGGAGGGCAATGAAACATGTGCCAGCCATATTAGGGAGGGCAATGAAAAAAAGTGGAAGAAGGGAATGAATGAATAAAACATATATGTGACAAGTAGCAAGTGCAAATATGGTTAATGCGGCCAGGAGTTTTTTGCCATACATTTTAAAATATGATAATAGAAAATTATAATAAATATAGATATAAAAAGGTCACAGTAAATTGCAAATGTCACAGAAAAGTATATATGAAGATATAAAAGAACATATGTAAATATAGGGTAAGAATAAAATAAAATATTATTATACTTGTATCATATTATAAACAAAACAGAATATGCAAATGTATAAAAAGTTAAAAAGATCAAAATCAATGTTTAAACCTTCAGGGGCAAGCATTTTTAACTGTAACACCCAATACATTTCTTTCTGACCCAAAAGTTTTTTTAAATCGCCTCCCCTCCACGGTATTTTACATTTTTGAATTCCAATACATTTTAAATGTTTGGTGTTTTTATCATGTTTAATAAAGTGCTTTGAAACCGAGTGGTTAGGGTAACCTTTGATGATGTTCCGACAGTGCTCTGCCAGTCTAATTTTTAGGAATCTAGTGGTCATTCCTACATACTGGAGGCCACAATGGCACTCCAGTAAGTATATGACATGTTTTGTGTTGCAACATACTAGGTCTTTTATGGGATATGATGAGTTAGTATTATTAGAAGTAAAGTGCGTGGTTTTCGACTTAATTTGTGGGTCCGTGGTTCTGCAAACTATGCATCTGTTGCATTTAAAAAATTAGATTTAGTTAAAAACGATGAATTAGTAGTAGTGGGATCTTTTGTATAGTTTTTAGTAAGAATAGTTGTAAAATTAGGGGCCCCTCTAAAAATCACACTGGGTTTGTCTGGGATGAGCGTTTTAAGAATTTCATCCTGTTTTAAGATGTGCCAGTGTTTCTTGATGATTTTTTTTTCACAATCTGGCTTTTGTTGTTAAAGTTAAAAATGACTGGCAAAGAGGGTGGATCTATTTTATTATTTGTTTTATATTCTTCCTATCTTTTTGTTTTACAGTATTTAGTATTTTATTGAGGTTTTCTGGTGAATAATATTTGCTGGTGAATTGTTCTTTGAGGGTTTTAGACTGTTCTTCAAAATATTTATTGCGGGAGCAGTTCCTGCGAAGGTGCAGGAACTGACTCTTGGGGACCCCATCTAGCCAAGGCTGGTAATGGCAACTAGATTTTTCAATAGTTGTGTTGGTACATACTTTTTTAAAATATGTTTTAGTGTTAAAGCGGCACTGTCATGCCGAATCCCGTTGGGTTTTTTTTAACCCGCCTCCACTACATCCAATTGACCCCTTAGCCCCCCAGATTACCTCTTTTTGATCTTTATTTTCTGCCCCGATCTTTATTCAGGGCGCCGCCATCTTTGTGTGGGTAGATGAAATCCCTGTGGGACACGTCATCTGCCCACACTAGATAGCACTGAGATTCCCGCACATGCCCAGTGAAACACCTGGACATGCGAACGGGAATTTCATCTATTCATTCATTAGTCAGACAGACGAATGAATGAATAGAAAAAAATCAGACGAACAAACTAACACTGTGTATCAGTGTTCGTTTGCTTGTTCGGTTTATTACAAGGAGGGAGCTACCGGCACGCAGCTCTCTCCTTGTAATATGTAAAAATAGAAGCGGCAGGGAGCAGTGCATTTTTCAGCCCCCAAAAAAGCCAAAAAAAATAATCCATCTTCACCCATGGAGGGCTCCGCGCAGACTGCTTTCTGTTCTTGGCATGTTAGATTATGATATTTGTATTTTTGGTTTTTTTGGTTCCTTTTGTTTGATTTTGTCTAAATCATGTAGTACTAACTTCTCAAACACCTCTATAGGGCCTGACTTAAAACTGGATGGGTAAAAATTTTAACTTTTTTTCAGCATGGTGCTTATTACTTGCGAGTTGCTTGGGGTGTTGTTGGGGGTGTCTGATATATTAGATTTGCTAATAAAAAATCTTTTAAAAAAGTTGCTTTTCTCACAAACTTGTTAATATCTAAAAATGCCTGAAATGGGTTAAAAGGATTAGTGGGTGCAAATTTTAGACCTTTACTTATAACTGAAATTTGGGTTGAAGTTAAATTTTTTTGTGATAAGTTCAAAATTCCATGTCTGTTCTCGTTAGAATTGGTTAATGTCTCTCTAGGAGAGGAGACTATATTTAAAAAAAAAAATGGGGCTGGGCTTAGACGCCATCCTGGAAGGTCGCAGATTGAGCTCCTGATTTAACTCGACTTAACCCCTTAAGGACCAAACTTCTGGAATAAAAGGGAATCATGACATGTCACACATGTCATGTGTCCTTAAGGGGTTAAGAGTGTTCTAAACGGGGCAAATACCCTGATAAAGATCATTGCCACACTGACAACCTCACCCTCCATTGCTAGAGCAGCTCTGTAGTGAACCACAAGCTCACCCTTCTTCCAACTGGCAACTGCGGCCTCCATCTTCTTGTAGCCTGGTGCTGCCCTGGCGGGAGAAGCGGACGATCTCTACATCTGGGATGACCCAGGCTTTCACTTTTTGGAGACCGTCCAAACCTCGTACTTCCCCCCTCTGGGGGGCGGGGGTTACCCCGGTCCCCACCAAGCACTGATCCCTCACCTACCTGCTGCTCCTGGACAACCTTTGCATACTAAGCTCCCACGCGGTATACCTAAAATGACCACGAAGCATGCTCAACAAGCACTGGCGCAGAGCTGGGAAGAAGGATTCTTGCAGACATTCAATGCCATCTGTTAGCAGTTCTGGCGGAAGCTGAAGAGACGGAGGAAGCGAGATTCAGGGAGGGTTCCTGTGACTCAGCCTGTTGCAGAGTTCATGCAGAGTTCCTGCCCACAAACCCCCCAATGGTCGGAGACCCAAGCAGCATTGATGAGCAACACAAAGGTTGCACCTCTGTGAAGATCGTATGCCCATAGACTTTGCCTTGTAGTGGGAGGGTAAGCCTATGACCGTAGGAGCTGGGGTGCTGATAACAAGAGGTGGATAGCTGGGGCGAGTTGTGAAACCTTAGGAACCTTCTGTCACCTTTTATGCCTGCCTGGATTATGTCTCTATGCCATGGGTATAAGATAAATACAGCCAACAGCTCACTACTCCTACCCCTCTGCTCACTTTACCATGTCTTCACACTCAGTGAGCTCAGTTAAACATAGCTTTTGGAGGCTTCACTTTTATTTGTGTTTATCTTGTGTAGTTAGCATGTTCATACTCTAACAATACTTACCATGTCTTGCATACTTGATTGATACTCACTATACCAGTGATCAAAGCAGTATTCCCCAGGTTTAGCTTGCCTAACTACTATTAAGCCTGTAATACAAGTATATATCTCAAACCCTATGTTGTTAAGCTTTTACCTACTGCAATCGTCAGACATGAATGTTGTACTCATGATATCCTCAAAAAAAATGTGCAAATTTCTAGACATGTCCTGTAACACATATGCGTTCTTCGTGTATTTCCATCTGATATGTAACAGCACGCTTGAATATATACCTATGCAAAACAAAAAATAAAGAATTAGGTGCTTTGTGTATATCAGAGCATAAACGTTAACTAATTGTTTAGATGTTCACTTCTGTCTTAAAGTTAGAGTAAACCAGAGTAAACCCGTTGTGAAAATAATTAACTGACCTGAAATCGCTCTCATATACATTGAATGCACCATATAGCAAAAAGATACATGATGTATCCAATGTCAAATATAGAGATTTATTCACCTTTCTTGCATTCATAAGTGTTACCCTTCATGGGTGTTACCCTTCATCTAACACCCACCTCTGGGTTATCCTTTGCTCCACCTGCTGTCTTCTTTAACTTTGCCCTGATTGGGGACTCATCCCTTAAGCAGGGCAAGCCTCCTCAGTGACATCAGCACGCTGACTTTGTTGCTGTTAAGACTGATCTGGCCATAACATACAAACCTAGGTTAAAGATAAAGTATGAATGTGTACCGGTCCTTGGAGTAGCAGGGCTAGCACCTAGAATATAAGTCAGAATGTCTGCAAGAAGAGTCAGACTAAATGTAAAGCTTAGGTCAAAGATAACAGAGAGCAAGATTAGCCAGGCAAGCCAAAGTAAAAAAAAAAAAAAAAACAGGTTTAGAAAAAACACACTCTCAACTAAACAGAAACCATGACAGAGCAACGAAACAAGGACAACTAGGAAGTATATATACTCTATACAGGGTTGTGAATGGTTACAGAGGGCTGTTATGTCACCAGTGTGTAAGCATCATCAAAAAGCACCACGTAGACTGAGATTATAAAGCTCATGTCATATATCATGACATAATGAGGCACAAGGAAGCTAGGGATGAGTGGTTGCATCAGAAATGACATCACTACCATGAACGCTCGGCCCTGCGAGGGACAGTCATAGTGACAGGTGCCAGCATTGAAAAAGAGTGAAATCATGTCCCACCATTCCTATACTCACTAGCCTGCATTAGAAGTGCTGTTTCCTGTGGGAGGTCTTTTCCCTTGACAGTCAATAGATGTTTCTCCTAATTTATACATTTGCCAGCAAAACTGTTAGCACAATGAATAGATATAATTGTATGCTTAATTTAATGAGCATAAGATGTTTGGGTCATGATAGGTCCCCTTAAAATAATGCACCATTGTTTATTGCTGCCTCTACAGCGAAAATGTCTTGAAGCTATGAAGGTATATACAATACTATATTTTGGGTTGCTTTCACTCCATTTCCTTTACTGTCAAGTAGGCAGATATCGGTATCACCTCTCTTCAGTGCTACGCCTGCTGCCTTTTCCCATCTACAAGCTCCATGAAGTCAACCATTAACTCTTTTCCTATTAGCCCATCAAGTCGGTCATGTCTGATTTTGAAAACATGTGTCTGTTATCTTTGTTATCTGTTGTTTGTTTAACATTATCTATTTTCTTGCACCAACAGTCTGCATCTCTGTGTGTCAGGCTATTACAGTAGCTACTGGCTGTCATTTTGACTTTTAAAGCACATTCTGGCCCTGAGCCCACTTAAGCCACAATTGTAACAAATAAAATTAGAATCGCACTTCATTTTAAATCTAGGAGTCATATTACTCACTTTTAACACTTTATCATCATTTGAGCTAGCACAGCATTTCTTAGTATCTTCAAAGCTTCTCAAAGCTGTGTCTTAAAATCTTCAAAAGCGACTTACCTTAGGATTCATGCAAACCATATACAATCATTGCAATCAGCAATTTGACACTAAATATTTCTCTCACATTGCTTAATACTGTAATATTGGTCTCTGCACATACAGCATATTCCATCAGACATTCGTTTATGCCTTTCGGAAGAGACGTTAACTGACTATTCTGTGCTTTCCATTGCTCAGTATTTATAGGGCTTTTCTCTTTATTATCCCCAGCTACCTCCCTCATTAATTGTGACGGACCGCTGGCACTTCAAACGAGTACCTCCGCCAATTGATGCTCCTAGCGCTTGCTGAGGACTCCGATCTCGCCACTGTGCATTGGAGGAGCCTGGTTGCCTGCCTGCTGCCTTTAGACTATGGCCCCATGTTGAAACGCTTGATTTTCCCCTGCAAAGACACGAAAGCCGGGTCATTCGGTACTTGCCCTATTTGAACAGTGATACCCCAGATAGCTATGCCATGGAGCCCATTCGTATAACGAAAGACTATGTGAAAGACTTTGGCTCCATGGCAATTGAACTGTATGTATGTGATCTGAGCGCCATTCAGTAATAATGTGCGCTCAGATCTAAGCTATCTGGGGATATGTTGAATGTACCTGTTTTATGCAATAGCTGCACAGTTATACATTTTTATGTATTTTATTGTCTTTTGCTACCATGTGTTCAATGGAGTTTTGCCTCTGTCCTTGGAGAAAATTGGATTACTTCCCAATTATCTCCAGGATAAAAGACTCTGTGAAACTGGTTTTGGGCAGAAAAGCCATGCTTCATTTGGTCACAAAGGCATTCGATCTAACTTTTGACCCACTGGACCAATTTGTATGATTTTGACATATGTTTGTATTTGGAGTATGCTGATTCTGAAAATGTGAGTGTGATGCATACTTTTAAAGTTATAAATAATGTGGAAAAACTGTATTTCTCTGCCTGTGATAATTACATTAACCCATTGTGTAAGGTAATTGTATCACAGGCAGAGGGGAGGATTTTGTGTGGGAGTGTCTGAGTGTATTGTACGTGTTTATTGGTTGTTTTACAAAACCCTGTGGGTGGTACTAATGTGTATTTAAGAACAATAAACCCACAGCTCTGCCTGTTCCTGTTTTGACCCTCAACACGGAGCCTTGTCTTGTTCTTGGGGGTGGGGGGATTTATTGTATGCTGTTCCAGTTCAACTGCTAGGAGTATAAACCTAATCGTATGGTTTTTCCTATTCGGCTGTTTACAGCATTCGTATGTATGAGAGCATTCGTATGCTTCTCCGGTTCGGTGGATTGGTGTCTACAGTAGCTGCCTGTATATCTGGAACGGAGTATCGCCTAAATGGCTGTTAACCCCTTTTATGCCTGGGGGTGCCGTTACATATGTGCTTTAGGGAGGAAGTGAGAATCTTTGAGTCACTTCCTTTCACAAATGACCACATGTAGTATCCGCCTTGTAGAGATGACCATCAGGTATTGGTTATGTTAGCTCTGTGGGTGGATACTAGATGAGAGGTTATTTAAGGTGTTACCAGTAACTAGAGAGCAGTTTCATGACTGGGTCGGAAGAAGCCAGGTGTCTTTAGAGGTGCCCACGCACATCTATTTAACATGTGGCAAGGAACTCAGCTCATTGTTCTGTGTTTTATGCTGATTTAATTATCCCGTGTAAGCTGCTGAATCTCCATGAATAGAGCTAAGTAGATTTCTTGCGATTGTATTGTTACTAGCAGTGTGTGTTTTTAACCCCTTAAGGACCAAACTTCTGGAAAAAAAGGGAATCATGACGTGTCACACACGTCATGTGTCCTTAAGGGGTTAAAGTATTTGTTTTGTGCTTGATAATTGTATTCCCAATAAAGTTGTGTTTATACTTTCATCAAAACTCTGCCTCTTGTCTGTTCATTCAAAATATTCACTAATATTTATGTGATTGGCCAGTATACCTTTTATTTTATTTTTGGTATTATTTCATATTTATGAAATTCAGAACTTAAGAAATATAAAGAAATTACTTAATTTACCATTACACGCAGCCACAGGGCTGTACTGGGAATAAAAAGCAGGCCTTTTTTATAACAGCCCTATAATGCATTTTGTTGCACAGCAATATACAGATGTAAGAAAACAAAAAAAACAAAAAGAAGGAAAATCCTAACATGATGGAATGAACTCAAAAGACTTCAAATAAAACAAACTGCTTTTTAATGCATTTAGTGTTTCAGCCTCATGGCTCCAACATTTGATAATGTATCTACAACACCTATGTAATATTAGTATAATTTTATTTTGCTTTTGCTAACTGTTTTTGCTTTAGAAAAGTATGCCAACTGGCACACACTGACGCACACACCCTCACTGACTCACACACGTACGTACATACATACATACATACATACATGCAGTGTTACACATGCTCTCAAACGTACATATGCTGTCGCACATACATACACACATTATGATACACATATATACACACAAACATACTTTTAAACATATGCACACTCTTTCACATACACACTCATACACACAGAGATACACACATACACAGTCCAACTCCTTTTGCTCACCTCTTGTGTGCAGTGTAGTGAAGCACATAGAAGCCAGACCAGTATGCAGATCTCGTGGTCCCCAGTGATCCAAAGCACGCAACCTGGGCCAGCCACATTGCACTGCCCCTAGGACTTAACCTGCCAAGAGAGCTGTCAACTCTTTGATGTGCAAACAAGTTATACTGCTGTCTCAGTACACCAGGAAAAGGCACTATGGCTTCACTGCTTAGCCCCAAATGTTGCCAAATCATGCTATCCTGGTGGGCCTGTCAATTACAAAATAGTTTTCCCCATTACCACAACTTTTGTGAGCCTGATTGTCAAATATAGCAGCACTAAAAGTATACAGACTGATTTCTATTTTCAGTCCACTCCTTTTTTATTGCCTCCTTAAACTCTCATAGCTTCTTCCCCCCTCCATTTGTCTTCCCCTTCATTTAATAACTGCAATTCAGTAATTTATTTATGTAAGTTTCTTGTCCCTTCAGTTTCAAGCTGCCCTCTTCCCAAAGCATCACCTCCCCTTTACTCCTCTATATAATGCCACCCTTTCTATTTAAAGGGACACCCTAAGCACCATGACTACTACATAGCATGCATTCCCCTGTCATCCCTGGTGCCAACCAACAGCAAACTGCCAAACAGTTTAAGGAAGATTTGACAGTTACCTGCCTTCTTCTGGTGTTTGCACTGCTTGTGGTCTGAGCTGGTATAGTAAAGGGGAAGTTCATACGTCCTCATTATCATATAAATTCATATAAAACTGGGATATTATTCATTGTCCGAGATTGTCAGCTAAGGGATCTCAAAGTGATTTTACATAAAAATGGATACTTTGTATTGGATAATTTTGTTGGATATAGGCTTGTAGGACTAATTAAAGTAGGTTCACAATATGCATTTGCATGAAATTCTGTTAGTAAAATACATTTTCATTTTCTAAAAGGGATTATTTTAGGAGTAACAGGTTTATTTTAATAATCTATTTTCTCGACAGATGAGAAACATGTATGAATAAAAATAAACTGCATTAAATGCAAGTTTCTTTACACGACAGGAATGTTACAGAGAATTTGTAGAGGATTAAAAAAATATAAGGAGCTTTTCAGAATAAAACACTGAATGTGTGTGCAACAGTGGGTAAAAGCAATTTTAAAACCATACACTAAACCCAGAACAAAATACAGTTCAGTAATTTGGAACCCACTGAAATTATATTTAGTATTGTATATTATAAAAACATTTTACATTACATTTTTAGCAATAACCTCATATTAAATACCTAAGTGAACTAATATAACTAAATTTTACAGAAATATTATGAATATTTCTTTCATTTCTGTGAAAATGAAATCCCACATACTTCTGAATTTTATTCAGGTTTCTTACTTTTGTCAAAGTCATTCGTATTCCGACACCAGTGACATTGCGCCTAATACCCCAAACTAGCCACAGGCTCCTCCATCTGGACAATGCTACAGGAGCTGGCCAAAACCCTGCAAGCATAACTCAACAAAATTGCTTCTGATATCAGGTCGGACATCTAAGCAGTTGGGAGTGCACAGATCACTTGGAGGAGAAGCCAAAGTCTGGAAGACAAAATCGCAGACCATGACTACAGGGATCGGTGCAACAACATAAGGATAAGAGGTGCGCCAGAGTCTATCAAACAGCAGGAGTTGGAGACACAAGCAGGAGTTACAAGACCTCCCATAGTTGACAGACTCAGGACTGCTCTTGGATCGCACCCACAGGTTACCAAGACCCAGACATCTGGCCACAACAGTGCCGCGAGATATCATCACCAAAGGGCACTATTATATTGTGAAGGAACGCATAATGCAAGCCTCCAGAGCATGACCCCCACTACTGGGACACATTGAAAATCTACAACTGTTCACTGACCTTTTGTCTGTCACGAAGACAAAAAGACGTACCTTCTTACCCATTACTTCTTACCCACTGTCCTTTCTCGCCTTGACTACTGTAAACCGCTTCTTAGTGGTCTTAAGTGCTCCCAAGCTGCACCATTACAGTCCATAATGAATGCGCCCGCACCGCCCACACCTCACCCTTCTGTCAGTCCCTACATTGGCTTCCTGTAAGATATAGGGCTCAATTTAAAATTCTGGTTCTTGCTTTCAAATCTCTTCATAATGCTCCCAGCTATCTATCCTCCCTAATACACAAGTATGTCCCGTCTAGGCCTTTACGCTCTGCTGAAGACTTACGTCTATCTTCTGTCCGTACTCCCACTTCTGATGCTCGCCTTCAAGACTTCTCAAGGGCTGCACCGTTCCTGCGGAACTCACTTCCCTTCTCTGTTAATGCTCACCCGGTCTCCACTCCTTCAAAAAATCACTAAAAACCCACATCTTCATAAAAGCGTATCAATGAAACTGTTAATAGCTCCTGACTGATTCCTCTCTTGCAACTGTCATTAGTCTAATACTATCCTTACCTTTTGTGTCATTTTACCCCACTCCCTCTAGCATGTAAGCTCATTAACCAGGGCCCTCAATCCCTCTGTTCCTGTGTGTCCAACTTGTCTGGTTACAACTACATGTTTGTTCGTCCACCCACCCACTGTAAAGCACTGCGGAATCTGTTGGCGCTATATAAATAATAACATAATAATAATTACTAAAGCCCTGAGAGCAGTCAATGTCCAAAATAAGTAGGGCTTTCCTGCCAAACTTATTACTAGACGAAATGAGGTGGAAAAACCTATTCACTCTGTGGAGGAAGGTAAAAGACTGTTACAAGAATGGATCGCTTTCGACCCCGAAGATCCCCCTAGGCATAAAACTGCACCATCCCCAAAGAAAGTCGTCAAAGACTGGCTACCACCCTAGGCCATCAAGTAGAGACTTTCCCGATCTACTCTCATCACCATGGATATACATCCAATGGAAGGATTCTTTATTTGCTCATAAGCTTTAAATGTCATAATTTTGTTGCTGTGAACTTACTTAGATCTAAATTTTTATACCATTGACAAGTGACCATAAGTCGCTGAACTTTACCTAGTGTACCACATACGATACACTAGCAAGTTCTGCCAATATGTTATAGCCCCTAAGTGGTTTGCTCAACTACAAATTATCCCGTTACATTACTACTATGCCTCTTATGATTGTCAAAGTTTTTTGTACTTATTTATATGCATCTCTATTTTATTTTCTATTTCATTTCCTTTATTCCTTAAGACCTGTCATATGCTTGTTGCTTAACGCTCTATATACAACCATAAACGTTCCTCAAACCATCCACTACGCCCCTCTCCATCGAGGAGACTGCCCATTGAGTGCCCAAAATGCGCATGTAAAAGTACACACACCACGGGTCCTCAACAGAGTCACAATTTCTGTGACATCCTTAACGGCCTGTGTTTCTTCCTTTAGTGTTTCTACCGCCACACCATTATGGTACTAAAAATGTTTTCCCTAAATACCAAGGGGTTTAACTCACCCAATAAACGCCGATTGGCCCTAACAGAAGGCAAAAACAGTGGTGCCCACCTAGCATTTTTCCAAGAGATACACTTTCAGTGGGGACACAGACCCAGATTTACCTCTACGTGGTTCCCCAAGAATTTACATTCCTGCTTCTCTAAGAAAATAAGAGGAGTCTCTATACTTATTGGGAAGGACACATCATTTTCCTTGGTTCGCAAGATAGGCGACAGGAAGGGGCGATACTTGATTCTTCAATCCTATATTAATGGTAGTCAGTATACTCTAATTAATGAATACCAATCAAAGGTTGCCTCTTTTTACAGAGGAGTGTGTATAACAAAAGTGCTCAAAAAAGTCAGAAAGTGATTTACAGGCAGCTCAATACACTGGTGTGGAAATATCCTCTATTCCACTGAATAAATTTAGTAGATATTGGTGCGGTGTAAGTGACAAGGACCTACACCTATAAGTGGAGCGCTCAAACACAGATAAATCTTACCAAAACGTAGTCTCATTCAATGGTAAAATATGGGGTACATGTCAAAGTAAAATACAGAAAATACAATATAGTGTAGATGGTACTGAAAAATGGCTTCACAGTGATTATAATGATATCGTGCTGAATATTACACTCACATTTCAAGGAGCCTGTATATAGAAAACACTGGCTCCGTATCAAGGCTTGTGTGCTGTTATGGTAGCACCACCCTCCTACTTCGGCTTGAAGAATTTCTCAGGAACACAAAAAAAAAGGGAAGAAAGCAGACCAATGTGTAGACTTATGGTGATAAATGACACAGGTATATGTTCAATAAATGGGGTGCTCACCTGGTCCTGAGCCTACGAATCCCGGCTCTAGGTGTGTAGGTTTTGTGCCAATTTGAATGGGGATGGCACTTCCCCTGTGAGGATTCCTTGGAGGCTCCAAAAAGGACTTGGATGAGGTTTTGAATGAAAATGGTGAATTTATTGGTTTAAAATAAAAATAAAAACAAAGATGATAAAAGTCCTCAAATAAAAGTCCTTTAAAAATGGCCAATACGCGTTTCACTCTCAAATAGAGCTTCTTCAGTCAGCTGTAATGTTAGTCCTCTGAATCCTCCATTTTAAATGTCATCTGGGTCTTCACCTTTAATGAGTTAAGTTCATTCTGTCCAATCAGATTCAATTTCACATAATGTGTGTGTGTGTGTGTGTACCTTTAATAGGTTAATGATGTTAACGCCTTTATTTGTCTATTTTTTCATTGGTGGGCAGCGTTGGTTGCCGGAAGTGCTTGTTTTCAACCGGGTGGTTGGCGGAAGTGACATCACGTAATCATGTGATCGACATCCAGCCACTCCCAAAAAAAAAAAAAAAAAAAGGACATGATACTAACAATGGTTGGCGGAAGTGCTTGTTTTCAACCGGGTGGTTGGCGGAAGTGACATCACGTAATCATGTGATTGCCATCCAGCCATTCAAAAAAAAAAAAAAACAGCTGAAAACAGCAAATAGAGCTGCAGAATTGAAATGACAGTAAAATTGCATAATGTCAAATATTGATATAATGTAAATAGTGGTGCATATAGACTAATACATTCACATTGTTAAAGGTGCATACTGTGCTGGTGGTACTTATATTTTTAAACATTAAAAAGGTGATATTACATACATATGTGCTAGAATAGATATCCTTATTGGGTATTTAAATCAATATTCTTTAAGTGGTATTCACAGTGTTTATAGTGTTCGGGCATACATAATATGCCACTGATTGAATATGAATAAGAAAAATGTATGAAAGAAAAACAAGGGGTATAAAAAGGGTAGAATGGATTACAATGGATAAATTCCATTGAACCCAAAAAAGGGGGGATACCCATTTAAATGAAATGGCAGAGTTCAAAGTCTATATTCAAACCCCGGGGCTTTAAAGTCCCGAGGTTGAATATCCACCTCATCTCACTCTGTCCCAATAATTTATTGAGGTCGCCTCCCCGCCAATTCCCCTTAACCTTTTGTATACCCATAAAGAGTAATTGGGTGGGATCACTGTTGTGGGCTAGGGTGAAGTGGTGTGATACACTGTGTCCTTCAAATTTTTTCTTAATATTTCTAGTGTGTTCCTCAATCCTAGTGTGTAAATTCCGTTTAGTGCGTCCCACATATTTTAAACCGCAAGACCTATCGTCTCAGGCATCAACTCCATATCATGTAGATTTTCGGAGTATGTGGACAGATGCCTCCAGCCTATAGTGCAAGGCATCCCTAGTTACCTTAAAGATACAGGGAACATTCTGAGACATTTACAGACCATCAAATGGGAACATGACTACTATCTAGTAACTGCTGATGTCAGCTCTTTATACACCATTATCACACATCAAAAGGGCTGTGCAGCAGTACAATTCTTTTTAGAACAATCTCAGAAATTTGAGTCAGATCAAATTGATTTTATCATTGAAGGGATACAATTAATTTTAACCAGTAATTATTTTTGGTACGATGACACTTTTTATTTACAGGCATGTGGGACGGCGATGGGCACCAGGTTCACACCCAGCTACGCTAACCTGTTCATGGCAGACTGTGAGCGCCAACATTTACAACTCAATGAGGGCTGGGTGGAGGGCCTGGTGACCTATCGCCGTTACATAGATGACCTGTTTTTTATTTGGAAGGGCACAGAAAACACGCTACAAAGTTTTTTAAATCAATTAAACAATAATGAATGGGGCATTATTTTATCAACGAATTTTAGTAAACACACGGTCACATTTTTAGATTTGGATATTTTTATTGATAATGAAAAGATCAAGACCAAGACACATTTTAAAGATGTGGATGTGAACAGCTTTATCCACACCTCAAGCTGTCACTTTTCCCCTTGGCTAAATAGTGTACCTAAATCACAACTTATACGTATAAAAAGAAATTGCACGGACAATGACACCTTCAAGGAACAAGCAGACAAATTAATGACCGACCTGTTAGATAAGGGCTATAAAAAGGAGACACTCAACGACACTTATACACAAGTTTTAAAAATTCCACAGAGCACTTTTTTACAAGAAAAAAACAAAACGCAAAATGAATGTGAGGTCAATTTACCTATTGTATGTAATTACAGCCATAACAATAAGGCATTAAGGAAAATCCTAAATAAACATTGGCCTATTTTACTTCAGGACCATGCCCTATCTCAGATTCTACCACCAAAACCCAAGATAATATTTAGGGGTGCAGCTAATTTAAACAGACTTTTGGTAAAGAACCACATTAAAAAAACTAAAACCACTACCTTCCTAAATAAAGGAAAGGGTTTTTATGGGTGTGGTACTTGTCTTGCATGTAGGAACACCAATAATAAAAAGAGACATATTAAGACTTTTAAGAACTGCAATAATGATGAGGAATTCCCTATTAAAGAACTTATAACTTGCAACTCAAACAACGTAATATATTTATTGGAATGTCCTTGCGGTTTAAAATATGTGGGACGCACTAAACGGAATTTACACACTAGGATTGAGGAACACACTAGAAATATTAAGAAAAAATTTGAAGGACACAGTGTATCACACCACTTCACCCTAGCCCACAACAGTGATCCCACCCAATTACTCTTTATGGGTATACAAAAGGTTAAGGGGAATTGGCGGGGAGGCGACCTCAATAAATTATTGGGACAGAGTGAGATGAGGTGGATATTCAACCTCGGGACTTTAAAGCCCCGGGGTTTGAATATAGACTTTGAACTCTGCCATTTCATTTAAATGGGTATCCCCCCTTTTTTGGGTTCAATGGAATTTATCCATTGTAATCCATTCTACCCTTTTTATACCCCTTGTTTTTCTTTCATACATTTTTCTTATTCATATTCAATCAGTGGCATATTATGTATGCCCGAACACTATAAACACTGTGAATACCACTTAAAGAATATTGATTTAAATACCCAATAAGGATATCTATTCTAGCACATATGTATGTAATATCACCTTTTTAATGTTTAAAAATATAAGTACCACCAGCACAGTATGCACCTTTAACAATGTGAATGTATTAGTCTATATGCACCACTATTTACATTATATCAATATTTGACATTATGCAATTTTACTGTCATTTCAATTCTGCAGCTCTATTTGCTGTTTTCAGCTGTTTTTTTTTTTTTGTTTTTTTTTTTTGAATGGCTGGATGGCAATCACATGATTACGTGATGTCACTTCCGCCAACCACCCGGTTGAAAACAAGCACTTCCGCCAACCATTGTTAGTATCATGTCCTTTTTTTTTTTTTTTTTTTTTTTTTTCGGAGTGGCTGGATGGCGATCACATGATTACGTGATGTCACTTCCGCCAACCACCCGGTTGAAAACAAGCACTTCCGGCAACCAACGCTGCCCACCAATGAAAAAATAGACAAATAAAGGCGTTAACATCATTAACCTATTAAAGGTACACACACACACACACATTATGTGAAATTGAATCTGATTGGACAGAATGAACTTAACTCATTAAATGGGAAGACCCAGATGACATTTAAAATGGAGGATTCAGAGGACTAACATTACAGCTGACTGAAGAAGCTCTATTTGAGAGTGAAACGCGTATTGGCCATTTTTAAAGGACTTTTATTTGAGGACTTTTATCATCTTTGTTTTTATGTTTATTTTAAACCAATAAATTCACCATTTTCATTCAAAACCTCATCCAAGTCCTTTTTGGAGCCTCCAAGGAATCCTCACAGGGGAAGTGCCATCCCCATTCAAATTGGCACAAAACCTACACACCTAGAGCCGGGATTCGTAGGCTCAGGACCAGGTGAGCACCCCATTTATTGAACATATACCTGTGTCATTTATCACCATAAGTCTACACATTGGTCTGCTTTCTTCCCTTTTTTTTTGTGTTCCTGAGAAATTCTTCAAGCCGAAGTAGGAGGGTGGTGCTACCATAACAGCACACAAGCCTTGATACGGAGCCAGTGTTTTCTATATACAGGCTCCTTGAAATGTGAGTGTAATATTCAGCACGATATCATTATAATCACTGTGAAGCCATTTTTCAGTACCATCTACACTATATTGTATTTTCTGTATTTTACTTTGACATGTACCCCATATTTTACCATTGAATGAGACTACGTTTTGGTAAGATTTATCTGTGTTTGAGCGCTCCACTTATAGGTGTAGGTCCTTGTCACTTACACCGCACCAATATCTACTCTAATTAATGTATATGGTCCGAATGACAATCAGTTACAATTTGTAAATACTTGATTTGCTTTAGTTCAAACCCATACATTTGGAGAGATAATCATTGGAGGTGACACTAACTTTTTATTTACAGAAGAAGAAGGACACAGGCAACACTCCAGGATCAATAAGGTAAGTTTATTT
This sequence comes from Pelobates fuscus, assembly GCF_036172605.1. Classification (NCBI taxonomy): domain Eukaryota; kingdom Metazoa; phylum Chordata; class Amphibia; order Anura; family Pelobatidae; genus Pelobates; species Pelobates fuscus. The sequence continues at coordinate 93,023,038 of NC_086324.1, read as the reverse complement.
CTGGAAACACCACCTCAGAAAGTGCAAAGTGCAATATTTCGTCTCAACAGAGCCTTAATCATGCATAAGGGATACAACATGATAAAGTGCTTAAATAAATTGATAAATTGCATCACATGTTTATTAAACATATCCTTAGAGAGAACTCTAAAACATGACAATGAGTCTAATAGAAAGCCTAAGTAGTACTCAAGCATCTTAAAGGTATAATACCCTATTTCATCTTAAAGGTACAAAGCAGAATACGAATCTGTATAACATAATGAGAAAAAATGGAGAGTAAACATCCCAAATTATATGAATAAATGAGACATAGGAGTAAAGAATTGGATCAAAAGATCACTCTATTGGAAATTCTCAAAATTTATAAGTCAACCTAGAATTAACCATTTAGTTAACATTCCATAAGTTCATGGACAAACTAATAATAAATGAATATCAACCAATGGTTAAGGAATCTAAGTAAATATGTGAGTGAAAATATACAATACTAAGTACATAATTACAATATAGAAAATGAAAATGTATATAATATTAGGAATTATTACACATGTGAGTCGACCTATGTTGTCTATGTCCTTAAATGCCCATGTGGCCTTCTCTATGTAGGAGAGACCACTATGAAGGTCCGTGAGAGACTTAATAAGCATAAATCAACTATTAGAACTAGACAAAAGGAATAACCTATTTCTGCACATGTCGTGGAACATAGTCACAATCTATCTCAATTGCGTTTTCAGGTTATTGACCATGTGCCCCCACTCAGGAGAGGTGGCAACCATCAAGGTTATCTTAAAAAGAAGGAGTCCTTTTGGATCCACACATTAAACACCTTTTTCTTTCTTTTAAAGCGCTACTTGAAGCGTATTGTGTACCCTCTGGTGCCCACCTGGATTAGGGTGGTTACATATGAGGAACATCTTATTTCATTATATACATTTTTATTTTCTATATTGTGACTATGTACTTAGTATTGTATATTTTCACTCATGTATTTACATAGATTCCTTAACCATTGGTTTATATTCATTTATGATTGGTTAGTCCATGACCTTATGGAATGTTAACTAAATGGTTAATTCTAGGTTGACTTGTACATTTTCGTAACTTCCAATAGAGTGATCTTTTGATCCAATTATTTGCTCCTATGTCACATTTATTCATATAATTTGGGATGTTTACTCTCCAATTTTTCTCATTATGTTATACAGATTCGTATTCTGCTTTGTACCCCTAAGATGAAGTAGGACATTATACCTTAAAGATGATTGAGTACTACTTAGGATTTCTATTAGACTCCTTGTCATGTTGTACAGTTCTCTCTGTAGATATGTTTAATTAACATGTGATGCAATTTATCAATTTGTTTAACCCCTTAATGACCAAACTTCTGCAATAAAAGGGAATCATGACATGTCACACATGTCATGTGTCCTTAAGGGGTTAAAGGAACACTATAGTCACCTATATTACTTTAGCTAAATAAAGCAGTTTTAGTGTATAGATCATTCCCCTGCAATTTCACTGCTCAATTCACTGTCATTTAGGAGTTAAATCACTTAAGGATAAATCACTTTTAGGATTTACCTGATGCTTTCCCTGTGTCCGATATCTCTGTTCAAACCCCTTCAAAATAAAAGTGGCAGTAGGATTCTTAGCCCCAAAACTTTGATCCATACTTTGAACGATTTACTCACACTTGCATAAAAGTTATAGCTTTGGGGATACAAAATTCTGAACCCACCTCCCTTCCAAGGCTTAGGGTTGCCAAGTCTTTCAATCTTAGAATATTTCCTAGTACATATATCTCACCACAAACACAACTCCCCATGCACTAAACATACAATTACAATTAAATTTGACATCTGAGCTCTGTAAGTCAGAGGGTGAGGTAGGAGCAGTTTACCTTTTTTCCTAACATTTGACTGTAGAAAAATATAGAAAAATATAATATTAGTATCTTCCTGTATAATTCCCATTGTAAATTCCCATTGTAAATAAACACTTCATGTTGTAACCTTATTACTTTATTATCTGTTATTATTATCTACTATTCCAACCTTCTCTCCCTACCAGTAATCTATTTATTTTAAAATAGTAGTTAGGAGGTGCTGAGATAAAAACAGTTTCAGTAATTTTAACCCTGGGCACAGTAATCACATGTACCACAGTTTGTGCTCAGCTCTACAAATACATTGTCGTTGATTGCAGATAATGCTTTCTGAGACACATATATGGTACATATGGTAGCCATATGTTCTGTTTGAATCTTTTAGCCACTCCGAATTGCAGAGTACTGTGAGTGCCAACATCATTTGATTAATTCATTGATGATATGGAGAAAAACAAACAATTGAGTATGCAAAGATAACCTTTGGGACAAAAGTGGTCCATGAATTTGAATGATGCATTTTGTTTAATGAATGCTTTATTAAGCCTTTGTAAGTCATAACAATGTCCACTTTACATTTTGGAATATCAACTGTCTTGGTTTGTTACAGAAGATGAGTATGTTCACTGACAAAAGAATATTACAGTGAAAAGTATCTTTAGCCTTGGTGAAAAACTTGTAAAACATCTTAAAGGGTTACTCTAAGCACCCTGATGGAAATCTGCTTTTCATTAAGAAGATTGATATTAAGAAGATATATTTAGGACAGCTGCTAGAGGTGTAATTCCATTCCATCAGCATCATTAGACCGCCTGGAAGGAGAGTTCCAAGCTGGCTACTGTCAAATCTGTGCATATTCTTGCACAGAGAGTCATTCATAGGCTGAAAGTGGTCAGCTGACACTACTCTCCCAGCCAATGAAAACCGGGGGACTGGCAACTGGCTTCTGCAACTCTGCAGAAAGCTGATGCACCTCACAAAGCAGGGCTGGATGCTCAAAACCCAGTGGGATCCAGGCAGAGCCCTAGCAAGGTCACTTGTCATCCGGATGGAAATCTATGTTGTGCCTTTACACCCCAAATTTTAAACTTTGTGTGTCATCTTTAACCCCTTAAGGACCAAACATCTGGAATAAAAGGGAATCATGGCATGTCACACATGTCATGTGTCCTTAAGGGGTTAAACCCACTGACCCTTCTTGTGTGTTTCTCCTAATCCCCCTTTCGACCTGTGTGAGTCACAGCCAGGAGAGGTGTCACTAGGTGTGCATAAACAGAAACAAAAGTGATTTAACTCGTAAATAGAAGTGAAACTTCAAAGGCTTCATTAAGCTAAAGTTATTTGGGTGACTATAGTGTCCCTTTAACTAGCAAGAAATTACTTTAAGCGTGACATGGCTAAAACAAATCCAAGATATATTGCAGGTGATAATGTATTCACATATCAATAGATCCATCTTTTCAGAAGATTATACATAGCATTTGCAATTCACATATGAATCTTTAGTCCCAAAATTAGTTGTAACTTGTAATGGTATCAAGGTGTGAAAATTAGACAAGCAATCACTTGAGTCCCAGGTGATGTCAAGGAAACCAGTGGAGGAAAGAAATATTTAAATGGTTTTGGTGAAGTTAAGCTTCATAAAAACATGTTCAGTATGTGTGCTAGTTTGGGATTTCCTACAAAGGCTTCAATTAGATTACAGCCAATAACGTTCATTGGCAGTTTACCGACTTCAAAAAAATGTCATAGGCTTAAATATTACTTTGCATAATAGCAGTTTCCTCGGTAGCATCCTCCCACACTATTTTGATTAGTCATATAGTTAATTATAAATTACATTTTAGATTTTTTAATCTGCAATTTATTTTCTTAATTAATGATATTAGTATTATGCACGTTACACTTCCTATTGCTTTTGGTATATTTTTTAGTTCCTTACATAGAACTCAAAACACTGACATTAGCCAATACGGAGGATACCTGGAGAGTATTAGTAATAATCCATTATCTAGGGGGCTTATTTGTAACCTACATGATTAGCATATGATGCAATTTACTATTGACATTTTTCTAGTTGGTGACTGATTCTGTGAAGTAACAAAGGTTTTGAATTATCCAAGTTTATACCCCATCTCTCCATGACGTTAGCTTTAGACCAACCATGTTGAGCTTCTGTCAATTAGTGTGAGTGTGACACTTACACACCAACCTCACGTCTATATTCCACCTTACTAAAATAATAGAAAGGTAGGAAAGCAGTGCAATGCCAAAATTTAGAGCCTGGTTTGAAGTAGTATGATACTGACAAGAAGTGTCCTTGGTGTAGGGCAGGGGTAGTCAACCTTTTAATACTTACTGCCCACTTTTGTATCTTTGATGGTAAAATCTCCTCTTTTTTTAAATATGTACTTAAATGTATCTATTTTTCCATTTTCTATTCTTTTTTTTCTATGTGTGTCTGTGAGATGCCGTGTGTGTGTGAAGGGTGCTGTGTGTGTTTGTGTGTGAATGGTGTGGTGTAGTGTGTGTGTGTGTGTGTGCATGGTGCAGTGTGTGTGTGAAGGGTGTAGTGTGTGTGTGAAGGTTGATGTGTGTGAAGGGTGCAGTGTGTGTGAGAGGTGCAGGGTGTGTGAGAGGTGCTGTGCGTGAAGGGGACAGTCTGTGTGAGAGGGAAGTCTGTGTGAGGGGACAGTCTGTGTGTGTGTGTGCAGTTTGTGTGAGGGGGCAGTCTGTGTGGGGGGGCAGTCTGTGTGTGGGGGGCAGTGTGTGTGTGTGTGTGTGTGTGTGTGTGTGTGAGTGGTGTAGTGTGTGTGAGGGGTGCAGTGTGTGTGAAGAGTGTGAAGGGTGCATAGGTTCTATGCTGTGTGCAGGTGGGTGAGATGTGAAAATCTATGTTATTGTCTCTCCCTCTGTTCTTCTTGCCTTTTATCAGGAAGGGGGGGGGGTATTATGCTGCAAGGTGGCATTTACATATGTTAATTTTAGAAAACAACAAGTACAGGGTGCGCCAAGAACAAAGTGAATAAATAAAATAAATAATATAAAAAATTACGAGGGAAACAGTCAAATTAAAGTCTCTAATTCACAGGTATAGTCTTAAGAGATTCTCAAAACTTCTTGGGTCAAATCCTCATCAGCATATATGAAAAGAAAAAATACACAGAGGGGACCAATGGTGCAGTAACTTAAAGCAGTGTTTCCCAACCCAGTCCTCAAGGCACACCTACCAGTCCAGGATTTAAAGATTACCCAGTCTTGTCTAAGGTGTTTTTAGAAAAAAAAGAAAAAACACCTTAGACAAAACTGGGTAATCCTTAAATCCTGGACTGGTAGGTGTGCCTTGAGGACTGGGTTGGGAAACACTGACTTAAAGGAGTATGGCAACAGACAACACTGAGGTTAAGAAATGCCAACTCACATTTATGGTGTCAGGATCGGGACAGGGATCCAACACGCAGAGTACAAACAGTAGCCAGATACGTATACCGGACCTTAGAATGGCCGGACTAACGTAAGTAGTACCGTATAGAATGGTCAAAGACAAGCCGAGGTCGAGGGTAACAGAAGACAGGTAAGCGAGAGACAAGCCGAATCAAGGGTAACAGAGATAAGCAGAGTAAGGTAAACAAGCCGGGTCAAAACCAAAAGGGATAATAGAATACACAAGCACTGAGTGACTAGAACAAGCTAGAACCACGACAGGGCAATGAGCTAATGAAGGAAGCTCTGTTAAATACCCTGTTCAGAGCAGTAACCACACCTCCGAGACGTCCTGATTGGTCCTGCAGCAATTGACTGACAGGTCGATCCGGGGGAGTGTCCTGATGATGACTTCCTGCCTAGATGGTGTAAAAGGCAGTCACTCCCTCGCGGCCGGCCTTGCATGACCGGATAGACCACGGGGAAGGGAGTCATCAGACCGTCTGAATGGTGGAACAGCTAAGTATCTACCTCTTTTGGAGGTAGAGACCACAGGTACCCTGACAGTACCCCCCCTCTCAGATACGCCCACCGGGCGGAATGAACCGGGACGAGATGGGAAGCGAGAGTGATACGCCCTGCGGAGACGGGGAGCATGAACATCCTCCTGAGGTACCCAACTCCTCTCCTCAGGACCATATCCCTTCCAATCAACCAGATATTGTACTCTCCCCCGGGAGATTCGAGAATCAATAATAGAGTTGACCTCATACTCCTCCTGACCCTCCACCTGAACGGAGCGAGGAGGGGCTATTGTGGAGGAAAATCTGTTACATATGAGTGGTTTCAGCAATGAAACGTGAAACGAGTTCGGAATGCGTAAGGTATTAGGAAGAGCTAAACGATACGCAACCGGATTGATACGGGTCAGCACCCTGTAGGGTCCAATATACCGAGGAGCGAACTTCATGGAGGGCACTTTTAAACGGATGTTCCTCGTGCTCAGCCATACCCTATCACCTGGAACAAAGACCGGAGCCGCCCTTCTACGTTTATCAGCGTGTTTCTTGACCAACATAGAGTTGTGCACAAGGATTTGTCGAGTTTGATCCCACAACTTCCTCAAATTGGCAACATGAACATCAACCGACGGCACCCCCTGGGAAGGAGAATCCGAAGGAAGAATAGAAGAAGGGGCTTGAATGAGTAGAATCGCAAACGAGATTGTTGTGTGCAAACTCCGCCCAAGGAATCAAACCGACCCAATCATCCTGGTGTTCAGAAACAAAGCATCGTAAATATTGTTCAATTTTCTGGTTGGTACGTTCAGCAGCTCCGTTAGACTGAGGATGATAGGCAGAAGAAAAGTTTAATTTAATACCAAGTTGAGAGCAGAAGGACCTCCAAAAGCGGGAAACAAATTGGGAGCCTCTGTCCGATACAATTTGAGAGGGTATCCCATGTAGGCGAAAAATCTCCTTGGCGAATATCTCTGCCAATTCGGGAGAAGACGGAAGTTTAGGCAGGGGAATGAAGTGTGCCATCCTAGTAAACCTGTCAACCACGGTGAGGATAACAGTCTGTCTTTTAGAGATAGGTAGATCGACAATAAAGTCCATGGCCAAACAGGACCATGGTTTCTCTGGAACCTCCAAGGTTTGCAGGAGTCCACATGGAAGCGTGTGGGGTTGTTTGGTTTTAGTACAAACTTCACATGCAGCGATGAACTCCTCAACATCCCTCCGTAAAGTAGACCACCAGAAGTCCTTAGAGATCAAGGCGTAAGTTTTGCGAATACCAGGATGTCCCGCCATCTTGCTATTATGTAAACACTGTAAAAGTTCCAATTGAAAAGCAGGAGGAACGAAATGACGACCCACAGGGGTCTGTTTAGGTGCGAGATGTTGCAACTTAATGATCTCGGCCAGTAATGGAGAATGAATCCTGAGATTCGTATTAGCAATGATATTGCACTTCGGAACTATAGAAGAAAGAACTGGTTCAGGTACAGTAGAAGGTTCATATTGGCGAGATAATGCATCGGCTTTAGAGTTTTTAGAACCAGGTCTGTAAGTCAGTACATAATTGAAGTGAGTCAGGAATAAGGACCAACGAGCTTGTCTAGAGGATAAGCGCTTAGCCTCCCCAATATATGACAAGTTTTTGTGGTCTGTCAAAATCGTAATAGGGTGTAGGGTCCCCTCCAACAAATGTCTCCACTCCTTTAAGGCTTTAATGACTGCTAACAGTTCCCTGTCTCCGATGTCATATCTGCTCTCAGCCCCAGAAAGTTTGCTGGAAAAAAAACCACACGGGTGTAATGGTTTATCTACCGCTAATCTTTTTGACAGAACCGCACCTACTCCTGTCTCAGAGGCATCGACCTCGAGTAGAAACGGCAAAGTCGTATCAGGATGTACTAATATTGGAGCAGAAGCAAAAAGTTCTTTGAGCCTCTTGAAAGCAGCGAGAGCTTCAGGAGACCACGTCTTAGTTTCTGCCCCCTGTTATATTGGTAATGGGCGCAATAATAGACGAGTAACCCTTAATGAAGCGCCTATAATAATTGGAGAAACCAATAAACCTCTGAATAGCCTTAAGTCCCTTAGGTAATGGCCAATCTAAAATAGACTGGAGTTTGTCAGGGTCCATCTTAAAACCTTCCCCAGAAATCACGTAACCAAGAAAATCTATCTGAGACTGATCAAAGCTGCATTTTTCCAATTTACAGTATAGACCATGTTGCAGAAGTTTCTGTAATACCGCTCTGACCTGTCTATGGTGAGTTTCAATCTCCCTAGAGTGTATCAGTATGTCGTCTAGGTAGACAATGACACAATCATGTTGAAACTCCCTAAGTACCTCATTAATCAGATCCTGAAATACTGCAGGAGCATTGCAAAGTCCAAACGGCATAACTGTGTATTCATAGTGACCGTACCGAGTATTGAACGCCGTCATCCACTCGTGTCCCTGCTGGACTCTCACCAAATTATATGCCCCTCTGAGATCTAACTTGGTGAAGATTTTGGAGCCCTTAAGACGATCAAATAACTCGGTAATAAGTGGAATAGGATAGGCATTTCTGACAGTTATTTTATTCAAGCCTCGGTAATCGATACAAGGTCTCAGCGTGCCATCCTTTTTCTTAACGAAAAAGAACCCAGCCCCGGCCGGGGAAGAAGACCTCCTAATGAATCCCTTTTCTAAGTTCTCCCGAATATACTCCTCTAGAACCAAGTTTTCCTGAACAGACAAAGGATATACATGGCCCCTCGGAGGCATAGTCCCAGGTAGGAGCTTAATTTTACAATCAAATGGCCTGTGTGGCGGCAAAGAATCGGCATTCTTCTTGTCAAATACTGCCTTTAAGTCTAGGTAAAGGTCTGGTATCTGTCTTTCTGTGGACTGAATAGGAGTCTCAGGTATGTTAACATTAGCTAATGGAGAAACCTTGCATAAACACCTATCCTGGCAACCCTGGCCCCACGAGAGTATCTCCCCTAACTCCCAATCTATAATAGGGTTATGTTTCTTCAACCATGGGTACCCCAGAACTATGGGAACGGAAGGGGATGAAATGAGCAAAAGAGATAAATTCTCCACGTGTAGGATACCAACATTTAAACTAATGGGTATGGTTTCACGAAAGATAACAGGGTCTAGTAGTGGTCTACCATCTATGGCCTCAACGGCCAAGGGTGTCTCCCTTAGCTGGGATGGGAAATTGTTCTTAATAGCAAAGGCTTGGTCGATAAAATTCTCAGCAGCACCGGAATCTATCAATGCCATAGCCCTTACTACCTCCTTCTCCCAAGTTAAGGAAACTGGTAGCAGAAGCCTGTGATCTTTATAATTAGGAGTAGAGGACAAAATAGAAACACCCAAGGCTTGTCCTCTAGAGAGACTTAGGTGCAAGCGTTTCCCGGACGGTTAGGACAGTTCGAGAGTAAATGACCCTTGGCTCCACAATACATACACAAACCCTCTCTTCTCCTGTACTGTCTTTCCTCCTCAGAGAGGCGGGTATAACCTATCTGCATAGGTTCAGGAAGCAAAGATACCGTGGAGTCAGGACTTGGAAAAGCGGGGGCTAACCTAAAAGAAGGTCTCCGGTTCCTCTCTCGAGTGTTCTGTCTCTCTCTTAAACGTTCATCTATACGAGAGATGAACAAAATTAAATCTTCTAAATTCTCAGGGAGTTCTCTGGTAGCAACCTCATCAAGGATTACTTCAGATAGGCCATTCAAAAATACATCCATATACGCCTGCTCATTCCACTTGACTTCTGACGCCAGAGACCTGAACTCTAGTGCATAATCCACCAGTGTTCGGTTCTCCTGTCTCAGGCGCAACAGTAATCTGGCTGCATTAACCTTTCTACCTGGAGGATCAAATGTTCTTCTAAAAGCAGCTACAAATGCGTTATAGTTATACACTAATGGGTTATCGTTCTCCCATAGTGGGTTGGCCCATCTCAGAGCTTTCTCAATAAGTAGGGTGATAATAAATCCTACCTTTGCCCTATCTGTAGGATAAGAGCGGGGTTGCAATTCAAAGTGGATACTAATTTGGTTTAAAAAACCACGACACTTCTCAGGAGCCCCACCATAGCGTACTGGGGGGGTAATGCGAGAAGAAGCACCCACTGTGGCTACCTCTAGACCTAAACTGACTGGAGAAACAGGGGTATTACGTATCTCCTCTGGTGGGTTATTGGCATGAGATAATAGAGCCTGTAGCGCAAGCGCCATCTGATCCATTCTGTGATCCATGGCTTCAAACCTAGGATCAGGAGAAGCCAGCTGACTGTTTGTACTTGCAGGATCCATTGGCCCTGTCGTAATGTCAGGATCGGGACAGGGATCCAACACGCAGAGTACAAACAGTAGCCAGATACGTATACCGGACCTTAGAATGACCGGACTAACGTAAGTAGTACCGTATAGAATGGTCAAAGACAAGCCGAGGTCGAGGGTAACAGAAGACAGGTAAGCGAGAGACAAGCCGAATCAAGGGTAACAGAGATAAGCAGAGTAAGGTAAACAAGCCGGGTCAAAACCAAAAGGGATAATAGAATACACAAGCACTGAGTGACTAGAACAAGCTAGAACCACGACAGGGCAATGAGCTAATGAAGGAAGCTCTGTTAAATACCCTGTTCAGAGCAGTAACCACACCTCCGAGACGTCCTGATTGGTCCTGCAGCAATTGACTGACAGGTCGATCCGGGGGAGTGTCCTGATGATGACTTCCTGCCTAGATGGTGTAAAAGGCAGTCACTCCCTCCCGGCCGGCCTTGCATGACCGGATAGACCGCGGGGAAGGGAGTCATCAGACCGTCTGAATGGTGGAACAGCTAAGTCTCTACCTCTTTTGGAGGTAGAGACCACAGGTACCCTGACATATGGGAGCTATAACCAGCTCGAGTTAAAACAGCATACAGTGGTATTTAAACTTCCCACATGTAGGATATTCCTCTGACGATATTTTCAGTGTAGGTCATATGAAATAGAAACACAAGAGAAGGCCTATAGTGCTCTCTATATAAAAAAATTGCTGGATAAAATAGGAGATGTACTTAAATTTACAGAGCAGACAAACCGCTTTGTGTAATGCGCCTGGATGGAACAATCCCCACCATGGAATCTTTGGCTGGTATAAAAGCTTCAGATGTTAGGATATGCCAGGTAAAAAAATAAGGATAAATATAAAAGTATTTAAAATTAAAGAGACTAACCAAAATATTAGGTAGTCAGAAAAAATACTTTTATTTAGATTAAAACACATCTATACATCCGGCTGCAGGCTGACTCTCCTGTCCTCCTGCGAGCACAGCACTGTATCAGAGTGTTGCCATGGTAACATGTGGCAACACTTCGACTAGCCTGCTCGCGAGAGGAACACAGAGCTTCACAGGCCCTACCCTCCCTCTGCTGGTACTACATGTCAGCAGGCTGGTGATAGAGATCTTGGATCTCCTCACCAGCCCAAGAGGGCTTACAGCAAGGCTGGCTTGGTAAGGGTCATCAAGGGAGATGAAAGGATCTTCTCTGCCAGCCTTGGTCCACAACTATCAAGGCCCACTGGGCATTTTCAGCACAACGCACCACCACCCACCTGAAATCCCAAACCACCCACAAGTGGACGGTAGGGACCAGGTTGACTAACCCTGGTCTAGGGGTAGGAAGTTGATAAAAACAATAGGGCATGCCTAGACAAGGATGGGGAAAAAACTAAGGCAGGCTAGATCAATAGATACCAAAGAGACAATTTAGCAATATAACACACTATTGGGAATACTAGAAGCCATAAAAGGACAATAGTAAGTGCATTTCTTGAGTTTAATTCATTAGTCTTTGACTACTGTAAGCAGCTTCATAATTATCGACCCAGAATGTATGTGTGAAAGCCTCCTCAGCACCAACAACTCTTTCTTTGAGATCTTCTGATCAGAGCATGATTCACTCTGTTGAGACTTCAATAAAAGTAAAATACTTCTAATGAAAAGCTAGTCAGTTCCTCAACAGATTTTAGGGAATACAGTTAATTCTCATTGTGGCCCACAATGTTTCTCTAATCCTTGCATGGTTAAAAGTTGTTGAACTAGAAATAAAATTTTAGTCAAATTAATCCAATCCATAAATCAGATTCTATTAACTAGTAACTAGTATCTAACGTGGATCAATCTCAGGTTAGTAACTATCGAATGTTTAGAAAGTATTTTAGGGGTTTTTGACCCACCCTTGCAAGTGTAGGGTAAGTTATTTTTTAATTATTTTATAACAGGTCTGGTTTTTCTTTTGTTCTCATATCTTTTATTTGATTTAGTTTACAATTTGTATCATACTTTATAGTTAACCAGTGCATTTGAGTTCTAGAGTATTTCATGAAAGAATATTATAGTATTAGGAATACAAACATGTATTGCTAACATAATAATGATACCCTGCCTATTTGTGTATCCAGCTTCCCCTGTGAGTGTTTAAAAGGTAAGTTTCACTTACCTTATTTCTCGCGGATCACTGGTGGTCAAGATTATCAATCTTGATGACCGCTGCCAATCCAATGCTTCTCCGTAGGAAATCATTAGGAAGCTAGTGCACATGTGCAGCAAAACACTGTGCTTCACCAATCAAAAGCTCTCAATGAGAAGCATTTGTTTTACATTGTAGGATTAAAACAACATGGGCACTGCACCCAGACCACTTCATTGAGATGAAGCAGTCTGCGTGCCTTTAGTGTACCACTAAGCCATAGAAGAGGCATTGGTTACCTAACTGACTGAATCTAATTTGCTAAACTATAATTATGAACACTTTTATAAAACACTGACAGCATGAAGCATGTCATTTAGTTCAGGCTGAGATGAATATCTCAATGCATCCGGAAAGTGTGGAGTATCAATTCTTCATACATGTCACTGTGAAACACAGAAGTTAAAGTTAGATTTTCTACAGTCTTAAAGGCATACATGTTTAACAATTAGAATCTCAAGAGAAGTAGAAGGAAAACTGCAGGCAGGTCAAAAATAGCATTAGTGGAGATGGGCCAAACACAGGGAACCAGATATCAGAATAAACAATTGACAAGCCAACGAATGAATGCAAGCAGTGGAAAATAATATCAGGAATAAGCTGAGATCAAGATTATAAATATCACCATGAAATGAGAGACAAGCCAATGTTCAGGACAGAGTGCAAATATTAGAAAAAAGAACAAACTGAAGTGTCAGAGAAAGATCATTTGGAATTGTAAAAAAGATTCTGCAACAAGCAAATACCATGAGCATGTGCCAGTAAAGCAAATGTATAAAGATCCAAACCAATTAACCTACTCTTTTAATTTTGAATTTAAAAAAGACAAATGTCAACTAGTCAAATTACACATCTGTATCCAGACTCATATCCACAGCTTAAATACGCATCGCTGGTCTTTTGACAATGACACGCACTAGATCACCAATGTTGTTTTAAGTATATGCTAAGAGAAGGTGTGAACAAAATGGTTCAAATAATATGAAATAACAAAAATCCTAGTGGGAAGATGACAACACTTGAGGCAAGATATCGGAGTAGCCTATAGTCTTCTAATAGGTATGGGTTGGTGGATTTTTTTAATGGTGTATTTACATTATTATATTTAGCATTTCCTGATCCAGATTTGATTGCTGTATAGTGCGTGGGAACACCCTTGCAAACTAGTATTATTACTAATAATATTATCCACCACAAGTCATGAGGTGGAGGAAAATCTTAAGGTCTTTCATTGTATAGTTTACCTGGTATTTCCAGCACGCCACAACACCCCATAGTTAATAACTCAAAGTTATTGTTTTTTAATATATCTTTTATATGCTCTGCATCATGTGGGGTGAGAGAGGGCCATAAAGACACTCAGATCTGTTATAAGACTAATGTTGGAGTCTCATGGACCACAAATATCTTTTACTTAAGCTTTTTGGTCTGCTGTTTGTAGCTGTTACTCACCACATCCAAACTTTTTTCCCTATTTTTTCCATCCAAATGTAGTTCATGTTTGTCATTCCAAAGTTCAGCCCTAGGCAGAAGGAACATGGCTACAAGTTTATATCCACTAAGCATGGACTTACAAATCAAAGAGAGGAAAATGACCACCGCTGCCCCAGCAATCATGATATTAGCTGGCAGTAAACAAACATTTTTAAGGGACACTATAGTCACCAGAACAACTACAGCTTTTTAAATTTGTTATGGTGAGTAGAATCAGAAAAAAGCAGTGTTTAAATTACAGCCTAGTGCAAGCTTCACTGGCCACTCCTCAGATGGCTGTTAGAGGTCCTTCCTGGGTTATGGCTGCCTAAAATGCATCCAAACATTCAGTATCTCCTCCCTCTGCATGCAGACATTGAACTTTCCTCATAGAGATTCATTGATTCAATTAATCTCTGTGAGGAGATGCTGATTGGCCAGGGCTGTGTTTGAATCATGCTGGCTCTGCCACTGCTCTGCCTCTTTGTCAGTCTCAGACAATCCTATGGGGAAGCATTGTGATTGGATCAGGCTACCAATTCTGATGATGTCAGCAGACAGCTTGTTTTTCTGAGACAAACAGCATGCAGATCTACAGCTTCAAGCTTGAATACAGTAAGATTTTGCTATATTTATGGAGGCATGAGGGGCCCAGGGGGGCTAGAGCGTGGTTTTAACACTACAGAGTCAGGAATATATATTTGTGTTCCTGACCCTATAGTGATCCTTTAACCACAATTATGGTACTCACTACTACTGTCGGTTATTTCCATGGTGCACATCAATTTCTCTATTATCGCTCTTGAGGTGGACGGTGAGGGACTGACAGCACTCAAACAAGTCTTGTCCCTTTTGTGTGAAAACTGATTTGAAACCTCAAATGAGGGAAACACACGTTTCGCTTTTGGAGGTACCGTCCCTTTAAAACGTTGACTACTCAAACGAGAACGAGGGAAAGAGGGACCAAAATCTATTTCATCCTCACAACTTGAAAAGGAAAGGCAAGCCGTCTTTTTTTCTTTTACTAACTGGGACTATATCCTCCTCAGAAGATGAAGAGGATAGGTCCCTGGCAAGGAAGGCTCTCTTATGGAGCCTTCTACCGTTGATGGGGCTGTCTCTAGGAGAGACATCCACTATATATGTGGCATACACAGAAATGGAGTCCTCCATCAACGTTGCCATTTTAAAATCTGAGGTGATCAGTGCTGCCCCGAGCTGCACTGCTGTCCTGATCACCTGATTGGCTAAAATGCTGTTGCTGTGCAGGAGCACAGCACAAGCGTTTTTTAGCACTGCAAAATAATTGCAGCTTTGCTAGGTGGTTATGCCACCCAGAAGGACAAATACTGCTGAAGAGGTGAGCCGTGCTGTAATTTCATTGGCTTGGCCGCTGACATCATAGACACATGCAACATCATTAGGTACCATGTTGGTTGTGGAAAGGAAATGATTTGAACAAAGTATAGTTAGCCACCATGTATTGTGGCATTCAAAGGATATGCTTTCTTAGAGGTGAGTTAAATTTACAAACAATGAACTTTCACCTGGCCAGGAAATATATCAATGAGTATTGACTGCATTTGATAGTTTGGATGTATTTATTGAACATAGTATTGTAGCAAACTGATAACCTATACTTGGTCTCTAATAGCCAAGTTTTGACATTTGTCAAATTGGAAAATGTTTCCAAATGAACAACTTTTTCCAAAATTCTGTCATTTAAGTCTTCAGTGCTCTATAATCCAGTGTATAGTGAATACAATCCAGTAAAACATAAAGTTACAGTGAAACAATGTCAGTCTGGACAAAGCATAATCTAATACTCACACAGGAGTGAAACAAAATGTAAGACAGAATGTATTTGAGATGAGCAGTATGTCTGCATCAAGGTGAATGTGATTTTTCAAATATCCAAACGAATGCATGTTTTATTACCCATAGGGTATGTGAATCATTAATGCCATGAGCAGAATTAACTTTGGGATTTCACAAATTAGGCCAAAACAGATATACTGGAAAAGCACTCCACATGTGCTCTTTTTTCCTATTGTTTGTGTGTGTCTGTTTTTTTTAAAGCCTTTACCAGCTTCTTAAATGATTTGTTTCATGAATCTTTAATGGATATAGTTGTTGTTTTTTTTTATCAGTAATAGTGCTGAGTGTTTGTGTTTCTTAGTTTGCAGTTTGAGAAACACTGCTGAAGGGGTGAGCTGTGCTGCAATTTCATTGGCTTGGCAGCTGACATCATAGACACATGCAACATCATTAACTACCATGTTGGTTGTGGAAAGGAAATGATTTGAACAAGGTATAGTTGCCACCATGTATTGTGGCATTCAAAGGATGTGCTTTCTAAGAGGTAAGTAACGTTTATAGACAGTGAACTTTCACCTGCATATCGTTACATGAAATATCCAGGAAATCAGTGAGTATTGATTGAACTTGATAGCTTGGATTTATTTATTAAACATAGTATTGTAGAAACTGGTAACCTTAGAGCCACACTGAGACACTGATACCCAACTGAGAAATACAGCTACCGATAAAGTGTCAATCTGGGCAAAGCATAATTTAAAACTGACACAGGAGTGAAACAAAATGTAAAGCAGAATTTATTTGAGATGAGCAGTATGTCATCATCAAGGTGAATGTAATTTCTCAGATCAGATATTACTATATGATCAAAAACTGATAACTTTTTTCTTTTGGGCATTAAAGGATCACTATAGGGTCAGGATCACAAACATGTATTCCTGACCCTATAGGGTTAAAACCACCATCTAGCCCCCCTGGGCCCCTCATGCCCTCAATCTTACTGTATTCAAGCCTGAAGCTGTAACTCTTCATGCTGTTAGACTCAGAAAAACAAGCAGTGTGCTGACATCATCAGAAGTGGTAGCCTGATCCAATCTCAATGCTTCCCCATAGGATTGGCTGAGACTGAAAATGAGGCAGATCAGGGGCAGAGCCAGCACAATTCAAACAGAGCCCTGGCCAATCAGCATCTCCTCATAGAGATTAATTGGATCAATGAATCTCTATGAGGAAAGTTCAGTATCTGCATGCAGAGGGAGGAGACACTGAATGTTTGGCAGCCATGACCCAGGAAGCACATCTAGCAGCTATCTGAGGAGTGGCCAGTGAAGTTATCACTAGGCTGTAATGTAAACACTGCATTTTCTCTGAAAAGACAGTGTTTACAGCAAAAAGCCTGAAGGTAATGATTCTACTCACCAGAACAAATACAATAAGCTGTAGTTGTTCTGGTGACTATAGTGTCCCTTTAAAGGCTTTTGTAGCCAGAAATTGGAAGAGTGATAAAATTCCCATTAAAACATATTTGTCAAATGGAATTTTTAGCACATTAGGCTAATGATACATTGTCAGTATTTGGGAAGATTTTTGGGGCAGTTCTGAAAGGGGGTGGGAACCAGGTTTATGATTATACTGTAAATATGGGATAAACTTGATACTAGATAAACGGGGATGAGGTTGTTGTAAAATCATAAAAATGCTAGATGCAACTTAGGTTAATGAACTAGAGGTAATAAATAAAGGTGATAAATAATTGAATTGTGTATGTTTCCACTTAACTTGTAAATTTAAGGATAAAGTAGAAATATGAAAAATAAATGAGTATGTAACATAATGGTAGAACACTCTATATTTTATTTATGTTGGGGGTGGTATCAGACTGGGAGTTTTCTAAGGAATGAGACTTACTGGTACAGGTGGTCTCTTAGGCAGCGCATGACAATGCTTAAGTCTCCTTCACAGGTTTTTGGAGTTGTTTATTAAGCAGGAGGTCTGTGATAAAATGTGGTTAAGGCAGTGTGTCAAAATGTATTGTGGGAAACATCTCCCTAGAAATGCTCTTGACTGTTCTCTTATTTAGATTGCATATGGGAGGCTTATAGGACACATTGTGAGGGATAGTGGCGTGATTGTTGTATGATGACCATTTTCACCCACATCTTGCGGATATTCCAGGAGGAGAAGAAGGATGTAATTTTTTTATTTTTTTTATGTGGTTGATAGTTATACATGTATTCTGGGGAGGCTGGATATGACTTTATCTGCACTGGTGTTTTTTTTTTTGTCACATACACGTTTGAGATAATGATAGGTTTTATTTTAATGAGACAAGTGTTAAGGGGTATCACAGAAAAAAGGTGTCTGAGGACATCTCTTGCCACATGTTTTTCTGGCCATGAGGTGTTTTTGTGTCAGGTGAGTTTTTCCTTCGAGCATAGCATTTGAGAGAGTTGTAGAGAAGGGTGATATGCTATCTATGTGGGTGGCATGTCTAAGACTGACCAATCTAGGAAAGTTAAACAGCTGTTTCATTTTGGGATTGGGGACCGTCTTCTTTGGCATAGTTCGGGTGTCAGCATTTTTGAAAGTGTGCCCCAAGTGTCAGAGGGCTATTTCTTGAGTCATGAAGGCAGTGGTCTATTGTCACACTTCGAGTTTATTCCATTTTTTAAAGGAAAGGTTTGCAGGCTTTGGGGATAGTGGACTGTGAATTAGGGTCATATTTCTTTCATATTGGTGTGACCTTGTGAAACAACTTGGGGGAGGTTAAAATTAAGAAGTGGGAGTCTTCTTGGTTTTTACTCCTAAATGTATTCTTATTACTTATGATATGCATATGCTGTTGATGCTATGGCTGGTTGGACACTCAAACCCATTTACTGTGTCAAACAGAGAGCTATGGTCAAGTGGCAAGGTACATGGCTTGGCTTTTCACCAGGGCTGTGTGCCAACATACTGCTATATATTACTTTACTGAGAGGCTAGTGGATGCATGGAATAGCCTTCCAGCTGAAGTGGTAGAAGTTAACACAATTAAGGAATTTTAGCATGCATGGGATAGACATAATGCTATCCTAGATCCAAGTCATCATACATCCCTGCATGAAGGCCTTTTCATTTTGATCACTGCAGCTGTAAGTTACAGACTGAGATGGAGAAGATATTCAACCAGGGGCGGGCTGGGAAGGGGGGCAGGGGGGTAATTGCCCCCCAGGCCGCCCTAAACCCAGGGCTGCCCACACCCAGCAAAAAAAAGGAAAAATCTGAATCCCCTGCTTCTGGCTGAGGACTCAGATTTTTCAACTTACCTCACTCTTCCTGCAGTCTGCAGTCAGTTGAGTCGGCCTCTCCTGATGATGTCAGGAGGAGGGGGCGTGACTTCCACTGCTCTTCTCACAGGACCGCTGGGGAGCAGCCTGTTGGCTGCTGTCCACCCCTCCCTGGCCTAAGGTAAGACTGAGGGAGGGGGGAAATACACTTTATGGTTTTTTTTTTATTCCCCTCCTCAGCCCTGTCCCCTCCTCAGCCCGGTCCCCTCCTCAGCCCTGTCCCCTCCAAAGTCCCTGTCCCCTCCGCAGTCCCTGTCCCCTACCTCAGCCCCTGTCCCCCCTCCTCAGCCCCTGTCCCCTACCTCAGCCCCTGTCCCCCCTCCTCAGCCCCTGTCCCCCCTCCTCAGCCCCTGTCCCCCCTCCTCAGCCCCTGTCCCTCCTCCTCAGCCCCTGTCCCCCCTCCTCAGCCCCTGTCCCCCCTCCTCAGCCCCTGTCCCCTACCTCAGCCCCTGTCCCCCCTCCTCAGCCCCTGTCCCCCTAGTCAGACCCTGTCCCACCCTTTCCCTGCTCCTTTCCCCCCTCTCAGCTCCTGCCCCCTTCCTCAGCCCCATGCCCCCCACCACAGCCCCATAACATCCCCACTACAGCTCCTCTCCCCCAATTGCAACCCATATTACCCACACCACAGTCCCTTTCCCAAATTGTAGCCATCAACTTGCTTCAGCCCCTATCCCCCCGTACATTTCCTAAACCCCCAATTACAGCTTATACCCTCCACTACCACCCCCTGTCCCCCACTACAGCCCTGTCCCCTTACTCAGCCCCTGTCCACTGGTTTTAACAGTGTAAAGTTTGTGTGTGTGTGTATGAGTATGTCTGTGTGTATGAGTATGTCTGTGTGTGTCAGTATGTCTGTGTCAGTCAGTATGTCAGTATGTCTGTGTGTGTCAGTATGTCAGTATGTCTGTGTGTGCGTTAGTATGTCAGTATGTCTGTGTGTGTGTGCATCAGTATGTCTGTGTGTGTGCATCAGTATGTCTGTCTATGTGTGTGCCAGTATGTCTGTCTATGTGTGTGCAAGTATGTCTCTGTGTGTGTGCCAGTTTGTGTGTGTTTGTGTCAGCCAGTATGCCTGTGTGTGTGTGTGTGTGTGTGTGTGTCAGTATGTATGTCTGTCTGAGTCAGTATGCCTGTAACAGTGTATCTTTCTGTGTGTGTCTGTGTGAGTACCAGTATGTATCTCTGTGTGTGTGTCAGTATGTCTGTGTGCAAGTATGTCTCTGTGTGTGTGCCAATTTGTCTGTGTCAGCCAGTATGCCTGTGTGTGTCAGTATGTCTGTCTGTCTGAGTCAGTATGCCTGTAACAATGTGTCTTTCTGTGTGTGTGTGTGTGTGTGTGTGTGTGTGCCTGTCAGTGAGTGTGTGCGTGTGCCTGTCAGTGAGTGTGTGTTTTTTAGTGTGTGCCAAATCAGCAAGTGTGTGTGCCTGTCATTGATTGTCTGTTTAGGTGACTGCTCCCCCCCCCTCCCCCCCCCCCCCCCCCCCCACACACACACACTTTCAATCACATGGGAAAGGTGTTTTTACTCTCCTCTTGGTGCAATGGGCCACTTGACTGAATTTGCCCCCCAGACCTAAGGCTGCCAGCCCCCCCCATGTATTCAACCATATTTCTTTCATTTAGTTACTAGATTATTACTTTACTATAATGATACTACCATTGTTACATATAGTTTACTACTGTAATATTTTGTACTTGATGTAGTCATTAATAATCTGGCTGTTAGAAATTTGGTTGCCAAATACTTGTTTATAGCAAATTGCTAGCCTGATCCATTCCCCCTGATCCCTGAATTATAATCATATGAGAAGTACACACAAGCCTAACGCCAAATAGGCTTGTGAGTGTACCTCTCAAATGATTATAATTCTTTTTTTTTTTTTTTTTTTTTATTATTTTCATTTCATTTCAGACGTTACCAGCCTCTTATATTCTTTCAAGCTTTCAGCATTTCAGGCATTGGTGTATTAGTCATCAACAATGTTTTCTCTCCCCTCTTTTTCCTGTTTATATGACTTTAATTTATAAAAAACATTAATATTATTAATTAACAAAGAGAAAACTAAAACATTAAGCAGACATACACAACATTCATACACGATGGTGAAACCCTCTTCCCTAGTCTCTCTGCATTGCTATTCATAGTACTAATATATGAGCTAGCATTTTTTCTTTTTTTTTTCGTCTTCTTTTCTCTTCACCCCTTTCCCTTTTTTATTTTTCCTTTTTTCTCCTTTATCTTCCTTTTTTCTTCCCTTTCTCTTCTATGTATATTAATCTACTGCCGACAATTTTTTCAACCACTTATTTATGTGAAATAAAAAAAATGTCTTCAGATTTCTATTCAAACCTCCCTCCATCCTAAATTGCGAAATTAGTAGATTTTTCACTATGTCCCAATTCGGTAGAGTTTTAGTTCTCCACCTTCTAGCTATGGAAATCTTTGCTGCTATTAATGTGTGAGTAAAAAAGTGTTGCAAATCTACATTATACTGATAAATATTTAAATGTAATATAAGCATTTCCGGGGCAAGGGGAAAGTTAAATCCGGTTACCATTTCAATTTTAGACAAGACCAATTTCCAAAATTCCTTAAGTGGGGGCAGCCCCACCAAATATGTACACAATCTCCCACTCCCCCTTCACATCTCCAGCATATATCTGTTTTACTCTGGTCTATTTTGTTTAGACGGCTAGGAACCAAATAGAGTCTGTTAATGATCTTAAAATGTAGCTCCACTAAATTTAGGCATTGAATGCACCTAGCAACTGTCAGCCATGCTCTATTCCAGTCCTGTCCATCAATTTTTGTATTTTTAGATCTTTCTCCCATTTTATTATCGCCGGAAACGTCAAGTCACCCTCTAGTTGTCTCAATACCGAGTTACATTTGTTTAATACGTTTTTCATGTCCTTTCCTTTCAATAAGTTTCCTAATTTATTATTAAATTCCCATTTCTCTTTATTTAGAGTATTATTCAGATAGCTTTTAATCCTCATATAGTTACATTTCTCAGTTTCCAGGAGACCGAAATTAATACATATTTGTTCAAACGAATTAACCCTGGGTCTTGTTGTTATATCATATGATTAAAATTCATCACATTAATTTGTAGACGTTATTGCACTATTTTTGCCTATATTTTTTATTCCCTAGATTTGTGTTGCAATTGTTATTCCAGTGCTCTACCATTTGTACGTATGATCTATTGTTTTTTTAAGGCGGTTGGGGATTCCACTAAGGTATTTTGAAGCACGGAAGCATTTTGTGTTACAATCCACTGAGTATATTTGTTGTCACATTATGTTTCTATATTAGTTTGGTGTATAGAGTTTACAAGGTTTTGCCACAAATGCCAAAAGCCTACATTTGTGTGAAATTCCTCATGTTTTGGTGGTGCATGAAGGTAGGAAAGCTTTGGACCACATTTCCTGTTTAGAAAATGAAGGAGCATTTTTGTAGGCTGGGAGTTGATACTGCAAGTAAGAACCATGTGGTTGAATATCGTCTAGTGCTTTGTCTTGGCATTAGGCCTACAATCAAGGTGTAGTTGAAAGGATAAGGATTAAGATTAAAGGAACACTCTAAAGCACGTTAGCTTGCTGAAATGCTTTATGTGTAAAGAGTTTGTCCTCTTTTTTCATTTTACAAAAGAGCTGATCTCAATATAAATTGACTCAGCTGTGAGGCAACAATTCAGAGCACCAGCCATTGAGCTGCATTAGGAAGTCTGTGATTGTAGACAGCCACAGAAAGTCTGGGCTGGGTCAGAAGTAGAGGGTGAGTAGAGGGTGAGTAGATAAGAGATCTGCAGCTTTTCCAAGCTGTTTTTAGATATACCAGTGGTGAAACCAACCTCGCCACTGGGCATTGGAGAAGCCTGTTTGCCCACCTCCTGCCTGCTGACTATGGCCCCTGGGAGATTTGGCCCTTTAAATACAGTATTTGGGCATATTGTATTTTATTATGCTGCTGCTGGCCCTTTAAGAACCATCTGGGGACATACTATGGAGTTACTGGGTGGCCACCATTTCATGTATCAGAGGCACATGGTGAGAACAATGGATGAAGCACATGGTGACACTGTTTGGACTTTTCTACACGGTGCCATCTCGACGGTATTTGGTGCACAAAGACATCGTGCCGTAGTTTTAAACTATACAACAGGGGACACATTATACAGTAATTATTTTTCATATAGCCTGTATATGTTCTGCGGAATCTGCATTAAACTGTATCTTCCAAACTACTGAATGGATATTGGTGAATTTTGGATATGTGGTTCACCCAGATCCCCCGGTTCCGAAGATATATTATGGGGTTATTGCATGTTTTGGGGACCCTGTGATATGCTTTATAATACTGTATTTCTCTGCCTGTGAAAATTATATTAACCATTGTGTTCAGTAATCATATCACAGGCAGAGGGGAGGATTTTGTGTGGGAGTGTCTGTGTGTATTGTACGGATTGATTGGTTGTATTTCAAAACCCTGTGGGCAGTACTATGTTTGTGGATTGTGAATAAAAGAGGCTGTATGTGCCAGTACAGTCAGTTCTGCTTGACCTCAAAACGAAGTGTCGTCTCGTTATTGGTGGAATTGGATTGTATGCTGATTGCCAGGAGTGTAAGCTGATTGAATGCTTTTCCTGTTCAGCTGTTTACAGCATTCATATGCTTGAGAGCATTCGTATACTTCTCCGGTTCGGTGGTTGTGGTGTCTGCTGCAGTGCTTGGAGTCCTCAGGAAGCGCTAGGAGCATCCATCAACGGAGGTACCCAGTCGGGGTGCCCGTCGATCCGTTACAATACCCCAGTGAAAAATGCACTATTAAATGTCTGGTATATATACTAAACAGTGATTTGTTTTTGGATTTGGGCAATGTAGTGACCTTTTAATGGGATGTCATGTAATAAGCAGATAGGCAGTTTAGTGAGGAGGTTGGCGGAGGTTGTGATTCTGCATTGTTTGT
Source organism: Pelobates fuscus (assembly GCF_036172605.1). Classification (NCBI taxonomy): domain Eukaryota; kingdom Metazoa; phylum Chordata; class Amphibia; order Anura; family Pelobatidae; genus Pelobates; species Pelobates fuscus. Next base: position 92,999,094 of record NC_086324.1, on the reverse strand, counting down.
TGGAGGGCATTGTCGGCACAGGCAGCAGGCTGTGCGGGGAAGTAAATAGACTTTATTTTAACAGTTATGGGGGACTACTTACTAATGGTTACAAGGATGCCATGCTTTGCAGACTGCACAGGGTGATGACCAATGACATTACTGCTTTGTGTAGAGATTGATGTAGGGAAAGCATGTCAAACTCGCGGCCCACATACGGCCCACAATGGAGAGCTTTACGGCCCTGCGAGCAGCGAGTACATGCTTAGTGTTCCAAGCAGAGCTTTCCACACATTGCAGGTGCCTACTCTGCTATAATTTACCCGGCCGGGGAGAAGGGGAAAACTGAAGCAGTGAGGGAGCTCAGTGTCTGTAGTGATGCCGGGCGCCGGGATATGACATCATAATCCGGCACCCAGCGTCACTAAACTGCGCGCGAGGGAGCAATGTGTAAGTGTGTGTCTGTCAGTGTGTGGGTCAGTGAGTGAGTGTGTGTGTCAGTCTGTGTTTCAGTGAGTGTGTGTGTCAGTGAGTGAGTGTGTCTGTCTGTGTTTTAGTGAGTGTGTGTCTGTCAGTGAGTGTGTCTGTCTTTCAGTGAGTGTGTGTGTCTGTCAGTGAGTGTGTGTGTGTCTGTGAGTATGTATGTGTGTCTGTCAGTGAGTGGGTGTGTCTGTCAATGAGTGTGTGTGTAAGTGAGAATGTCTGTGTGTGTCTGTCTGTGTGTCATTGTGTGTCAGTGAGTGAGTGTGCGTCTGTCTGTCAGTGAGTGTGTGTGTGTCTGTCAGTATGTGTGTGTGTGTTTGTCTGTCAGTGAGTGTGTGTGTGTGTGTGTCTGTCTGTATGTGTGTGTGTGTGTGTGTGTGTGTGTGTGTGTCTGTGAGTGTATGTGTGTCAGTGAGTGAGTGTATGTCTGTCTGTGAGTGTTTCTGTCAGTGTGTGTCGGTCAGTGTTGGCCGCGGCTGGACAGTGGAGCACCTGGAGGTGCACAGAGGTACGCAATGCCACGTCACATTCCAAAGTGACGTCCACATGCTCCACCTTCACAAGGTGTCAAGAAGTAGCGGGAGCATCCGCTTTGGCACAGGGTGCGGACGGCGAAATTTTGGGATATACCAGAGGCCGGGCTCCGGAGTTGCATACTGGCAGCGGTAATGTGAGTGGAGTCTGCTTGTTGGCTAGAGGGGGGTGCTGGGATTTAGTAGAGGGGGGACTGGGATTTAGTATATGGGGGATGCTGTGGTTTAGTAGAGGGGGTTCTGTTTTTTTTTATACTGTACTTTTCAAAATAAACCTACGTTTCTATGTAAATATAAGTTGGTGTTTTTTTGCGGCCCACATAAACTTAAACCTTGTTTATTTGGCCCTTGCTAGACTTTGAGTTTGACATGCTTGATGTAGGACATGTGATGATGTGTCATTGTGTGTGTGACATCTCTAATGTTAATTGTTTAACTGCACTGTCATATCTTAAATAGTTAATGTGTTGGTTCACTTTAAATCTTGTCATGTAACCCGAAACAGGAAATAGGTGACAAGATACAGTTCAGTTGTGAGGTGAAGACTCGGAATAAGCTTCTAATCCTCTCTCAGTGTCTTATGTCAATTCAACACAGGGCAGACCATAGATAGTCTAGGTCAGAATCCAACTGAGAGTGCATGCATATGGCAGAGGAATCCAAAGATCTGGCATATATCTGGCATAGTATAAAACCACAGTTTAATACATTGTATACACTGCTGCTATCTCCTGCTAAGGTCCGTCACATGTTGAAGTACCCATGCTTAGGGTGCTTTATTACTGGTAAGGTGTGTTTACTAGTAACAACAGTAGTACACAGCATATGTTTTTGTGCTTTATCAGCAAGCAACTAATTGTCGGTATTGTGATGTAATGTTATTGACAGTCAGCCTGAAAAAAATAGCAAAAGGTTTTAAACCTTTTGGTAAACAGCTGCCTCAAATAGCTGCCAGCTATGGTTAATATCAACAGCTTCCCCACATCCCACACAGCCACCATCCATGAATGGCATGTGGGGGCTCTAAATTTTAACTGGGGGAAACTAAACTATACACCCTACTCTCACACCAATGGGCTTTAGATGAGGGAGTTATTAAAACAAAGAGTGGTAAACATGCCAATGCTCCCCATGGGCTTTGGGTGGGGCCTATAGTGACAATATAGGGGGGTGGACTTGTTCACCCACACAAAAGTTAGGGACATGCTCTTCCTCTCTCTCCACCTGGTGGCTAGTGGTCTCCCCTAATAATAGTGAGAAAGGGCAATAAATCTGATACCTGTATTAATAATAATAATATTAATAAAGAAATCATACTTAAAGTACTAGTCCAACATTGGAATGAGAAAACCTTAAAAATGTATAATTCACAACTTTATTCAATCCCTATAAGGATGATACAAAAACACACACAAAAAAACTGAAAATAAATAAAATTCGACAAGCAGATGGATCATATATAGATAGCCAGAATGATCTCCCAGCTTGGAAACAGACTAGAAAGCAGGTGACCGTAACCTGATACTATGTTGCAAAATTGCATACAAATTGAAAGCACCCAGCTAGGTCTTATGAGTAGTGATGTACCGAACTGTCCGCCGGCGAACAGTTCCCGGCGAACTTAGCGTGTTCGCGTTCGCCGCGGCGGGCGGACACATGCGCAGTTCGATCCGCCCCCTATTCGTCATCATTGGGCAAACTTTGACCCTGTGCCTCTCGGTCAGCAGACACATTACAGCCAATCAGCAGCACTCCCTCCCTTCCACACCCTCCAACCTCCCTCCCAGCATCCATTTTCGATTCATTCTGAAGCTGCATGCTTAGTGAGAGGAGGGAAAGTTTAGCTGCTGCTGATTAGATAGGGAAATTGATAGCTAGGCTAGGGTATTCAGTGTCCACTACAATCCTGAAGGACTCATCTGATCTCTGCTGTAAGGACAGCACCCCAAAAAGCCCTTTTTAGGGCTATAACATCAGGCTGCTTTTTTTTTTCCTGTGTAATGTAATTGCAGGTGCCTGCCTGCCAGCTTCTGTGTGAGGTTCACATTGGATACTGTGCCTACTTGCCCAGTGCCACCACTCATATCTGTTTTAACAATAGGTTAAGCTTTACATTTAAAATAAATATTTTTTTTCACTGTAATAGAAGAGCAGTTGCCTGCCTGCCAGCTTCTGTGTCAGGTTGGATGCCTTGCCCATTTGCACAGTCAGTGCCACCACTCATATCTGTTTTAACAATAGCTTAAGCTTTACATTTAAAATAAATATTTTTTTTTTCACTGTAATAGAAGAGCAGTTGGCTGCCTGCCAGCTTCTGTGTCAGGTTGGATGCCTTGCCCATTTGCACAGTCAGTGCCACCACTCATATCTGTTTTAACAATAGGTTAAGCTTTACATTTAAAATAATTTTTTTTTTTTCACTGTAATAGAAGAGCAGTTGCCTGCCTGCCAGCTTCTGTGTCAGGTTGGATGCCTTGCCCATTTGCACAGTCAGTGCCACCACTCATATCTGTTTTAACAATAGGTTAAGCTTTACATTTAAAAGAAATAATTTTTTTTCACTGTAATAGAAGAGCAGTTAGTTGTCTGCAAGCGTCTGGGTGTCAGGCCTACTTCAGCGTGTGCTCTGCAGACCTGTGCCAGCGTGCTTTGACAGTTGCCAATCATATCTGGTGTCTCTTTAGCGTGCTTTTACAAAGAAAAAAGGTTTCTAGTGTAAGCTAATAGCAGCCAGTCAGTGTCCTTCAAGCGGCTCTGTCAGTCCTTCCTTCAGCGTGTGCTCTGCAGAACTGTTCCAGTGCACATTGCCAATCATATCTGGTGTCTCTATAGCGTGCTTTTAAAACCAAAATTTATTTTTCACTGTTATAGATTGAATAGCAGTTACTTGTCTTTAAGCGGCTCTGTCAGTCCTTCCTTCAGCGTGTGCTCTGCAGAACTGTTCCAGTGCACATTGCCAATCATATCTGGTGTCTCTATAGCGTGCTTTTAAAACCAAAATTTATTTTTCACTGTTATAGATTGAATAGCAGTTACTTGTCTTCAAGCGGCTCTGTCAGTCCTTCCTTCAGCGTGTGCTCTGCAGAACTGTTCCAGTGCACATTGCCAATCATATCTGGTGTCTCTATAGCGTGCTTTTAAAACCAAAATTTATTTTTCACTGTTATAGATTGAATAGCAGTTACTTGTCTTCAAGCGGCTCTGTCAGTCCTTCCTTCAGCGTGTGCTCTGCAGAACTGTTCCAGTGCACATTGCCAATCATATCTGGTGTCTCTATAGAGTGCTTTTAAAACCAAAATTTATTTTTCACTGTTATAGATTGAATAGCAGTTACTTGTCTTCAAGCGGCTCTGTCAGGCCTACAGTGTGTGCTCTGCAGAACTGTTCAAGTGCACATTGCCAATCATATCTGGTGTCTCTATAGCGTGCTTTTAAAAACAAAATTAATTTTTCACTGTTATAGATTGAATAGCAGTTACTTGTCTTCAAGCGGCTCTGTCAGTCCTTCCTTCAGCGTGTGCTCTGCAGACCTGTGCCAGCGTGCTTTGACAGTTGCCAATCATATCTGGTGTCTCTATAGCGTGCTTTTAAAACCAAATTTTTTTTTTCACTGTTATAGATTGAATAGCAGTTACTTATCTTCAAGCGGGTGTGTCTAAAATGGCTGCCATATACATGTCCTCTGATAGGAGACGCGGAAGGTATTAAACTGATATGAACAATACTAAACTCACCACTCCTATCTGGTGGCACATTAGCTTGCCCGCGCAGTGCCCCAAATTTCAAGTAAGAGGACCGACCAAGCATCTTCTTCCATCTCCCTGTTACATAAATCAATGCCATATCCATAGAAATTGTAGAGAATATCCAGGATAGTTTTACAGGGCCAAATCATGTCGCCTGTTGAAAGAGGTGACCTTGCTCGGGTCCCAGGTGTGCGGTTCCTAAAATGGCTGCCATATACACGTCCACTGATAGGAGACGCGGAAGGTATTAAACTGATATGAACATTTACTAAACTCACCACTCCGAGTGCTGTTATTTATTTAATTTTTTTGTGGTGAGGCTTTACAGGACAGAGTGCTTCTCCACGGGACATGTTAACTCACGGGCAGCTGGCTCATCAAGGAACCAGAGCAGCTTGAACGAGGTGACCTTGCTCGGGTCCCAGGTGTGCGGTTCCTAAAATGGCTGCCATATACACGTCCACTGATAGGAGACGCGGAAGGTATTAAACTGATATGAACAATACTCCACTCCTATCAGTAGGTCCGTCCCATTGTGATTTATGCCCCCCACCCACCGCGCAGGGATGGGGGCCAGGGGGGAGGAAAGTAGGCCCCCCCATTGTGATTTATGGCCCCCACCCACCGCGCAGGGGTGGGGGCCGAGGGGGGGAGGACAGTAGGTCCCCCCATTGTGATTTATGGCCCCCACCCACCGCGCAGGGGTTGGGGAGGACAGTAGCTCCCCCCAGTGTGTATCATGGGCTTTGAGGACAGGTGTCAATCCATACCTGCCAAGTGACCCTATGTAGGGGTAACAGTCCCTATTCTGCTCTGTGTCAGTGTGTATCATGGTCTCTGTGGACTGGGAACAGTCTCTATTCTGCTCTGTGTCAGTGTGTATCAGGGTCTCTGTGGACGGGGAACAGTCTCTATTCTGCTCTGTGTCAGTGTGTATCATGGACTCTGTGGACGGGGAACAGTCTCTATTCTGCTCTGTGTCAGTGTGTATCATGGTCTCTGTGGACGGGGAACAGTCTCTATTCTGCTCTGTGTCAGTGTGTATCATGGTCTCTGTGGACGGTGAACAGTCTCTATTCTGCTCTGTGTCAGTGTGTATCGTGGTCTCTGTGGACGGTGAACAGTCTCTATTCTGCTCTGTGTCAGTGTGTATCAGGGGCTTTGAGGACAGGTGTCAATCCATACCTGCCAAGTAACCCTATGTAGGGGGGACAGTCTCTATTCTGCTCTGTGTCAGTGTGTATCATGGTCTCTGTGGACGGTGAACAGTCTCTATTCTGCTCTGTGTCAGTGTGTATCAGGGGTTTTGAGGGCAGTTGTCAATCCATATCTGCCAAGTGACCCTATGTAGGGGGAACAGTCCCTATTCTGCTCTGTGTCAGTGTGTATCAGGGGTTTTGAGGACAGGTGTCAATCCATATCTGCCAAGTGACCCTATGTAGGAGGAACAGTCCCTATTCTGCTCTGTGTCAGTGTGTATCAGGGGTTTTGAGGACAGGTGTCAATCCATATCTGCCAAGTGACCCTATGTAGGGGGAACAGTCCCTATTCTGCTCTGTGTCAGTGTGTATCAGGGGTTTTGAGGACAGGTGTCAATCCATATCTGCCAAGTGACCCTATGTAGGGGGAACAGTCTCTATTCTGCTCTGTGTCAGTGTGTATCAGGGATCATTAGGATAGGTGTCAATCCATATCTGCCAAGTGACCCTATGTAGGGGGAACAGTCCCTATTCTGCTCTGTTTCAGTGTGTATCAGGGATTTGACTATCTTTATTCAGATTGAAAAATTACAATTCCAGGAAAAATTTAACAAACATTTACAAGAACATGTTATGCACATCATAGAAACAACGTAAACCTCTTGAAAGTCACAAACTTAAGACAAAAAATACGTACACACAATGTGTAAGGGTTTGAAAGAATATTCTGAATCCTTACACGTTTACTTTATCGTTTGTTTGATTTTTGTGAACCATATATAAACTACAAGCAGCGTGAAAACTATAAAAACTCAAGTGGCCATGCTGATCAAATTAAATAGTATGCTTTACACAGCGTATAAGGGTGATGTCACAGCACAACGGGAATGTAACAGGGGAAGAGGTGAAAGTCATCCTCCCCCTCCCACGACCCCGGCATATATCTGCCAAGTGACCCTATGTAGGGGGAACAGTCTCTATTCTGCTCTGTGTCAGTGTGTATCAGGGGCTTTGAGGACAGGTGTCAATGTTAGGTGATTTCTGCCCTTTATGGATTAAAAGCAGACTCTGCATCAACTGTGCAATTTTCCATGGGAGTTTTGCCATGGATCCCCCTCCGGCATGCCACAGTCCAGGTGTTAGTCCCCTTGAAACAACTTTTCCATCACTTTTGTGGCCAGAAAGAGTCCCTGTTGGTTTTAAAATTCGCCTGCCCATTGAAGTCAATGGCGGTTCGCGCGGTTCGCCGGTTCGCGAACATTTGCGGAAGTTCGCGTTCGCCGTTCGCGAACCGAAAATTTCGGGTTCGCGACAACACTACTTATGAGCTGCTGGGGGCTAGGAAAGTCTGTTATAGTATCTAATATATTTAATATATAAGATATGCTCCACCGGTCATTTTTAATACTTGGACAGTTTTACATGCCTTAGCAACTTGCTATTAATATAAATCTTAACGATCCTCCTGGGCAAATAGGCCTATTTTTAGGCAGTATTACATAAGTTCGTATAAGCTACTTTAGGTAGATGATAGGCTGTCTTGAAGCAGCAGTGTTTAGCTTATTTGACTCTGGCTATATCTAGTTTATGAGGGGTTACCCTGAAGCAGTTATTTCCAGGTTATTTAGCTATCTTTTCTATACTATTGGCTAATCTCTGTATCTTCAGGGTGTGTCCTATATAGGACTACTTGTTCCTTCACTCATGAGCGGGTCTGCATACTTGTCTATCATCGATATATTATTATATTGGCTCTGAGCACTTGACCATAAGGGATATTATACTAGGGACAATTCAATTGTTGGTTTCCTGGCTCTTATAGTTTCTCAGCCTGGGGTTTACTGCTTTGGATGACATCATATATTCCAATTTCCTTTTCTTTTCATGGTTTTGAAAGGATTATATTGATACAGCATGCAGAATAGTATCACACCCTAGAACTTAGGGTAACGTCTTACTGGACCTTAGAATAGACATGATGTAGATTAATTTAGAAATAAACAAATATGTTTAAATGTCTATCTGTTCCTGTCCAAATCTGAGATGATTAAATTGCGTATACGCAGAAGTAAGCTCACACTGACACATGGAGTTCAGGTTAAAAGCACTTCAGAAAATTTAATGCCATCTGGTTGGAAAACAGTTATGCAGGCCTTTTTAAAGGCAAAATGACATCATCATTGAATATCAGATAATAACAAATAAACATCATTAATTGGATTAAATGTTATGTGACTATATCAGTGTCCACCCATCAATATTATTAATTGGCTCAGGGGTTTGAGTGACTAGCTGGGTGTCCTCCCACCGGGAGGTGGTATTGTTCTGGACAAGGGTGTGGACAGAAGGCTCAGGCGCCATTTTTCCCAGCATGAGTTTTACTCGGTGGAAAGGGGGGCTTGAGCGTCATTTTACACAGTTAGTGATGTCAATCTTGTGGTCAGGTGCAAAGTTCTTTTATGAATAGAACATTTCATTAGTACAGTGTTCTCATGGCCTTGGCTCTGGCCTTGGTTATACTTTGTTGCATGTTACAGGAGATTCAATAATTCCGGAGTCAGCTATGTCTTTATAGAAAATACAGTCTCTGTTCATTGTATTGAATGTTGCTGGGAAATTCTGTCATGTAATGTAGTTTAAGATGGAGAATCTGTCAGGTAATGAGGACAAAATGGAGGGTTTGTCACAGTGTGAGGTTAAAATGGAGTTAGTACAATAATTCAGTACAAGTTCAATAAAGATTTTTAATAATTCTACATCAGTCCCCCCTATGAAATGTTAAATTCTAAAAGATAAACTTTATTGGTTAGTTTCAGAAGACAGGTTAGCCCAAAGGCACAAAACCCTATGAAGTAACGGTTCTTAAAGCCTTCTTAGTTCTTCAGAGGGACGTTGTTGGTTGCAATAGATATAATAAATGCAAATCAAAATATTATTATTATTATTAGCAGTGACGGTTGGGAAAATGGACTCAAACTTTCCTTTTACTGCAAAATCATCTGGTACCCCCCTTGGCACACCTATGGCATCAATATATATATATATATGTGTCAAACTTTCCCTTTAGAGGGGTGCTCCTCTTTATCCGCAAACAGAGTGGAGTCAGGATCTGGTAAAGCTACTGCATGCTCTGTTGAAAGGTGTCTTGTTTCTTCTTTCATCTGTTCAAAGCAACCATGAGGAGCAGTAGAAGAGGTTTCCTCACCTATTTCTGTGTGAGATTGGGGGGTATTTGTCTTTCTATTTACAGTTCTCTTGCTGACCCCCCTCTGTAGAGAGTTGTGAATTGATTGTTCATGTTTTGTTCTAATGAGTTAGGATTCCTGAAGCAGCAGTGTTTAGCTTATTTGACTCTGGCTATATCTAGTTTATGAGGGGTTACCCTCACCTTAGCCTTCCAACTGTAGTGGTAGAGGTTAACTCAGTAGAAGTGTGGCCCGGGTTCGACTCCCGGTGTGGCCCAGGCGGCCCGGGTTCGACTCCCGGTATGGGAACCAGCTCCTCTTTATGTTCTGAAGCATGAATGTGGTGTGTCAAGAGTACCTTGTCATGTATTATGTGTATGGACATAATAACCTTGGCTAGGGCGCATTTGCTTATGCATTGTATTATTAAACCTGTCCCACACTACATCAGCGTAGGTGGACTAGGATCATTTAGTCAATATTAATATCACCACAAACTCAGGATGGGCAAATAATCCTGAGGGAGCTTGGCGTTTGGATCTCTTTAGCTTCACGAGGTCTCCTTTTGGGGTCCTCGGCTTTCCATCGATGGCAGGTGGTCAGGCATTATTATGGCCATCAAACACCTACTTGTTGGTATCTTTTTATTTAACAAGTCATTTTTCCTTTAGAGTCAAAAGTGTGTCAAAATCAACAAATGTTACTTCTCATGTTGCAGAGAGAGAGAGAGTCTTGAATCTGGAACAATGAATCCACTGAGTGATCTCTGCAACTTTCACAATGCACTATTGGGTATATGGTCTTGGTTGTCACATCGATGACCGGCTAGGCTTCTGGCCATCCTGACAAAATGTCTATTATAACTAGTGCATATTTGACCCAGTAGCTTTTTGTCACCTGGATTCTTGAAAGGGATATTGAGAGTTAGCTAGGTGCTTAGGAGTATTTAGAGATCAAAGAGTTCATGAGGGTCTTGGATAGGTATAAAGTTCCATGGGCTCACTGCCCAGTACATGTTTTTGGGTATACAGAGCTTGAGAGTGTTGGAGTACAGCCCGTCTTCAAGGGTTGCCCCTTTCTGTTTTTCCAGCTTTGTATTTCTTCAGGGTCAGCAGCTGCTTATCATTCTTTCAGAAGCTTGAGATCTGTAGGTAGGATCTACATGGTGAGTATAGAAGTTTCTTTAGCGGACACTATTCTGTCCACTTCCCTTGGTGCACTTGTGGCTTGGTTGGCAGCTTTTAGTCAGCTGAGTGGTGCTTCTTATCTTCCAGATTGATCCAAAATAATGTGCTGCACCCAGGGCATATCTTGAGTCAGTGTAGGTATTGGCATGTCTTCCTTCAGGCATTTTGTATGCCACTGAGAAGGCTGTCAATTCAGCGTCTTGAGCAGATGTGAGTGAGGAAAGTGAAGATGCTTGACGTACCTGATCTTCTGTAGCAACAGCAAATCCAGTATGGTACCTTTCCTCTTTATCCGCAAACAGAGTGGAGTCAGGATCTGGTAAAGCTACTGCATGCTCTGTTGAAAGGTGTCTTGTTTCTTCTTTCATCTGTTCAAAGCAACCATGAGGAGCAGTAGAAGAGGTTTCCTCACCTATTTCTGTGTGAGATTGGGGGGTATTTGTCTTTCTATTTACAGTTCTCTTGCTGACCCCCCTCTGTAGAGAGTTGAATTGTTCATGTTTTGTTCTAATGAGTCAGGTTCCTTTCATGAGATTTCTGGGGACTTAGTGTAGAAAAAACATGAGGGACAGCCACCTCCCTTACAGGTGTCTTACTTCCATGGGAATCTGGGTCAGGACCGCACTATTTCCTTGAGAGTGTCCAAAACAGTTCTTTCATGTCTGAATAATTTTTCGTTAGTGTGGTATTCCCCCCCTGGGAAGTGGCGGAAGAGTGGCCAGAGCAACTTTTCTTCAAAATATAATGTTGTCAGGTAGAGGCAGAGTTGTCTATGAGCGGAGGAAATTGGTGAGGAATAAGAAGGGAGGAAGCATATAAAGGATATAGATATGGTGGTGGGGAGATGGAAGAATGAGTAGTGGATAGAGTGAGAGGGAAGAAGGTGGAGTAGAGGGAGGAGTAGGAGGAGAAAGTGGAGTAGAGGGAGGAGTAGGAAGAAGAAGGAGGAGTAAGAGCAGGAAGAAGGAGTAGGAGGAGGAGAAGGTGGAGTAGAGGGAGGAGTAGGAGGAGGAGAAGAGGAGAAGTAGGAGGAGAGAGGAGAAGGTGGAGTAGAGGGAGGGGTAGTAGGAGAAAGTGGGGGACTGTAGATGAAGGGGAGGGATCGGTGGGAGGAATAAGCGGGGGTGGGCAGGTAAGGGAGCAGACAGGTGATGTAGCAATGGAGGATACATCAGAAATCAAGACTAGGTAGAAATGCAATGGATGCTGCAAATAGCCCATGTACAACAACTATTAACTGGCCCTATGCTTTCCCTAGAGAAAAATAATAAAAGGCTAACATGCTCATCTTGTCTCCACAAGCCTCGAACGTTTCACTCCGTGGGTGTCCCGCAGCGGCTAGCCCACCACATCTCCCACACCAGACTTGTGCCCGTGGAGACAGACGCTATCCCTGACTCTCGTTCTTTATTTTATTAATTTATATCTAACATCTCAAAATGTAATTCCTACTTATATCACAAATATACATTATCACAATTTTATGTCTCGCAAATGGGATAAACTTTATTCTACTCTTCACTGATAATGTATTTTTAAAACATACAAAATAGACAAATAACATTGCCTTCTGCAAAATAAATGGAAAAGATAATGGAGATTTTGTTAAGCTTATAAATGGCTATACATTAATTCACATTTCTTGTTCTCCAGTTTCTGGCTGTTGATGACAATGTACATTGTAATAGAGCAGCAGGGAATGCTAGCAGAATGCTTGGTTGCATAGGGTGAGGTATTAGCAGTAGGAAGAGGGAAAAGCTCATGCCATTGTACAGAACACTGGTGAGACCTACTGGAGACCATATCTTCAGAAGGATATGGATACCTTAGAGAGAGTTCAAAGAAGGGCTACTAAACTGGTTCATGGATTGCAGGATAAAATTCACCAGGAAAGGTTAAAGGATCTTAACAGGTATAGCTTGGTGAAAAGACGAGACAGGGGAAATATGATAAAAGCATTTTAAATACATAAAGGGAAACAACACAGTAAAAGTGGAGACTATATTTAAAAGAAGGAAAACTACCATAACAAGAGGACATAGTCTCAAAAATAGAGGGACCAAGGTTTAAAAATAATATCAGGAAGCATTACATTACTGAGAGGGTAGTGGATGCATGGAATAGCCTTCCAACTGTAGTGGTAGAGGTTAACTCAGTAGAAGTGTTTTAAGCATGCGTGGGATAGGCATAAGGCTAAGCACTTGCTGCTAGTAACAGATCTAGAATTAATATACTATAATGCCCAAAGTCTCCATTCCTATGCATATGCAATAATAAAATATCTGGGCTTACAACAAAAATTATGTTAGTCAGTCTTTAAACTTGGCTTATTCATTTGTTAATAGTTATGCTTATAATGTTAACTGGTCAAGAAATCTTTGTTTATTAGAAACTTCTTTTAGTAAATGTTCTTTAAGATAACCCCTCTTCCAGCATGTTATCAATTTTTTTTATTTTTTTTATACAAAGTTCAAACACACTTGTTCACAGACACTTTTCCTGATATAGGGAAACTAATAGTAGGATAATTTTAGTAATTGTAACTTTTTGTTCATAATATATGGGAATTAAGGAAGACAGCATGTCTTAGGATAGGATGAGCGTGGTAGAAGTAGATCTCGTCAGCCTTGGATGGCCAGAATTGACACGATATATGGGCGGATATGACTTCACTAAGGGCAGAGTGAGGGCAGGAGCCAGGACTGACGTGTCTCTTTAAGGACAACCTTCTTTTGTTCTAGGGGCCATTTTCTTTTAGGGCATTTCAGCTGGCAAATGAAAGCATTATACATTTAACAGCCCGTGAAGCTTTGAAATAACATGGTGCAAAAAATAAACTCACGGGATGCAACCAACCTCCCCCATCATTCACCAGCTATTAATCACTCAACACGTCCAAATACATATACAACGCCACGGAACCTGCTGGCGTCGCACGAATGGCAGCAGCAACAACACACAAACCCTAGAAACCTCCTATACGACACAACACTCCTATGTAAGTAGCAAAATACACAATTAGAATATTTTCTAGCAAAAATTCCATTGCTAAGTCTTATCAGTAATAACTCTACGAAACACAAATCTGAATCGCACTGAGTCGCAACCACGCCCCCCCCCTCCTCCTCCCTCCCTTGTCTCACAGAAGGCAAAAAGGGAGGGGTAGGAGGAGAGAGGGAGAGAAACAAGAGGTAGGGGGGGCTGCAAGCATGACATTTTAACCATGTCAGTGCTGGAAAGACAGTTACGTTACAATTATTGCAAAAGCAAAGAGACACAAAAACACAACATTTAATAATACTCTTCAGTGAAACTCAATACAAAACCCCCACCCTCTACCAGGGTAATGGCTAACAAAAAAAAAAATACAAAAACAATTATTATAATATACATATATTCTTAACCCTTTGTGATCTAGTTCTTCCTCAACCCAACCTTCCTGCTGAATAGCATTGCTACTCTGTACCAGTAAGCTTGCTTTCTTCTCTGTCAGTAATCTACCACATCAAGGCACAGCAATTTTACATACTTTTGCAATCTTTGCAACACCTTTAACCATCTCCTCACCCTCTCTGTCTTCAACTAAATCACATGCTAGCCAGCCCTTACTGGGCTTACTTAAATCCTGCCCCATAATCCCTTTTCCCCTACACCAGCGTCCTAGATATAGGGAAAGACAAGGAAAATTGAACAGGAGCGTCTCCTTTTGCTCGACTGCCACTTGAGAATTGTGGGCCCTTCTCAAGTGCGTCTTCCCAAAACGTAGACTAGTCACTGAATCCGCCTACCCGGGGTGGTAGACACGGATTGGAGCGAGGTGAGAAGTGTGTGACCAATCACTTCTCTATTAAGAGGAATGGGAGTGGATAGTATAATAGTACAGGAAGTGTAGAAAAGGTAAAAGGTAAGGAAAAATCCTTAGAGACAGACACAGGAGTTTGAATGACTCCTATTAGACAAACAAAACAACAATACAGTTGAAATACACTGCATGCATCACAGTTCAAATGAAATCAACAGTAATCCCTTTCCTTTAATCATGTGCTTACTCCAAAGTCACCTCCCTCAACCTCGTAGTGTCCCCGCTCGGAGAACGACTTCCTCAAGTCTCACTACCAGCGGCCACAGGAAACAGCAATCATCTCCGACCCGAATCCTGTCTAGCCTCCCTCGTTACAGCAGTCCACAAAAATGTGGCCACCTCTATCCTCACTCCCGTAGTGCCCCTATAAAACCCACTTTATAAGTCTCACTACCACGTGATGCGGAAAACAAGCAATGCCTACTTGAATCCCCCCAGGAAACTGAGTCCCCTGCCACAAGACTAAGTCCCCTACCACAATTAAATAATCAGGGAGCCTCCCAACTCAACTAGAGCCGGAGGGTCCGGGTCAGGAAACCCCCAACTCAACTAGAGCCGGAGGGTCCGGGTCAGGAAGCCCCCAACTCAACTAGAGCCGGAGGGTCCGGGTCAGGAAGCCCCCAACTCAACTAGAGCCGGAGGATCCGAAAGCGCACAGTGAAGCTAGCTAGGCTATCAAAGTGACACAAAGAAGGATCACAGGAAATTATGAGTCTACACAAATTCCACAGTTCCAACACTCCTCTTTTTCCTTACAGCCACAGCCACGAGGCTCCTAAAAGAGGTAAACAGGCAAAGAAGACCCCCAGGAAACTTCCACAGGTCAACCCCCCTTTTTCCCTACAGCCACAGACACGTGGCTCCTAAAAGGAGTAAAACAGGCAACAGGACTACAGGCAAATCCCCCGGGTCCACCCCCCTTTATCCCAAAAGGGGCAACAGACAAACACAGGACCCCCAGGCAAACTACCACAGGTCCACCCCCCTTTTATCCCAAAAAGGGGAAACAAATAAACACTCAACCCGGTCACTTAACTAAAACAGGCCAATTCAAACACACCCAGGCAACAGATAGACTAAATGCAGGTAAACAAGTGAGTAACGAGACACCGGGCAAGATATTACCTGTCTTTGATGTCCTCCCGGGAAGCAGTCACAGACACGTGGACGGGTCAATCAAAGGGGCCGGAACATACCGGTGGCTCTGCAGAAGTCTCTACCGTGTACCTGGAGGTGATCAGTCTCCTTTCCTACCCCCAGGATTCCCCCGTCCAACAGCATCTTCCTTAGGACGGCTCACCGGCCAGACATAGCCCGATGCCCCACGTTGGAAAGCGCCAAATTGATGTAGATTAATTTAGAAATAAACAAATATGTTTAAATGTCTATCTGTTCCTGTCCAAATCTGAGATGATTAAATTGCGTATACGCAGAAGTAAGCTCACACTGACACATGGAGTTCAGGTTAAAAGCACTTCAGAAAATTTAATGCCATCTGGTTGGAAAACAGTTATGCAGGCCTTTTTAAAGGCAAAATGACATCATCATTGAATATCAGATAATAACAAATAAACATCATTAATTGGATTAAATGTTATGTGACTATATCAGTGTCCACACATCAATATTATTAATTGGCTCAGGGGTTTGAGTGACTAGCTGGGTGTCCTCCCACCGGGAGGTGGTATTGTTCTGGACAAGGGTGTGGACAGAAGGCTCAGGCGCCATTTTTCCCAGCATGAGTTTTACTCGGTGGAAAGGGGGGCTTGAGCGTCATTTTACACAGTTAGTGATGTCAATCTTGTGGTCAGGTGCAAAGTTCTTTTATGAATAGAACATTTCATTAGTACAGTGTTCTCATGGCCTTGGCTCTGGCCTTGGTTATACTTTGTTGCATGTTACAGGAGATTCAATAATTCCGAAGTCAGCTATGTCTTTATAGAAAATACAGTCTCTGTTCATTGTATTGAATGTTGCTGGGAAATTCTGTCATGTAATGTAGTTTAAGATGGAGAATCTGTCAGGTAATGAGGACAAAATGGAGGGTTTGTCACAGTGTGAGGTTAAAATGGAGTTAGTACAATAATTCAGTACAAGTTCAATAAAGATTTTTAATAATTCTACATCAGACAGATTTAACGTACCCGTTAACGTAGAATAGTCAGAAAACTTGCCAAGGTCAGGGACACAGAACAAGACACAGCGATAAGGAAAAGCCAAAAGTCAAGGGTACCAGAAGTCAGGGAAGTCAAAACGAAGTAAAAAAACAGAAAAACATGATCAGGAACACACTCTCGGATAACCATCTAAGGGAAACCAGGACAAGGCAATGAGCAAAGGAATAAGTGAGTTTAAATAACCTTCTTGAAGATCTGAATTGGCTGTACCTAGCCCTTAACCCCAAAACATGCGTGTGCGTCTTTTGCGTGATGTCACCCACATGTCAACGTCGTCTTTACCGTGGATGGACGTGGCTCTATATAATTGTGTGGGTCCGCAGCAGCCGCTGTGCACCGGCATGCCACACAAGCCAGGCATCATGGCTGGAGACCGCAGAGCGTCACTCCCTTCGATCTTCGGAAGGTAATTATCTCCATTTTTGCCACATGGATACTAAGGATACGTGACAGGTTTCTTAACGATTAGTTAAGCTGATTAAAGGACCACTCTAGTGCCAGGAAAACATACTCGTTTTCCTGGCACTAGAGTGCCCTGAGGGTGCCCCCACCCTCAGGGACCCACTCCCGCCGGGCTCTGGGGGGAGGAAGGGGTTAAACTTACCTCTTTCTCCAGCGCCGGGCGGGGAGCTTTCCTCCTCCTCCTCTTCTTCCTCGCGACGTCATCGGCTGAGTGCGCATGCGCGGCAGGAGCCGCGCTCGCATTCAGCCGGTCGCATAGGAAAGCATTCATAATGCTTTCCTATGGACGCTTGCGTGCTCTCACTGTGATTTTCACAGTGAGAAGCACGCAAGCGCCTCTAGCGGCTGTCAATGAGACAGCCACTAGAGGCTCTGGAGGCTGGCTTAACCCTCAGTATAAACATAGCAGTTTCTCTGAAACTGCTATGTTTATAAAAAAAAAGGGTAAAAGCTAGCTGGACCTGGCACCCAGACCACTTCATTAAGCTGAAGTGGTCTGGGTGCCTAGAGTGGTCCTTTAATAAGACAGAGTCATTGGTTAACACCATACAGAGCCTTCTTTACTCTACAATTTCTGCCAATGATCCATTATACTGCCTTAGGATCAGTCTGCTATTCTTTATCTACATTTATTGTTATATATTCGATACTATATCAGACTTTCCTACCCCAGCTTATAAGACCTAGCTAAGACCTAGCTAAGACGCGAACATGCTAAGTTCGCCGGGAACTGTTCGCCGGCGGACAGTTCGGTACATCACTACTCATAAGACCTGGCTGGGTGCTTTCAATTTATATGCAATTTTGCAACATAGTATCAGGTTACGGTCACCTGCTTTCTAGTCTGTTTCCAAGCTGGGAGATCATTCTGGCTATCTATATAGGATCCATCTGTTTGTCCAATTATATTTATTTTCTATTTTTTCACTTCATCATATTTTTCTGGCACAGTTTTTTTGTGTGTGTATTTGTATATTTAATAAAGTTGTGAATTATACATTTTTAAGGTTTTCTCATTCCAATGTTGACTTTAATAAAGGTAATAAGACTGGTATTGGGCTTGTTTCTCACTAGTCTGTACTCTTCATACATTTCTTTTACTTTGTTGAAATTGCCCATATGGTACATTCGTGAGCCATGGTGGGTAATGGCAACTAGAACTAAGATAAAACTGTTTACATCAACCATTTAAAAAAAAAAGTTTTAGATTTCAACATTTCTTTCTCCACATATAAGACTAAGTCTAAAAATTCCACTTTATTTTGACAATGTTGCAATGTAAACGATAAATTAAAACTATTGTTGTTCTTGTATTCCAAATTTTTTTACAGTTTTTGCTCCTCCCCTTCCAAAATGAAGAAGCAATCATCAATGTAACGCCTATAGAGGACTAGGTTCGCAACCCATGGATGTCCTGTCCATACAAATAGATCTTCCCAATAGGACATAAAAATGTTCGCATAACTGGGTGCGAACCTAGTCCCCATAGTCGTACCTTTCACCTGTAGATAAACCTCATTTCCATGCCAGAAAAAATTGTGGCATGGATAAAACTTATACATTCTACTATGAATTCCATGAATTTAATGAATTAAAATAAATTGTACAGACCCTATGGTGTGCAATCAACAATTAGAAAAAGTAAAACAGCAGTTTGTAGAGAAAAAGTATAATTTAGACCTTCTAGACTAGAGGATTCTATTTCAAGGGTGCATACTTGTCAGGGTACCTGAGGTCTCTACCTCCGAGAGAGGTAGAGACTTAGACGTTTATCCGTCCGGACGCCATGTTTCCTCTGTTCCTCGCGGTCGACCCGGTCACATAAACGCCGGCCGCGAGGGAGTTACTTCCTTATGTAGCATGGTGCCCGGAGACCGACGTCATGACGCCAATCCGGAACGACCTGTCACTCAATCCGTTGGAAACCAATCAGGACTCGTCGGAGGCGTGTCTATCCTCTCTAGCCAGGGTATTTAAACATACTTCGCCCTGTTGCTCATTGCCCTGTCGTGGTTCTAGCCTGTCTAGTCACACAGTGCTCTGGTGTTTTTCAGTTATCCTTTTGATTCCGACCCGGCTTGTTTGACTTACTCTGTTTACCTCTGTTATCCTTGACCCGGCTTGTTACTCGCTTACCTGTCCTCTCGTTCCCTCGACCTCGGCTTGTCTCTGACCATTCTCTATACTCTCTGTACGTTAGTCCGGCCATTCTAAGGTCCGGTATACGTACCCTGTACCTGTTTGTACTTTGCGTGTTGGATCCCTGCCCCGATCCTGACATTACGACAGGGTCAATGGATCCTGCAGGTACAAACAGTCAGGTTTGTCCCTCTGATTCCAGGTTTGACGCCATGGAACACAGAATGGACCAAATGGCCTTAGCACTACAGGCGTTATTATCTCGTGCTAATAACCCACCAGAGGAGACGTGTACTACTCCTATTTCCTCTGTAAATTCAGGCCTAGAGGTAGCCACTGTAGGTGCCTCTTCCCGTATTACCCCACCAGTACGTTATTGTCAGGGTACCTGAGGTCTCTACCTCCGAAAGAGGTAGAGACTTAGTAGTTTGTCCTTCCGGCAGGGCTGCTTCTCCCATCCCTCGCGGCTCTCCTAGTCACTCACACGCCGGCCGCGAGGGATCCGTCCCCTTTTATAACGTCACGCACAGTGCTCGACGTCATGACGTCAGTCCGGACCGACCTGTCACTCAATTGACTGGAAGCCAGTCAGGACTCGTCGGAGGCGGGCCTACTCACTTATGCAGGGTATTTAACGCTGTTTCTCCCATTCACTCATTGCCCTGTCGTGGTTCTAGTCAGCCTAGTCACACAGTGCTCTTGTATTCTCTTGTCTTTTGGTTCTGACCCGGCTTTGTTATTACTTACCTGTCTTTCTGTTATCCTTGACCCGGCTTGTCTCTCGCTTACCTGTCTTCTCGTTCCCTCGACCTCGGCTTGTCCCTGACCATTCTATACGTAGTATTACGTTAAGTCCGGCCATTCTAAGGTCCGGTATACGTATCTGCTACTCTTTGTACTCTGCGTGTTGGATCCCTGACCCGATCCTGACATTACGACAGGGCCATGGATCCTGCAGGTACAAATTGTCAGCTTGGTTCTCCTGAGCCTAGGTTTGACGCCATGGAGCATAGGATGGATCAGATGGCACTAGCACTACAGGCGCTGCTATCACGTCCTATTAATCCACCTGAGGAGATGCGTAATACATCTGTTCCTCCTGTGGGTTCAGGGCTAGAGGTAGCTACTGTAGGTGCTTCTTCCCGAGTCACCCCACCTGTACGTTATGCTGGTTCTCCTGAGAGGTGTCGTGGCTTTTTGAACCAGATCAGTATCCATTTCGAGCTACAGCCCCGTTCCTACCCTACTGATAGGGCAAAAGTGGGATTTATTATCACCTTACTCATTGAGAAGGCTCTGAGATGGGCTAATCCGTTGTGGGAGAATGATAATCCATTAGTCTATAACTATAATGCCTTTGTAGCTGCTTTTAAAAGAACTTTTGACCCCCCTGGCAGGAAGGTCAATGCAGCTAGAGTACTGTTGCGCCTTAGACAAGACAACCGAACACTTGTGGATTACGCACTAGAGTTCAGGTCTTTGGCGGCAGAGGTGAAGTGGAATGAACAGGCCTATATAGACGTATTTTTAAATGGATTATCCGATGTAATACTTGACGAGGTAGCGACAAGAGAGCTTCCCGAGAACTTGGAGGACTTAATTTCCTTTATCTCTCGCATTGACGAACGTCTAAGGGAGAGGCAGAACACTCAAGATAGAACCGGTAGATCCTCCTTTAGACTAGCGCCATCATTTCAAAGTCCTGAAACCAAAACTCCACAGTTTTCAGAACCTATGCAGTTAGGCCTTACTCGCCTGTCAGAGGAGGAGAGACAGTACAGGAGAAGGGAGGGACTGTGTATGTATTGTGGAGTCAGAGGTCATTTACGTTTGAACTGTCCCAGTCGTCCGGGAAATGCTCACACCTAAGTTTCTCTAGAGGACAGACCTTGGGTGTTTCGATTTTGTCCTCTACTCATAACTACAAA
This sequence comes from Pelobates fuscus, assembly GCF_036172605.1. Classification (NCBI taxonomy): domain Eukaryota; kingdom Metazoa; phylum Chordata; class Amphibia; order Anura; family Pelobatidae; genus Pelobates; species Pelobates fuscus. The sequence continues at coordinate 92,978,214 of NC_086324.1, read as the reverse complement.
GAACATAGACTCCTGTTACCTGTCTCTTTAACTTGGGAGAAGGGAACCTTAGAGACTATGGCATTGATAGACTCCGGAGCTGCTGAGAGCTTTATCGATCAAGTTTTTCTCACCAAACACGCTATCCCATCCCAGTTATCCTTGACGAAGTTGCTACTAGGGAGTTCCATGAGAATTTAGAAGACTTAATTTCGTTCATTTCTCGCATTGATGAGCGTTTAAGAGAGAGACAGAACACTCGAGAGAGGAATCTTAGACCTACCTTTAAGTTAGCACCCGCATTTCAAAGTCCTGATTCCAATACCTCACTGTTTCCTGAACCTATGCAGATAGGCAATACTCACCTTTCAGAGGAGGAGAGACAGTACAGGAGAAGGCAGGGATTATGTATGTATTGTGGAGTCAGAGGTCACTTGCGCCTGAATTGTCCTATTCGCTCGGGAAACGCCCGCACCTAAGTTTCTCTAGAGGACAGGCCTTGGGTGTTTCTATTTTGTCCTCTACTCATAATTATAAAAATCACAGGTTGCTGTTACCAGTTTCTTTAACGTGGGAGAAGGGAGTGCTAAAGACCATGGCCTTGATAGATTCCGGTGCTGCTGAGAATTTTATCGATCAAGCCTTTGCTACTAAGCACACTATCCCATCCCAGTTAAGAGAGATACCTTTGGCCGTTGAGGCCATAGATGGTAGACCGCTACTCGAGCCTGTTATCTCGCGTGAGACTATACCTATTAACCTAACTGTTGGTATCTTACACGAGGAGAACGTATCACTTATGCTCATTTCGTCTCCTTCTGTTCCCATAGTTCTGGGGTACCCATGGTTAAGGAGACATAATCCTATTATCGATTGGGAGTTAGGGGAAATACTCTCATGGGGTCAGGGTTGTCAGGACAGGTGTTTACGCAGGGTATCCCCATTGGCTGTAATCAACACACCAGACAGTTCTACCCAGTCTAAGGGGATACAGATACCTTCTCTATACCTGGATTTAAAAGCAGTGTTCGACAAGAAGAACGCTGATACGCTACCCCCACACAGGACATTTGATTGTAAAATTAATCTATTGCCTGGTACCATGCCACCCAGGGGTCATGTATACCCTCTATCCACTAAAGAGAATGCTGTTTTAGAGGAGTATATTCAGGAGAATTTAGACAAGGGATTCATTAGGAGATCTTCCTCTCCTGCCGGGGCTGGATTTTTTTTTGTTAAAAAGAAGGATGGTTCACTCAGACCTTGCATTGATTACCGAGGTTTGAATAAAATAACCATCAGAAATGCCTATCCTATTCCTCTGATTACCGAGCTCTTTGACCGGCTAAAGGATTCTAAAATTTTCACCAAGTTGGATCTCAGAGGGGCATATAACTTGGTGAGAATCCAGCAAGGTCACGAGTGGAAGACAGCGTTTAATACCCGCTATGGTCATTATGAGTACACGGTCATGCCCTTTGGTCTTTGTAACGCACCTGCAGTTTTTCAAGATTTGATTAACGAAGTTCTTAGGGAATTCCAACATGATTGTGTTATTGTCTACCTGGATGACATACTCATACACTCTAGAGAGATTGAGACTCACCATAGACAAGTCAGAAGGGTGTTACACAAACTCCTGCAACACGGTTTATACTGTAAGTTGGAGAAATGCAGTTTTGACCAGACCCAGATAGACTTTCTGGGATACGTGATTTCTGGGGAGGGCTTTAAGATGGATCCTGACAAACTCCAGTCTATTCTAGATTGGCCATTGCCTAAGGGACTCAAGGCTATTCAGAGGTTTATTGGGTTCTCCAATTATTATAGGCGCTTCATTAAGGGTTACTCGTCTATTATTGCGCCCATTACCAATATGACTAAACAGGGGGCGGATACTAAGACGTGGTCTACTGAAGCTCTCGCTGCTTTCAAGAATCTCAAAGAACTTTTTGCTTCTGCTCCAATTTTAGTCCATCCTGATACGACTTTGCCGTTTCTACTCGAGGTTGACGCCTCTGAGACAGGAGTAGGTGCGGTTCTGTCACAAAGGTTAGGGGTGGATAAACCACTACACCCGTGTGTTTTTTTTTCCAAGAAACTTTCTGGTCCTGAGAGCAGATATGACATCGGAGACAGGGAACTGTTAGCGGTCATTAAAGCCTTAAAGGAGTGGAGACATTTATTGGAGGGGACCTTACACCCTATTACTATTTTGACGGACCACAAAAACTTGTCCTATATTGGGGAGGCTAAGCGTCTGTCTTCTAGGCAAGCGCGTTGGTCCTTATTCCTGACTCACTTCAATTATGTGCTGACTTACAGACCTGGTTCTAAGAACTCTAAAGCCGATGCTTTATCTCGCCAATATGAACCCTCTACTATACCGGAACCGGTTCTTTCTTCTATAGTTCCAAAATGCAATATTGTTGCTAATACGAATCTCAGGATTCACTCCCCGTTACTGGCCAAGATCATTAAGCTGCAACATCTAGCACCTAAACAGACTCCTGCGGGTCGACATTTCGTTCCTCCCGCTCTTCAACTGGAACTGTTGCAGTGTCTCCATAACAGCAAGATGGCGGGACATCCTGGTATTCGCAAAACATTTGCTTTGATCTCCAAAGACTTCTGGTGGCCTGCTTTACGTAAAGATACTAAAGATTTCATCACTGCTTGTGAAGTTTGTACTAAAACCAAACAACCCCATACACTCCCATGTGGATTCCTGCATCCCTTAGAGGTTCCAGAGAAACCTTGGTCCTGCTTGGCCATGGACTTTATTGTCGATCTGCCTACCTCTAAAAAACAGACTGTTATTCTCACCGTGGTTGACAGATTCACTAAGATGGCTCACTTCATTCATCTGCCTAAACTACCGTCTTCTCCCGAATTGGCAGAGATATTCGCTAGGGAGATTTTTCGCCTACATGGGATACCCTCCCAAATTGTATCTGACAGAGGATCTCAATTTATTTCCCAATTTTGGAGGGCCTTCTGTTCACAACTAGGTATCAAGTTGAACTTTTCTTCTGCCTATCATCCTCAGTCTAACGGAGCTGCTGAACGTACCAACCAGAAAATTGAACAATATTTACGATGTTTTGTTTCCGAACACCAGGACGATTGGGTCGGTTTGATTCCTTGGGCGGAGTTTGCACACAACAATCTCATTTGCGATTCTACTCATTCAAGCCCCTTCTTCATGAATTATGGCTTTCATCCGTCTATTCTTCCTTCGGCTTCTCCTTCCCAGGGGGTGCCGTCGGTTGATGTTCATGTGGCCAATTTGAGGAAGTTGTGGGACCAAACTCGACAAATCCTTATACACAACTCTATGCTGGTTAAGAAACACGCTGATAAACGTAGAAGGGCGGCTCCGACCTTTGTTCCAGGTGATAAGGTATGGTTGAGCACAAGGAACATTCGTTTAAAAGTGCCCTCCATGAAGTTCGCTCCCCGTTATATTGGCCCTTACAGGGTGCTGACTCGAATCAATCCAGTTGCGTACCATCTAGCTCTTCCTACTACCTTACGCATCCCTAACTCGTTTCATGTTTCATTGCTGAAACCACTTATATGCAACAGATTTTCCTCCACAATAGCCCCTCCTCGTTCTGTTCAGGTGGAGGGTCAGGAGGAGTATGAGGTTAACTCTATTGTTGATTCTCAAATCTCACGGGGAAAGGTTCAATATCTGGTCGATTGGAAGGGTTATGGTCCTGAAGAGAGGAGTTGGGTACCTCAAGAGGATGTTCATGCTCCTCGTCTCCGCAGGGCGTATCACTCCCGCTTCCCATCTCGTCCCGGTTCCTTCCGCCCGGTGGGCGTATCTGAGAGGGGGGGTACTGTCAGGGTACCTGAGGTCTCTACCTCCGAGAGAGGTAGAGACTTAGACGTTTATCCGTCCGGACGCCATGTTTCCTCTGTTCCTAGCGGTCGACCTGGTCACATAAACGCCGGCCGCGAGGGAGTTACTTCCTTATGTAGCATGGTGCCCGGAGACCGACGTCATGACGCCAATCCGGAACGACCTGTCACTCAATCCGTTGGAAACCAATCAGGACTTGTCGGAGGCGTGTCTATCCTCTCTAGCCAGGGTATTTAAACATACTTCGCCCTGTTGCTCATTGCCCTGTCGTGGTTCTAGCCTGTCTAGTCACACAGTGCTCTGGTGTTTTTCAGTTATCCTTTTGATTCCGACCCGGCTTGTTTGACTTACTCTGTTTACCTCTGTTATCCTTGACCCGGCTTGTTACTCGCTTACCTGTCCTCTCGTTCCCTCGACCTCGGCTTGTCTCTGACCATTCTCTATACTCTCTGTACGTTAGTCCGGCCATTCTAAGGTCCGGTATACGTACCCTGTACCTGTTTGTACTTTGCGTGTTGGATCCCTGCCCCGATCCTGACAATACTCTAGACAGAATTTTACTTTTAAATCCATCTCATAATATAGTTCCAGAAGGGAATTTGTTTAATTGTCCAATCATTTTTAATTATAGTAGTCAATCAAAATTTGTAAAGAAAAGTATAAATCAACACTGGCATCTCTTGAAACAGGATCCTCTATTATCAACATTTTTACCAGATAAACCGCGAATAGTTTTCAGAGGTGCCCCTACGATCAAGACTAAATTAGTCCATAGTTTCAGACCACCAAAACTAGAGACACATTTTTTTTTTTTTGTAAATCTGTTTTATTTGTGTCAGCAAAGTCGAGGCAAAATAGGACTCGCAGGTCCCAAGAGACATATCACGATCTACAATAGCATGGGCACCATTCAGCAGCGTAGGGAGCATGACGTGTGGGTATGCTCTTGGGCTCGCAGGCCCACAATATTGCCGGACATGCAGGTCCCTTATAATTTCTTGAGTTACAGCTATGGTTTTTGAATTCACCAATTCTTCCTGTTTACCAAGGCGTTAACCTGATCTTAGGCGTTGGGGCGGGAGACTTTCCAGTCTCTATTCAGTCCCTCTGTTGCTGTTTATGTGTCAGAGTAATTCAGTCAGTTGTTGGTGTTTGTCTGTTTATGGTAGTGTTAGTATGTGTGGGCCTGATTTCTCATGTTGTCGCGTGCCCGCAGTCCTATCAGATGATGTCATGTCTGTTCCATCTGCATATCTTAACGTTTGTTTCATGTCTCCTTACTACTTATCCTTTTCCCTTGTCCTGTGACGTTGTGTAGTGAAAGCTTTTTATTTTCTTTCTTTATTTTCTTCTTTGTCATGTGCCTGGATACATACATGTACATATAGAGTTATGTTGTCTCGTTTTTGATTTTTAGTTTATTTGCTATTATGTCTGTGGTCGTTCAACATGTGTTTCTTATGCGTGTTGCTTCTTTGTGTGCTCCATGGTTGCTATGTTTGTTATGTGTCCTCCATTGTGGAGTTCGTGTCTCTCTGTTCTGTCCGTGATTCACATCAGCTTCTAGTGTAAGTGTCTCCCTGTTCTCCTCATTCCTTCATATTATGTGTGTGCGGAGGTCTTCCCTCCTTGAGGATCGGGAGAAGAGGTAGAGGGGGGGGAGGAGGGGGTGAAGGGGGGTGGGGAGGAAGGGAGGGAGGGTGTCCATCTCTCCCCGTGGCGCGTCCTAGCCCCCTCCTGTGCGCACTCCGGCTCTCCCGGTTGGGTGCACTCTTACTGTGTCATGTCTTAAGCGATGTACTGTATCCAGGGTGTCCATAATTCTGTGTGTTTTTCCTCCCTTCCCATTGTTTCAGCTATTTTGGCTTCTGCCCTTCTTATGTCTTCTACTTTATTCTTCCATTGTTCTATTGTGGGTATATGTTCTTCCCTCCAGTGCAGTGGGATTAGGGATTTAGCCGCATTTAGCAGGTGTCTCAGGATTGACTTTTTGTAAGAGGGTATGGGTCGGTCCGTGTGGTGTATGAGGGCCGCTCCCATTGTCAGGTCTGTAGGGTCTCCTAGGATGTGTCCTATTTCCTGTTCAATGTTCTCCCAGTACGGTTTAATTTTATCGCAATCCCACCAGATGTGTTTCAGGGTTCCAGGGCCGTCTCCGCATCTCCAGCAGATGTTCGGAATGGTTGGTGTGTAGCGATTTATCAGGGAGGGAGTGCGATACCAGTGCGTGAGAAGCTTATAGTTTACCTCCTGGTAGTGGGAGCTAGCGGAGCTTTTGTGTTGCAGTATTAGGATCTTTTCCCACTGGGTGTCCGCAAAGGATTCCCCCGTCCATTCCTCCCACTGCCTTTTGTATAGGGTGTTTTCCGTTCTATGTCCTGTCAGTATGCTTTGATATATCATGGAGACCCTCCCTTCAGTCTCTGTTGGCTGAGTGCATAGGTTCTCGAACCACGTGAGGTCCCTGTGTATTTTAGCTCTATGTGGTAGATTGTGGTAGTAGTGAGTCAGTTGGGCGTAATGGAATTGGTGCATTAGTGTGTGTGGTCTCTCTTCCAGTATGTCTCGCAGTGGTTTCACTCCCGTGTTGCTTAGAGTCTCATAAAAGGTATGTATCCGTCTCGGTGCTCCATCGGCCAAGCTGTCGGCGGGAGGCTGTCTCCCAGGTTGGGGTTGTACGCGATCGGTATCAGCTGGCTGGGTTTGGGTGAGATCTGTTGTCCTTTCCTCAACACGTTCCAGTGTCTCAGGGTGTGTGTGAGTGGGGAGTCCTCTCCCAATATTATGTGTGCGTCTGCCTCTCTGTGCCAAATCAGTGTGTGCAATCTTTTCTCGGTGGATTCCCTCCAGAGCGTTACCCATCTTCTGTCGGATGCGTCCGTGTGAAGTTCCTTGAGCCTCTGCAGTACCGTGGCCTGGTGATATTTTCTAATGTCGGGTAGGGCTAATCCTCCCCAGCTTCTTGGTAGGCAGAGCTTATCAAAGCCTATGCAGGCCTTCTCCCCTCTCCAAATATATTGTGTGATTGCTGTTTTGAGTGTCCTGAAAAATGACTGTGGAATTGCCTGTGGGGCTGTGTGAAATATGTAGAGTAGCCTAGGTAAAACATTCATTTTTATCACTGCAATCCTCCCCAGCCAAGATATGTGGGGGTAATGCCATCTTTTGAGGTCCCGAGAATGGTCTTCAGTAGGGGTATGTGGTTTTGGGCGTAGATGTCCTTTGCCTCTCGTGTGACCCACAACCCGAGATATTTCATTCGGTCTGGGCACCAGTGGAAATGATATTGCCTTTTGATCTGAGCGCATTCTTCCTCAGGGACGGTGACGTTTAAGATTTCACATTTCGTTAAGTTCAATTTGAGTCCGGCCAAACGGCCATATGTTTCGAATTCCGACATTAACTGTGTGGTGGAGGCTAGTGGGTTTTCGAGGAAAAATAGCATGTCATCCGCGGATGCGGCCACTTTGTGTTCGTGTGTTCTGTGTCTAAAGCCCGTTATCCTTCCATTTTTCCTGATGCGGTCTAGGAGCGGCTCCAGAGTGAGGGCGAACACTAGGGGTGACAGCGGGCAACCCTGCCTCGTGCCGTTCTTGATGTTGAAGCTGTCTTTGAGTGCCCCATTTACTCAAACCCTGGCAGTTGGCTGGTTGTAGAGTGCTGTGATCCATGTAAGCATGCCGTTTCCAATGCCTGTCGCGCATAGTGTCTCCGTCATGAAGTGCCAGTCTACTCTGTCAAAGGCTTTTTCAGCGTCTGTCGACAGCAGTAGTAGCTTTGTTCCCATTTTCTTTGATAGGTGTTGTATGGCAAATAACCGTAGGGTGTTGTCCCTGGCCTCTCGGCCAGGTATGAAGCCCATCTGGTCTGGGTGTACTAGTCTAGCCATGTATCTTTGTAGTCTTGTAGCCAGGACCTTCGAGAACAGCTTGATGTCTGCATTGAGGAGTGAGATTGGGCGGTAGTTTCCGACCTGTTCGGTGTTCTTGCCCGGTTTCGGAATCACCGCTATTGTTGCGGCCAGAGTCTCCCTGTGGAAGGCTGTGCCTTCCCTCAGGCTGTTCAGGGCTCTGGTGAGGTGTGGTACGAGGGCGAGTCCGAATTTCTTAAGGTATTCCACCGGGAAGCCGTCTGGACCCAGTGCTTTCCCTGCTTTCGCCTCTTTCAGTGCTAGTCGGATTTCCCCTTCGGTGATTGGAGCTTTGAGTTCCTCTGCTTCTTCCGGTGTGAGGGCTTTCGGTTGGAAATTCCTCAGGTATTCTGCCGTGTCTCTGTGTTTTGCGGCCCTTGGTAAATCTCCTTCGTCCTCAAGTGTATTGTACAGTTTAGTGTAAAACCTTTTAAATTCATTTGCGATTTCTTCCGGAAATTGTGTCGTCCGGTTGTGCGTGGTTCGTATTGCGTGTACCTGTGCTCTGCCCTGTGTGCCCCTCAGCATCTGTGCTAAGAGTTTGCCTCCCTTGTTGGCGTGTATATAGAAGAAAGCGCGTGAACGCTGTATTGTTCTTGCATGTCTGCGTTCGAGAATCCCTGACGGCTGCTTTCTGGTCGCTATCAGGGTCCTGTAGGTTTGTTCTTGTTGATCCAGTGTGTGTGCCGTTTCCAAATCTGAGATTTGTTGTGCTAGCTCCCTGATTTGCTGGCCGGCCTCCTTCTTTCGTTGGGTGGCCATGCGGATAAGGTGGCCCCTGATCACGCTTTTATGTGCTTCCCATATCGACATGGGTGTTACGTCGTCCGTGTTGTTCTCCTCAAAGTACTGGTTTACGTGTTCTGCGATCTTCTCCTTCGTCTTCGCGTCCGCCAGCAAGGAGTCGTTTAGCCTCCAAGCCGTTTTAGTCGGTCTGAACAGGGAGTGAAGCCATGGTTGCCTGTGCCGCGCTGTGGTCTGACCATGTCGTGGTGAGGATAGCTGTTTTCTGTACGTACGTGAGTCCCTCTTGTTGCACCAGGATATAATCAATTCTGGAGTATCTGTCGTGGACAGTGGAGTAGTACGTGTAGTCCCTTCCCTCTGGATTGAATGCTCTCCACGTATCCACCAGCCTCAGGTCTCTGAGGGTTTTGTGCACTGTCTTTAGTGCCCCTGTTGGTACACTGCTATGTCCCCTGGAGGTGTCTACCCTAGGATCCAGTGGGACGTTAAGATCGCCTCCCAGTACAAGGGTGCCCTCCGTGAATCGGGATAACTTCGTCAGTGATCTCCTGAGGATGCTGGCCTAGCCACTGTTGGGTGCGTATACCGTAGCGAAGGTATACACCCTCTGCGCTATCTCACCCTTGACGAAGAGGAACCTACCTCCCGTATCCAACAGCGTGTCCGTTAGCTTGAATTGTAGGTGTGATGCCAGAAGGAGTGCCGTTGGGTGGTTACTATAGTAATTCGTTGGATATGTTTTATCTTTGAGTAGTTTGTTTGTATCTGGTCTGAGATGCGTTTCTTGGAGCATTGCCACTGACACATGTTGTTGTTTGAGACTGCGCAGGAGTTGTGACGTTTTTTCCGGAATGTTAAGTCCCCTACAATTTTGGGAGTGCACCACTAAGGGTGACGGTGTATACGCCATTCGTGTTCCCCACGCTACTGAATGGGTCAGCCCCACCGTTCTTGCCCTTGGAACCTGGAGGGCGGAACGAGCACTCACCTATGGGTCAGCCCGGACGCGCCTCCTGGGTTGGTATGGGTGTTCAGGGAGGGTGCGATAGGGTAGGGGTAGTATGGGTTGGTGTTTGTGAGTTGTGTTTCCTGTCGTGGGTTGTTAGTGGTTGGGTGTTGGTGTTCGCCTCCCCTTTGTGTCCAAGGGTTGGATGTGGCTGTTCTCCTTCCCCTCTATCGCCGTGTGTGTGTTAGTGTAAGTGGTGTTTGATTGTATTCCAGCTCCCAATATGGGAAGGCTCTGTGTAACTGGGTAGATAGTCAGAGCCGTACCGCCGGTTTCTATGTCCGGCTGGGTGTCGGCAGTGGGTCTCCCAATGGTTAGTCTACACGGGTATTATGTCAGGTAGTGGCCTGTACCTTGTAGTGTGTTCGAAAAAATCTATTAGTGTGTTGTGGGTCATCATTCCCACTATATGTGTAGCTAAGCGGGTGCACCATGTTGTACAGTATGAGTGGTTCTGTAGTAACCTTGTCAATGAGGTGATGTTCGTGTTTGTCTTGACCTAAGCCTAGATCTGTGTTCCACATGCAGCTAGCGTGATGCGTCATCTCCCTGGGTATCTGTCAGTCGTCTTGGTTGCGGTGAGAGTCGGGGTGTTGCCTCAGGGGGTGGGTCTCATGGGGACTGGGTCGGGGGTGGGGTGGTTTCAAGTCAAGGGCACCTAAATATCTGCAGTGTTATTCAGGGGGTTGAGGGTGTTTCTGTGGAGTTTCTGTGGGCCATTGGGCTTGGTTATAAGCTGGTTTGCAAATGCTCATGGAGCGTGCTGTCCTGCCCCTTAAAGCTTGTTGTGAGGCAGTAGTGGTAGTAGTGCTGTTGGAGCCTGTCATGTTGTGAGTGCCATCGGGGTCCGCGGTACGTGTGGGGGAGTACGCTCCCCCGCTTTGAGTCCTGTTGGACACCTTAGCCTGTTGCGCTTCCATCTCACCATCTCGCCCCTTCCCCTCGAGTTGCTTTGAGGTGGGGCTGTGCCATCATTTATACATTCAGATAAACATGTACATACTTATGCATACATATCGAGTTATACACTTTTCTTCCCCTTCTTTCTTTTTTCTTTCCTTCCCCCCTTTCCCCCTCCTCTCCCCCCCCTTTAAAAAAAAAAGGGGGGGGGAGAAGAGAGGTGACCCTAAACATTTCGGAGTCTCATGTAGGACAAGAAGGGGGGCGTCACTATATGTGTCCCGTCCCCCCTCTTCTCCATGTTCCCAGCCACCTCCCCATCTCCCTCTCCCTCCCCCCGCCCTGTGTTCCCAGGACCCTTGTTTTCCCCCCCTCGCCCACCAGGGGTGGCGTGATGGCCATTTCCCGGATCCCCGAAACCCACCCCACATTCCCCTTGTAGGTGCCTGTAGCCTATCGGCCTGTGTCAATGTTCTGTGTTCACGTGTCGTGCTCGAGTCACTTTGATCACCCCATCCGAGTGCAATGCGTCCTGCTCAAGATCTTTAGTCCCCTGCCTTCGTCACATACCCCTCTTCTCCCCTCTCCCCAATTTGCAGTCTTTCCCAGGTGTGTCCATGGGGAGCCACTTAATGGCGGTCTCCTTTGGTGATGCATCGGCCCCAAAGTAACGGGCTTTGTGGTGTGGCTGTATCTTTACTACCACCTTTAATTCGGGTGGTTCAGGGCCTAGTCTGGCCATGTCGCCATTTGCAAGTGGTCTGGGTGGGGTGTGCGTCGTGGGGATGTGTGTCAATGTCTGTAGCGTTGCATGTCTAGATGTGGAAATTACTTATCTGTATGTCCTTTGTGTCCTATGTCCGTCCATCGTCATCTACGGGAGATTATTCATAGTGGCTGCACTGCATCATGGCAATAAACTGCTGTTGTGCGGCCTAGTGTTCTCTGGGTTGTGCTTGCTGCTGCGCCGGTAGTTGGTGTCTGCGGGCTGGGTGTTCTTGCGGAGAGTCTTCTCTGCGGCGTCTCTGGGCTCTCGTGCTGGCTGGTTGTTTCTCTGTTCCAGGGAGCCCAGGACCCAGTCTGCTACCTCTGTGTTTGGCAGGCCCATGGATCGTAGGAAATTCGGCACCTCATCGGGCCAGCATAGGGATTTCCACTCATTGTTGTGTCTTGCTGTGAGGCTAAAGGGAAAGCCCCATTTATACGGGATATTGCGGCTTCTTAGTAGTTGCATTACTGGTCTCAGAGCCTTTCTTGCCTCTAGCGTGAGTGGCGACAGGTCGTGGTACAGGGCTATTTCTGAGCTACCGAACCGCCACGTGGGTTTGGTTCTGGCTTTCGCCATGATGAGCTCTTTTATCTTGTATTCATGGAGACAGCATATGATGTCTCTTGGCGGACCGCCGTCTATCCTAGGTCTCAGGGCTCTGTGTGCCCGGTCGAATTCAAACCTTTGTGGAGCATCTGGTCCCAGAATTTCCATGAAAAGGGCCGTGAGGGTTGCAGCAACATCTTCTGCACCTGGGGCCTCTGGTAAATTGCAGATCCGTATGTTTGCTCTGCTCCCCCTGTTGGCCAGATTTTCTGTCTGTCTTCTCAGTTGCAGGAGCATCGCGCCCTGTTTAGTTATTGCTGTATTGGCAGTCTCCAGCCTGTTTACCGTTGTTTGATTTGTGGCTTCTAGGGCTTGTATGCGGCCATCTTGTGCTGCAATATCTCTCTGTATGGTGGCTACTTCTGACCTGAGTGCCTCGTGCAGGTTGGCAGACAGCATCTGGAGGTCTGACTTTGTGACCATAACTTCAGTAAGGGCCCTAATGTCGGCTCTTATGTCAGCCAAGGAGGAGCCCTGCGCCTCGGATGTCCTTGGCGTTGCAGCCTGTCTTGGATCCCGGCGTGGCGCGTGTCTGTCTGGCCAGGGTTCGGAGGTAGCCGACTAATGTGCCCGGGAGCTGCTGTTGTTGCGGTCGTCCCTCTGCTGGGTGGGAGTCCGGCTGTTTGTTGTGTCCCATCGGACAGGTTAGTGTGCTGAAGGTGCGCTGTTTATGGCTGAGCGGGACGGAGCTCCGTGATCAGGCAGCCATCTCCTTCGGCGTTCAGCGAGACACATTTTTTAAATTCTCAGAAAGAAATTCTCAGCAATGGCCGCGCACGCGCATTAGACCTCCTCGTAGGAAAAGCATTATTCACTGCTTTCCTATGGGGATTTCGGCAACGCTGGAGGTCCTCACATAGCTTGAGGACGTCCAGCGATGCTAAAAATACTTTTCGTGTTCTAAGAACACGGAAGTCCCTGATAGACAGCAACTAGAGGAGGACTTAACCCTGCAAGGTAAATACACCCTGTTCCAAATTATTATGCAAATTCTATTTAAGTGTCACAAAGATTAAATATTTTGTTTTTCAGTTTAACTCATGGATGGCAGTGTCTCAGGGCTCTTTTGATCACTGAAAACAATCTCGGACACCTGTGATAATTAGATTGCCAGGTGAGCTCAATTTAAGGAAAAACTTCTAAAGGAGGGTGTTCCACATTATTAAGCAGAGCACCATTTTCATGCAATATGGGGAAGAGAAAGGATCTCTCCGCTGCCGAAAAGAGTGAAATGCATTGGGCACAAAAATACATGAAGACTAATTTTCAAACAGTCCTGTTCACTGATGAGTGCCGTGCAACCCTGGATGGTCCAGATGGATGGAGTAGTGGATGGTTGGTGGACGGCCACCCTGTTCCAACAAGGCTGTGACGTCAGCAAGGTGGTGGTGGAGTCATGTTTTGGGCCGGAATCATGGGAAGAGAGCTGGTCGGCCCCTTTAGGGTCCCCGAAGGTGGAACGATGACCTCTGCAAAGTATGTGGAGTTTCTGACTGACCACTTTTTTCCCTGGTACAGAAGGAAGAACTATGCTTTCCGTAATAAAATCATCTTCATGCATGACAATGCACCATCTCATGCTGCAAAGAATACCTCTGCATCAATGGCTGCTAGAGGGATAAAAGGAGAGAAAGTCATGGTGTGGCCTCCATCCTCCCCTGATCTCAATCCTATTGAGAACCTTTGGAGCATCCTCAAGCAAAAGATCTATGAGGGTGGGAGGCAGTTTACATCCAAACAGCAACTCTGGGAGGCTATTCTGACATCTTGCAAACAAATTCAAGCAGAAACTGTCCAAAAACTCACAAGTTCAATGGATGCAAGACTTGTGAAGCTGCTATCAAATAAGGGGTCCCATGTTAAAATGTAACGTGACCTGTTAAAATGTTTAAAAAGTTAAAATGTTATAAGTTTGATTGAAATAGCTTTTGATTTCAGTAAATTTACTGCAAATGACAATTTTCAGTTCTTTACAACCTATAAAGTGTTTTGAAACTTACTGTATGTAATAATTTGGAACAGTGCATTGTAAGTTTTGTATGTTTAAAATACTGTTATCATTAGGAGGTTTGTTCAATAAAATTTGAATTGTACTCTTAATAGTTGATAACATGAGAATTATGCTGACTATTATTTACATCAATTATTTAGGTAAATGAGAAAAATATAATTTGCATAATAATTTGGAAACTGCAATACACTTGCAGGGTTAAGGGTAGTGGGAGTTGGCACCCAGACCACTCCAATGGGCAGAAGTGGTCTGGGTGCCTGGAGTGTCCCTTTAACTGTCATTCAAACAGCCCAATTCGGCACCAAATGGTTTTACCCTTTTCTTTATGGGGCTATTCAGACTTTAGTGCATAAACCTGAAAGCGATTTCAAAGTGAGTTTCAAATGTGAGGCCAAAATGACCAAACTGGAAACATGTTCCAAGTCAGCAGTGCTTCCAGTTCAGCTACTTTGGCCTTAAATTTGAAATTCACTTAGAATTTCTGATATTACTCACTTTAGTAGATAAACCTAATAGAATAAATTACTGGGGTGATAAGTGCAGTAGAAGTACAATTACATCCACAGGAATTCCAGAATAGGCTCAGAATCTCCCATCCTCCCATGATAACCCTTGCATTCTATAAATGGCGACACACAGGGGCATGCTCCCAGACAGATTTGGGTGCATGACATCACAAGGTTCACAAAATATTTGTATAACATGTGAGGTTGCAAACTAAGGCAATGTAAAACTGTAGGATTCATTTGCTTGAGTCCAAATAACCCAGGTTATATGATGAGCAAAACTCTGGAGGCTTCAAAATCCGGACACTGTTCACAAAATTTACAAATGTCCAAAGCAGACTCAGATTTACGTTGACTGCAGTCTGTATTTCTGCCTGTCCATATCTTGTCCAGATACAACAGAACAGCAGAAATCCAGAAGTATATTATGGAAACTAAAACTCAATGTCATGAGAATTAAACTCTATCTGCCAGTAAATTTGGTTAAACCAACTTTACAAAATTAGGCCATAACTAAATTTACGGTCAGAAATAGGTCATTTCTAATACAAGAGATCATTGAAGGGAAAAAAAGGCTGTCCGTAGAAGCAATTTGAGAGCCAAATACTAAGAAAACGGGGTTAACATAGGTCCTAGCAAAGAGCACTTCAGGGGCACTCCCTACATCAGCGATAGGCAACCTTCGGAACTCCAGATGTTGTGGACTACATCCCCCATAATGCTCTAACACCCATAATGCTGACAAAGCATCATAGGAGGTGTAGTCCAAAACATCTGGAGTGCCGATGGTTGCCTATGCCCGCCCTACATGATCTGTTGGTGGGCAAACAGAGGCTCTCAGTTACCGGTAGCAACGTATATGTTGACTCCAAACTGACACACCCCTTCTGTGGATGGCCGAACCCTTTCCAGTTGGGCCTGCTCATTTTGGGAGAGCTAGTGACACAAACTGCATCACTAGCACACTCATCAAGGGGACTGACTGTCCCAATGGCATACTTCTAAATGTTGAGATGTATGGGTTATCACCACAAAAATGTCTAATATGCCCAAATTAGTCAGACATCTTTATTTAAATAAACACATTTCTATTATATAAATTTATTTAAATAACAATGCATTATTTTTATTGTTACTACTATGTATTTTTTATTATATTTGTATTATTATATGTTTAATTATTTTTATCATTTAGTAGGTTCAGTATGTTTGCAAAAAGCTTGCTACCATTTTTTTTTTTAATAAAGCCAGTTAAAATTTGTGTTGAATAAATATGCAAATCCCATCTTCCAAAATATAAGTGCTGATTCAGTAAGCATGACCAAATTCTGTCTGATTTTGTCTTTTTTGAAAATGCAATTTGCAGATTTGGCAAGAATATCATTAATGTCATTTTCATTAAATGTTTCAAATCTGGTGCACATCCAGACTTAAGTGAATAAACATTTGCTTTACGTTTGTTTTCCTGGATACATCTCACTTTCTCATACCAATGGGTAGTACATTTCAAGTGCTGCACTGCAGTATGTAGCATTTATGTGCTGCAGAGTTCCTCTTTGATATATGAACTGATTTCCTATTTACAACAGTTGAATTCTATATAGAGCAGGACAGCCCTTTTCATGTGTTGCCAGTCAGTATGCATAAGAAATATATATACCCAGGAAAACAAGGTGGATCTGTTGACCACCCTGTAGGATGTGACATTTAGATGCAGCTGGAAAGGAATCAATTAATTAGTCAAGTAGAAATCCCAAAGGAGCTTCCTTGATTAGTTAACCGATTCATCTCCTGAATGCATCATGCCACAAGAAAGCAATGATATGTACTGGGTGACCAGATCCACCATGTGTTACGGGACACATCATTTTGTCATGTTTATGAAAACGCATGAAAAGTGTTGCCCTGCATTATGTATAATGCATATTCTGCAGGATTCTTCATTGCCTAATTACTGCATAATCTTATACACCTTCTTCTGAATTCTATATACTACAGGGCAACCATTTTCATGTGCTGCCCATCAATATGTACACTTGATATGTGTCCCTGAAAACGTGGTGGATATGGTAACCCTGGATATATGTCCACTAAAAAAGGGTATGAATTTTACAAACCTACCCACATGTGACTAAGTGATAACTGGTTGTCACAAAACCTTAAATTCAGAACTCCATGATTGTAATAATGAAAACCTTTTTTTTAACAATGGGTTAAGATAATCTTGGCGTATAATAACTGCCTGATTTATAATCTTTCACGAATGCTTATTACAATTCTACAGCATGATTATAGGAAGTAGTATACATTATTATTATGACACAAAATTTGCATTCTCTCTTCCTCAGGTCTGAAGCAATAGTGCAAATCTACACCAGGGGTTTCCAACCCAGTCCTCACGTACCCCCGACCAGTCCAGGATTTAGGGATTACCCTGTTGTGTCTAAAGCTTTTTTTGTTTTTCCCTAAAAACACCTTAGACACAATTGAGTAATCCTTAAATCCAGGACTGTTAGGGGGTACTTAAGGACTGGATTGGGAACCACTGATCTACACTATATATATAGTACATACTATTTAATACTATGTCATTCTAAACAGCATGCCTATATTGAATTTAGAAAATATTCCTCAATTGGAATGTTATAAAATGTTAAAATATTTTCACATCTCCATATGATGACCAAAGAGACCAAATTAATGTTTTTATTTTGTTAATATTTAAATAGGAAGGAAGTGTTAAGTATATTTTCCACTTCATCAGTGAAGTGCACCAGTCAAGTTAAATCCACTTGTATAGATGCCAGATTTCAACAAATACATCAAATTAACACTTTGGAGCTTTAGCTGTAAATCATAATCTTGCACTTAATTATCCCTCAATAGTATCACAAATATAGCTTGGTGTATAGAGTGAACAAACCAGAGTATTATTCTTTACATTACCATGGTTTATATAATTCTGCATATTACCAGAAGTGGGCTAGCCCCATGTTTCATGTTTATCTAACAATTAAATTGTATTACGCAATACTCAGCTTAAATGTTTCACCTAATTTTAATTGCCTCTTTGGGAGGAGTCGGTGGTCATAAAACTGAGGTACTTGTGTTTCCCTTATTTGCAGTGTGAATGATTTGGTGATAGCAGAGCAGTATTAGAGAAGACGGATTGTGCAGCAAGTTCTTATTTCAAAGGCTGTAAAAAGTTATCTTGAAAATGTTGATTGGCTATATTGAACCTCCTACATTGCATGAGCCTATCTACAATGAAGTCTCTGAACTTGACTTTTCCTATGAGCAAAAGGATTATTTATCCTCCATGGCTGCAAACTTTTCTTTCTCGATGTATCAAGAGACCACTAGTAATGTTGCACCAATCGAACATTTACCATCTAACATATCCGCTTCCTTCAGCAATCGGGAAGCAGTCTATGTGGTCCAGCCTGATCAACAGCCCAGAGACCAGATACAAACTACCCAATCAAAACCTGATTCTTCTTCTCTTGAAGCTGAGCTGCCTGCTAAAAAAGATACCTGCATTTACAAGCCTCACTTCCGTAAGGAACAGATTGTGAACTTAAAATATGAGGGAACAACATACAGCACAGAGGTAACAACCCACACACCGTTTTGCATTGGGCAGGTGCAGAGAGTTGCTGACATCACAGAAGTCTTTCTTTCATCAAAGCGATCAGACTCCTCTCCTTGTGATAACCTAGACCACAATTCAAAACTGTATAAGCTAACAGGGCAAAACAGAGACCCACAACGTGAAAATACATGTCCTCAAGAAGTGCATCAACCTGAAGTGTTTGAGGACCCCATGAAACGGTTGCTATCTAAAGGAGGGAATGCTAAACTTGAAGAACTTTGTTTCTCTCTAGAGTATGATGAGATCTCTCTGACTGATGTGTTACTGGGGAACGCTATAACAAACAGACCTAGGCTGCTACCTGCACATGTAAAAATGGATCCATCCATAACTCCCATTGTGAGCGAGCACAAAACTTCTGCCATGTTTAACAGATCAGTAGACTGTTCTATCCAGGATCCACAGACAAAGACTAAATATGACTGCTCCAGAGAGTCTAACTTGTTGCGAAGTGTTAAAAACAATAGTCCTAAAATACACCGTAATGTATATCTTCATCCCAAAAAATATTTTCTCAAGCAGTACTTGTTTAGCCAGTCTTTAGACAAGTGTTAATATTTTCATAAATAGACTTGTCAATTATAGGTCTGCATTTGTTCAGAGAGCAGTTGCTTTATAGAAAAATTATGGGATTTTTCCAAAATTATGCACTTCTACTCCCCAACCTGGGGTGGGGGAGGGGGGAAATAGACTAGCGATAGGCCATGATCTCGCCTGGCCAAAGTTGTATGATAGGCTGTAGATTGTGTGGATACTCACCATTGTTAATGTCAATACTGCAGTTTAAAAATAAACTTAACAGAATAATTTGATCCCTCACCTTAACTGGTTTCAAATATGAATAAATCAATTTGTTTGCTAGAAAAGAGTTTCTGCCCTTCTGTGGGGTGTGGTTGTGGTGTGTGTGTGTGTGGGGGGGGGGGGGGGGTTTAAAAAGGTAAATTTCTAGCCAAAAATCCTTGGTACAATTTTTTTTTTTTTTTTTTTTTTTTTTTTTTTTTTTTTTTTTAATATCTCCACTTGTTTCAAATCCATGTATTTCCAGTTATGGTAACCAAATGAAAAGGGTATCTACAATTTTAGACTTTTAGGTTGGCAAATATCTATTATTGTGAGCACTTCATTTTTGTTTTTTTTTTCTTAAATATAGTTAAGCTAACCTGCTATTATTTTTAAACTACTTAAGAATAAGATGTCATTTTATTTAAATATGCTATGGACTTTCCAATCTGAATATCCTACATATAGACTTGTGCTATTTTAGTAGTTTATTTTTATATTTTTTTGGATGGATGACCCTTTTCCTATTCCAGGTTAACAGTGTTTAGAAGATCTAAAAATATGCATTTTGTTTAGTCAATGTGTGTGACATAAACTGTACCTATAATAAACCTTATTTTCCTTCATGTTGAAAGCATCTCTTGATTTCTCCCTTAATTACCAGACCAAAAACACTTGGTGTATTCAAAGCACTACTTATGCAATATGTCATAGAAAGTGTGGTTAACATTGTGATTGGATAAGTCGCTTACTGCAGTACCTTCAAAACCTGAACATTTGCAGTAAATAATTCCCTCTTAATGTTATTTAACCAACTTCTACATATAAGCTGGCTAATCAAAATGCCTCTAGCTTTAAAAGTAGTTAAATGATCAAATAGTTTTGTCACCTTTGGTAAACTTTATTTATTAAACCGATTTCAAATACAACCTGCAGCTTAGCATATAGGGGTTAGTTGCTCCTAAATGGAAACTATAGTGCCAGGAAAACTCAATTTTCCTGGCACTATACCTTCCCCCCTCTTTCAAGGGCCCCCGCTGTAGTGCAGAAGGGGTTAATAACCCCCTTCTGTTACTTACCTAGGTCCCTCTACGCTGGCTCAGCTCCAATCACAATCCTCCCCTGCCAACGTCAGCCATGCTTGCGTTTGGCTTTTTCCATAGGAAAGCACTATTCAGTGCTTTCCTATGGGGATTCCAGTGACGCTGGAGGTCCTCATGCATAGCGTGAGGACGTCCAGCGTACCTTTGGCAACCAAAAGTCACCTATCCACCCAGAGGTCCCTCTTGTTGCCACTAGAGAACTTAACCCTAGCATAAAAACTGTAATAATTTAATGCTCTGGGTTAAGGTTGATCGGAGTCTACACCCAGACCCCTTTAATGAGTTGAAGTGTGTTTGTTTTTTTTTTTTTTTGTTTTGTTTTTTTCCTACTCCAACCACCATGACTACTTCTGATTTTAGTATTGGTCATGGTGGTACTAATCTGTGCAGTGTTTATGCTAGAAATGCACATTCAGAGATTTGCACTCCCAAACTCTTTAAGTCTGCTTAACATCAGTTCTGCGCAAAAACTATATCTGTCATCCGTGTGCGCGCAACAAACTAGCCCTTCCTTTTTTTTTGTGTGTGTAACCAGGGAGGGGGTTACATGGTGGTTTTAACACTATAGGATCAAGTATACATGTTTTGAGCTCATGACCCTAGTGTTCCTTTAAGACTACTACTTCTCTCTATTATGATATATGTATAAAACAGTAGGTGCATAATATCATGAAGTTTACATGAGCTACAGCACTAAGAGGTTTATCAACTAAATAGTATGGTAAATTGATAACCACAGATCTACATGTTTACAGCTCGGCTGTCTACTCGCTGTGACTTGCTTATAGTGAATACATATAGTTGTCAAGATTACAGGCACTAAAAAAAAATTACTTAAACCATACACAATTCTCTCTTCAGTCTAGGCATTGTAAAAAGTGATGGACATGATGCAGTAAATGGGTCTACATGTTCGGTTGAGAACCTATGGCCTTGGGGGCATGAACAAACTGCCTTTATTGTGCACAGAACGTACAGATCTCAATGTGCATAGTACTGCTCACACAGAGCATGCATTATATGAGTAGAACAGATGGACCCTAGAGTGGCAAGGCTTGACATATCTATAAAGCCTGGGCACATTTAACAGAAGAATGTGAAATGCAGGCTGTTTCCTACAGTGACAAGCAGTGTTATGAATATAATCCTGTACTTGTTAACAAGTCTAGGGACGTCATCATAGTCTAGCAGCCTGATCAACCCCCAGATGGTGTACTCTACTATTGGGAACACCAAGGCCTGATTAGCATTAAGATTTTGGGCAACCAGTCCAAGTACAAACTCACATGGTAGAGAACTAGCACCGACCCTGCATAATGCCTGCCTGTTGCCTCACTCCTGCAGTTTTCTGTCAACAGCATCCCAAACTATATCTATTTTATTCCACAGAAGAATGGTAAGAATCTGCAACCCACAGAACCTGGATCCTAGTGGCCTGGGGTGGAAGTGTGTCCCCATTTCCAGCCATTCCATATGTATACATGAATGCACCTTTTTGCTAACTAGACTTGTGCCTCGTAACAATTCAATTGACCGAAAACAATTCATAATTATTGAGTGTCCATTTATCATGCTATAGTGACAAGTAAGCATTGTTTGCTGGTTTAATATTTTATAACTGTTTGGCTTTCTCAAAACTAAGTTAACAGAACATTCTGTCTAACAGCACTTTTTGTATCTAACAATTTTAACCATATGCCAAATATTGTAACTCCTTTTTGATTTTGTGTGTACCCTTTTCAAGGTTGAGAAGCCTGTTTTCACATTCTGTTGCAAACCTATAAAACCAGTATGCTTGCACATAATAAACTAAAGTTGTTATTCAGTGCACATGTATGTTTGTCTGAACTATGGCTTCCTGAGTTTGAGGGTATAACAATTGAATGTGAGTTTAAGGTGAGAAGCCCCAACAATTATTGACTTTTTTTTTTTACTATTTTATTTATTTCTTTTTTTTTTTTTAATCCACTGCCATTAAATCCATTGTATATTCAACCATCCAAAATTGATTACATTGGGTAGTCAATTTAAGAAAAAAAAATACCCATAAATGTGCATTGGAAACTGGGTCAAACCAGAAGGTCAAAGATATGGGAGGAGCACCAGCAGATGAGCCAAGTGCTTCATAATTTTGGAGGTATGATCAAAGGTGTAGAGCCATGATTCCCAATCTATGGTATGCCTACCCCAGCAATACAATCTAGTTCCCACGAGGGTAGTACCCAAACTTACAGGAATGCCGAATCCCACAAACAGAGGTTCTAGATAGATCTGTTAAAAGGCCAGACAGTCAGGGATAGCCAAGGTCAGGGACAAGCCAGGTCAGGATACCAGAAATACACAAAGTCAAATACAAGGCGAGGTCAATATCAGGAAATAACAAGACAGACTTACTATGAGCACTAACGTGTTTTAAGTCAGCAACCATGATCGTGGCGTGATGTCACAGTTTAAATCGATAAAAGACACAAAATTCAAACAGGTCTATAGGGAGGAAAAACGGCTGAGAGGATTTTGGCCCACGCAAACCAGCAGAGGGAGCTAATCGCTTGGCCAAATAGTAAGTATAAAGTATTCTCTGTTTAGGTCGCACAGTGGAGCATTTGGGCCACGTAACCTGAGGAGGGGAGCAGTGCGGACCAAAGAGGGGTGCACCACAGGCTCCAGGAGCAGGTAAGTTTGTGACACTGTGTATCTGCATGTGTGTTTGTGTCTGTATGTGTTAATATTTGTATCTGTGTGTCTATGTATCTAAATGCTTGTCAGTGTGTATCTGTATGTATTTCTGTATCTATGGGAATATTTCATTGTAAGTGTGTGTCTATCAGTGTGTCTGTGCAACTGTATGTGTATGGGTGTTTCTATCTGTGTCTGTTCATCTGCATGTCTATTAGCGTTTGTGTCAGTGTTTTTATACGTGTCTTTGTGTGATTTTGTGGGTCTGTATGTATGTCATTGTTTTTATCGTGTATCTGCATGTGTGTCAGTCTGTGTATCTGCATGTGTGTCTATCTGCACTTTGCGAAACTGCCAGAGCCTGTGGCAAAGGAGGTGAAAGGGAGCCTGGGCCAGAGCAAGAGCAGAAGAGTTTGGGATACAGCAGTCAGCAGGTGAAGGGGAGCCTGAGGCAGAGTGGGAGCAGTGAAGCCTGGAGCAGAGAAAAGGGGAGTTGGAGTAGAACCTTTACATGTGAAATAACAGCAACTATATTAATAACAAACATTCTGCTAATATGAGGGGTACAATTTATGGAAATGTGCTGCCAAGGGTTTCTCAAGTTAAAGAAAGGTTGGGAAAAACTGGTGTAGAGCAGTAAACACTGTCTTTTCAGAGAAAATGCAGTGTTTACAATATAGCCTAGTGATAACTCCACTGGCCACTCCTGAGATGGCTGCTAGAAATGTTTCCTGGGGCAGTGCTGCACAGTGTACCTCACTGATGCTGATTGGCCAGAGCTGTGTTTGACTTGTGCTGGCTCTGCCCCTGATCTGCCTCCTTGACAGTCTAAGCCAATCCGATGGGGAAGAATTGTGATTGGCTCACAGAATCACTTCTAATAATGTCAGCAGACAGCAGGCAAATCTGGGGCAAAGGCAGACTTTAATACAAGTATGATTTTACTATATGGGAGACAAGGAGGGGCCATATAGGAGTGGCTCTGCCCCTGATCTGCCTCCTTGATAGTTTGTAATACCTCTAGTTTGTAATACCCAGTTTGTAATACCCCTATTTTTTTCCCATATAATAAGTAGGCCAAGGTATGAAGACATTCTGCGTTTTTCGCACTTTAATTATAATTCAAAGTGCCTCCCAAAAGGTCATCCACAAAATATGCCTCCTAATTTCAAACTTTAATAAAGAATTGAGGATTATTTTAGCCTTGTTGACAAAATAATTGAAATTGTATTAAAGATAGGAGGCGGGGGGCGGAGCTTGAACTCGAACCTGAACGGACGCCATATTCCAGAGCTCTCCCTAAGTGATCCTTAATCTGCCCGATATCGGCCAAATTAATACCGATCCAACCTTGCAACCCAAAGATCCGGAGCAAGCAAGCGGGGCTGAACCGGCTGATGCCTTTTTTTCAGCCGCAGAAGCTACAGAAGCGGCGCCGCCGAATTGAGGCCTACCGCCCGCTGACCACCTCGGACCTCGAGACACTCCTGCGGAGCAGCTACGCAGGCCAACCGGAGGAGGCAGAGCCAGCACACGATACGGCTATGGGCCGACGGTCACAGAAACCGACTGCAGGTACCGACACCAGGGATATTGGGTCCTTGTTCCAACGACCGGCACAACACCAGGCCCATGCACCCTCGGAGGAGCCACAAAAAGAGGCCGACACCGAACCATGCGGTCGAGAGTCAGAAGCGCTGCCAGCCACACGGGCACCAATGACACCAACCGCAGACGCCTCAGACGACTCAGCTCCATCCACTAAGGGCGACCTGAAAATTCTCCTTGCAAACATACATAAGCTACTAGAGGCGGACTCAGCAAAACTAAAAACCGAACTCAAAGAGGTCAGAGAGAAGGTGGGAGAGATGGAGGAGGGGGTAACGGAGGCACACAACAAGATCCACGCGGTGCAAGACTCGGTCCTCCAGCTACAACAGTCCCAAAGGATCCTGATGGGCAGGCTTGCAATTATGGAGGATCGACACCGCCGGCTAAACATAAAAATCAGGGGAGTCCCGACCACAGTGTCTGCAGAAGAACTGCCCCATTATGCAAGACGCCTCCTCGCAACCATATTGCCTCCAGCGGTAGCCCGCAAAATGACCCCTGAAGGGGTATACCGTCTCCCCTCGACGACCCACACGAAACCTAACCTGACCCGGGATGTCATCCTGAGATGCCGCAACGTCCAGGAAAAGATTCAAATAATGCAAGCCGTGAGGGACAAGACGCCACTAACCTTTGAAAATGCAGCACTACTGTTCTTCCAGGATCTATCCAAAGCGACGCTGCTGTGGAGAAAATCCTGCAGCCCCGTCACCGCCCAACTACGAACCGCAGGCATTTCATACCGGTGGGGAGCAGACAACTGCATTCAAGTCACACGAGCAGGGACCACGCATATCCTGCAAGCCATGGGAGAAGCCACATCGTTCCTCCGGAACCTGGGACTGCCTGATAGGCTCATAAACCCTGGACTACCTACAAACGTCCGGGACCCGACCACAGCGACACCCGCCGAGCAGCGCCCCGGAGCCGCACCGACGCCAGACCGGTGAGATGCCGTACTGAGAGCTGTTACTGGGCCATATTGGCGGGACCCAGCTACCCACAACGTATAAACATGGTTAGAACTTTGGACGATCACTCTCTGGACTGGCTCACATAGACCGAGCTGTACACGTTTCATGTTTTCTTTTCATATGTTTTTCTCATGTTTTTACACTTGTTAGGCCTACATACCCCTCCTGCTAGGAGGGCACCCTCCCCCCCCCCCTCAACTCACACACAGAGGCACTTACCCTACATGAACATGGAAGGGGAACAGGAGGAACACACGAAACCCCAAGGCCTAACGACTACACAACCACCCTTACAAGGGTCTGACCGAGGGCCCAGTCCTTAAAGAACGTCAGCTCCTTCCCCCCGTAGCCCCCTAGGTTAGGGGCATTGAACTAGCCCGCATTGGTAACCTTTTCTGTTAAACATATCTAGATAGTCACCACTCCGGATTAGCACACACACAAAGGCTATACCTTACGTCACTTTAATCCCGGCTTCAAGAAGCTGAAAGGTACCCAGCGGCTACTATCCTTCAGAAGCAGCATTAATATAACCCCTTAGCATGGGACGAACAGTTTTTCCCACGTTGTAATTATTGTCAGCATATATGCTTGATATCTAATGTGTATGTATACCTTTCAATATCTGACATAATATGTTCACACTTGTATGCTACCTTTTCAAAAAAAAGAAGTGCAGTTTTATTTTTTGATATGCTACTAAGATATCTCATGTGAAACACTTGTAATCTATAATGCATAAAGACGCAGATAACTCTGCCTGTAAAACCACTGCACAACGAAAATAAAGAATTTAAAAAAAAAATAAATAAATAAAGATAGGAGGCAAATATTTGCTTATACCAATAAAATTTAGATTATTTCTTCACCAAAGCTAGATAATCCTCAATTTTACAGCAAGACAGGAGGCTTCATATTTGCAATTTTAACGCCCTGAAAGCAAGGCAAAGGAAACATGAGAACGAGTGCGAAAATAAAACATTGACAAAAAAAAAGACTCTCACATCCAATACACCGCAGCTAAAACTTAACACAGTGAACCACCCAAAATCCAGTACTGCTGATGCAGCAGCACCAAGAACCAAATGGGGACCAAAAGATCCTTCCACATCCGCGAGGCGCAGGATCCATTTGCACGAGCAATTGTGGGACTTGAAACAGGAAGAAAAGGATGGACATAGGAAATGTGTTGATCACGTCGAGAGGACCTTAGAGAGGACGTCAATGAGATATAGCAGCGTAGACCATGAGCCACACAGAGTCAAGGCCTATCCAGGAAATAAGGGTAAGACGCAGAAGAAGAACCCGACAGATACCAGACAGAGCAGAATGGCCAATTTAACAGAGACCTGATGTAATGACAGCCACGGTTCCAAAAATTACAGGACCGAAGAGCCGTCCCAAAAGGATGAGTAACGGGACAAGGGAGGTCTGGCCAGACGAATCCCATGCAGCAGTCTGCAAACTGTCGGATTCTTCCCCACTCCAGATCCCTAAAAGAAAACAGGGTCTGCAAAAACACGATTGCAGAACTACAATGGCATCAGTACCCCAGGAGGAGATGGGAACCACCACCGATGGGAAATATAATAGCAGCCCGCAGCCACACACACAAAAATAAAAATGTACCATTAAACAAAGCATAAACATTAAACACAGAGGAACTCCAAAATGGAGGTTACTCACTTGAGGACAGCAGCAAAAAAGGAAGTGGGAGGGTCCTGTTCAGGGTTTAACTCTGGTTTGATTGGTGGTTTTCCCTAACTGTGTTAACTGTTTATTTCCTGCTGGAGGTTTCAGTAAATAAGCTATAAGCAAATATGAAGCCTCCTGTCTTTCTGTAAAATTGGCAAAATTTATATACAAAAAAAAACCATATATGTATAGACGAGTCCTTTGTGAAGTACAAGGGAAGACTTGGGTTCAAGTACATCCCATCCAAAAGATCTCAATACGGCATCAAGTTATACAAATTATGTAAAAAGTGGCAGTGGGTATTTATATAATTTCCGAGTATATGATGGTAAAGATGACCACTGGGATGGTCAGATATAGTTGAGACTAGTAGGAAAATTGTTTGGGATCTTAATTAACCCGTTACTGAACAAGGGGGACCACCTCTACATTGATAATTATTATAATAGCATACCTCTCCAAAAATGCTATTCGGCTTTGAGATTGTGATATGCAGCACTATCCACAAGATATGCACAGGCTTCCCAAAGGCTCTGGCAGAAAAAAAAAACTGCTAGAATGAGAGAAGGGATGTGCATGTACTGTGGCAAGAGGGGACATCTCCATTTGTCATGTCCAGAAATGCTGGGAAACTCCAGAGAAAAAGCTGCTATATGACAGGATGAACTACTGGCTCTGAAATACAGAGACTGTACATCTTGACTACCATTCACAGTCAGCATCTCTACAGGGAAAGTTCACAGTGTGCAGCACTTACCCAGGAAGCACCTCTAGTGGCTGTCTGAGAAGTGGCCACTAAAGGTGTTCCTAGGCTGCAATGCCTTTTCTCTGAAAAATGAAAAAGATTTCAGGAACTGACCATATTCAACAGAACAACTACATTAAGCTGTAGTTGTTCTGGTGACTATAGTGTCCATTTAAGGGGTTAACTTGTGCAGAATAATCCTTAAATGTCACCGTGTTGTTGACTTGATAGGTAAGTAATGATAACTTTTTGTAAGCAGTGAGAATTTTGGTGATTTCATTAAAAAACCACTAAAGACACCTAGGCCACTTCATTTCAATAAATGTGCTGTGGTCCTGTCATTTTAATCAATGCTTACATTGCAAAGTTAAATACCCCTCAAGTGCCTGTCTTCCTGACAGTAACTAGAGGCACTACATCTTCCTTAATGTCAGATCACTCCCACTTCCATTGTCGGTCACTGATCTGCCAACATCGGGATCGGTCGGACCACCGCTCCCTTGCCGGGAGAGGCTTCACTCAGCCTCAGGGACATCAACTACTACGTGTCTGCCCCTTTTAATGACGCGGCACGCATCGTCATATTATCAGGAGTGCTCTACACAACAAAGCCCAGCGCACACGTACCTTTTGGGGCGTGGTTATGATAACCACACCCTCAATCATATAAAAGCCCAGTCTGCTCTAAAAACTGTGCCCTGTTGTGGTTCATAGTGTGCTTTGTGTCACTAGTGTCCCTTTAGTGCATTCCTGTATCCATTTGTGATAGTTCTTTGGTTTTACCTGGCTTGCTCTTGACTATTCTGATTTCTGGTTTCCCTGACTCGGCTTCACTCCTCGTTATCATGTATTTCTGGCTTCCCTTGACCTTGGCTTGTTTCTGACGTATCTTGTAGGTATCTCTTTTATCCAGCCATTCTAAGGACCGGCTTAGGGACTTTCTTTCTGTCTCTATTTCTACTGGTGGTTTTCACTCTGCGTTACCTTATACTCGGTCCTGGAATTTTTCTTTTAAGTGAGTGTGTTAATGTGAGTGTGTGTCTGGTAGTGTGTGTGTGTCTGTTAGTGAGTGTGTGTGTCTGTTAGTGAGTGTGTATGTCAGGGAGTGTGTATGTTAGGGAGTGTGTTTCTGTGTGTGTGTGTGTGTGTGTCTGTTAGTGTGTGTGTGTTATTGTGTGTGTGTGTGTGTGTGTGTATGTCTGTTAGTGTGTGTGTCTCTGTTAGTGAGTGTGAGTGTGTGTCTGTTAGTGAGTGTGTATGTCAGAGAGTGTGTCTGTTAGGGAGTGTGTTACTATGTGTGTGTCTGTTAGGGAGTGTGTTACTATGTGTGTGTCTGTTAGTGAGAGTGTATGTGTGTCTGTTAGTGAATGTGTGTGTCTGCTAGTGACTGTGTGTGTCTGTTAGTGAGTGCCTAGGGCAGCACAAAACCAGGACACACCACTGCAGTGAGCTAAAGATCTGGTCTGCACAACCACAGGGTGCAGATCCACTAGGTGCAGACTACAAGTTTCTCTCTTGGAAACAAAGATAAAGCATTCCATTTAACAAGGCTACTTAAAATCACCTATCTTACCAAATAAATATTGGGATTCAGTTCCACTATCGGTGCACCTTTGGAGGTGACTACAGGAAGCTTAAAATGAGGTGATTTTAAGTAGCCTTGTTAAATGTAAACCTGTATTTTTGTTTGTGTGTGTGCTGTTCCTTTGACTGTATTTTGTATATGTTTTGGTCTTTACGGCAGCACTAGTGCTTGGATATGCCTGTTCTGGATGTGCCCCCAATTCCAATTTTTTTTTCCTGGGAGTGTTGCTCACCAGACCTGGAGCTTCTGTCCTTTGCCGGCACGAGACCGCATTACAATTAGGATTAGGTCAGACATGAGGGGTGCCAAAATATCGCCCAGTTCCCCTCAGAATTCAGTGTGAGGGGTGTTAGGGGCATATATATTCTGGAGGTGAAGGATACAAGAGCCTATGGTGCCAGAAGCTAGGATGTATCTTCCCTTATTGTCGCAAAGCGTGTTTGTGACCGCGAGCTGGGCAGCGGGTGTGAAGTAAGATTGCGACCCCATTGTGTTTGCGTTGAGCCGAGTATTGGTAAATTTTGTTATAGTGCTTATCCCTAAGGAGAGCAGAGTGCATACGGTTAAGGTGGGTTTCCTGGATGAATGCTATGTCAGTGTGGATGTTCTTTGAACAGCAACCTACGTTTTTTGACGGAGTTCAAGCCCTTAACATTTAGGGAAACTATTTTAGTGATCATGGTTGTAGCTGTATATGTGTGGTGCAGCTATGGGGATTTCATGTGTTCGAGAAACCAGGATGGCCTTCGGCAGCGGCAAGGGAGAGATATAGAAAGAGAGAGAGAAAGATGAAAAATTTAAAAACATATGTACAAAACAAAAGGTATTTACAAGAACTAATTACTGGACTTATACATAGCCAGTATGGGATTGGAGCGACCACCCCTCCCGGGTCTACACCCTGTTGCAAATTATTATGTAAATTCTTTTTAAGTGTCACAAAGATTAAAGGGACACTCTAGGCACCCAGACCACTTCTGCTCATTGGAGTGGTCTGGGTGCCAACTCCCACTATCCTTAACCCTGCAAGTGTAATTATTGCAGTTTTTTATAAACTGCAATAATTACCTTGCAGGGTTAACTCCACCTCTAGTGGCTGTCTATTAGACAGCCACTAGAGGGAACTTCCTGGTTTCTAGCACAGGAAACCTGTGCTAGAGCATCGCTGGACGTCCTAACGCTGTGTGAGGACCTCCAGCGTCGCTCAAAACCCCATAGGAAAGCATTGAAATGATTTTTCAATGCTTTCCTATGGGGAGACGTAATGCCGCGCATGCGCATTAGGTCCCCCCGGCCGGTGGGCGAGATCAGTCTCGCCCACCGGCCGACGCAATGGATAGGAGGAGCGTCGCGGAGGCAGAGACGTTGCCTCAGGTAAGTGACTGAAGGTGTTTTCACCGGGGATTGGGGGGTGGGAGGGAGAGGGACCCTCCAGTGCCAGGAAAACTGATTGTTTTCCTGGCACTGGAGTTTCCCTTTAAATATTTAGTTTTTCAGTTTAACTCATGGATGGTATTGTGTCTCAGGGCTCTTTTGGTCACTGAAAACAATCTCGGACACCTGTGATAATTAGATTGCCAGGTGAGCCCAATTTAAGGAAAAACTACTAAAGGAGGGTGTTCCACATTATTAAGCAGAGCACCATTTTCATGCAATATGGGGAAGAAAAAGGATCTCTGTGCTGCCGAAAAGAGTGAAATAGTTCAATGCCTTGGACGAGGTATAAAAACATTAGATATTAAGGGGCGTGGCTTGGACACGGAGCGAGCTGGACGTGTTTGCCTAGAGCTCCGCTCCGCCGCACCGCTAACTAGCAAACATTAGCGTTTAAACTCATCTAAAAGAAGCCTAATCTGCTCCCGGGGATGGACAGGAGGCCCCAGAAGAAGAACCCTAAAAAGGGCCAGGATTCCGGTACCTCCGTGGCAGAATTCTTCACCACGCGAGCTGCGACCCCAGATCGCCAAGATGGCGGCGGCGGCGGGAAGGAGGGAGGTGAGGAGCCGGCGCTCTGGACCAATGCTGCGGGTTCTCAGAGCATTCCGGATACAGCCCAAATACTCACCTCACTTGCCGAAGTAAAATCATTCTTGGCCGGTGAGATAGACCGAGCTGTCAAGCTGCTCCGGGATGAAATCCAGACCCTGGGAGACCGCACCACGAGGCTGGAAACGAGGCTTGAAACTACAACGAAGGCCCATAATACGTCCGTCGCTCAAATCAATCAATTGACAGCCAGAATGGTGGCAGCTGAATTGACCATCGAGGACATGGCAAATAGATCACGCCGCAATAACCTACGTCTGAGGGGCCTCCCAGAAAACGCGGGAGAGGGCCCTGTGGCGGCCATAGTGTCTACAATTCTGAAACCACTACTGCCTGATATCCCTGAACACCAATGGCACATTGACAGAGCCCACAGAGCTCTGCGGGCTAGGAGGCTGGACGCCAACTACCCCAGGGACATTATTATAAGGTTCCTGCATTACCAAACAAAAGAAGCCATCCTTAAGAAAAGCAGGGAGGCCCGGATCACCTTCCAGGGTGCTGACCTGTCTGTATTCCAGGACTTAGCGCCTACTACCCTGCAGAGGAGAAGAGAATGGAGGCCCATTACGGAGTCACTACGGGACGCGGGTATCCGATACGCCTGGGGATACCCCTTCAAGCTTCTGGCATTCAAGGAGGGGAGAACACACGTCCTTCACCCAGGGGCGGATGCACGGTCCTTCTTCCAAGCCATGGAATTGCCAGCCCCTGAGGGGATCCCCATGATGGTGACGGAGTCTGGAGCCCTACAGCCCCTACCAAGAGAATGGCATGCCGTCGGAGAGTAAGGTACAGGGGCACAGTACACATCAAGGGACAGTGAC
Organism: Pelobates fuscus; assembly: GCF_036172605.1. Taxonomy (NCBI): domain Eukaryota; kingdom Metazoa; phylum Chordata; class Amphibia; order Anura; family Pelobatidae; genus Pelobates; species Pelobates fuscus. The sequence continues at coordinate 92,946,215 of NC_086324.1, read as the reverse complement.
TGTCCATATACAGTTCAACGGGGGTTGAAGAGGGGCCCGAACCGGCTAAATTGGGGGGGGTACTGGGAGAGGGACAATACGCTTCAGCAATGGGTGTGGGAGAACACTTCCAGACAACCGGGGATGGACATTGAGCACTGGACATCCCATATAATAACATTTGGGTGGGGGATGGGGAGGGGGGGACTGAGTTTGCTGAGATTGGGTGTCGGGGTACTGGTCTTTGATTATGCAACCCGGAATTCTGTATGGTATTATATTCCGTATGTTTTATGTGTTTATCTGTAGATCCAGACCATAGCCAGGCTGCCAGACCCCAGGTTCTTTCTTTTTCTTAAGCTATGCGATCACACAACATAAAAAAAAAAAAAAAAAAAGTAAATAAGACAAAAAAAAAAAAAGAAAAAAAAATACGTGGTAGATTTAAGTACCATCGACCCTTTTAACCACGGAGCCCCCTTTATAGCGGGCTACATAGGAGAGGTCGCGCCCTGCGACTGCCCTCCCATGAGGGCCAGACGAGACCCGGCTCAGGTGTGTGGGAGGGGGTGGCCGGAGAGAACGGGCTTTGGGATGACAATGTATGCACCGTATTTTTATTATATGTATGTATTCGCTAGTTATGATCTGCATGCATGGGAGCCGCATAGCCTACGAACCTACGCTAGGTGCCCCAGTAGTGGCCAAGCACCCCACCCAAGCGTATAGGGAGGGTTGGCCCACTGGCCAGCGTAGACGACCCTGGGGGAAGGTTATGTGTATCTCCCACCTTTTATTGCCTAACTGGTTTATCAATGTTCAAACGCTCATACTGATTGTACAGTGCTTTCCAGCTGGGTGACTGCAAACGTTAAAGATGCTTCTGGGTCAATGCTCCACTTCCCGCGACAGCGTCCCCTCCCCCTGAGACCCCGATCTTGTACGGAGATTTTACCCCCCCCCCCCCCCCCGGCTCCTTTTAATACCCTTGCGCCCCACGGAACGGGCATTTCCCAGCTGAGCTTGGAACTACAATAGGTGTACTAGGGTAATCAGGCCTAGGGGGTTAGCCCCGTGGCCCGGAGGTGAGGGAGGGGGTGCCCGGATGGTATGGGGACAGGGGTAATAATGCATGTACCATACCTATGTTAAGTGCATGTATTCGCTATTTCTGATTCACCTGCATGAGAGCCTAAATGTATTGCCTACTCATACACGCTGTATAGCCCCGCAACAGACAAACACCCCACCCAGATGTATTAGGAGGGATGACCCAATACGCTCCTTGACTAAATAGCTAGTTAATGTTTAAGTGCATACACTGATAGTACAGCGCTCCCCCGCTGGATAAATGTAATTGTTACCGCTAGATCACTGTTCCGCTCCCCACACATGCGGATCCCCCCCCCCCCCCCGTGGCCCGGTTCATGTGCTAGGGGTCCCCCCCCCCCCCCCCCCCCGGAGTTGCGGCTCCTTGCCTTTCAGCCCCACGGAATCACGTAACCTGGTCCCTCCCTGGGACGCATATACACGTACAAGGGATGCACACACCAAACTGACATATAGCTTTTAAAGCGGTGCGGCTCCGCCACGGCTTTGTAACCCGAAGTCCGTATGGTACCCGGCTGGGTACTAACTGTGGACGCGAGGACGACACCCCACATAGAACTGGCGACTAGTAAGTCCAGTCTTTTTTATTTTTATTCCTTTTTTCTTCTCTTTTCTCTTTACCCTTGTCTCTCTTTCCCCCCTCTACCTTACCCCATTCCTACCCCCCCCCCCTCCGGTATGCGATAGTCTCAGAGGCGGAGGCACTCATCATAACACTTATGATCGGTATCTTTTATAGCAATAGGGACGATCAGAGAGGGAGCCCACTAACGGGCAACGAGCGACAAACACCGCAACAGATATGGCTCTAAAACTACTTTCCATAAATGTTAAAGGTTTGAACGCCCCTAGAAAGAGACGCCTCATGCTCAGGGAGATCAAACGGCACAATCCTGACGTAGCGCTCATTCAGGAGACACACATTTCTCAAAACACGACGCTTCGCATTAGAGACCGTACTTACCCTACCTCCTATGAGGCTAGATCTCATCGCAAACACAATGGGGTGGCTATCTTAATACACAACAGGTGCCCGATCCAAATACGATCTACAGACATAGACACGGACGGAAGGTACATCATACTGTCAGGGACGCTGTACTCCCATCCAGTACACTTAATCAATGTGTATGCCCCTAACTCACCAGACGCAACATTCTGGGGGACAATGACGGATAAAATTAAGGCCCTGCCATACGGTATGTTAATCATGGGGGGTGACTTCAATGCCGCACCGTGTCCAGCAGTTGACAGAAGCACCAAGACGGGCATCCAGAGGTCGCAGGGCAGGGGGGGTCAGGACCGAATGCTACATGGTTTTCTCCAAAACACCAGCCTGATTGACGTGTGGCGGGCCCAGCATCCTGGAGAACTCGACTACACCTTTTATTCCGCACCGCACGCGTACCTACTCGAGGATTGACTATTTCCTCGTTAACGATACAAGCATGGCAAAGGTAAAAGAGACCGCAATCGGTTCTATTACATGGTCAGACCATGCCGAAGTCACCCTGACGCTGGATCACCTGTGCGCAGCAGCGCCTTGGAACTGGAGGATGAGCCCACACCTGTTACGCGACGAGGGCTCCAAAGCTGAAATACGCGCCGACATACAAAACTACTTCAACGAAAACGAAACGGCTGATATTGCCTCAAACACGGTGTGGGCGGCCCATAAAGCTGTGATCAGGGGCACATGCATTAAACTTGCAACGAGAAAGAAAGCTCACAAGGCCAAAGAGGTGAACAGACTACTGGGAGAACTGAGGAAAGCAGAGCAGAGACATAAAACCGCTCCAACCCCCCAACTCACAGAGCAAGTGCAAGAGATCAGGCGATCCATAACCGCCATACTGATGGATGACACCATAAGGGCCCTTAATTGGACCAAGAGAACGTATTATGAACACTCAAACAAAATGGACACCTTATTGGCCAGAACCCTGAGACCAAGGCGAAACCGGGCCCCAGTCACTGCGATTAAACACAGGGACGGAACGATAAAAAACACCCCAGTAGAGGTGGCACAGGTATTCACCGACTATTATAAAAAACTGTACAACCACACGCCCCGGTCTCAAACGTCTCAGGAAGAAGCTGACATGCACATGCGCAACTTTGTGCAGGATCTCGACCTGCCAAAACTATCGACGGCATCGGCACAGCTCCTTGACGAAGCCATAACAAGGGAGGAAGTAGATAGGGCTATAGCAGGCCTGAAAGGTAACAAGGCTCCGGGACCGGACGGCTTCGATGGGACGTACTACAAGTCCTTTAAAGAGGAACTATCTCCACACCTAGCGCGAGTGTTTAACGACCTCATGGAGGGCGGCAACACGGAAAGCAGTATGTCACTTGCTAACATAATACTCCTCCAGAAACCTGCCAAGGATCCACTACTCCCTGACAACTATAGACCCATCTCGCTGATTAATCAAGACATTAAGATACTGGCGAAGATTCTAGCAGACCGATTAAACCCAGTGTTAAAAACTCTGATCCACCCTGACCAGGTGGGGTTCGTACCAGATAGACAGCTATTTGAGAATACCCGGAGAAATATAAATCTCATATGGCGACAGAGGGCCTCTACCACCCCCACATTACTGGTCTCGCTGGACGCGGAGAAGGCCTTTGACAGGGTCGAGTGGCCGTACCTCTTCGACCTACTGAAACACCTGAACTTCCCCGAACGTTACGTGACATCAATCAGGGCCATGTACAATCATGCTTCTGCACAAATTAGGATGACGGGAGCAGGACCCAACCCTTTTTTCTGAAGAACGGAACCAGACAAGGCTGTCCCCTCTCCCCCCTCCTGTTTGTGCTGTCGCTTGAGCCACTCATGCAAGCCATGCGACGACACCCCCTGATTACAGGGATCAAAGTAGCGGGTCAAGAGTTTCTCGCCTCCGCTTACGCGGATGATGTTCTGTTGACCCTCACGAATCCCATAGCATCCATGGCGGCACTCAGAGGCCTAATGACACAGTTCGGGGCCTTCTCCGGCTACAAGGCGAACCTGGATAAATCAAGTGCCCTCCCACTCGGTATGACAACAGAGGACATAACGACCATACAGGAAACTCACAACATTCCGATAGTACGTGACCATCTTAAGTACCTAGGAGTACGCCTGCCTGCAGACCCAAAAAATCTATACCGCCTGAACTATACCCCTTTGATTAAGACACTCATACATGACATGGACAATTGGCAAGACAAACCTATATCCTGGATAGGGCGCATCCACACAGTAAAAATGAACATCCTACCGAGAATACTGTTTCTCTTTCAGGCGCTGCCTGTCAGACTACTCAAATCAGATCTGGCACACCTCCAGAAAGCAATAGGCGATTTCATTTGGCACAACCGCAGGCACAGGATATCCAGAAATGTACTATATAGACAGAAACAAAGAGGAGGGCTGGGCCTGCCACACCTTTACTCCTACTACCTGGCGGCGCAATTGGCACAGATCGCTATGTGGCATTCTCCCCTGGAGGTTAGAAGGTGGGTAGACCTGGAATCACTTATGACAGGGGCCGACCTCCCGCAGTATCACATGTGGGTACGCAAAGAAGACAGGCCTATCCTGAGGACGACTTGCCCAGCAATACTGAACTCCCTAACCATATGGGACACGTATGCCCACAAATATAACTTAACATCTAGGCACTCACCCATGACCCCTATACTGAGGAACAGGGCATTCCCCCCAGGCATAGCAGCTAGGGACTTCGCTAACATAGAGACGGCAGGTATTCAGAGAATCTGCCATATGTATGAACAAAAGAAACTAGTCCCCTTTGACATACTCCGACAGAGAATACACCTCACCCCAGCAGACTTCTTCCGTTATTTACAGATAAGAGATTACGTTCAACAGACAGACGTTCGACAGGCAGCAACCACCCCCCTAACATTCTATGAAAAAATGTGTCTGAATGAATATACACGAAAAGGCTTAATTACCACCATGTATGCACACTTATGCTCAGAATCAAAAGAGTGGGGACCGCTGACATATACGGAGGCGTGGGAAAGAGACCTGGGAGAGGTACTAGAGGGTGAGGAATGGAGGGACATATGGGAAGCAAACCATAAGGTATCTATAAGTGTCACACTACAGGAGCAATCCTACAAAACAATGTTCAGGTGGTACACCACCCCAGTTACACTACACCGCATGGGCCAGACACCCACTGACGACTGTTGGAGGGATTGCGGACACAAGGGTACATACCTTCACATGTGGTGGGATTGCCCCAAAGCTCAGGCATTCTGGGCTAAGATCCATCACTTAGTCAATGGAATATTCCATAAGGCACCTGACCTCAACCCTTGGACGTACCTCCTGAACAGACCAGTAGATAATTGGACAAGAGTTGAACAAACATTACTCCATAAAATTACACTGGCAGCTAGGAGATCGATGGCACAAACGTGGCTACAAACTGACTTACCCACCACCCAGAGAGTAATAGGCAACGTAAAAGAGGTACACCTAATGGATAGTTTGACGGCCAGATTGAAAGGCACCACACCAAAATTTGACAGAGTGTGGGAACCATGGCACGACTATGTACTCCCGGTCACTGCCTAGAACAACACACACCGATAAGAAGTACGAACATTGCCACGCTGCTCTGAGACGTCGCATACGACCCTCCCCATCTACCCCATGCCCCCTCTCCCTCCCCTTACTTCTTGCCCCCCCTTTTTCTCTTTCCTTTTTCTTCTCTCTTCACTCCTAATTTCCTTAAGTTTTATCCATACGGTATAAAGCAACGGTGTATCACCACGCAACATGACCCTAATCGCACTTTACACTCAAGTTGCTCTACAAGATAGGCACAAGGCAAGGTGCACCAGGGTAAACCCCTTATATTACGGGATGAGGCAACCCTATCAGGTTATGATGCATGAAGTTATATATAATATTTTATGTTCCACGGTTGTTTCTTTCTTCAAATGGTATCATCACCACGATATGATGCGGATCTCTAAAAAGAAAAAATCCCCTGGTGGACAGAGACAGTGACGACATCAAGCCTCATGTGAAATTTTTTGAAGTTTATGTACAGTTTTCATGGATGTTATTCCTATACATATATATATATTTTGTGGCTTCTGCGTAAGCCCATGCAATGTTATCATTCCTCTTTGTCCGACAGGATGCAAAAATAAAGTATTTAAAAAAAAAAAAAAACATTAGATATTTCACGAAAACTTAATCGTGATCATCGCACTATTAAGAGATTTGTGACTGATTCAGAGCATAGACGGGTTCGTGCAGATAAAGGCACATTGAGAAAGATTTCTGCCAGATCCATGCATCGGATCAAGAGAGCAGCTGCTAAAATACCATTACATAGCAGCAAACAGATATTTGAAGCTGCTGGTGCCTCTGGAGTCCCATGGACATCAAGGTGTAGAGTCCTCCAGAGTCTTGCAACTGTGCATAAACCTTCTATTCGGCCACCACTAACCAATGCTCCCAAGCAGAAACGGCTGCATTGGGCACAAAAATACATGAAGACTAACTTTCAAACTGTCCTGTTCACTGATGAGTGCCGTGCAACCCTGGATGGTCCAGATGGATGGAGGTAGTGGATGGTTGGTGGACGGCCACCCTGTTCCAACATCGAGTTTCTGGAACTCTGAGGCGGACACTCGACGGCACGAACACCGGTAAAACTATGTGAACGCCTGCTTCTGTTCGCGGCAAGCCAGGAGAGCGCTGTTAGGTAGGTTTGTTAGAATGGATCTCACGGACAAACGCTACCAATGAGCCAGGGGAACCGTTCACCTTTTCATTCATTTTTATAACTCTGGAACTTGACCGACCGCTACCTCTGAAACTGTGGAACTATTTTAGGCAGGTGCCTCAAGAGCTGTCGATCAGGTCTTCACCTCGGTGGCAATTCGACTGTGTTTGTGGAATCTGAGCGCTTTTCGGATATGTTGGGCGCTCAGATCCAGGCAATCCGGACATATATAGACTATGGAGTATCATTTCTGTGAATTATGTATTTAGTGTGTTTTACAGTATTTAGTGTTTTTTGTAAAAATATATGTTTTCTGTACCTGGAGATAATTGAGTTTAATACAGTACTTAACTCAATTATCTCCCAGGTAAAGAGGAGGAATTATCCTGGTTTATGTGGGAGTGTCCTGGTCCAGACAGCCAATGTCATAGTGTGATTGTTTGTACTGCACTCTACTCTCAGGTCCAAGAGGGGGTGCCCCTTGCATGGGGACCTGCATATAAGACCGGGTGTGGCTGCCATTAAACACATTCAATTTACCCCTTCATGAAGTCTTGGCTCATGTTTGGGGGATTGGGAGCTATACTCTCTATAATCACTTCTATGCTTGGAATTCAGGAGATTCTTCATGGATATACTCAGGCAATGGCCAACACCCCCACTCCGGCCTGGGAACCATGAACCTTAGGTTGGATGTGCATATGCGTGTAGGAGTCCAATATCCCGTTCAGACAGCTGAGGGCCATTCGGTGGACAGCTGGTAAAAATCCCTTTGCATAGGATTGGGTGCTTAGTGTGTGCCCTCTCTAAGGGGTTAATGCAGTCTCCGGTTAGTCTCTGTAGGTTTCCATATAGCCAGGGTAAGTGTCCCTTTGGGGAGGCTTAAGAGGAGTGCTTGACCCATAAACTTTGTGATCTTTGCCAAATATGTGGTGCAGGAGGTCCTGGGTCCAAACAGGACAGGTGACAGTGAGGGAACTCAGAACAACCAAGAAGAAAAAAAGGGGAAAACAAAAATTATACCAATTAGTTATCCTGTTTCAGAGGTGACCGTGTAGTAGGTAGTCCAAGTCCCGGGGGGTTCCTCGGGAGCCATTAGTAGTGTAGTAGTCAGTTGGCTCCATGTTATTCAGGTCTCCGAGCATGCCTTGGTTAAGACAGTAGGGTATGGTCCAATGGCTCTCTTATTCTGTGTCACCTGGGGCGAGAATCCCCTGGTAAGGTCTCCTTAGTTTAGGTTGTGCTCACTTCTATCCATTTGCGCAGTATTAGGGTTGGTGGATTGGTTCTCAGAAAAAGATCCCCCATCCCTGGTGGTAGACGAAGCTCCAGGGAGTGTACAAAATTGCTACGGTCTCCCGATGGGAGCAGGATATGTTTGTGACCTCCGTGAAATGCCAGGATTTTGCATGGATGGCTCTAGGCGAATTTGATAGCTTGTGCTTTCAAGGCCTCCACGGCAGTCTCTAACCGGAGTAACTGAAGAAAGGCAGATTTGGACTGGGTGTCCTTAAATGCTATCTCTGTGTCACAACTTCTGCGTATCACCGCCGCCTTTATGCAGTAAAAGAAGAATTGCACAATAATGTCTTTGAGTTGGTTTTCCTCCTTCTGTGACGCACCGGGGGCATGATGGGCCCTCAATTATTATTATTAATGTCTTCCATTGCAGACTTGAGTGCCTGCAAGTGGGGTTCCCACTCAGAATGATAGGTCAGAGCTTTGTTATGGGCCTTGACCACCCTCTCGACTCTGGCCTCTAGTGCGTGCAGATACCCAGGGCCTGAATCTCCTGACATACCTCTCTGGAGTTACGCTCCATTTCTCCAGCAAGTCCCTGTCTATCTTCATCTGGGTGAGAATGTGGGCAGTATCATTGGAGTTTGAAGCCGTATCCTCTATGTCTTTGCGCGCTTTACGTGTGCTACCTGAGGCACCATCTTGCCTGTCGGCTTGCTTGTCCTCAGCCAGGAAAAAGGTTGTGAGAGCGGCCACCCTTGCTTTTTTCTTGGATTGCTTTTTTCTTGTATCTCGGTCCAGGGATGTTAGCTGGTCCTGTGGTAGGGCTTTGGGTTGTGTTAGTGTGGTTTATAAGTGCTTTTTAAAAATGCCCGAGCGAAGCACATCTGTTGTCACAGCCAGGCCACCCCCGACAACAAAGTTTTTTTACCAGAGACAATCCCTACTCCAACTAGACCGTGATTTTTGAAAAGTATATGAGCAAAAATGGTAGACATAAAAGCAAACAAAAATGGAATAGAAAAAATGCCAAGGTTAATGGCATCTATAATCAAGAAGCAGAAAATGTATTTGAACAAAGTGTCTAAAAAAGACCACCGAAGGGTAAATAAAAGATAACCATCAAAAAGTAAATAGAGATTTTTTTGAAGGGTAGCATGCCCCTATCTGACACAATAATTGGAACCATTTAAGTGAGGAACTAACAGGAAAAGAGGTAGAAATGAGAAGAAAAACTGGAAAGTTTGAGAATATGAGCACAGCTCAGTGGGTAGTTAGCAGACCTGAAAAGGTTAGACATTCCTAACAGCTTCAGAATGTTTTATAACTACAATTTCCCCAGTTTAATGAGCAAACCCTTGTGAGACAAATGTCTATGTTGCCACTGGTATGGTCTAAAACACATCAATTTGAAACTTTTTGTTCCACTCTGTAGCATTCTAAAGCTCCAATCTAAGTATCATGAAATGCAAATAATAACAGCTCTTATACCTAGCATGAATTAATGCCACTTGAGAACATGTCATTTTATCTCTACAGTATGCTACTCAGCTTGATAGAAAAAGTAAAAATGTGGTGATAACTATGTCCATTACTATGTCCCTACACCCTCCTTCCCTGTTTAATCCCTTCTTAAACCCATGTTAAACTTTGAAATATTACCTACTTGAGACAGTGTTAATTTTAGCAGCAAATTTCAATTTAGTTTTAGTCATAGTCTTTTGACTAAAAAGCCATTAGTTTTAGTCGTATTTTAGTCATCTGAACTGTTTTAGTTTTAGTCGACTAAATCTCCAGTGGATTTTAGTCGACTAAATCTCCAGCAGATTTTAGTCAACACGACTAAAATCTAATGGGTTTCGCTAACGCCTCTTTTTGCCCCTTCCACAGCTCCTCTGTGCAGTGTTACATAGTTACATAGCTGAAAAGAGACTTGCGTCCATCAAGTTCAGCCTTCCTCACATTTGTTTTTTGCTGTTGATCCAAAAGAAGGCAAAAAAAAAAAAACAGTTTGAAGGACTTCCAATTTTGCAACAAGCTAGGAAAATAGTTCCTTCTTGACCCCAGAATGGCAGTCAGATTTATCCTTGGACCAAGCAGTTATTACCCTACATTGAAATATTATATCCTTGAATATTCTGTTTTTGCAAGTATGCAGTAGCAGTTTGAACATCTGTATGGACTCTGATTAAACCACTTCTTCAGGCAGAGAATACCACATCCTTATTGTTCTTACAGCAAAAAAACCTTTCCTTTGCCTTAGACGAAATCTTCTTTCTTCCAGTCTAAACGCATGGCCTCGTGTCCTATGTAAAGTCCAGTTTGTGAATAGATTTCCACACAATGGTTTGTATTGGCCCCGAATATATTTGTATAATGTGATCATATCCCCTCTCAGGCGACGTTTTTCTAAACTAAATAGGTTTACATTTATTAACCTTTCTTCATAGCTGATATGTTCCATTCCTATTATTAATTTTGTAGCCCGCCTCAGCACTTTTTCTAGTGCCATTATCCTTCTTTAGAACAGATGCCCAAAATTGCACAGCATATTCAATATGTGGTCTTACCAGTGATTTATAGAGAGGCACAATTATATTCTCGTCTCGAGAATGAATGCCCTTTTTCATGCATGACAATACTTACTGGCCTTGGCCACTGCTAATTGACATTGCACATTGTTGCATACAGGGGAGGGCTGGCAGCCTTAGGCCTGGGGGGCAAAACCAGTCAAGTGGCCCATTGCGCCACTAAATCAGTTCACCGTCCATGCCCACCTTTTTCTGGTTTTATAACGGATATTGATGTTATGCTAATCAGTAGCTCTTTGCCATACCCGCTCCTTCACGGCTCTGACTTTCAATGTTGTCAGAGCACAGGCTGAGAATCTCTGAGCCTGTGCTCTGACTCACTAACTGAGCGCCGGAACCACGAGGGAGAGGATATGATCTGACTGCACCTACTGCTGGTGCGCACCAGTGGGCCACCAGTGAATCGTTTAAATTAAATATGCTGGTGTACCTAACTTGTGAGCTGTGTTGGCAGCCAGGCGCCTCTGTTGTCATGGCACCCTGCGTGACCGCACAGCTTGCCCACCCTAACGGCTGGCCCTGCTGACACACACTGATGTTACTACTTAGACATCCCTCAATATTAATACAGAGATGAGAGTAAACACCAATAAACTGTGGAAACAGAGCTGATCCCCCCCAAATTTATAAAGGTTTGCTTAGAGTATTTATTCAAGATTAAATCATGCCTCCTCCTCTCTCCCCCATGCGCTGCTCTGTAGGCTGGGAGGAAGTGAAGAGTAATCACAGTCTCCCAGCACAACGCCACCTGTGGCTGCATGGGGAACAGCTGTTTAATGTAATGCTTGCAGGACGGCCAGCTGCCGCAGAACCTCTTTGTTTCCGTCTCTGCAAAGGGCTCTAGGCACTGCTTGTTGTGAGTGTGAGCCACTGTAAATTAGGGGCAGAGGGCACTTGCACTGCGGTCAAGACAGGTCTGGGCAGGAGGAGAGTGCAGTGCAATCAGTGCACTCCCCTCCTGTGGGTCACCAGTAGACTGGTGCACCTGCCCAGGATCAGAGCCTTTGCAAGGATTTTTGCCGCCCTAGACAAAATATAAATTTGCCGCCACCCCCCCCATGTGACATCACAATGCCCCACCCATATGATCTGCCATATGAACTAACGCCAGTGCTGCACACAGTGTGTGTTTACATTAAAAAGCCTGCAGGGACCAGCTATAGACACCAGAACCACTTCATTAAGCTATAGTGTCCCTTTAATGTGAGGTAAATTATAGATTAGTGTCACTGATAATATACTAGATTGCCTACTTACAATTAGATGAGGATGATGATGGGCTGCAGTTTGGCTCCACTGGTCTGGTGTAGAACAGGACCTCTGGAGGCTGTTTGCAACTGTGGTCACAAAATTCAACGTTCTGGGAGAATTGGAAGCAGCTCCATTTTTTGGGGGCCTCTTACACAGCTCAAGGTCTGGGCCCCAGTGCCTGACGGTGAGTATGCCCATAAGGCCCACTCATAAGTCCACTTATATGTTCCACCCACCCATGAGCTCGCTCACAGGGAGTGGAGTGTGTAGGGGATGTGTTATGTGTTATCTAATATGTGTGCTTATGGTATGTAGTGTATAGGGATACCAGTTTGTGCAGGTGATGCAGTGTGTTTGTGTGTAGTGGAAGCAGTGTGTATTTGTGTATAAGGGATGTATTATGTGTTTCTGGTTGTGTGTGAGGGATGCATTGTGTGAATCTGTGTTTGTATGCATAAGGGATGCAAGGTGTGTGTCTGTATGTGTGTGCATTGAGTGTAAGAGATGCATTGTGTTTCTGTGTGTATGTAATAAAAACAGTGTGTGTGTTTGCATGTGTGTGTAAGGGTTTGCATTGTATGTTTCTGTGTAAGGGTTTGCATTGTATGTTTCTGTGTATGTGTGCAAATGATGCATTGTCTTTGTGTGTAAGGGTTGCATTGTGTGTGTGTGTAATGGATGCATTGTGTGTTTCTCTGTGTGTAAGGGAAGCATGTTCGGTTTCTGTGTATGTATAGGGATGCATTGTGTGTTTCTGTGTATGTATAGGGGTGCATTGTGTGTTTCTGTGTATGTATAGGGATGCATTGTGTCTGTGTGTGTGTGCGCATAGTGTTAAAGAGCTCCCTGTCTTGCCCCCTGTCCTATAGAGCTGTCCCTTCTGTCCCTTAGAGCTCTCCCCTGCCCCTTAGTGGTCTCTCCTCTCCCCCACCCTCCCCTAGCGGTCTCTTCTCACACTCACCCACCCTCCCTGTGCTCTTCTCATCCCCCCTCCACCCTCCCTGTGTTCTTCTCACTCCTCCCTCTGTGTGTTCTCACCCCCCCTGTGTTCTTCTTACCCACCCCCTCCCTGTGTTCTTCTTACTCCCCCCCTTGTTCTTCTTAACCCCTTCTTCTTATTACTCCCCCCTTCTTCTTACCCCCCTTCTTCTTCTTTACCCTCCTACTTCTTCTTACCCCCTCTTCTTCTTCTTACCCCCTCCTTCTTCTTCTTACCCCTTCCTTCTTCTTCTTACCCCATTCTTCTTCTTACCCCCTTCTTCTTATTACTCCCCCTTCTTCTTCTTACCCCCCTCTTCTTCTTACCCCTTCTTCTAATTACTCCCCACTCTTGTTCTTACTCCCCCCTTCTTCTTCTTACCCCCCTCGTTCTCACTTCCCCCTTCTTTTTACTCCCCCTCCCCTCTTCTTACTCCCTCTCTTCCCTCTTCTTACTCCCCCCTCCCCTCTTACTCCCCCCTCCCCTCTTCTTACTCCCCCCCCCTCTTCTTACTCTCCCCCCTCCCCTCTTCTTACTGTCCCCCCCTCTTCTTACTCTCCCCCCTCCCCTCTTTTTACTCTCCCCCTCCCCTCTTTTTACTCTCCCCCCTCCCCTCTTCTTACTCTCCCCCCCTCTTCTTACTCTCCCCCCCTCCCCTCTTCTTACTCTCCCCCCTCCCCTCTTTTTACTCTCCCCCTCCCCTCTTTTTACTCTCCCCCTCCCCTCTTTTTACTCTCCCCCCTCTTTTTACTCTCCCCCTCCCCTTTTCTTACTCTCCCCCCTCCCCTCTTCTTACTCCCCCCCTCTTCTTACTCTCCCCCCTCCCCTCTTTTTACTCTCCCCCCTCTTCTTACTCTCCCCCCCTCCCCTCTTTTTACTCTCCCCCCTCCCCTCTTTTTACTCTCCCCCCTCCCCTCTTTTTACTCTCCCCCTCCCCTCTTTTTACTCTCCCCCTCCCCTCTTTTTACTCTCCCCCCTCCCCTCTTTTTACTCTCCCCCCCCCTCTTTTTACTCTCCCCCCTCCCCTCTTTTTACTCTCCCCCCTCCCCTCTTCTTACTCTCCCCCCTCTTCTTACTCTCCCCCCCTCCCCTCTTCTTACTCCCCCCTCCCCTCTTTTTACTCTACCCCCCTTCTTCTTACTCTCTCTCTCCCCCCCCCTTCTTCTTACCCCCTCCCCTGTAAGTGGCCGAGCTGCACTCCGGTCCGCGGTCCCGGCCGGAGTGATAGGAAGGTGCTCAGTGTGCACCTTCCTGTCAGTCCGGCCGGGTACAGGAAACAGAAACTCCTGTTCCGCGCGGAACAGGAGTTTCTGTTTCCTGTACCCGGCCGGACTGACAGGAAGTGCACACTCAGTGTGCACCTTCCCATCACTCCGGCCGGGACCGCGGACCGGACTGCAGCTCGGCCACCTACAGGGGAGGGGAGGGAGGGAAAAGCAGCTGCAGCCGTCTGAGCGCTCTTTACAGAGCGCTCGGCGGCTGCAGCATTTAAAGGGCCGGCCCGCCGTGGCCGGTCCTAAAATAATTTCGGGCGGCCTGGGGGGCAATTGCCTCCCTGCCCCCCGGCCCAGCCCGCCCCTGGTTGCATAGTTTGTTGTCTATAACAATTCCCAAGTCCTTTTCATGTGTTGTTATCCCTAATTCGCTTCCATTAAGGGTATACGTTGCTTGTGTATTCTTTACGCCGAAGTGCATAACTTAGCATTTTTCAACGTTGAATTTCATCTGCCATTTGAGTGCCCAGTCCCCCAGTCTATCTAAATCCCTCTGCAGCAAAGCAATATCTTGCTCACATTGTATTATTTTACAGAGTTTTGTGTCATCTGCAAACACTGAAACATGACTTTCAATGCTGTCTTCAAGATCATTTATAAACATGTTAAATAGAAGGGGTCCCATAACAGACCCCTGAGGGACACCACTTGCCACCCCTATCCAGCTTGAAAATTTACCATTAATGACAACTCTTTGTACTCTGTTTTTAAGCCAATGTTCTACCCAAGAACAAGCATTTTCATCTAGACCGATTTCCTTGAGTTTGAACACTAATCTATTGTGTGGAACTGTATCAAATGCTTTGGCAAAATCCAAATAGATCACATCCACTGCAACACCCTGATCTATACTTCTACTTACTTCTTCGTAGAACGCAATCAAGTTAGTTTGACATGACCTGTGCTTCATAAAACCATGCTGATTTTTGCTGATAACCATGTTCTTCTCAAGGAATTCTTGAATATTATCCCTTAATAACCTTTCAAATATTTTCCCAGCCACAGAAGTTAAGCTCACAGGTCTATAATTTCCAGGCAAGGATTTTGTGTTCCGGAGGATCTGCCTTCCTCCAATCCTCCGGAACACTTCCTGGAAGAAAATAATCTTGAAAGATTAAAAACAGAGGTTCACTTATTTCTACACTTCCATGGATGAATAACGTCAGGCCCTGGAGCTGTCAGGGTACCTGCCGTCTCTACCTCTGTGGAGGTGAGACACTTGGACGTTCCTCCTCGCAAAAGGGTTGAATCACTCGTTCCTCGCGGTTCCCTCGGTCGTTTACGCGCCGGCCGCGAGGGATCCACTTCCTTTTATGACGCGGCGTTCAGTAGCCGACGTCATGACGACAACCCAACCCGATCTGTCAATCAAGCCCCAAGCACGAATGAGGATTCGTCGGGGGCGTGATTACCTGTTTAGATCAGGGTATAAAAGAGGCCTCTGTACGTCTGTTCATTGCCCTGTCGTGGTTCTAGCTTGTCTAGTCACTCAGTGCTCTTGTATGCTGTTAGTTTCTTTGGTTTTGACCCGGCTTGTCTGTTCTACCTCGTTTACCTCTATTACCCTTTGACTCGGCTTGTCTCTCGTTTACCTGCTCTCTCGTTCCCTCGACCTCGGCTTGTCTCTAGACCATTCTTTACTACTCTTACGTTAGTCCGGCCATTCTAAGGTCCGGTATACGTACCCTGTACCTGTTTGTACTCTGCGTGTTGGATCCCTGTCCCGATCCTGACATTACGACAGGGCCATGGATCCTGCAGGTACAAACACTCAGGTTGGTTCTTCCGATTCTAGATTTGATGCCATGGATCACAGAATGGACCAGATGGCTCTAGCGCTGCAAGCTTTATTATCTCGATCTAGTAATCCACCGGAGGAGATGCGAGCTATGTCCATCTCTCCTGTAAGTTCAGGTCTAGAAGTAGCCACTGTAGGTGCTTCTTCCCGTATTACACCTCCTGTACGTTATGGTGGTTCTCCGGAGAAGTGCCGTGGTTTCTTAAACCAAATTGGTATTCATTTTGAATTACAACCTCGCTCTTACCCTACAGATAGGGCAAAGGTTGGATTCATTATCACACTCCTCATTGATAAAGCTCTGAGATGGGCTAATCCTCTGTGGGAGAATGAAAATCCGTTAGTCTATAATTATAATGCCTTTGTCGCTGCTTTTAGAAGAACTTTTGACCCTCCAGGTAGAAAGGTCAATGCAGCTAGATTACTATTGCGCCTTAGACAAGATAACCAAACCCTTGTGGATTATGCACTAGAGTTCAGGTCTTTGGCGGCAGAAGTTAAGTGGAATGAACAGGCCTATATAGACGTATTTGTAAACGGATTATCTGATGTAATCCTAGACGAGGTGGCTACTAGAGAGCTCCCTGAAAGTTTGGAGGATTTAATTTCGTTTATTTCTCGCATTGACGAACGTTTAAGAGAGAGACAGAACACTCGTGATAATACTCGTAGACCTTTCTCTAAACTAGCACCTTTATTTCAAAGTCCTCAAACCACTATCCCATTTTTTTCTGAACCCATGCAAATAGGCAATACTCGCCTCTCAGAAGAGGAGAGACAGTACAGAAGAAAGGAAGGATTGTGTATGTATTGTGGAGTAAGAGGGCACCTTCGCCTAAATTGTCCTAATCTTCCGGGAAACGCTCGCACCTAAGTTTCTCTAGAGGACAGGCCTTGGGTGTTTCTATTTTGTCCTCTATACACAATTATAGAGATCACAGGCTTCTACTACCGGTTTCTTTAGCATGGGAGAAGGGAGTAATAAAGACTATGGCATTGATAGACTCCGGAGCTGCTGAGAGCTTTATCGACCAAGTTTTTGTTTCTAAACACTCTATCCCATCTCAGCTAAGAGATACTCCCTTGGCCGTTGAGGCCATAGATGGTAGACCATTATCTGAACCTGTGATTTCCCATGAGACTATACCTGTTATTTTGACTGTTGGTATCTTACACGAGGAGGATATATCTCTTATGCTTATCTCTTCTCCTTCTGTTCCTATAGTTCTGGGGTATCCATGGTTAAAGAAACATAACCCTATTATTGATTGGGAGCTAGGGGAGATAACTTCATGGGGTCAGGGTTGCCAGGACAGGTGTTTACAGAAAGTCTCACCACTTTGCGTAGGTAATACACCGGTTAACTCCACCCAGTCTACAGACTTACCGTCTCGATACATAGATCTAAAGGCAGTCTTTGACAAGAAGAATGCTGATACTTTACCTCCACACAGGTCCTTTGATTGCAAGATTAATCTCCTACCTGGTACTATGCCTCCGAGGGGCAATGTATATCCTTTATCCACTAAGGAGAACTTAGTCTTAGAGGAGTATATCCGTGAGAATCTAGACAAGGGATTCATTAGGAGATCATCCTCGCCTGCCGGGGCCGTTTTTTTTTTTGTGAATAAAAAGGATGGTACGTTAAGGCCTTGCATTGATTACCGAGGTTTGAATAAAATAACTATCAGAAATGCATACCCAATTCCCTTGATTACTGAGCTCTTTGATCGTTTAAAGGGTTCCAAGATTTTCACCAAGTTAGATCTCAGAGGGGCGTATAACTTGGTGAGAATTCAGCAGGGAGACGAGTGGAAAACAGCGTTCAATACTCGATATGGGCACTATGAGTACACGGTAATGCCTTTTGGGCTCTGTAATGCACCGGCAGTATTTCAGGATCTGATCAATGAAGTTCTTAGGGAATTTCAACAGGATTGTGTTATTGTATATTTAGATGATATACTAATACACTCTAGAGAAATTGAGACCCACCACAGACAAGTCAGAAGGGTATTACGCAAACTCCTACAACATGGATTGTACTGCAAATTGGAGAAATGTAGTTTTGATCAATCTCAGATAAACTTTCTTGGTTACGTGATTTCTGGGGAAGGCTTTAAAATGGATCCGGATAAACTCCAGTCTATTTTAGATTGGCCATTACCTAGGGGTCTCAAGGCCATTCAGAGGTTTATTGGATTCTCCAATTACTATAGGCGCTTCATTAAAGGATACTCTTCCATTATTGCTCCTATTACCAATATGACCAGACAGGGGGCTAACACTAAGACTTGGTCTACTGAAGCTCTCGTTGCCTTCAAGACACTTAAGGAACTTTTTGCTTCTGCACCAATTTTGGTTCACCCTGATACGACTTTACCTTTCCTACTCGAGGTAGACGCCTCAGAGACAGGTATAGGTGCCATCTTGTCTCAAAGGTTAGGCGTGGATAAACCATTACATCCATGTGGGTTTTTCTCCAAGAAACTATCTGGGACTGAAAGCAGATATGATATTGGTGACAGGGAACTACTAGCTGTTATCATGGCCTTAAAGGAGTGGAGACATTTATTGGAGGGGACCTTGCATCCTGTTACTATTCTGACGGATCACAAGAACTTGTCTTATATTGGGGAGGCCAAGCGCTTATCCGCCAGACAAGCTCGTTGGTCCTTGTTCCTCACCCATTTCAATTACGTGCTCACTTATAGACCTGGTTCTAAGAACTCTAAGGCCGATGCTTTGTCTCGCCAACATGAACCTTCTACTATTTCTGAGACGGTTTTCTCTTCTATAGTTCCCAAATGCAATATTATCGCCAACACTAGCCTCAGGATTCATTCTCCGTTGCTTGCCGAGATTATGAAGCTACAACATCTGGCTCCTAGACAGAGTCCTGAGTCACGGCATTTTGTTCCTGCTGAACTCCAACTAGAACTGCTACAATGCTTTCACAATAGTAAGGTGGCTGGGCATCCTGGCATTCGTAAGACATGCTCCTTAATAGCCAAAGATTTCTGGTGGCCCACCTTACGTAAGGATATTAGGGATTTCGTCGAAGCATGTGAGGTCTGTATGAAGACTAAACGACCTCAGACGCTTCCATGTGGGCTGTTGCATCCCTTGGAAATTCCCGAGAAACCATGGACCTGTTTGGCTATGGATTTCATTGTCGATTTACCTGTTTCTAAAAAACAGACTGTGATTCTCACGGTGGTTGACAGGTTTACTAAGATGGCTCATTTCGTGCCCTTACCTAAACTTCCATCTTCCCCTGAATTGGCTGAGATATTCGCTAAAGAGATATTTCGTTTACATGGGATACCTTCCGAAATTGTTTCTGATAGAGGTTCCCAATTTGTTTCCCGTTTTTGGAAGTCATTCTGCTCTCAAATGGGTATCAAATTGAATTTCTCTTCTGCCTATCATCCCCAGTCTAACGGAGCTGCTGAACGCACTAATCAAAAGATCGAGCAATATTTGCGTTGTTTCGTTTCCGAACACCAGGACGATTGGGTTGGTCTGATTCCTTGGGCAGAGTTCGCACACAACAATCTCGTTTGTGATTCTACTCGTTCTAGCCCCTTTTTCATGAATTATGGCTTTCATCCCTCCATTCTTCCCTCGGTTTCTCCTTCCCAAGGAGTACCGTTGGTTGATGTTCATGTTGCCAATCTGAGGAAGTTGTGGGATCAGACTCGACAAATTCTTCTGCATAATTCCTTGTTGTTCAAGAAACACGCTGATAAACATAGAAGGGTGGCTCCAGTCTTTGTTCCAGGGGACAGGGTATGGTTGAGTACCAAAAACATTCGCTTGAAGGTTCCTTCTATGAAATTCGCTCCTCGTTATATTGGACCTTACAGGGTCTTGACTCGAATTAACCCTGTTGCGTATCGTCTGGCTCTTCCATCTGCCTTACGCATTCCTAACTCCTTTCATGTTTCCTTGTTAAAACCCCTAATATGTAACAAGTTTTCCTCCACGGCATCCTCTCCTCGCTCTGTTCAGGTTGAGGGACAAGAGGAGTATGAAATCAATTCCATCATCGATTCTCGTATCTCCCGGGGGAAGTTACAATATCTGGTTGATTGGAAGGGATATGGTCCTGAGGAGAGGTCTTGGATACCTCAGGAGGATGTGCATGCGCCTCGCCTCCGCAGGGCTTTTCACTCCCGTTTTCCATCTCGTCCCGGTTCCTTCCGCCCTGTGGGCGTTTCTGAGGGGGGGGGGGGGTACTGTCAGGGTACCTGCCGTCTCTACCTCTGTGGAGGTGAGACACTTGGACGTTCCTCCTCGCAAAAGGGTTGAATCACTCGTTCCTCGCGGTTCCCTCGGTCGTTTACGCGCCGGCCGCGAGGGATCCACTTCCTTTTATGACGCGGCGTTCAGTAGCCGACGTCATGACGACAACCCAACCCGATCTGTCAATCAAGCCCCAAGCACGAATGAGGATTAGTCGGGGGCGTGATTACCTGTTTAGATCAGGGTATAAAAGAGGCCTTTGTACGTCTGTTCATTGCCCTGTCGTGGTTCTAGCTTGTCTAGTCACTCAGTGCTCTTGTATGCTGTTAGTTTCTTTGGTTTTGACCCGGCTTGTCTGTTCTACCTCGTTTACCTCTATTACTCTTTGACTCGGCTTGTCTCTCGTTTACCTGCTCTCTCGTTCCCTCGACCTCGGCTTGTCTCTAGACCATTCTTTACTACTCTTACGTTAGTCCGGCCATTCTAAGGTCCGGTATACGTACCCTGTACCTGTTTGTACTCTGCGTGTTGGATCCCTGTCCCGATCCTGACAGGAGCTTTGTTTATATTAACTTTCTTTAGTTGCTGCAGCACCTTGTCTTGAGTTAACCAATTACAATTATTCTGCAAGTTTTCATTTTGTGTTCATTTTGGCTCCAAAATTAAATTTTGTTTTAGTCATAGTCTTTTGACTAAAAAGCCATTTTAGTTTTAGTCATATTTTAGTCATCTGAACTGTTTTAGTTTTAGTCTAGTTTTAGTCGACTAAATCTCCAGTAGATTTTAGTCAACTAAACCTACTGGAGATTTTAGTTGACACAACTAAAATCTAATGGGTTTGTTAAAGTGTCTTTCTTCTCTTTTGCCCCTTTGTGTCCTTCCAGCCCCTCCAGGTTTCTCTCTCTCCCAAGCACTGGTCTGTCTCTGTTGCCCCTTTCATAGCCCCTCTGTGCAGTTTAAATTTTGGCAGCAAATTTTAATTTAGCTTTAGTTATAGTCTTTTGACTAAAAAGCAATTTTCCTCCACACCAAATCTAACCCAAGTCTGGCACCCAGAGTCAGCTGTATCATTCGTACCAAGAAGCACACCAAGGACCACGTCAACCACCTGACTGATAAGGAAGAAGAAGCCACTCCACGTTTGGAAGCAACCTGTAACAGATCATCAATATTCTGTTTTCGTATTTCTTGCTTTAGTTTTTCCTGTTACCAAAATACTACTATGTTACCTTTTTGTTACTCATACCTTCTGTGACAGAATGCCTGCCACCCCGACTGGTTGCCTCCATCAAACAATGCTCCTAGTGCTCGCCAAGGACCACCAGCACCGCACTCGACACCATAACCACCGCCAACCCCACGAACCACCGCAGCTTGGTTTGGGGTTTCGCGGTCCTCCACCCACCCTGGACCCAAGACCGGGCTCCAGCTTCCAGTGGGTGAACCTCTCCTAAATCCAGAGAGCAGGAACCCGGAACAAGAACAGCTCTTACAAGAGCTAATGATGATACTCTGGGGAGTATAGTGATTATAGCAATCCCCAGAGTGTAGGTCTCAAATCCCCCAAACATGAGCCAAGACTTAATGAAGGGGTAAGCAGGTCTGTTTAATGGAAGCAAGCACTCACAATTTATACAATTCCTCAGGTCAGAGGCACACCCCTAGGACCTGATGGTACACAGGCACACAAAGGACACAAACCAATCAAAACAATACAACAATGTCTGACACTCCCAAATACACAGTAAAATCCCTCCTCTCTATCCTGGAGATAATTGGGTTAAGAGCCGGAGCAAACTTAATTATCTCCAGGTAGAGACCATCTTTCTATTTTACAAAAGTAACAAAATACCTTAAAATATATAACTTTTCTTTTACCGAATGGAACCCCTACATTCGACATATCCCCAGATAGCTTGGGTCTGAGCGCTTGATCTAGCCGAACAGCGCTCAGATCCCACGAACACAATCCAAACACCATGGAGACAAAGAGTCAGTTCACTGACTGTTCGTTAGAAATGTGTCTGAAATTAGCTCCATGGATTTAGCTACCTGGGGTCGGTCTCATTCGTACATAAAATGTACCAAACACCACAGCGTTCGTGTAAATTGAGACGAACGAGATGGGAGTAGGATATTCCCAGCTGTGTTCGTGTGATATTGTCGCCAAAAATAGTTCCACACGGTCGATGACCAAACACCGCTAGGCGTTCGTCAGTTTAAAATGGCCGCCGCCACGTGTTAATTCAAACGAACGCCGACCACCCAGCCGTTCATCAATTGAACTGCGGTTAACCACAGCTTCTGGGTGGTTAATAAGCCGCACACTCCACATGCAGGGTGGTCGGTCGTTCGGCAGTTTGTTCATCTGCTGGAATAACAGTATAGCAGTTTAATTCACCGAACCAATCCATGAATACGTAAGGGAAAATACAAAATCCAAGTAATAAACTAAAAAGGTGCAATCCAGGGACAGAGGGTTCTGTCCCAAGTGTCTTAAGACGCAATACTTTAACCCCTTAAGGACACATGATATGTGTGACATGTCATGATTCCCTTTTATTCCAGAAGTTTGGTCCTTAAGTGGTTAAAGGGGCCATAGTCACAGGGAAAGAGGCTGGCAAGCTGGCCTCTCCAATTCCCAGTGACGATGTTGCTTTCGTCACACCTTCTATGGTCAGGCCCTGCTGGAAGCAGTCTAAGTCCTGTCTCGAACATACATACACATTAGGCATACCCATTAGAGGTGTACAAACCCCCCCCCACCTGACGCCTCCTTGGTCACGGGCACTTACCTCTTTGGGGAACTAAGTAGTCTCCCTGATACCACTTACTCTACCACTTTGGTTACCCAAACGCTCGCCTCACACCTAACGCTCATGAACCACAAAGCTACATACCAATACCCTACAACCACCATCATTTCATTCACTCGTTACTTATAGACACCCAGTATGTTAATACCCCAGCATCCATTCACTCATGCAAGTCTACACATACTGCCTTCAATTGACCTGGTAGAGGATCACCACCACATGACCCAACCACGCTACCAAATGCTTCAACTCCTCAGCCGGGGCTACAACCCTACTATACCAAAAAAGTGTGTAATGTCAAAAGTGATGTCATAGTCCCTTGCAAATCTCGCTCACTGTATGATACGTGCCACAATGTATTACTATGATCGTGCCCGTCCTTGTTGTCGTGGCAAGGCAGGCTTCTGTATAACTCACTGCACATCAAAAATAAAGAATTCAAAAAATAAAATAAAAAAGCCATTTTAGTTTTAGTCGTATTTTAGTCATCTGAATTGTTTCAGTTTTAGTCTAGTTTTAGTCGACTAAATATCAAAAATGTTAGTCGACTAAAATGTAACTAAATTTGTTAGTTGACAAAATTAACACTGATACACCCACACTGGCATTCCACTCCAAGAACATGCTGGCAATCAAAAGCAAAATTCAATGTATATAAAAAAGGAAATACTAAATTATCTGTATATTTGCATAATTTCATAAAGGTTAAATTAGTTCCATAACCTCTTAGTCCATAGTATAGTAGAACATCACTAATGGGTTTATAAACTATACAGTTGTCAGTGTTTCTTTGCTGTTTTAAACAGAAACCCTTTCTGTTTCAGTGATTGAGTTTTCAGCTGCAATTACTATGAGCTGCTTCTGCTTGTTGCCACGGTTACTCACCTGTGAGTAGTAATCAACCCTGCTGCTAATCAGTTCTGCCTATTTAAGCAGCTAAGCCCAGAACCTCCTTGCCCTTGCGTGGTTTCCTGTTTCCCAGAAGTCTCCTTGTTCCTGTGTTTCCTGTTTGCTCCTGGTTCCTGACTCCGGCCTTGTTCCTGACTCCGCTGCTCTCCGTGCTCCTGATCCTGGCTTGTCTGACTACCCGCTCTGGTGACTGACCCCTGCTTGATTCCTGGACTTTGCTTTTGTTATTTATTTGTTATTTATTAATAAAGATGTGTTTGCATCTAGTTCCGTCTCTGTCTGGTTCCTGGTCCCTGACATTACGCAAGGGCCATGAATACAGATGGTACAGGCAAGACACCTATACCTAACCTACTTACCCGGTGGGACCAGCAGAACCACCATTTGGACCAGTATGCCCATCTGGATCCAGTACCCGGCCAGCCTGCGATTGCGGCCGCCTCTGCCTCACTTCCTGTTCTAGCACCGGTTGTAGCCTCCAAACCTGTAGCGGCTAGAGAAATGACTGGGTCTGTCCCGCTCCCTCAGTATTTTGGGGACAACCCAGCTCAGTGCAGAGAATTTATAAATCAGGTTAAAGGATACCTTGAAATCCTGCCCCAGGCATTTCCTACAGACAGTGACAAAGTTCACTTCATGATTTCTTTGCTGTCTGAAAAGGCCCTAGCTTGGGCAAAACCTCTCTGGGAGGCAGAGAAGCCTATTATTTACAATTTGTCAGGATCGGGACAGGGATCCAACTCGCAGAGTACAAACAGTAGCCAGATACGTATACCGGACCTTAGAATGGCCGGACTAACGTAAGTAGTACAGTATAGAATGGTCAAAGACAAGCCGAGGTCGAGGGTAACAGAAGACAGGTAAGCGAGAGACAAGCCGAATCAAGGGTAACAGAGATAAGCAGAGTAAGGTAAACAAGCCGGGTCAAAACCAAAAGGGATAATAGAATACACAAGCACTGAGTGACTAGAACAAGCTAGAACCACGACAGGGCAATGAGCTAATGAAAGAAGCTCTGTTAAATACCCTGTTCAGAGCAGTAACCACGCCCCCAAGGCGTCCTGATTGGTCCTGCAGCCATTGACTGACAGGTTGTTCCGGGGGAGTGTCCTGATGACTACTTCCTGCCTAGATGCTGTAAAAGGCAGTCACTCCCTCGCGGCCGGCCTAGCATGACCGGATAGACCGCGGGGAAGGGAGCCATCAGACCGTCTGGATGGAGGAACAGCTAAGTCTCTACCTCTTTCGGAGGTAGAGACCACAGGTACCCTGACAGTACCCCCCCTCTCAGATATGCCCACGGGGCGGAATGAACCGGGACGAGATGGGAAGCGAGAGTGATACGCCCCCCGTTCAGACGGGGAGCATGAAAATCCTCCTGAGGTACCCAACTCCTCTCCTCAGGACCATATCCCTTCCAATCAACCAGATATTGTACTCTCCCCCGGGAGATTCGAGAATCAATAATAGAGTTAACCTCATACTCCTCCTGACCCTCCACCTGAACGGGGCGAGGAGGGGCTATTGTGGAGGAAAATCTGTTACATATGAGTGGTTTCAGCAATGAAACGTGAAACGAGTTCGGGATGCGTAAGGTATTAGGAAGAGCTAAACGATACGCAACTGGATTGATACGGGTCAGCACCCTGTAGGGTCCAATATAACGAGGAGCGAACTTCATGGAGGGCACTTTTAAACGGATGTTCCTCGTGCTCAGCCATACCCTATCACCTGGAACAAAGACCGGAGCCGCCCTTCTACGTTTATCAGCGTGTTTCTTGACCAACATAGAGTTGTGCACAAGGATTTGTCGAGTTTGATCCCACAACTTCCTCAAATTGGCAACATGAACATCAACCGACGGCACCCCCTGGGAAGGGGAATCCGAAGGAAGAATAGACGGATGAAAACCATAATTCATGAAGAAGGGGCTTGAATGAGTAGAATCGCAAACGAGATTGTTGTGTGCAAACTCCGCCCAAGGAATCAAACCGACCCAATCATCCTGGTGTTCAGAAACAAAGCATCGTAAATATTGTTCAATTTTCTGGTTGGTACGTTCAGCAGCTCCGTTAGACTGAGGATGATAGGCAGAAGAAAAGTTTAATTTAATACCAAGTTGAGAGCAGAAGGACCTCCAAAAGCGGGAAACAAATTGGGAGCCTCTGTCCGATACAATTTGAGAGGGTATCCCATGTAGGCGAAAAATCTCCTTAGCGAATATCTCTGCCAATTCGGGAGAAGACGGGAGTTTAGGCAGGGGAATGAAGTGTGCCATCTTAGTAAACCTGTCAACCACGGTGAGGATAACAGTCTGTCTTTTAGAGATAGGTAGATCGACAATAAAGTCCATGGCCAAACAGGACCATGGTTTTTCTGGAACCTCCAAGGGTTGCAGGAATCCACATGGAAGCGTATGGGGTTGTTTGGTTTTAGTACAAACTTCACATGCAGCGATGAACTCCTCAATGTCCCTCCGTAAAGCAGGCCACCAGAAGTCCTTAGAGATCAACGCGTAAGTTTTGCGAATACCAGGATGTCCCGCCATCTTGCTATTATGTAAACACTGTAAAAGTTCCAGTTGAAGAGCAGGAGGAACGAAATGACGGCCCGCAGGAGTCTGTTTAGGTGCTAGATGTTGCAACTTAATGATCTCGGCCAGTAATGGAGAATGAATCCTGAGATTCGTATTAGCAATGATATTGCATTTCGGAACTATAGAAGAAAGAACTGGTTCAGGTACAGTAGAAGGTTCATATTGGCGAGATAATGCATCGGCTTTAGAGTTTTTAGAACCAGGTCTGTAAGTCAGTACATAATTGAAGTGAGTCAGGAATAAGGACCAACAAGCTTGTCTAGAGGATAAGCGCTTAGCCTCCCCAATATAGGACAAGTTTTTGTGGTCCGTCAAAATCGTAATAGGGTGTAGGGTCCTTTAAGGCTTTAATGACTGCTAACAGTTCCCTTTCCCCGATGTCATATCTGCTCTCAGGCCCAGAAAATTTCTTAGAGAAGAAACCACAAGGGTGTAATGGTTTATCCACCCCTAACCTTTGAGACAGAACAGCCCCAACTGCTGTCTCAGAGGCATCGACCTCGAGCAAGAAAGGCAGAGTCGTATCAGGATGGACTAGAATGGGAGCCGAGGCAAAAAGTTCCTTGAGAGTCTTGAAAGCACCCAGAGCTTCCTTAGACCAGAACTTAGTATCAGCCCCTTGTTTGGTCATATTGGTAATAGGCGCAATGATAGAGGAGTATCCTTTAATGAAGCGCCTATAGTAGTTGGAAAAACCAATAAACCTTTGGATAGCCTTGAGTCCTTTGGGCAAGGGCCAGTCTAAAATAGATTGAAGTTTTACAGGATCCATTTTAAAACCCTCCCCAGAAATCACGTATCCAAGAAAGTCTACCTGAGACTGATCAAAACTGCACTTCTCCAATTTGCAATATAGACCATGTTGCAGCAGCTTGTGTAATACCTTTCTGACCTGTCTATGGTGAGTCTCAATCTCCTTAGAGTGTATTAGTATGTCGTCCAGGTAAACAATAACACAATCATGCTGAAACTCCCTAAGTACCTCATTAATCAAATCTTGAAATACTGCAGGAGCATTGCATAGTCCAAATGGCATAACAGTGTATTCGTAATGGCCATACCGGGTATTGAATGCCGTCATCCACTCGTGACCTTGCTGGATTCTCACCAAATTGTAAGCCCCTCTGAGATCTAACTTGGTGAAGATTTTGGAGCCCTTAAGACGATCAAATAACTCGGTAATCAGTGGGATAGGATAGGCATTTCTGACAGTTATTTTATTCAAGCCTCGGTAATCGATACAAGGTCTCAGCGTGCCATCCTTCTTCTTAATGAAAAAGAACCCAGCCCCGGCCGGAGAAGAAGACCTCCTGATGAATCCCTTTTCTAAATTCTCCCGAATATACTCCTCTAGAACCGAGTTTTCCTGAACAGACAAAGGATATACATGGCCCCTCGGAGGCATAGTGCCGGGTAGAAGCTTAATCTTACAGTCAAATGACCTGTGTGGAGGCAAAGAATCGGCATTCTTCTTGTCAAACACTGCCCTTAAGTCTAGGTAAAGGTCTGGTATTTGTCTTTCTGTGGACTGAGTAGGATTCTCCGGTATGTTAATATTAGCTAATGGAGAAACCTTGCACAAACACCGATCCTGGCAGCCCTGGCCCCACGAGAGTATCTCTCCTAACTCCCAATCGATAATAGGGTTGTGTTTTTTCAACCATGGGTACCCCAGAACTATGGGAACGGAAGGAGACGAAATGAGCAGAAGAGATAAATTCTCCACGTGTAGGATACC
Organism: Pelobates fuscus; assembly: GCF_036172605.1. Taxonomy (NCBI): domain Eukaryota; kingdom Metazoa; phylum Chordata; class Amphibia; order Anura; family Pelobatidae; genus Pelobates; species Pelobates fuscus. The sequence goes on along the minus strand of NC_086324.1, from coordinate 92,917,916 downwards.
CACATTTAAATTAATGGGTATGGTCTCACGAAAGATAACAGGGTCTAGTAGTGGTCTACCATCTATGGCCTCAACGGCCAAAGGTGTCTCCCTTAGCTGGGATGGGAAATTGTTCTTACTAGCAAAGGCTTGGTCGATAAAATTCTCAGCAGCACCGGAATCTATCAATGCCATAACCCTTACTACTTCCTTCCCCCAAGTTAAGGAAACTGGTAGCAGAAGCCTGTGATCTTTATAATCAGGAGTAGAGGACAAAATAAAAACACCCAAGGCCTGTCCTCTAGAGAGACTTAGGTGCGAGCGTTTCCCGGGCGGTTAGAACAGTTCGAGAGTAAATGACCCTTGGCTCCACAATACATACACAAACCCTCTCTTCTCCTGTGCTGTCTTTCCTCCTCAGAGAGGCGGGTATACCCTATCTGCTTAGGTTCAGTAAGCAAAGATATCGTGGAGTCAGGACTTGGAACAGGGGGAGCTAACCTAAAAGAAGGTCTCTGGTTCCTCTCTCGAGTGTTCTGTCTCTCTCTTAGACGTTCATCTATACGAGAGATGAACGAAATTAAATCCTCTAAATTCTCAGGGAGTTCTCTGGTAGCAACCTCATCAAGGATTACAGCAGATAGGCCATTCAAAAATACATCCATATACGCCTGCTCATTCCACTTGATTTCTGCCGCCAGAGACCTGAACTCTAGTGCATAATCCACCAGTGTTTGGTTCTCCTGTCTCAGGCGCAACAGTAATCTGGCTGCATTAACCTTTCTACCTGGAGGGTCAAATGTTCTTCGAAAAGCAGCTACAAATGCGTTATAGTTATAAACTAATGGATTATCGTTCTCCCATAGTGGGTTGGCCCATCTCAGAGCTTTCTCAATGAGTAGGGTGATAATAAATCCTACTTTTGCCCTATCTGTAGGATAAGAGCGAGGTTGCAATTCAAAGTGGATACTAATTTGGTTTAAAAAACCACGACACTTCTCAGGAGCCCCACCATAGCGTACTGGGGGGGTAATGTGAGAAGAAGCACCCACTGTGGCTACCTCTAGACCTGAACCGACAGGAGAAACAGGGGTATTACGTATCTCCTCTGGTGGGTTATTGGCACAAGCTAATAGAGCCTGTAGCGCAAGCGCCATCTGATCCATTCTGTGATCCATGGCTTCAAACCTAGGATCAGGAGCAGCCAGCTGACTGTTTGTACTTGGAGGATCCATTGGCCCTGTCGTAATGTCAGGATCGGGACAGGGATCCAACACGCAGAGTACAAACAGTAGCCAGATACGTATACCGGACCTTAGAATGGCCGGACTAACGTAAGTAGTACAGTATAGAATGGTCAAAGACAAGCCGAGGTCGAGGGTAACAGAAGACAGGTAAGCGAGAGACAAGCCGAATCAAGGGTAACAGAGATAAGCAGAGTAAGGTAAACAAGCCGGGTCAAAACCAAAAGGGATAATAGAATACACAAGCACTGAGTGACTAGAACAAGCTAGAACCACGACAGGGCAATGAGCTAATGAAAGAAGCTCTGTTAAATACCCTGTTCAGAGCAGTAACCACGCCCCCAAGGCGTCCTGATTGGTCCTGCAGCCATTGATTGACAGGTTGTTCAGGGGGAGTGTCCTGATGACTACTTCCTGCCTAGATGCTGTAAAAGGCAGTCACTCCCTCGCGGCCGGCCTAGCATGACCGGATAGACCGCGGGGAAGGGAGCCATCAGACCGTCTGGATGGAGGAACAGCTAAGTCTCTACCTCTTTCGGAGGTAGAGACCACAGGTACCCTGACACAATTACCCTGAATTTGTTGCATCCTTCAAAAGGGTTTTTGATATTCCAGCTCGCTCCACCCCTACTGCCGAACTACTCATGTCTAATGCTCAGGGCACAAAAACTATTGTCGAGTATGCCAGTGAATTCCGTACCATGGCAGCAGAAGGTGGCTGGAACAACGAGACTCTCGTGGCTGCCTTTGCACAGGGTCTCTCCGATGTGTTTAAAAATGAGATTGCAGCCAGAGAATTACCTAAAGATCTTGAGGAACTGATATCATTTGTCACCCTCATTGACATCAGACTCCGAGAGAGATCCTCATCCAGGGAGCGCCTGCGGAGGCCTCTTGTAAATTTGGCACCGAGCTTTTCTTGCCCACCCGAACCTCCCTCGCCTCCCATGCCTCCTGGTCCTGAGTCCTCTGTCTGTGTGGAGAGGCTTCTTACGCCTCTCGGTCGAGGAGAGAGCCTTTAGGAGGAGGGAGGGTCAGTGCCTATACTGCGGACACCACGGTCACATGTTAAAGTTTTGCCCGATTCGTCCGGCAAAGGGCCCGCACCCAAGATACTGTCAGGGGCAGATCTTAGGTGGTCTTTCTGCAGACCCAGAGATATGTGTGCGCAAACCCTTGGTGCCTATTATCCTCTCCTGGCCTGATTCATCCATTAAAACACGGGCATTTCTTGAATCTGGGGCCGCAGGCTTGTTTATAGATTGTGCTTTTGCATCAAAGCACTCTATACCCTTACAGTCTCGCAACTTTCCACTAGCCTTCGAGGCCATCGATGGCAGACCAATACAGCCAACCCACGTGACCCAAGAAACCGTGCCCATATCTCTGGCTGTAGGGGCTCTACATCATGAGACAATCCAATTCCAGGTCATTTCCTCTCCATATTACCAGGTTGTTTTGGGATACCCTTGGTTACAGAAGCATAACCCCACAATTGATTGGCGCAAAGCTGAGATATTATCATGGTCCCAGCAATGCACATTTTCCTGTCTCCAGAAACCGGTCAAAGTTTTGGGCGCATGTTCTGCCTCTTCCTTACCCGCTGAGTACCAAGAATTCCAAGATGTATTTGACAAAGGTCAAGCCAGCGTTCTGCCACCACACCGTCCGTATGACTGTGGTATCGAACTCCAACCTGGTGCCAATCCTCCCCGTGGCCGGATTTACCCACTGTCTGTAGCAGAGAATCGAGCCATGGAGGAGTATGTTACCGATGCACTGTCTGAGGGTTTTATTCGGAAGTCATCTTCTCCTGCCGGGGCCGGCTTTTTCTTTGTAAAAAAAAAAGATGGCGAGTTGAGACCCTGTATCGACTATAGGGGTCTCGATCGCATTACTATTAAGAATGCCAACCCCATTCCATTAATCACGGAGTTATTTGACCGCCTCAAGGGAGCAACGGTCTTCACCAAACTTGATCTGAGAGGGGCATATAATCTCGTCCGGATAAAAGAGGACCACGAATGGAAAACCGCATTTAACACCAGGAGCGGTCATTACGAATACCTAGTAATGCCCTTTGGTCTTTGCAATGCTCCGGCGGTTTTCCAAGAATTTATAAATGACGTCCTGCGAGATATGCTGCAGCAATGTGTGGTGGTTTATCTTGATGATATTCTTATCCATTCCACATCTCTCGAGAACCATCACGCAGACGTTTCTCGTGTTCTACAGAGACTTAGAGAAAATAATCTGTTCTGCAAATTGGAGAAATGTGAGTTTAACTGCAAACAGGTCACATTCTTAGGATATGTTATCTCAGATGCTGGATTCTCTATGGATCCTGAGAAACTTTCGGCTGTACTAAAATGGCCTCGACCTACGGGTCTTCGCTCTATACAACGTTTTCTGGGCTTCGCCAATTATTATCGGAAGTTCATACGCAACTTTTCTTCCTTGGTTAAACCTCTCACGGACATGACCAGGAGAGATGCTGATCCACAGCATTGGTCACAAGAAGCCATTACTGCCTTTGGGTCTCTCAAAGTCGCCTTTGCTGCTGCTCCTATACTGGCACACCCTAACCCTGCCTTACCATTCATTCTCGAAGTCGATGCGTCTGAGACAGGAGTAGGCGCCCTCCTGTCTCAACGTCCTAACCCTGAGAGCCCCAGGCATCCGTGCGGGTATTTCTCGAGGAAATTGAACCCGGCGGAATGCAATTACCAGATTGGTGATAGAGAACTTCTAGCCATAATTTTGGCTCTCAAAGAAGGGAGGCACCTTCTTGAGGGTACTTCAGTGCCAATCCTCATCCTCACAGACCACAAGAATCTTACATATCTTTCCGAAGCTAAGCGGCTTTCCCCCCGGCAAGCTAGATGGGCTTTATTCCTATCAAGATTCAATTATGTGGTTTCTTACTTGCCCGGTACTAAAAACATTCAGGCTGATGCCTTGTCTCGACAGTTCTCCCCTCCATCTAGAGAGGAGATAACCCCTACTCCTGTGATTCCTCCGGACCATATACTGGCAACCATCCGTACTAACCTCACCTCACCCCTAGGCGAGGAGATTCTGGCTGCACAAATTAATGCTCCTCCAGAGAAACCTAATGGCCGTTGTTTTGTACCTATTAACCTCCGTACGAAACTATTGAGTACATACCACGACCCCAAAGCAGCTGGACATCCAGGCAAAAACCAGTTAATCTGGTCTGTCTCCCGGCAATTTTGGTGGCCTAGTCTCCGTTCGGATGTTACCGCTTTTGTAGCTGCCTGTCCTGTGTGCGCTCAAAATAAAACCCCACAACGCCCTCCAGTGGGTCTCCTGCAAACCATACCTAATGGTGAACGACCCTGGACCCACTTGTCCATGGATTTTATCGTAGATCTTCCGGTCTCCCGTGGCAATACAGTCGTTCTCATGGTTGTTGACCGATTCTCGAAGATGTCGCATTGCATTCCCTTGAAAAAACTACCAACTTCCCAGGAACTTGCAACAATTTTTGCTCGGGAGGTCTTTCGTTTGCATGGGTTACCCAAAGTGATAGTCTCAGATAGGGGTAGCCAGTTCGTGTCCAGATTTTGGAGAGCTTTTTGTACACAAATGGGAATTCAGCTTTCCTTCTCCTCGGCCTACCACCCGCAATCCAATGGTGCAGCGGAACGAGCTAACCAAACACTGGAACAGTTTCTGCGTTGCTACATTTCTGACCACCAGAACAACTGGTCTGATCTGCTACCCTGGGCGGAGTTTGCCCACAATAGTGCGATTAATGCCTCCTCCTGGCTATCCACATTCTTGGCAAACTATGGGTTTCAACCGTCCATGTTGCCTGATACGTTCTTGCCACAGGGGATACCGGCATTGGAGGAACATCTCAGGGAACTCCGTTCCACTTGGGTGCAGGTTCAGAATTCTTTGCAACGTGCAATGCAGAACTACAAACTCCAGGCCGACCGCAGACGCCTTCCTGCACCTACCTATCAGGTCGGAGAGAGGGTCTGGCTGTCTTCCCGCAACCTACGTCTCCGCGTTCCCTCACAAAAACTGGCACCCCGATACGTTGGGCCATTTCGTATACTTCGAAGGGTTAACCCTGTAGCTTACGCACTTGACCTTCCTGCTAACATGCGCATCTCAAATGTTTTCCATGTTTCCCTCTTGAAACCGTTGGTTTGTAATCGCTACACCACCTCAGTGCCACGTCCACGTCCTGTTCTGATTGACAATCATGAGGAATATGAAATATGCAGCATCATTGACTCACGGGTCTTCAGAGGACAGATCTAATACTTGGTGCACTGGAAAGGATACGGTCCAGAGGAACGCTCCTGGGTTCCAGCCTCTGATGTCCATGCACCATCCCTCCTTCGTTCCTATCATGCCCGCTTCCCCATGAAGCCCGGACCCACCAGCAGAGATGGGGGGAGTCGTTGAGGGGGAGGTACTGTCAGTGTTTCTTTGCTGTTTTAAACAGAAACCCTTTCTGTTTCAGTGATTGAGTTTTCAGCTGCAATTACTATGAGCTGCTTCTGCTTGTTGCCACGGTTACTCACCTGTGAGTAGTAATCAACCCTGCTGCTAATCAGTTCTGCCTATTTAAGCAGCTAAGCCCAGAACCTCCTTGCCCTTGCGTGGTTTCCTGTTTCCCAGAAGTCTCCTTGTTCCTGTGTTTCCTGTTTGTTCCTGGTTCCTGACTCCGGCCTTGTTCCTGACTCCGCTGCTCTCCGTGCTCCTGATCCTGGCTTGTCTGACTACCCGCTCTGGTGACTGACCCCTGCTTGATTCCTGGACTTTGCTTTTGTTATTTATTTGTTATTTATTAATAAAGGTGTGTTTGCATCTAGTTCCGTCTCTGTCTGGTTCCTGGTCCCTGACAACAGTACATGTTGGTGACCAAAATAACCATGAAAAAGTGAGTTTTGCAAGGCAATTGAAAAACCTAAATCAAAATAGCAAAAAAAATGAAAAACAAAATAAATCTCCAATTCAACTAGTTTGGTCAAACTAGCTACCTTGGCCTAGATATTTCCTTAACAAATCGCCTCACTTCACTTTTTAGAGAATAGACCCCTTTAGTTTGTCCGGCCTAATCATATATTATGGTTTTTAAATTAATAGGTCCCTTGACACCATTACTATTTTTTTTAGACAAGTTTATTATTGTTCTAAAAAAATCCTTGGCAATTTGTCACAGGCAGGAATGAACCATTAGCATCACTATAAAGGCTGCTTCATATATGCATTGGTTTATGTACCATGAAAATGCTCAAAAAGGAAGTGGCTGCATTTACTTGTATATTTTAATTTTCCTGTCTTTAATAAAGATATTTCTGGAAAAAAAGCTTTCTAATATTAAATGACAATGACAAATAATAACGGGCAGGTGGACAAAATGGAGCCTTCACTCCTTTCAGTTTCACACATGGAACCTACATTGTTCCTTCTTAATGCAACACCTTTATTAAATAATCCTGCCAGTTTAATTAATTCTCTTTATTGTACCAATTAAGTAGCAACAGCAGAAAACCGACCTGCAAGCTAATGTTCAACAAAAGTGTGCACTAGAGGATTAACAGGGGTATTCGCTAAATGAAGAATTCAAAGTGAATATAAAGTAATTTCAAATTAAAGGTTAAAATATTTGAAATGGAAACAATCTTTAAGTCAGCTTTGCTTTAAATTCACCTACTTTGGCCTTAAATGTAACATTTACTTTGAATGTACGGTACTTTGATAAATAACACTGTCTGTAGATCAAAGATACACTTTGAAACAATACATCGGTTTTCAGGATTGCAATTCATAAAAAAGGCAGCCTACACCTCATACTTGCACCTCGCAGGGGTTAATGTTAATATCATATACAGGGACGTTTTAGCCGCGAGGCAAACAAGGCATTTGCCTTGGGCGGCATTTTGCAGGGGGCGGCAAAAAACGCCGCCCACAAATGCCCAGGGCAAATGCCTTGTTAGCCTTGCGGCTAACCAACATGCTGGGCTGGCGGGCGGCTGGCGAGGGAGCACTTCCTCTGAGCTGTCTGCTCAGCTCCCTCGCGCGCTGCAGAGTGAGGCTGGGAGCCGGAATATGACGTCATCTTCCAGCTCCCAGCCTCACTCTGCGGCGCGCGAGGGAGCTGAGCAGACAGCTCAGGGGGAGCTCTTCCTCGCCAGCCGCCCGCCTGCCCGCCAGTGCTGCCCGTCCAGCAGCCACTGGACCACCAGGGAGAAAGAGACACCCCCCCCCAGCATTCCCAAAGGTAAGGAGGCTGGGGGGGGAGTTAAATAAAAAAAATGTGTTAGTGTGTGTGTCTGTTAATGTGTGTGTGTCTCTGACTGTGTGTGTTTGCCTGTTAGTGTGTGTGTCTGTTAGTGAGTGTGTGTCTGTTAGTGAGTGTGTGTCTGCTAGTGAGTGAGTGTGTGTCTGTAAGTGTGAGTGTGTTTGCCTGTGAGTGTGTGTGTGTGTCTGTTAGTGAGTGTGTGTTTTTGTTAGCTAGTGTATGCGTATCTGTCAGTGAATGTGTGTGTGTGTGTATTTAGAAGGCGTGGTGGGGGGAAGGGTTGGGTGAGGGTGGCTTGGGGGGGTGGAGGGGGCGCCTGAGTTTTGTCCTGCCTAGGGCAGCACAAAACCAGGATACACCACTGATCATATATTCATTTGATTATAAGAATAAATGGAGGCCAGCAGAATTACTCAATACCAGAAAACAAGCCAGGTCAAAGACAAGAGATATACAGATGGATACAAACAAGTCACTCCCGTAGATAAATTCATCTGATTGATATGTCCAAGATATTACACATATCTTTTATTCTGTTTTACTACAAATTGATTAAGACATTTCTCTTGATGTTTGTGCCTAGCAAGTTCCTAGCATTCCTTCTATAATTAAGAAAAAAAAAACATTGGTACAGTAGTATAATAGAACTCTCTCCTTTTCCTTAATAATAATGGGTTATCACTGCTTTATCGATGTAAGATAACTATCTTATTCCCCCCAAAATCCTGTTTGCCTGTGTCCATTGAATTTTCTGATTCAATGGACACGGATGCTGATACCCACAGCGGATGTATTTTCTTTTTCTGTAACCGAGTAGAAGAAACTACGCAAATTTTAAAAAAAGTATTCACAAGAGCCAAGAAAACAGGGAGTTTATCTACTGAAGATCTAAATCATCAAATAGAGAAGATACCCAGGGCCAGATTAACAGCCAAGTGGGCCTGGTACTGACAATTATGACGTGCCTAATTACAGAATCATATCGACCAAAAACACTAAAACACTCCCAAGCGTCATGTATCTGATGGAGATGGTGCTGGAGAGAAAGAAAACAGCAGCTATAAGAAAACACATACCTTAGGCTAATCTCTCTCTAATTAAGTGCTCTTGCATAGCAAGACCACTTAATGTTATCTCACATATATATTATTATTAAGTGTTCTTGCATAGCAAGACCACTTAATGTTATCTCACATATATATTATTATTATTATAGCCAAATTTGCGACCCTAACTCCTCCCACAGTTTTTACACTACATAGACAAAAATATACCGAAACGTGCGGATTGTTCCCGATTGGTGTGCTATTACTTTGTGGAACGTTTCGCCAAATGGTTCTCGAAATATCGTCGTTCTTGTGACGAAATTGGTCCCATAGGAATGAACGGCAAAATGTTCAAAACTACAGTGGGAGCTGGAAATGTATCAATAATATATATTTATATATATATATATATATATATATATATATACACAGGGCCGCCATCAGGGCATGACAACCATAACGGTTGTCATGGGCCTGGCGGTCCTGGGGGGCCCGGACTGCTCAGGTCGTCCTGGGCCCCACATTATCTATGTGCACACATATATAGCGATTAACACTATATATGTGTGCACTGTGGGCCCCCCACTACCTGTATTCTGCAGGGGGCCCAGCACACTTGAAATATACTGCCCAGCTACTCTGCTCTGTTGAAGTCTCGCGAGCGATGCGATCGTCAGAGCGTTGCCACGGGTTACCATGGCAACGCTCCGCACGGCTCGTGAGACTTCTACAGAGCAGAGTAGTTGGGCAGTATATTTCAAGTGTGCTGGGCCCCCTGCAGAATACAGGTAGCGGGGGCTGCACCATGCCTCAGGACCTCTGGCTCCAGGGCTCCAGCCAATGTGATCTCCCCCCTCCATGGCCACAGGTGAGATACAGGGAGGGGGGAATAAAACATTACTATTAATGGATGGAAAAAAAACTGTAGGCTTTTCCCCCCACATTTTGCAGACCCATACATTTACACACACTATACACTAACATTTACACACACTACTCACTAACATTGACACACACTATACACTAACATATACACACACTATTCACTAAAATTTACACACACTACATCCTTACACAAACATACACTCTGCAGTCACTACACACTTTGGGCGGACTCGGGTGCAGGCACCGGGGGGGGCCCAGACCTTGAGCTGTGTCAGGGGCCCCAACATTTCTGATGGCAGCCCTATATATATATATATATATATATATATATATATATGCTGTTGTACCTTGCACTCAGGCTTCAAAGTTGTGTGACCGGTGCATCACCAGGGCTCCAGTATCCCGGCAATTGAAACAGTTGGCTGCACTCTCAGATTTCCTTAAAACGTAACTTTTATTGAAATATTTAAGAGAAGATCAACGGTTCAGTCCCTCTTATGGACTTTCATCATGATCCTGATGAAAGTCCACAAGAGGGACTGAAACGTTGATCTTCTCTTAAATATTTCATTAAAAGTTACGTTTTAAGGAAATCCGAGAGTGCAGCCAACTATTTCAATTGCACATATATATATATATATATATATATATATATATATACACATACATACATACATCCTACATAGCACAATGACTTATGGGGCTGGCATAGATTTTTTTCCAGGGCTGCTTCGTATCCCCAGTCCGGCCCTGAATGTAAACACTACATTTTCTCTGAAAATACAGTGTTTACAGCAAAAAGCCTGACGGTAATGATTCTACTAACCAGAACAAATTCAACAAGCTGTAGTTGTTCTTGTGACCATAGTGTCCCTTTAACTATATTCATTGTCAGGCAGTCCACACAAGTTTTGTTCCCATACATCCCTCTTAAGTTTCCATACTTAAGTAAGAGTATGTGAAACGTAGTTAGGGTTGCCACCTTTCTTGGTAAAACATACCAGCCTTACTAATTTGCATAATTAAATATGTATGGGTGACATCACATGATGTAAATCACAAGTAGTGACAAGAGAAAATGCTGTAAAATCACCAAAAACTACTTAGTTTGATTCTGCTGTATAGATGGATTCCTCCCAGTGCCCCCATGTCTCCCAGTGCCCCCATGTGTCGATTACTCCAGGTCTCAGTGCCCCATGTCTCCCAGTGTCCCCTAGTGTCGTGTCCCCTAGCCCTTACTTCCCTGAGCTGTAGGCTGTCTCTGCAGGGTGGGAGTTGCTGTCTGGACTCTCTGTAGCTGCACCCCTGCAGATCAGTGAGTATAGATAGGCAAGGAGGAATATGCTGGAACTTCCTATCCCTGCCTGTCTCCACACACAGCGACCCCTACTGGCCAGTGCATAGTAATCTCTTGTTTATACTGAGAAAAATACCAGCATTTGTATTGCCAATATCACTGCAATATTGGCACCAGCCAGGCAGCCTAAAATACTGGCTGTGCCAATAAAATAAAAGCCAGGTGGAATCCCTAAGAGTAGTGTGTGAAAAAAAATATATAAAAAAAATATATATATATATATTTTTTAAATCAGTGGGCCTATTCCATGGGCCTGGGCCTGGAGTTGCAGCTCCATCAGCCTCTATGTTAATCCGGCCCTGATGATACCCCACCAAAAGTCCATAACTATAAATGTATTTGATGTTTTTTGATCTTTTGAAGATATACATCCTTTGTTTAAATTTTCCATTCACCAGACTTTCTGTGGCAGCCAAATCAGAGCCTTCCTAATGCACCTCAGTGTTGTCCTCTCAGGCAAATAAAGGGCCAGGAGCCCAGGACCTGAAGAAGACCAAAAGGAAGAAAAAGTCAGTGGCCACGAGGTCCAATTTCAGGTAATTAAAACCTACCTTACTCTGCACCCCTCGGCTACCGGTACCTAAACACCTTTAGGAGTCTTTGCAACATATGCAAAGGCCATCTAAATTGACAGAACCACTTTAAAGAGAACCTGTCAAGATAGTGAGACTACAGTTAGAATTCTAAGTGAATTCAGAGTGAAATTCAAATTTAAGGTGAGAGTAGATGAAATAAAAGCATAGCGAACCTAAGACATTTTTTGTTTTTTTTTTAACTTTAAATTTTAAATTCATTTTGAATTCACCTTGAATTCTCACATCAGTGAATAACCCTGTAAATATATAATTTATCACAGTGATAAATCATATATTTTTGTGGTTTTGGAGCTCCTATATCATTGTTTACTACCAACTCTCTCTTCAGCAGCAGAGTGCTGTAACTCTCACTCTTTGTTGAGACGCCCTGTCTACTGTGAATGGCCCTGCCTGGTGACACTTCCTCAAAGAGGAAAATACTCAGTGTTAAGGCCAACATCTCAATGAGTCTCGTAATACCAAAGCAAGTATGAGAATGCCTGCTGAGGCTGTAGCACTGTAACATAGAGCAAGATAGACACTTGTGGGATGATTCTCATGCTTCCCTTACCACTTAAATGACCACTATAGGCACCCAGACCACTTCCGATCAATGAAGTGGTCTGGGTGCCAGGTCCCTGCAGCTGAAGGTTAATCCAGCCTCTAGTGGCTGTCTCACTGACAGCAGCTAGAGGCGCTTCCACGATTCTCACTGTGAAAATCACAGTGAGAAAACGCTGGACGTCCATAGGAAAGTATTGAGTAATGCTTTCCTATGGGCGGTTTGAATGCGCGCACGGATCTTGCCGTGCAAGCGCATTTGGATCTGAAATCGGCAGGGGGAGGAGAGATCACCGGCACTGGAGAAAGGTAAGTGGCTGAAGGAGTTTTAATCCCTTCAGCCCAGCAGGAGGGGGGCCCTGAGGGTGGGGGTACCTAATGACCCTATAGTGCCAGGAAAAAAAAAGTTTTTCTTTCTGGCACTATAGTGCTCTTTAAAGATAACCTATAATCCCAAAAATAACAATCATTTGAAGACTGTAGGCAGGGCCAGCGCCGTCATGCGAACTAGGCATTCGCCTAGGGCACCGACCTTCTGGGGGCGCCCATCGGGATGTTTTCTGGTGGGCTGCCCCTGTCTTGGGCCACAGTGCTGGGCCAGTGGCTTTTGAGCCGCCCTACCCACGGCGCCGGGCCGATCCTCCAGGTGCCCGAAACTGTCACAGGGGGCCCAGGAGGTTGCCATCTGGCCACCTCAGGGCACCCCGGATGCAGTGCTTTTTAGGAATGGCAGAGCAGGCACCTGCTTACCTTGATGGAATTTGCCTGCTCTGACGAGAAACACCAGAGGAGAGGGGGGACAGAAGGCAGTCGGCTGTATTGCGGGCGGCGAGGGAGGCTGTTCTTGCAGCTTCTCACTCCTCCCTAGCGCGCCCTCTGTGATGCCTGGAGACAGACTATGACGTCATTCTGGCCCGGCATACTAAGCAGCGCACTGGAGGAGTGAGGAGCTGTCCCACACTGGACCACAGGGAGGTAGTGGGCTGAATTTGCCTCAAAAAATAAAACTGTGTGAGTCTGTGTGTCAGTGAGTGTGTCTGTCTGTGTGTCTCTGTCAGTGAATGAGTGAGTGTATGTCTGTGTGTCTCTGTCAGTGAATGAGTGAGTGTATGTCTGTGTGTGTGTGTGTGTGTCACTGTCACACACACTCACTGACAGACACACTCACTGACACACATCCACTCACTCACTGACACAGTGTCAGTGAGTGGGTGTCTGTGTGTCAGTGAGTGGGTGTCTGTCAGTGAGTGTGTGTCTGTGACTGTTTGTGTCTGTCAGTGACTGAGTATGTGCAGGGCCGGTGCAAGAATTTTTGCTGCCCTAGACAAAATAAAAATTTGCCGCCCCAATCCCAATGTGTCATATGATCTGCCATATGAACTAACGCCAGTGCTGCACACAGTGTGTGTTTACATTAAAAAGCATGCAGGGACAGGCTATAGACACCAGAACCACTTCATAAAGCTGCAGTGGTTCTGGGGACTATAGTGTCCCTTTAATGTGAGGTAAATTAGTGCCACAAATAATATACTAGATTACCTACTTACAATCAGATGAGGATGATGATGGGCTCTGGCTGCAATCTGACTCCACTGGTCTGGTGTAGAACAGGATCTCAAAATTCAATGTTCTAGGACAACGGGAAGCAGCTCCATTTTTTGGGGCCTCTTACACAGCTCAACATCTGGGCCCCAGGGCCTGACGGTGAGTATGCCCATAAGGCCCACCCATAAGTCCACCTACATGTTCCACCCATGAGTTCGCTCACAGGGAGTGGAGTGTGTAGGGGATGTGTTATGTGTTATTGTAGAGGATCTAATGTGTGTGCTTATGGAATGTAGTGTATAGGGATACCAGTTTGTATAGGTGATGCCGTGTGTTTGTGTGTAGTGGAAGCAGTGTGTTTTTGTGTAAGGGATAGAAAGCAGTGTGTGTTTGTGTATAAGGGATGTATTGTTTGTTTCTGGTTGTGTGTAAGGGATGCATTGTGATAATCTGTGTTTGTATGCATAAGGGATGCAAGGTGTACTTCTGTGTATGTAAGGGATGCAGTGTGTTTCTCTAAGGGGTGCATTGAGTGTGTGTAAGAGATGCATTGTGTTTCTATGTGTGTGTAAGAGAAGCAGTGTGTGTTTGCATGTGTGTGTAAGGGATGCATTGTGTGTTTCTCTGTGTGTAAGGGAAGCATTGTGTGTTTCTGTGTCTGTATAGGGATGCACTGTGTGTGTGCAGTGTGAAAGAGCTCCCTGTCCTGCCCTCTGTCCTATAGAGCTCTCCCTTCCATCCCTTAGAGCTCTCCCCTGCCCCTTAGTGGTCTCTCCTCTCCTCCTCTGTCTCTTAGTGGTCTCTACTCTCCTCTCCTGTCTCTTAGTGGTCTCTACACCCCCCCTCCCTACTCCCTGACTTTTCCTCAGTGGTCTATTCTCTTCTCCCCAACTTTCCATTAGTGGTCTCTAGTCTCCCCCTTAGTGGTCTCTGCTCTCCTCTGCCCCCCCCCCCTAGTGGTCTCTCCTCTGACCCCCCCCCTCCACTAGTGGTCTCTTCTCACCCCCCTTCCCCTAGTGGTCTCTCCTCCATCCCCCCTCCCTCCCTTAGTGACCTCTGGTCTCCCCCCCCCCACATTCTCCTAAACGACCCCTCCCTCCCATGTTCTCCTCACCACCCCCTCCCTTCGTGGACTTCCCCCCCCCCCCCCAGGTTCTCCTCACCCCCCTCCCTTAGTGGTCTCTGCTCTCCAACCACTCTCCCTTAGTGGTCTCTCTTCACCCCCCCCCCTTAGTGTTCTCTCCCTCCACCTCCTCCTCCTTTAGTGGACTGTTTCACCCCCATCCCTTAGTGGACTCTTTCACCCCCCCTCCATCAGTGGACTCTTTCACTCCTCCCCTCCCTTAGTGGACTCTTTCACCCTCCCCCCTTAGTGGACTCTTTCACCCCCCTCCTTCCCTCTGTGGTCTCTTTCACCCCCCTTAGTGGACTCTTTCACCCCCCTCCCTCCCTTAGTGGACTCTTTCACACACACACACCCCCGTTGTCCTCAACCCCCCCCCCCCCTTCCCTGTGTAGCGTGGCCAAGGTCCTCTCCGGTCCGCGGTACAGGAGCTTATGTTTCCTGTACCCGGCCGGACTGACAGGAAGTACACACTGAGTGAGCACTTCCTGTCAGTCTGGCCAGGTACAGGAAACGGATGTTCCTGTACCCAGGGCCGGCGCGTCCATAAGGCGGCACAGGCGGCCGCCTTAGGGCGCACGGGCTCTGGGGGCGCAAGATTTCAGTGACCGGCAGGAGGGAAGCTCTCCCTCCTGCCGGGCCACAATCTCAGCCCCCGGTGCGGCGTGCGGCTGTGCTGTAATCAGGCGCGGCGAGGGAGCTCTAACCTCTCTGCTCTGCTCCCTCGCAGACGTCATATTCCGGCTCCCGCGGTATCAGCAGACAGGCAGCGCGCGAGGGAGCAGAGCAGAGAGGTTAGAGCTCCCTCGCCGCGTCTGATCTCAGCACAGACGCACGCCGCCCAGCAGCCCCACTGGACCCCAGGGAAGGATGCATCATCCACACCAGCTCTCCAGGTAGGGAGGCTGGGTGGAAAATACCTATTTATAAAATAATTAGTGAGTGTGTGTGTATGTGTGAGTGTGTATGTGTCTGTGTGTGTGTCTGTGAGTGACAGTGTGTGTCTGTGAGTGACAGTGTGTGTGTCTGTGAGTGACAGTGTGTGTCTGTGAGTGACAGTGTGTCTGTGAGTGACAGTGTGTGTGTCTATGAGTGACAGTGTGTGTGTCTGTGAGTGACAGAGTGTGTGTCTGTGAGTGACAGAGTGTGTGTCTGTGAGTAACAGTGTGTGTGTCTGTGAGTAACAGTGTGTGTGTCTGTGAGTGACAGTGTGTGCGTCTGTGAGTGACAGAGTGTGCATCTGTGAGTGACAGAGTGTGCGTCTGTGAGTGACTGTGCGTCTGTGAGTGACAGTGTGAGTCTGTGAGTGACAGAGTGTGCGTCTGTGAGTGACAGTGTGCGTGCGTCTGTGAGTGACAGAGTGTGTGCGTCTGTGAGTGACAGCGTGTGCGTCTGTGAGTGACAGCGTGTGCGTCTGTGAGTGACAGCGTGTGCGTCTGTGAGTGACAGAGTGTGTGCGTCTGTGAGTGACAGAGTGTGTGCGTCTGTGAGTGACAGAGTGTGTGCGTCTGTGAGTGACAGAGTGTGTGCGTCTGTGAGTGACAGAGTGTGTGCGTCTGTGAGTGACAGAGTGTGCGTCTGTGAGTGACAGTGTGTGCGTCTGTGAGTGACAGTGTGTGCATCTGTGAGTGACAGAGTGTGTGTCTGTGAGTGACAGCGTATGTCTGTGAGTGACAGCGTGTGTGTGTGAGTGAGTGCGTCTGTGTGTGCATGTGAGTGTATGAGTGTGTCTGTCAGTGTATGATGAGTGTGTTTGTCAGTGTATGAGTGTGTGTCTGTCAAATCAGTGAGAGTATGTTTGTCATTGAGTCTGTGTGTGACTATCAGTGTGTCTGTCAATGAGTCTGTGTCTGTCAGTGACGTCTGTGTGTTTGTCATTGAGTGTGTGACTTTCAGTGTGTACAGAGTGTAGCGGAGCGGAGCGCGGTACAGGAGCTTCTGTTTCCTGTACCTGGCCAGACTGACAGGAGGTGCTCACAGAGAGAGCACTCCCTGTCAGTTCGGCCGGGTACAGAAAACTGAAGCTCCTGTACCGCGCTCCGCTCCGCTACACTCTGTACACACTGACACACCAGGAAGGAGAGTGTGACCACTAAAGGGGTGTGGGGTGCACCAAGGGACAGGGAGGGAATGGGAGAGAAACACCAAGAGACAGGGAAAAGAGGGGGGAGGGGAGAAGAACACTAAGGGACAGGGAAGGGACCCTTAATGGTCGGGGAGGGGAGAGGAGCTGGTTAAGAGGCACATAGGTGAAGATGTTTTTTTGGGGGGGAGCGGAAAAATGCATCTTCGCCTATGTACCTAAAAATCCAAGCACCGGCCCTGCCTGTACCGCGGACCGGAGAGGAGCTCAGCCACGCTACACAGGGAAGGGAAGGTGAGGAGAAGGGGGGGAGAGAGGCAGTGCTGCAGCCGCCTGAGGCTGCCTAGTTCGCTTTATAGGAAGCGTCTGTCAGTAAGTGTGTCTGTCAGTGTATGTGCTTGTCTGTCAGTGTGTGTGCTCGTGTGTGCTAGTCTTATGAATTAAATTCACCAAATTGATTAAATACATCATCTATCACAGCGATAAATTATGTATTCAATGTACAATGTATGTCTTAGGCAGTATGTGTGTGTGTGGATGTAGGTATTAGGCAGTATGTGTGTATGGATGCATATCATAGGCAACATGTGTGTATGCATGTATGTATTAGGCAGTGTGTGTTTATGGATGTAGGTATTAGGCAGTATGTGTGTACGGATGTTGGTATTAAGCAGTATGTGTGTATGGATGTACGCATTAAGCAGTATGCGCTGGGACGGCGCTTCCTTTAAGGTGACCTAGGCAGCTGCCTAGGGCGCCACATAGAAGGGGGCACCCTGCGCCCTCATCGCCGGCCCTTCTAATGCTGCAGCCACCTGAGCACTCTATAGAGAGCCTCAGGCGGCTGCAGCACTGCCTCTCTCCCCTCTTCCCTTGCTGGCATACTCACCGTCAGGCCCTGGGGCCCAGTCCTTGAGCTGTGTAAGGGGCCCCAAAAAATGGAGCTGCCTACCGTTCTCCCAGAACATTGAAAAAAAAAATCCTTGCACCGGCCCTGAGTATGTGTGTATGGATGCATGTATTTGGCAGTGTGCGTGTATGGGTGTAGGTATTAGGCAGTGTGTATGTATGGATGTATGTGTGTATGGATGCTGTACTAGGTAGTGTGTGTATGGATGTACGCATTAAGCAGTTAGTGTATATGGATGTACACATTAAGCAGTATGTGTGTATTAGGCAAACCTAACTAAAAACCATATGGCAAAATTTGGGCCAAAATAGCTGATCTAGAAGAATTCTCCAATTCTGCTACAGTCACAGTTCAGCTTTGCTTTTATGAGGGGGGCGGCAAAACGGATATCTGCAAAGGGCGGCAGAAATCCTTGTAACGGCCCTGACTGTAGGTTTTCTTCTGTCCACCCCAGGTTAGTATTAAAAAGGTAGGCTAGATGGAGACCGGATCCTCTCCACTCACAACGAGAGATCTGTAAAATCTCCTCTCTGATTTTAAGACGCTGGTAGCATCAGAGCTAACTAAACACCTAGCTCCCATATGGGAAGGCCTTGCTGATCTGACCAGAATGGCCCATGAAGTTGAGGATAAACTGGATGAGATAGTAAATACCACTAACACCCATGACTGACTTTTACAGGATATGCAAGAACTAAGATTAATGGAAGAGGCACAGGAGGACCTGAACAACAGGTCTAGGCATAATAATGTCAGAATCCAGGGGGCTCCTGGAAACTATACTCCCAGACATGCTCCATTCCACCTTAAGAGAGGCATTTAGCAACCTACTGCCAGGCTCACCTCCTGCGGACCTTCTGCTAGACAGGGCTCACAGAGCTCTTTGCAACCTGTCTGTAAATCCATCACAGCCTAGAGATGTAGTTGTCCGCTTTAATTTGTCCACACCAAGGACGCTTTGATGAAGGCAGTATGGGATGTATTGATGGTCATCTGGTCCAACTATTGCAGGACCTGGCCCCTGCCACGCTGCTCAAAAGGCGAGACCTGAGGCCTCTCACTCAAGTTCTCCAGCAACAGTGCATACCATACTCCTGGGGTGGCCCATTCAAACTTATAGTCTGGAAAGATAATCATACGTATACCCTGCATAGACAGTCTTAAGCTTGCAGATTCACAGAACAACTGGGATTACTGGAAATACACCTCAACCTACCATCCCAAAGCTCAGCTCCACTCTAACTCCTATGGGATCTGCTACCTTTAAGAAACCGTAAACTGTCCAGACATCAACGCTCCTCCCAACCTTCCTTCAATTGAAACATGAACTAATCCACCACTAAGGCCTTCATACCCACCTAGCTGCACCCCGGTCACCTAACTGACACTTTCCCAACCACTGAAACAAAGTGAACTTACCACGACCCTCTATCTTACCTAGAGAGACTACATCTGAGCGCTTTCACACTGCTCCTTGAGCCACAGTCAGTTCCAGACAAGCATCAAGAAGCCGTATTCAGTATGCTATCTTTGCTCATGGTTTATTTCTACCTTTACCCTCCCCCTTCTCATCCGTCCCCTATCCTCTTGAATATTTCCCTCTCCTCCCCTCCACCCCCCCACTCGCCTGCTACTCCACTTCTTCTCATATCCATACTTATTGTTCTTGTGATAAATGTGATACGGACACTTACCGTAGGCTGAATAATATGCCACTTTTGTAGCCTCAAAGCATAAGCTTCCTCATAGTGTCCCCTTCCCCCCCAGAGGAAAGAACTGCTAGGTCTCCCGAACACCTTGCCTACCATCGCTACCACTCACAAATAACACTATGGCTAGCTATGTACGTTACTGTGCCTAATATGCAATGATTATGCACTAGCCGATATGGCCTGTAAAACAATCAACCTGGCTCTGAAGTTGGTGCCCTCAATTTCTGCTTTAACCTTCCAGTCTAGGTATCACCCTTCAGTTACTCCCCCTTGAATTACCCCTGGTTGATTGCACCAATATGTTGCCCACCTATGAGGCTAAGTGGTTCACGGTGCTGGGTTCCCTATGTATGTTAATGTACCTGATATAAATGTCATATTATTGCTAAACTACCTCTCTCTCTTTTCCCCTTATCTCCCTCCTTTCCTCATATAATGTTATATTTGAGTTGAATGTTCAAGTGCATAGTGCCCATGAGCGAATCCACCTAACGACAACTTTGTTCCAACCAATTATCCATATTACAGGGCCACAAGAACGAATTACCTATTAACTAAGCTGAATACAACAAACTCGGTCTCACATCCCCCTTACAGAGTACACTAACCCACCCAGTAGATACCAGCTCACATCCATCTCTGAATACACGCTTACTGACCTCCACTCTACCTGCTCACCGCTCTCAGGCATGTGGCCCAGAAATCTATACATTTTCTCTTGAGCTGTATCGTCACTTAGCGATTGCCTACAACCTTAATACTCATGTGCACCGTGTCCTGCTATGCCGTGTTCTGTAAATTAATGTATCTGTTAAGAAATGAATATACTCCAGCCGCACAGGTAATCGCTCCGACATTGATGCAGGTGTTACCCAAGTGTACTTCAGCCTCTTAGCAAGAGGACCTACCCCCCTCAGTCACTTTAGCGCTAGATTTATTTCAAAGATGCATGCAAACTCCCTTGGCCACTGGGGCTGATCACTTGCTGGTTTTGCGGTTTACAGTGGAGGGTGTTGGATGGGTGCTTGTGGCCCTCCTCCACCTCCCCGACCCTGGAGATCTGGGGAGGGGATGGGGGGCGGTAGCCTGTGACCACCCCTCTCCACCTCTCTTCTACAGAAGGGGCCACTGACCCCGAACTCCACACCAGTACAGCAGGTAGGCCTAAGCATTCCTGACCGCCTCCTCTCTGGACCACCATCTACCCCCCACATAGACTGATTTTAGTTGGTAGACGCTTACCTTCATGATTTGGAAGTCTCCCAACCTCACAGTTCATTTTATGCTGGCAGTGTTTGTAAGTCCAGCAGCCTCCTTCTCTGTTCAGACTCCCCCACCCGCCCTTCCCCCTTTTTTATCTCAGCATGATGTCGATGCCTCCACAGCATACCCCGACATCCCAACATGCCACTTAATCTTCACTGCGTCTCCATTAATGCTAAGGGACTCAACCACCCTAAGAAACGTCATGCCTTACTTCGCTGGGCCCATGGCTAAAAAGTAGATTTACTTTTAGTACAGTAAACTAATTTCACACATCAAACACAATTCCCCCTCACGAACAAACATTATAAACAATCCTTCCTATCAAATTCATCAGACTCTAAGTCTAAAGGTGTTGCCATCGTATTAAAATCTAGCTGCCCTCTCTCTGACATTCAGACACACACTGTTACGGTAGATATGTCACCATAGTGGGCAAAATAGGCTCATCCACCTACTCCTTCACTTATATTTATGCCCCATCAAGGTCAAATCATGCATTTTACCCTCAGTTTTCATCTCATCTGTCATCCCTCTCCACGTCTTACACAGTAATCGGAGGAGACTACAACGCAGTCCACTCGCCAACCTTAGAGAGAACAACTAAGGATCCAGTAAGATATCAGGAACACCAGGATCAATGAAGAAAAAACTATTTTTTATTGGACAAATAACATTTATTCAAATAGTACTCCTATGGACATGGGTAAAAATAAAACCAAATAATAGTCCTTGCAGAGTTCAGATGCATTTAGACTATTATAGTCTTTCTTGATGACTCTGTCTGGTCCTGTATGTTCCCTGTAATAAATACCCAGCTGATTGACTTCTCAATTGATTGTGTTGGTTTGTCTTTGTGTCGGTGTCTATATGAATGTGTGTATATGTCGCTGTATTTATATGTATCTGTGTGTTAATGTGCATGTATATCTGTGTAAGTATGTATTTATGTATGTAGAAGTGTATGTGCATGCATCCAAGCAGTCAAACACCAGCACAACATACAAACACACTCCTTCAATCCAACACAAATATTACATGCAAACACACCCCTGTGTTCAAACTCCAAAATGATATACAAACACACCCCTTCACTCAAACACAAATACTTCACACAAAAGTACAGCCGCATTTAAAAGTGAACATTACAAACACCCCTGCAATCAAACGCAAACATTACATACAAACACATCCCTGTATTAAAACACTAAAATTATAAACAAGAACCCTTCAATCAAACACCAACACTATACATTACACTTTAGTGCCAGTATATGCCGCACCACTGTACATATATACAACCTAGACATTTGTTTTGACTAGGGTTGCATTGGAAAAATATTGAAATATTAAGGGCGCCTTAACCTTAAAAAGTTTGGGTACTACTGACATTCAAAGCATTATCTAATGTGGGATTCATGGGTAAACAAAAACTGACTGATCTATTTTAACCATGCCTTGTGGTGCTTATTGTTTTGGTTCAGAATCTGGTAGGTGATTAGCGAATATTTCCCTCAGTTCCCTAAAGGTGGTTTGCATGTTTTTCTTTTTTAGTGATTATGTTTTTGATATTCTTTTTGTACATTGTATCATGCCTATTTATGGTCTCTTATAAGACTGAGAACAATCAAAAATGTATTAATGTATTTAGAAAAAAGTGGTACCTCAACTATCTGTCAGTCAATGTTTAGCATATACCTCTATTACAATGGCACAGAGGTCTATATTATGAATTAAAGGTACAATGCAAGCAGCATAACCACATTAGCATTACATTAACTACATATCAACCATTTTGATCGCATGCAATTTGGTCGCATGCATTTTGGTCGTGACAAATTGGTCGAATTACACTGTTTGTGCATTTTGATCGCATGCAATTTGGTCGCCATTCATTTTGGCCGCATTTTGATATAAGGTGTCATTTGGGTAATATAAGGTGTCACTATCTTAGGGTAAGGGTTAGGGTTAGAGGGTTAGGGTTAGGGTTAGAAGGTTAGGGTTAGAGGGTTAGGGTTAGGGTTAGGGATAGGGTTAGGGATAGGGTTAGGGTTAGGGGTAGTGGGTTAAAAAAAAATATTTTTTGTTATGGTAAAAATGGCGACAAAAATCCATGCAATCACAATGCCATGCGACCAAAATGCATGGCGACCAGATTGCCTCGACCAAAATGCATGCGACCAAAATGCCCTAAACCCATTAACTAAGGGGTGGTAGGATAAGGGTAATTCCCATTTATAATCCAACACACTATATATTACGTTATAAACAATCAAACAAAATAACTGACAGATCCTGTCTGATGAACACCCTCCAAACTGAATCAAATGTTGTCCAACTTTTTGTTAAGGAGGATGAGTGGAACTGTTACTCAATATTCTCCTAGAGTCAAATATTTAATGTAATTGTGAGAGATAATTTGGAATTCAGTATTTATAAAAATTAAAACGATTACCCGGGTTAGTGTTGGTAGATTCTTTTCTTTACAGTAATATAATGAATAATAATTGAAAAAAAGATTAAATTATAAATAAATTCCATGATCTGCAGAGACTAGCACATATCCAAGCCTTCAGAAGGAGCACTGGGTAAATCCTTTAAACCCTTGAGTATACAATAAATTCCACAGAATTGAAAACTGAATTGCATAATCCTGTGTAAAATAGCTGACTATAGACGCGCCAGATATTTTTTTGCAATTTAACTATTTAGGCTTAAGGTTTACAATTATACATACGTATGTAGCTATGCCTTAGTTTCCTTAACATTTTCTGTAACACAGAATGTAAATAACAAATAATTAATAAATGTTACTTTATTCCAAAAATACATATGTAAACAATATGCTGCCTATCTTAAAGGGTTACTCCCCCTTGATTTGCTGATTAACCTACAAAAGTAAAGTTGTACTTACCTGGCATTCAGCGCCGGACAAAGCTCATAACGCTAATTTCTACACCTCTGTCTGATGTCATATTGGCCACGTGCGGTCCAATCAAAATCTTATTGGACCATTTTGCTGGTTCAGAGAGCAAGTGCGTGCTCTGGGCTGGCGAGGTGAGGAAGGTTAGAGGTAGGGAGGAAGAAGGGGAAGGAGGGTAATTTCAGTAAAAAAAATAAAGCAAATAGTGGAGGTAGGTGGGAGCACCCACAGGGAGGGAGGGAAAACTATGTTCCCCCTGCAGACACTCTGTCTGCAAGGGCAAATATGAGCTCGTCTGTCGCCATGATGCTGACAGACGCAAACTATGCACAGAATTGGCATTCCGGAATAGAGTTCTCGGCTGCTAATGTTATTTGTGATGAGTGAACAACTAGCCCATGCACACAATTTAACAAATCTCTGCATGTGCAGTGTTTCAAGCAGAAACACTGCACATACATACTTCTACCACCATGGTCCCTTGAAATCACTGAAGTGGTCATGGTGGTTGGAGTAACCAATAAAATTCATGGTGGTTGGCGTAACCTATAAAATACACTAACAAACACTTTTTGTTTAAATGTTGTTATTTATTTTAGCATAACCTTTATTTGAAACAAGAAATACACAGCCAGCACATATAATAGAGTAGTTTTGTGTATAGATTGCTTTTCAAACTTAAAAATTAAAATGATGTAAATTTACACAATTTTTATTTTTCATTTATTTGCTTATCCTTTATGTTTTGACGAGGAAAAGCAGAATGCAGTGTGCTTTATCTTGCAATATTTCACACATTGTCTGAAATAGTAGAATAGAAGCAAAAATAGATTTTATCACATGGAGCATATGCGAAAAAATAGATAAATGAAAATGGTTAAGTACCCTGCCTATAGGTATTTGTAAGCAACCTGGAGGCATTACTAGTAGAACAGTGAAAATTTGAACATGATGTAAAAATAATATCTATCTGTATTTGTGCATAATGTCCTCATACAATGAAAGGAACACTTGCATTGTAGTGGTTATGGTGTTAGGACTGGCCTGGCGCTCCACACTGTAAGCCAAATCATTTTACAACAGTTTGACTTCTTTCCTTGGATCCACTGGGCACTGCTCTTTCCTTCAACTACAGCTAAGTGAGAGATGGAAGCTCTATTCACTGAGCTAAGCCCAATGGTGCAGGGCTTAGTTAGTTGGCTGAGAGTGATCAGCTGAAACGCTCAGCCAATACGCTGGCCTAGCACTACAGGGCTTATTTCTGGAAAGGTAATGGAAGATCCTAAGGAAGAGCTGCTGGCACTGCGGGTCTTAGCTCAGGAAAGCTAATTGAACCCCTGAGCAGAAGCTTCCGGCTCTCACTGACTGTAGGGTAGGTGGGCATCAGTACCCAGCAGACCCCAGGTAAAATGTCCAAGTATTCTAAAATGGTTTGACTCCTTACAATGTGGTGGATCCAGGCCAGCACTCTGTAGAGGTTATGGTGATTGCAGAGTTCATTTGAAGTATATCTTTCTAAAATAAAAGTATTTAAAAGGGTAGTGATTTAATAAGGAGAAGATCAGGTGCAGAGTCTCACATGTCAGTCTTCCATTGTGGACGAGTAAGGGATTACAAATTGTTGAGTTGAGCTGCTGGACGCTTCTTCCATTCATATTCTAGGCTGTGCATAAAGGGCGTTGCTCTTTAGTGCCTTAGTTGAGTAGCTTTTGGCTAGGCTAATTCCCATTTTCTTAAGGAACGCTATAGGGTCAGGAACACAAACATGCATTCCTGACCCTATAGTGTTAAAAACACTAACTAACCCCCCTACCTCCCTGCCCTGTAAATATAGTAAAATCTTACCTTTATTCCTGTCTGCTGATGCTAGCTTTTCCCCTGATCTTCCTCTTTGGTTGACATCATCAGAAGTGATGATCTCAGCCAATTACAATGTGTTTCTATAGTAAAGCATTGTATTGGCTGGGATTGTCAATTCTAATGATCTCAGCCAATGAGGCGGGCTGAGGGCGGAGCCAAATGCTGCCCTGATCAAATCAGCATCTCTTCATAGAGATTCAATGAATAAATGCATCTCTATAGGTAAGTTCAGTGTCTCCATGCAGAGGGCCACAGGAAGCACATGTAGTAGACATCTGAGAAGGTGTTTCTAGGCTTTAATGTAAACACCGGCTTTTCACTGAAAAGACAGTGTTTACAACAAAAAGCCTACAGGGACTGATTACACTCACCAGAACAAATACAATAAGCTATAATTTGGAACAGGGAAAACAACACAAAATATAGACTTGCATAAAAAGTAAAGCTAAAAAATAAATATATACTTTATTGGAAACACAAAAAACTCACAAAAAATAAAGTGATATAAATACAAGTGGAGAATCCATGGCAATATATGTGCAAATGATTGCTACTAAAAACTTGCAGAATAATTGTAATTGGTTAACTCCTCAAGACAAGGTGCTGCAGCAACTAAAGAAAGTTAATATAAACAAAGCTCCAGGGCCTGACGGTATCCATCCACGAGTACTTAAGGAACTAAGTGTAGAAATAAGTGACCCTCTGATTTTAGTCTTTCAAGATTCTTTTCTTTCAGGAAGTGTTCCGGGGGATTGGAGGAAGCAGATGTGGTTCCTATATTCAAAAAGGGTTCAAAATCCTTGCCTGGAAATTATAGACCTGTGAGCTTAACTTCTGTGGCTGGGAAAATATTTGAAAGGTTATTAAGGGATAATATTCAAGAATTCCTTGAGAAGAACATGGTTATCAGCAAAAATCAGCACGGTTTTAAGAAGCAAAGGTCATGTCAAACTAACTTGATTGCGTTCTACGAAGAAGTAAGTAGAAGTATAGATCAGGGTGTTGCAGTGGATGTGATTTATTTGGATTTTGCCAAGGCATTTGATACAGTTCCACACAATAGATTAGTGTTCAAACTCAAGGAAATCGGTCTAGATGAAAATGCTTGTTCTTGGGTAGAACATTGGCTTAAAAACAGAGTACAAAGAGTTGTCATTAATGGTAAATTTTCAAGCTGGACAGGGGTGGCAAATGGTGTCCCTCAGGGGTCTGCTCTGGGACCCCTTCTATTTAACATGTTTATAAATTATCAGCATTGAAAGTCATGTTTTAGTGTTTGCAGATGACACGAAACTCTGTAAAATAATACAATGTGAGCAAGATATTACTTTGCTGCAGAGGGATTTAGATATACTGGGGGACTGGGCACTCAAATGGCAGATGCAATTTAATGTTGAAAAATGCAAAGTTATGCACTTTGGCATAAAGAATACACAAGCAACGTATACCCTTAAGTGAAGTGAATTAGGGATAACAACACACGCAAAGGACTTGGGAATTGTTATAGACAACAAACTATGCAACAATGTGCAATGTCAATCAGCAGTGGCCAAGGTCAGTAAGGTATTGTCATGCATGAAAAAGGGCATTCATTCTCGGGACGAGAATATCATTTTGCCTCTTTATAAATCACTGGTAAGACCACATATTGAATATGCTGTGCAATTTTGGGCACCTGTTCTAAAGAAGGATATTATGGCACTAGAAAAAGTGCAGAGGTGGGCTACAAAATTAATAAAAGGAATGGAACATATCAGCTATGAAGAAAGGTTAACAAATTTAAACTCATTTAGTTTAGAAACATGTCGCCTGAGAGGGGATATGATAACATTACACAAATATATTCGGGGCCAATACAAACCATTGTGTGGAAATCTATTCACAAACCGGACTTTACATAGGACACGAGGTCATGCGTTTAGACTGGAAGAAAGAAGATTTCGTCTAAGGCAAAGGAAAGGTTTTTTTTACTGTAAGAACAATAAGGATGTGGAATTATCTGCCTGAAGAAGTGGTTTTATTAGAATCCATACAGATGTTCAAACAGCTACTAGATGCATACTTGCAAAAACAGAATATTCAAGGATATAATCTTTCAATGTAGGGTAATAACTGCTTGATCCAAGGATAAATCTGACTGCCATTCTGGGGTCAAGAAGGATTTTTTTTTCCTAGTTTGTTGCAAAATTGGAAGTGCTTCAAACTGGGTTGTTTTGCCTTCTTTTGGATCAACAGCAAAAAACAAATGTGAGGAAGGCTGAACTTGATGGACGCAAGTCTCTTTTCAACTATGTAACTATGTAACAAGTGTATATTTACAACAGGCAGTTGAAAGTGTAAATAGTCTTCTGTATGCAGTAAGTAAGCTTATTGAAAGCTATATGACCCTAGTGCGCCAAAATGAAATCCTAAATACAGTCACCCTACATATATAGTGTAAAAGCGATAATTGATATAGGCGTGTATCGAAGGTGTCCTAACTGAATTGCACTTTATCTGTTTACCTGTTATGACTATAGGCGTAACTAGAAATACACCGGGTCACGGTGCAATAATTGCCCTGGAGTCCACCCCTCCCATGTGTCTCATTTCCCCCCACCCCACCCCTGGTGTCTCATTCCCTCCCCCAGCTCCTCCATGTGCCTTAATCCCACCCCCATACCTTCCCCATGTGTCTCATTCCCTCAACCCCAAAGCCCCCTTCATGTATCTCATTCCTTCGGCCCCACAGCCCCTTCATGTGTCCCATACCCTCCTCAAGCCCCCCAGCCCCTCCAGGTGTCCCATACCCTCCTCTCTCCCAACCCCTCCATGTGTTCCATACCCTCCCCCAGCCCATCCACATGTCACATTTCCTATATCCCTTAGCCCCTCCATATGTGTTATTCCTCCCTCTCCCCCTTCCCCTCCATGTGTCCCATTCCTCCTCTATCCCCCCTTCCTGTGTCTTATTCCTCCCTCCCTCTACCCCCCCACCCCTCCATGTATCCCATTCCTCCCCCCGACCATCCATGTGTCCCATTCCCTCTGCCCCTTCCACTCCCATGTGTACCATTGCTCCCTTTTCCCTTTTCACTCCATGTGTGCCATTCTTCCCTCTCCTCCTTCCCCTTAATGTGTCCCATTCCCAGCCAGCTCCCTAGACCACTAACACCCCTTGTCACACTGGTGATGCTACACGAGCCACGGCTGTTGGTGGTGACTTAGCCTTTTCCCAGCGCCCCCCAAGCTACACTGGACCTTATGACGACCGTTGGGCGTGCTCAACTTGACCGGCCGACACCCCTGTTCCTGGACATTAGTCCCCCAGTCCGCAATTACGCTGTACTTCCACCCCATCCCACGCCCCAGCGATACCCGATGATCTACTCTGACTTGCCCCCGCCAGGACCCCGCTGTACTTCCCAAGAAGGCGACTTAGGACCCTCTTCACCCAGGTCCCCTTGGGCCACTGACACAACTTGCTAACTAAACTACCCCATGTAAGTGACTGACATATGACTAATGACGAGGAGGAATCTTGACTGCCATGGGGAAAGGCAAAAAGGGGAACAATTAACAGATAACAGGGGTGTGGGGGGGGGGGGTTGGCAGAAGTGGAGGGACAACCCTGGTAACTATGTAATACCTGGAGGCTATTATTTAACCTATTGTCTTAACTCTCGGCCTGCATGCTATATGGGGCGGGGGGGGGGGGAAATGTATTGTGTTTTCTGCATTTAACCATGTACATGTATATCTGCATTTCTATACCCGGTCGTCCCATGTTTAGGCATCAATGTGAAAAATGACATGTCTTATCTGCTATGCCTTTTTCCCTCGTGATACACCTACGCCTTCCCCATCCCGGGTACGCATCTGATGTTAGTTCAGACAGTCTTCTAGTCCACTAACACCCCCTGTCACACAGGTGACGCTGCACGAGCTACTGCTGGTAGTGGTGGCCTGGCCCCTTCCCGACACCCCCCAGGCTATGCTGGACCTACTGATGGACGTTGAGCAAGCTCAACTAGACCGGCCGATACCCCTGTTCCTGGACATTAGCCCCCCATCCCGCAAACATGCTGTACTCTCACCCCATCCCACACCCCGGCGACACCCGACGATCTACTCTGACTCCTACCGCCCTCACAGAAGACCGTGATATAGGTGAGGCTCGCCCCCTGCCTGGTCCCCACTTTACTCCCCCACCCCAAACAAAAAACGACGTAAGACCCCCTTCACCCAGGCCCCCTGGGACCGCTGACACAACTTGCTAACTGCACTATTCCATATAAGTGACATTTGACTACTGACGAGGTGGCGGAGCACCCGTAGGCTGCCCACGACCCTAATCTACCTCTTCATATGGGAGAGGTATCACCCCAGGTGGTGATGCTTACCGGACACACCCACTAACCCCGAACATATTCGTGTGAACAAACCCTTCCCGCGGGGAATCGGTAGTTGGACGCTGCTGGACTTGCTCTGGCAGACCCGACTGTCGCTTGCCGCCGTGGTCACACGAAAACACCCTTCTAAGAGGGTTCCTCTGCACCTACATCTAGGTGCAGTTGCCGTCTCTCATCTGAGGCGCGCACTCTAACCCCCGTTTACTACTCTCAACTCTAACTGAGGTAACGTCACCTGGGAGGGGAAAGGGAGTTAAGGTGTGACTGACGCCCCCTCCATTCTCTCACGCTCTTCCCTAACTCCTTCTTCTCATTCCCCCCCCATAAGTTTATTTATTTATTTATTTTTCTCTTTACCCCGCCCCTTACCCTCTCCCCGCTCCCCCCCCTGCCCGTGCGGACCACGATGCCGTGGGGGACGGCCGCGGCCTCTCGCCCCCTCGCGACCTACGAGCCCGACCCATACCGAGTTTTATCTTTGAACTGCCACGGTCTCAACATCCCGGAACGTCGGACGCAGCTCCTACGGGACCTCTACGCTAGGCGTATATCTGTAGCCTTCTTACAGGAGACGCACTTCAAGGAGGGCGCAGCCCCAATGCTAAAAAGCAAGCACTACCCCAACGCCGCCTGTAGTAACCACCCCACGGCCCGCAGGGCTGGGGTGGCTGTCCTCCTGGAGGCGAAGCTTCAATTCCGCGAAGCGGACCGTCTATCGGATGCAAATGGCAGATACCTCTTCCTTAAGGGAGATATTCACGATAGACGATACACTTTCGCTACAATCTACGTCCCGAACAACAATCAAGCTCAATACATACGCAAAACCCTCCTTAAGCTCTCTTCCTTCACGGAAGGAACCCTGATTCTAGGCGGCGACTTCAACGTACCGCTATACCCCCTTGCTGACTCGTCTACAGGACACAGCTGCATTACCCAAGGTGCCCTCCGCAACATACTGAAATCCTTACGGAACCTTCGGCTTGTGGATTGCTGGCGCGCACTGCATCCCGATGACAGGGAATACACACACTATTCTACGATCCACAAACGCTACTCGAGAATAGACTATATATTCATGCAACAAGAACGGCTGTCGACAATTCAAACAGCGGAGATAGGGGCTGCACAGTGGTCAGACCATGGCCCCGTCACTCTGACGATAGATTCCCCAAGGATGCGCCCGACCTCATGGACATGGAGGCTCCAAGATTCGCTACTACTAGACCCGACAATCAGGGAACAGGTGTCCGAGGAACTCAATACATATTTTACGCTCAACACAACGGAGGACCAACTCGCGACCACGATCTGGGAGGCGCATAAAAGCGTCTGAGGCACACTAATGCACATCGCTTCCAAAAAGAGGAGGGAATCACAGCGACACATGACCGACCTTGTGGACCGTATATCCACACTCGAGGCACAACATAAGAGATCACAACTCGAGTCGACATACGCGGAATTACTGGAAGCCCGGAGACAGCAACAGGCGCACATGACGACCTGTCATTATCGTTCATTGCAACGCTCGAAGGCCTTCTTTTACCAGCATGCTAACAAAGGAGGGAGGCTACTGGCCAGGATGCTTAAAGGTCCACAGGGACTAGCCCAGGTCAACAGAATACGGCAAGCTGATGGTACTACTACACAATTCCCGGATAAGATCGCCTCGGAATTTCGGACGTTCTACTCCTCACTGTATAACATTCCGCAACCGACGCAGCCACAGGAGATAGCGGATAGAAACGAAAAAATGCGGCACTATATCGAGACCTATATGGGGCCGAGATTGCAACGAGGGGAATCGGAGGACTTGGAGATACCGATCACAGAGGCGGAGGTAGCAGGAGCGATCAAATCAGCTAAAACAGGGCGCGCGCCAGGTCCGGACGGCTTCACCTTAGACTATTATAAGAAATTCCAGCACATCTTAATCCCAAAACTCGCTAATGCATTCAACGCTCTCATCGGAGACGCTCAATTCCACCAGGAATCACTGGCTGCTACCATCACGGTTCTCCCGAAGCCGGGGAAGGATCCCGAACTCTGCAGCAGCTATAGACCTATCTCCCTACTCAATGTAGATATAAAACTGCTGACCAAGGTACTGTCCATCAGGATCGGAGGTCTTTTGCCGACATTAGTCCACCCAGACCAGACAGGCTTCATACCCGGGCGTGAGGCCAGAGATAGCACTCTCAGAGTCCAATCCATCCAACATCTGGCGAGACGGTCAAATGATAACCTCCTATTGCTCTCCACGGATGCTGAGAAAGCATTCGACCGGGTAAACTGGTCATTCCTTACGGCTACACTGCGGGAGATGGGCTTTGGGGAGAACATAATGAAGTGGATAGGTGCGCTGTATCATTGCCCAAGCGCCAAAGTAAGAGTGAACGGTGCACTCACCGAACCCTTTCAGATCCGGAACGGAACGCGGCAGGGATGCCCGCTCTCCCCCATGCTCTTCGCCCTCACCCTTGAACCATTCCTGGAAGCTGTGCGCAGATCGGATGATATCCTCGGATTTCCCAACAAGGACGTCACCCACAAAGTGGCGGCGTATGCGGACGATCTTTTATTCATCATCAATAAGCCCGAGACCACCCTACCTCACTTGATGTCGGCATTTGAGTCCTACGGGGAGATATCGGGATTTAAACTGAATATACCTAAATGTGAGGTACTTAACATTTCGGCCTCTCCGGCGCAGGTCGACGCACTGAAGCGCCAATTCCCGTTCAGATGGTGCCCGAACCACATGCAATACCTGGGCATCGCCCTTAATAGGGATCTAGGAGACATGTACCGGACAAACTTCCTACCCTTGCTACAAAGAATAAGCTGGGACTTACAGGCGTGGTCGTACCCATATATCTCATGGTTCGGCCGCATAGCCATCCTGAAAATGAATATATTGCCCCGGATCCTATACCTCTTCCAAACGATACGTCTAGCCCTACCGACGGCGTACTTTCAATCGCTCCGGACCGCTATGATACGATTTGTGTGGAGCGGAAGACAGGCGAGACAGGAGATCCTATGCCTGCCACGAGCGTGGGGTGGAACTGCACTCCCGGACCTTCGCAAATACCATCATGCTACAGTGCTACAACGGGTCTTGGAATGGCATACTCATCCAGCACACAAACAATGGATTGAACTAGATAAGAGCCACATGGGGTCGTCTCTTCTCACTACGGTATGGAACTCGAAGAGACCTCCGATGTCGCCCCATGACTGCCCCTCCACAGTGGCACAAACACTAAAAACATGGGACACCATCAGAAGACTACCGCAACTGTCTCCAACGCCGAGCCCGCTGATACAGCTGTCATATAACCCACACATAGGAGGTGGACTACCACCAGCATCCTGGAGTATCCTGGGAGGGGAAGAATCCCTCTCCATCCATAGATTGCTGAATAACACAGGCGTAATACCATTACGGGAATTGATAGACAACGACCAACCGTCCGCAATGCAAATCTTCCGCTACACACAAATTACACATTTTTACCAAACCCTACCACACAGAGAATCTCTACATAGAGACCTGACGTGGTTTGAGACACTCTGTGACCGACGGACCAACCTAGCCAAATCCACGTCCCTCATTTACCAGCATCTCCTTACAGGCCATCTGGAGAACGCGGACACCTTTCGCCGACGCTGGGAACGCATCCTGGGTATATCATTCACCGTGACTCAATGGGAAAAAATCCTGGTCCTGCACCACAAATGCTCCTCTAGCTCCGGCTATCAGGAAACTAATTATAAGCTCCTGTCGTTCTGGTACAGAACGCCTGACAGCCTACACAGGATCTTTCCGGCGGTACCTGACACTTGCTGGAGATGTGGGGAGGGACGTGGAACGATCCTGCATATCTGGTGGGAATGCCCACGCATCACGCCATTCTGGGACGAGATCAAACGGCGAACGGAGGAAATACTGGGGTCGGACGGTGGATTCGATAGAGAGGTGGCTCTACTACACTCTTAATGTGTCCCATTCCTCCCTCCCCAAGCCTTATTCCTCCCTCTCTTCCCCCACCCCTACATGTGTCCCATTCCTTCCTCTTTCCCCTCCATGTGTCCCATACCCTCCCCCTTCATGTGTCTTATACCCTCTCCCCCCTTCTCTCCCTGTGTCCTCCTATTTCTCCCTCTTCCCCTGCATGTGTCCCATACCCTCTCTCTCCCCCCTCCCCTTTATTTGTCCCATAGCCTCCCTCTCTCCCTGCTCCTCTCCCTGTGTCCCATTCCTACCTCACCCCCCTCCTGTACCTGCTTTTCGCCACAGTGAAGTGCTAAACAATATTACACTTTGCTGCACAGAGAGACATAGAATTACTCTATCAATATATTGGTTCAATTTGTATTATTTTCGGTGGGAAATATTTTTAGTTTTCTCTACTGACATGAGTAAATATATACAAGGTCTCTATGCGTATGGAAACAGTATATAGACGATATTCTCCTTGTTTGGATGGACTTCAGGGAACGCTTTGATTCCTTTGTTAACCTACTAAGTGTCAATGATTTAAATTTAAAATTCACCTGTGAATTTGGGGCCAAAATAATTCATGTCCTTGACCTAACGATTCACATTAATGCAATGATTTGTATAGATGCTACCCTTTTTAATAAACCCATTACATTAAACAACTTTCTGCGAAGGGACAGTTTTCACCCACTAGTCATTAAAACCAGGAATACTGTTAGGGCAAAGCCTCTGACTTACACGCAACTTCTCAAGAGATGAGGATTTCCTTAGACAAGCCCAGGTTTTGAGACACTATTTCAAAGACAAGAGATACCCAAATAATTGCCTTTAAAAAGCATGTCAAACTAATCGAGAAGCAACATTGTCATAATCTTCCAACCATGAGGCAAAATAAACTAACCTTATACGCTGTGTCACCATCTATGATGCAGGATGGGACAATGTGAAGTCCATCTCAGCTTACATACACTGCATTTTTTTTAATTGTGTTTTTCATCACATTTTTTTGCATTATATATATTCACAATGCTCTTACAACAAATTATTAAAATACACTATAGTTCATTTAGCACTATTTAATTTGTCTCCCAAGTTGGAGTTAGTGTAGGACTCACTGATATTAGGGTACATATAACCATGTGGTGGAACTGAAACCCAATATTTCTTTGCTGAGATAGGTGATTTTAAATTGCCTTATAACATTTAAAATTGTATATTTATGTATGTGCTGTTATTTAATCTGTATTACGTATACATTGTGGTCTCTACAGCAGCACTATTCCTGTAGAATGCATGTCCCGGGTGTGCCCCCAATTCTCTTTTCTCTTTAAAATAGCCAAACTGGGGGGGCGGAGCCTGGCAGCCATCCTGAACGGACGCGATCTCAGCCAGCTCCCTCAAGCACGAAACCATCTGCCATCAATCTCTTTACCCGAGCCCCATCCAGCCCCACAAACCGACTCCTGTAGCAGGATACAGCATACTGCACCGACTGATGCCGTTTTTCCAGGCTCCCAAACAACCCAGGCAACGGCGAAAACTTGCGGCCTACCGCACACCGCCGCACCTCAACTTTGAGGCCTACCTCGACGGAAGCTACCCGGAGCACTCCCCCTACGAACAGAGCTCTGACACACTCACCATGGGCCGTCGCTCACTAAAGCAAGCAGCGGGCACCAGCTTACAGGTCAGAGACATCGGGGACATGCTACTCCGACCCGGGCAGACAGACTTGGCACACACCACACGCCAGCCCAATGCTAATCCGACCCCAGAAAAGGCATTAGGCGAGCCGCTACCCACAACGGCCCTCCAGATTGAGCGAACACAACAACCTGAATCTAAGGACGACACAGCCCCCACTACCAAAGGGGACCTAAAAACTCTGCTAAAAGACATACAGAAATTGCTGGCAGCTGGCAGCTGGCTTACCACCACACTCCGCAAAGCTGCAATAGCATCCAGATGGGGGAACACAGGTTCACGGCTGGTCCACCATCAAGGAACTACCCACACCCTCACCTCACCAGCTGGGGCACCGGAGTTCCTGCGCGCACTGGGAATACAACCCCCACGGAAGCACGCAATGTCGACAGGACACTCAGAAGACGGTGACCCCGAAGAAGGACCCTCTCTAGATTCACCGGCACGAGACCAGCAGGCTTTTTTTTTTTTTTTAAATTCTTTATTTTTATTGTGCAGGTAGGTACAAGCATTTTCAATACACCACAACAACGTTCACTTGCATATGCATTCAGTTTAGGCAATGACATGAGTTCTTTGCACATTTTTAATATATATAACCAAGCTTAACATTACGCGTATATGAGTTATCTATTTAAGACTTATGTCCAGGCTTAACTGAACGTTGCGAAAGAGAAAACGGTTTGTGAAGCTAGCTTTAAAGTGTAGGTAGCTTGACAACAAAGAGCAAGACATAAAAGCGGTGTCAACATTAGGGGTATGCTTTGTTGTGTAGAGTGTCCACCCCATGTTGGGCCAGTGCAGCTAGTCAAGCGTCCTTGTCGGGATGCCGGGCGATCTGTCTGTTTGCAGTGCGGTCTGCCATAGTGGGATGAGCGGATTGATGACTTTGGTGGTAAATGCAGTCTCATTAGTTGTCCGTGCAGGGAAACAATTTTCCACCCAGGGGCATTTGCTGTCCAGCCTGATGCCTGCCATGTACAGGGGGAGAGTCCCAGTATGGTGACTTTAGGTTGTCAGGCAATATGTTTCTGCCCCTCTGCGGTCAGTTAAACGGCACAGTAGGGTAATTCAGGGCCTTAAAGCATTGTCCCATGGTGCGATTAGTACCCTCTGATGTTGTGGGTAGTAGTGCTGCACCTCCCTGGCTTGTGGTACCTTGGTACTTGTTCGCCGGTTCCTGCTCGTTCAGGGTCTGCAGTCCGCCTGTGTAGTATCAGGAGAGGGGGATGCGTCCGGCAGAGTTGCCTGCCACGCGGTCTCCGCCATTTTGGAAGCGGACCATCGACAAGTTCGTGGCACTCCGGTGGGTCACAGGGTGGGGACCGGGATCACCCCCGCCAGCCCAGAGGTGGGGGGGAACAGGGCCGGACCCGCCTAGCTTCTCGGTTCTGTCGTACCTCTGGTGGGCAGGATAGCTGGGCAGCGGCCGTCCACCCCGCTCACCGCCCGAGCGGTCTCCATCTTGGCTGACAGGGATCGCCCCACCGAGGGACTAAAACCTCACGGCAAGCCTCTCCCCGGTACCAGGGTCGCCTCTTGCTGGGTAAGAATTTTGCCGTTTTTTAAGGGTTAAAACTGGGTAGCTTGTCGGGAGCTATTCCTCTGTGCGTCCGCTCGGCATGGCGGTCCGGCCCCGCCCCCCGACCAGCAGGCTTTAAACACATGAACTTCCAAAACGGCTCTTACAAGCCTTTGCCACAATAACCACTGCAGCCCAAAAGGCCAAGTATTATGTTGCTGAGTTATATTTTTGTTATCTATAATTTTGTTATCCATATTTACAACTGTTTACGTACTGAATTTCCTTTGATAACTGCTCTTATATATGTTTCACAAGCTTTCTGACACAAGCAATGCACAGACCCCAATGGGGACTTATATATGTGACAGGGGTAAACTAATACCCCCCCATTTAACATTGAGAGGGAGGCTTTCGCAATTCAGCAACCTCCGCCCCCCCCCCCCCATCACTCCAAGGGTTAGGGGTTAAAATTGGAAGCCACACCATATACCGCACACGTAGGAGTAATACTCACACCTGACAATCCAATGTTCATGTTCATAACATATACTCCAAGACAGTGCACTTATGGGCCTCCAACCGCATCCACCTGAACAAACCTGACACACACGCAATTACGCTCACAAGTCACACATATCTACAAAACTGGAAACTACGAGCAACCACACAACCTCACACTTGGAGTATCTCAGGGGTTAATACAACAACTATCTAACTCGTTCCCATCTCACCCACCCCGGGTATGTCGCCTCACATGTTACTGTCATATAAAATATGCTGAGAAATTACCGGTTATTACCACATTGGCTGTTAAAATTTTGTAGAACAAAATGTTGCACTCTTGTACTAATATTTTCTGCTGATATGCCTAACAAGGCACAAAAATAAAGAATTTATAAAATAGCCAAACTGTGACTAAAGACGAGTCGGATAATTGCTCCAAATTACGCGCGCCTTAATTTTGCAGTTTTAATTCTCTACAGTGTATGGTTTAAGTGAATAAATCCAAGAAATAGCCAAGCTGTCTCTTTACCCAAAGTGGTACATTTTTCCTATTTTAATATTATCATCTAAACTTGGGTTATCAAATCACAGCATTGCACTGCTGGGGTGTATTTACTGAAAAAAAACAAATTGTAGTGACCTGAAACCCATTTCCTAAATTGAGACTAAGCAAGTCACAATAGGATTATAGCTCAGCTGGAAATGTTTTACAGACCAGCCATTTATAACCTTACAATTTTACATTTCGCTGTTTCACTAATAAACCCCAATCAACTTGGTGAACAAGCCATCACAGCCTCACACGTCCCTCCCGGCTGGGCGTGGCTCATACAGAGGGGGCGTGGTTCACATACCGGGTGTGCGAAGCTCGCTTACCACGTGGTTGTACCATCAGTGCGCCTCTGACGCACCACGTTTTTGTCGGTAAGCATTAAAGTTATATGCTTTTGAATTATTTCCTAATCAGTTTTTACACGGTGCTGCAGGGGACGCCGGGAGTTGTAGTCCGCGTAGTGTATTTCCAGAGGTGTGCTTTTTTTCATATGGCCGGGCACTTTGGGACCGCGCGGAGCTACGAATAAGGTCAGAGGGTTTCCACCCGGAACCTCGGACACCCGTCCCTGGTCTGAGGGGGTCCTCAGGGCGGGAAGGAGCCAGTTCTGGACCTATTTATTAACCATTCTTTATTGCTATAGTGACAACGTGACTGCGGCACTGTGAGACAAGCATGGGGGCACCCATTCACTGTGTAGCAGCATTCATTAAGGTGGCACTGCCTGCACTGCCTTTGTCCTTTTGTTACTGCCCCTTACTTCCTGGCTTTCTATTGTCTACCTTTATTTCCCAGTCAGGTTAGGTCTGGCAGTGAACTCTCAGGCTAGGTGATATTGTTTGTATGTGTCTAATAGTAACAGATTGACATGCTGCTTGTTATTGTGTGTACATGCAACTTATGTGCCTGGTTTTAACTCTTACATCTGCTGCATGTCCTTTAGATTGTAAGCTCATGGGCTGTCTAAGCACTTTGTATAAAAGAGCATCAATGGTTGGATCACAGCTTATGGAGAGGGCCCTTGATACCCTTTTTTGTATTTGTCTCTATGTATTGTATGTTCTTCCCTAATTGTACAGCACTGCGGAATATGTTGGTGCTTTATAAATGCCAGTAATAAATAAGGAACATTTAAATTTATACTGCATAATAGTGGCAATAGGATACAATTTTGGATTATGAGGGCATGCTGGGCCGTGCGATATTAACTTAAACAACAAATTGTAGAGGACCAGAATCTAAAAGTTAAAAGGGTAAAATAGATTGTTTGGAGAATATGTTCAACTCAGTTATAGCATGGGCATATTTCCCTCATTCTTTCCGTTTTTTTTAAAATTTATTTTAATTTTGCCAGAAATGGGAATTTTATTTCATTTGGCTTGTTTGGGGAGTTGTGTGAGCATCAGCCATGCACACAGTTGAAAAAAAGTGTTTTTTCCACTTTAGTGTGTTGTAATTTCCGTTTCTTCTGAGTAATTTGTTATTTGTAGTAGGTGATTAAGTTAACTTCAAGAAACCATTGCCAAACTAACACCTATTGTGATGTTTAAGGATTGAGCAAAGCTGTGTTTATGTACTTGTCTGTTTTTTGTTTTTTTTTTCCCACTAAATTCTGAATCTTAGTGATTTTAATTAAAAAAAAAAAAAAGGCTAAATTTGCCAAACTGTCTACAACCAAGTTAGGAAATCTTTTCAAATTGACCATTTTAGCTGAAAATTTGCAGTGTGGATTTAATTCACTAAAATTGTAGTTTAGTAAATAAACTTTTTAAGCAGTGATATTTCAGAGGATCCACCATTCGCTAAGAGTTTGATCCAGAGCTTTTTTTTTGTGAGTGACATTTAATCCACTCATCATTTGTGAGTTGCTGTTCATAGAACAATATTTGAAATATTTGTTTTTATATAGATGGTCTGCACTATTTTTGTTATGTGAACTAAGGTGTAATATAGAAGATGGAACAGAGGAAAATTGATATTTAACAGGAAACTGTAGTGCCTGGAAGAGTTATTTCCCTGGCACTATAGATCCCTATAATGCCCTCCTCCCTCGTGTCTCCCCTTATTTCCCATGGTGCAAAAGAGGTTAAAAAAACAAAAAAAACCTTCTGTCACTTACCGGATTCCAACACAGATGTCCCTCTGTGCTAGTTTAGGCTCTTACTTCGCAATCGCTGCACCCGCATTAGGACTTCACCCGTAGGAAAGCATTGTATAATGCTTTTTTAATTTTTTTATTTCTATGGGGTTTTTGGTGATGCTGGATGTCCTCATGCATAGCGTGAGGGCGTCCAGTGTCAGGCGACTACAACGATCCTAAGGTGTCTCTCTAGTGACTGTTTGGTAGACAGCCACTAGAGATGGAGTTAACCCTGGCAGGTACTTATTGCAGTTTATTAAAAACTGCAGTAACTACCTCTGCATGGTTAAGAGACGTGGGGCACAGCACACAGACCACTAAAATGAGTTGAAGTGGTCTGGGTGCCGATAGTGTCCCTTTAAGTATATTTGTTTAGCACCATTATTGATTGTTTAGTAAATATCCCTCTAAGCTTTTTTTCTAAACCATAATAATCAACATTAAAATTGCTACTATGGTTTTTAAACCTTTTGCGTGTGTTTATATTCATGGCATGTTTATCATAAGTAATGTGTATACATGTTATGATTTAGGGCTTGGAATCTAGGAGCCAGCTAGAAAAGTTGAGCCAGAGAAATCAACTACAAAAATACAATTCTTAAAGGGACATTATAGTTAACAGAAACAATACAGCTTAATGTAGTTCTGAAGTCTATATCCTGTCCCTGAATGCTTTTCAATGTAAACACTGACTTTTCAGACAAAAGGGCAGTGTTTACATTGCTGCCTGGTGACACCTCTAGCGACAGTCACTCAGACTGCCTCTAGAGGTGCTTCCTGGGTCAGTGCTTCACAATATGCAGCACCTATGTTAAAGGGACACTATAGTCACCTGAACAACTTCAGCTTAATGAGGTTGTTCAGGTGAGTGCTACAGCTCCCTGCAGCCTTTTTCTTGTAAGCACTGTATTTTCTGAGAAAATGCAGTGTTTACATTGGAAGCTTGGAACACCTCTTGTTGCAGTCAATCAGACGGCCACCAGGGGGACTTCCGAGTTCAGAGGTCCTAAAAAGGCCTCATTCACGTCTGACGTATTCACACATGTGTGAATACTTCAGACGTGCTATCAGCACACAAAGCACTGTGAACGCGCTTTGTTTGCTGAGGCTGTCAGCACTGCTGTGGGAGTGGCTTCAGCTGAAGACCGAAGAGGAGGACCCACAGGGACTCTTTCTGGTCACAGTAGTGGTTGAAGGGGGGGGGGGGGGAGGAGACCTACTCTCCTTCCCCCCCCACCCCTGGGCGGCGGGTGGGGGCCATGAAGATAATGAGGGGGGGGACCTACTGTCCTCCCCCTCTCCAGCCCCCACCCCTGTGCGGTGGGTGGGGGCCCTAAAATTAACAATAGGGGGGACCTACTGTCCCCCCCAGCCCCCACCCCTGAGCGGCTGGTAGGGCCCCTAAAAATAACAATAAGGGGGGGGGACCTATTGTCCCCCCCGGCCCCCCCCCCAAAAAAAAAACTCTCCCTAACTACCCCCCTCACCCTTAAAAATAATGACCTTTAACTAAAAACCTGTAAAAAAAAAAAAATAAAATAAAAAAAATGAGATGGAAAAACAACTTACCATTCAATGTTTTCTTTCTTCTAAAATCTTCTTTCTTCAGCCCCCAAAAAGGCTAAATAAAAAACCATAATAACCGACGCAATAAAAAAAAACAAAAAAAAAACTTGTTCACTCATGGAGGGCTCCGCGCAGACTGAGCTCTGCAGGGCGGGCGGAAGGCTTATAAAGCCTTGCCACGCCCTGCAATTAGGCTAAGAACACTCTGATTGGCTGGTTTAAGCCAATTAGAGTGCTCTTTGTCATTGTACACAGCGTGGGAAAATTCCAAAGAACTTTCCCACGCTGTGTAAAATGACACAGAGCACTGTGATTGGATGGATTTCAAGCCATCCAATCAGAGTGTTCTGTGTCATTTTAGACAGCGTGGGAAAGTTCTTTGGAATTTTCCCACGTTGTGAAAAATGACAAAGAGCTCTCTGATTGGCTTAAACCAGCCAATCAGAGTGTTCTTAGCCTAATTGCAGGGCGTGGCAAGGCTTTATAAGCCTTCCCCCGCCCTGCAGAGCTCAGTCTGCGCGGAGCCCTCCATGGATTTATTTTTTTGCGCTAGTTTTTTTTTGTTTTTTAATTGCGTCTGTTATTATGGCTTTTTCTTTGGCCTTTTTTGGGGCTGAAGAAAGAAGATATTAGAAGAAAGAAAACATCGAATGGTAAGTTGTTTTTATCTCTTTTTTTTTTTTTTTCAGATTTTTAGTTAAAGGCCCCCCCCCCCCCCTCATTATTTTTAGGGTGAGGGGGGTAGGAAGATAATTTTTGGGGGGGAAGGGTGACTAGGGTCCCCACCCACCGCTCAGGGGTGGGGGCCGGGGGGGACAGTAGGCCCCCCCCCTATTGTTAATTTTAGGGCCCCCACCCAACGCTCAGGGGTGGGGGTTGGGGGGGGAGGAACAGTAGGTCCCCCTTATTGTTAATTTTAGAGCCCCCACCCACCGCTCAGGGGTGGGAGCTGGGGGGGGGGGGACAGTAGGTCCCCCCCTTATTGGATGATATGGATGATGGGCGTGGATGGATGATATGGATGATGGGAGTGGATGGATTTGGGGATGTATATGGATGAAAGGAATTGATAGATAGATATGGAGAGATAGAAAGAATTAGATATACATAAATAGAAAGAAGTTGAAATAGTCTGGATGTGTTTAACAATATGTGTGTGTTTGTATGCAAACACTATATATAGAGAAATCTCTATATATAGTGTTTGCATGCAAAGTTTGGAGTAGGAGGGGGGCGGGCACACAGCGAGCTGAGCTGTTGCTCAGCTCGCGAACGCGTATTCCGCGCACCTGCGCGGTAAAGCGCTGAGTGTCTTCATAGGGCGGCTGTCAATGCCGCTCTATGAAGAACGCGATTGGTGCAGCGTGAAGCCGCGCATGCGCACCACATCGCGATGACGCTTCATTTTGACGAAAAAGGGGGCGCGGCATGGCTGGGAGCTCGGCACTGGAACGGAGGTAAGTTTTTAATACAAAAAAGCCTTGAAAATTATTTTTTAATAAATGAAAGTTCATATAAAAGCAAGAAGGAAAGCTGGGGGACCTGTCTTTCTTGCTTTTATATGCTGACTATAGAGTCCCTTTAACCCCTTAAGGACACATGACATGTCTGACACGTCATGATTCCCTTTTATTCCAGAAGTTTGGTCCTTAAGGGGTTAATGTTCCCAATAGGGATGCATTGATTCAATGCACCTCTATAAGAAGTTAAGTTGGCACAGTGGCCAATGGGGAAGCATTGGATTGGCTGAGATCGTTAAGCTTGATAATCTGTCATTTGAGGTGGGGCCAGCCGCGGCGTCATCAGCACGGCGTGGGGGAAAAAAAAGATGAGTTAAAAACCTTTCCAATGTCATTGGAGGGAAGAGACACACTCACCGACAGACCCACATACTCACAAGTAATTACTTTTTTTTTATTTTTTTATTATTTAAATCCACCCAGCCCCCTGACTTCTGGTTTCCCTGCTTTCCCTGGGGTTCAATGGGGCTGCTGTCATCTCACTACTCGCTCCCTCTCGCGCACTGTTTAGTGAGCCGGGGCCAGAGTGACGTCATAACCCGGCTT
The DNA here is from genome assembly GCF_036172605.1 of Pelobates fuscus. Taxonomy (NCBI): domain Eukaryota; kingdom Metazoa; phylum Chordata; class Amphibia; order Anura; family Pelobatidae; genus Pelobates; species Pelobates fuscus. Next base: position 92,874,106 of record NC_086324.1, on the reverse strand, counting down.
CACTGCAAGGCGCGCAAGGGAGCAGAGCAGGGAGATTACAGGGGGGGGGGGGGGGGGCGGCTGAACAGGCTCGCATATCCCATGCGTCCTGGCGCATGGGATTTGTCGAGCCCTGTTATAATGAAAAACATTTAATGTAAAATTGTTGCGATCACTTTTGTGCCAGTTTTGTGCACATGTACTATTTTCTTATGTATAAAACCGTTAATCCTTTTATTTTTGGTGATTTTATTTTTTTTGTCTATTTGATATTGCTCCAAAATAATCCATATTTTGCCTCCTTTTTGTTCATGCTGATTTTACCATTCATAACATTTACAAAACTAAACTGAGTAATATTACAGTGGTGTAAAATTGTCTGAACGAAAACGCACACTTTTTCCCTGCATCTTTTTTATTTATTTTTTCTCTCTTAATGCATTGGCAATAACAAACTTGCGGTCAAAAGTAAAAAAAAAAAAATTGAACAGGAAAATCACAGTAAATGGACAGTTAGGAATATTTTGCACAAATAGAAAAAGCTTCAGAAAAACTGCCTAAAAAGTAAACCTGACACTTTTTGTGTATAACTGTAAATTACATGATTTTTCTATTGCATGATGAAAAGTCATGATTTTAATAAAGGCACGGAGGCTCGTATTTGCATATCCCTTTCTTTACTGTCCACAATAGCAGCAAAGAACATTAACAGAATTGAAAAGAAACGGTAGTACATGTCTCACACACAGGCCATGCCCCCTTATGTCCAGTATAATACCCTAGTCCGCCTTCCCATTTCCCTCTTTCTGAAGGTGCTACACGAAAAATTTAACAAACGTAAGAATATAACATGTAGGTTACTGTCAACAAAACTTCGGGCTTTCTGTAACCCGCATAACTGTGAGTCCCATGGAAGCAAGTTCATAAACAGGTGATGATGAGCCGTTTCCACTGGATGAGAAGGGTCGTTTCATCCGGGCGTGGCAGCGTGTCTCCGGCTGACTCGTGCAGGTCCAGGTCAGGCTGTGAAAACATAAGCGACAGGATCCCAAAGGTTAAATCGGATCTGTGTACCTATATCAAGGCCGGAAGAGGCCGAATATACATAATCTCACCTGAGCGTCATGCTAGTGCAATTGCATCTATAAGACAAAGAACCACATACATAAGTGCAAGAAAATGTCCCACTTACCACCTGTCCGTAGTTGTCCGTATGCAGACGATGTGGGTGGGAAAATTTGCGGAATAAAATCCTCACATACTTGCGCAAGTTGGGTGGGACAATACTCTCCTCCGTGTCTTTATTAATATCATGACTTTTCGTCATGCAATAGCAAAATCATGTAATTTTATTACAAGACACGGAGGCTCGTATTTGCAAGTTTAAAGCTGGTCCACCAATGCCGTAAACAGGTGAGTAGTCGGGCGAAAGTAATATTCTCGGAATGTCGACTCTCTAGACCAATCAGCCATCCTCATAAGGTCCTCCAGGCATGCCCCAGATGTGATAACTGCGGATGCCGAGGCGCTCCTTACTGAATGAGCCCCGAAGATGGAGGTATCGATACCTGCTGAGCCAGGTAGCCACTTCAACCAATGGGATAGGGTAGTGCTTACCACTGGTTTAAAAGGTGGACGGAGTGAGAGGAAGAGCTGGGGTGTAGTCGCCACCCGGTTAGTACGAGTGTGATCCTCGTATTCTCTTAAACACGCCACCGGACACAGTGCTGGAGTAGATAGGAAAGCCGGGTATGAAACCGATCTAATCGATGTTTTGGTTCGTCTATTGATCGTGAACGTTACCCCGTCAGGGGTGTATGATCTAGCGTCAAGGTCCAAGGCCCGGACGTCCAATACTCTCTTGCAAGATATAAGGCAAAGGAGACAAAGTAGTTTGGTCGATAATTGGCGTAGGGAGATATCTGGATTCGGAGGCCAGGCGAGGAGGAAGGACAAAACAGTGGAAACATCCCAAGTGGAGGAGTAGCGGGGTCTGGGTGGTCGGGAAAGTCTGGAGCCCCTTAGGAGTCTGCACACTAGTGGGTGTTGACCGGCTGGGTTTCCGTCCAAGCCTTGATTTGTCGAGGAAATAGCCGATCTGTATAAATTGATAAATGAAAGAACACCACTCTGAAAGATAGTGTATGGAATCCAGGAGCTAACTAGTGATGATGGCTGAATAGGATAATGAAAGTGTGAAAAATCGAGTACTGTGCATTTAAGAGAAAAATAAATAAAGATAGAAATAAAAATAAAAGAATAAAAATAGAAATTAAAATAAATGGAGAATATAACTGATAGACCTCAGAATAGAGGTATAAATGAAATTGATATTGTACCTGAAGAATAGACACACACATACAAAGGAAATGCAGAATAGAGATAAAATGCAATTAGAAATGAATAGGGTGCTGGACCTTTAAGGGATAAAATATAAGAGACGGGATCCCGTCTCTGAAGAAGTAGGGCCACTCCTACGAAACGCATAAGACAGACCTAGAAGGCAGGTTACAGATCAACTACACCGGCAGAAAGTCATCTCACACAAAGAACCCTTGGTGAAACACTCCTACCGAGAGTGCCTATCCTGTTCGTCCCCTGGAGTGAGGTCCTGTCGGGACGTACACACAGACGCACGCCGTCCTCACCGGCAGTTGCATCCAGCAGGCGTTTTTTGGTACAGTGCAATCCACATCCATCCTAAGCCAATCCGAGGGTTCATACCACCAATTGACTTTCATCAGACTGGTAATAACACCACAGACTGTTCCTGATCCATATTTTACTATATTTTATGGTTTTTATATTCTTTGATAATCAACTGGTTTTTCTTAACCGACCCAGTTTCTACAATATTATTGTAATATACTTCAGTCTACAGCGATATTTCATTGCTTTAAGCAAACAGTTCTATATACTGTGTTGCTATTTATCCTATCTAATTCTGTTTACCATCTTTGCAGATACAAAGTATAATATCCAGTGGAAGTGTTATTTCGCCCTGCATATCTCAGGGTTTGAGACACCAACACTATACATTTATTTATTATTGATTTAATTTCATTCATTTTATTTTATTTTATCTTTTCTACCCTCTACCATCTTATTACTATCTCTATTTTGATGGTTACTAGTGCCATTTTATATTCATCCATTCCCTACCAATATCTCTTATATTTTATCCCTTAAAGGCCCAGCACCCTATTCATTTCTAATTGCATTTTATCTCTATTCTGCATTTCCTTTGTATATGTGTGTCTATTCTTCAGGTACAATATCAATTTCATTTATACCTCTATTCTGAGGTCTATCAGTTATATTCTCCATTTATTTTAATTTCTATGTTTATTCTTTTATTTTTATTTCTATCTTTATTTATTTTTCTCTTAAAGGCACAGTACTCGATTTTTCACACTTTCATTATCCTATTCAGCCATCATCACTAGTTAGCTCCTGGATACCATACACTACACTATCTTTCAGAGTGTTGTTCTTTCATTTATACTTATAGGTTTTTGTGAATCCCTATTGTGCTTTCCAGTGTGAGCAACTTGGTGTTAGTTAGACTCCCTCTCATCTGTGCATACACTATGTATACCAGAATCCTCTATAACATGTATAAATTGATAGTTCGGTATGCCTTCCCTTCCTCGAAGAGGGATGTGAGGAAATCCAGAATGAATGTCACAGGGGCTGAAACTGGATCCACGTTCCTAGCCATGCACCAGCTAGCCCAATTTCTCCAGGCTGACCAATATGCTCATCGAGTGCCCGGAGCCCATGCACCCGCCAAGAGTCGTCGAGTAGAGTCCAAAACACCTCGGATTTCCCGGGGTCCCCTGAAATGCGCCAGGCCAGTAGTAGGCTGAGAGAGGCATTCACCAGGAGGGGGTGACAATCCCCTGACGGGTTCCTGGAAGGTTGGCAGCAATCTGGGGAGATCCACCGCCATCTCCAATAGCTGTGGGAACCATGATTGCGTCCCCCAGAAAGGGGTGACGAGGACTAGTTCGGCCCGCTGGCGGCGGGTTTGGATCAGGGTGCGGGGGATCATCGAGAATGGGGGAAACGCATATAGTGGGGTTTCTTGCCAGTTCTGCAGGAAGGTGTCCACGGCTTCTGCCAATGGGTCTGGTCTCCAGCTGAAGAAACGCGGGAGCTGGGCGTTGAGTCGGGATGCGAAAAGGTCTATAGCAAAAGGACCCCACATAGATGATATAGTGGAGAACACCTCCACGTCCAATTTCCAGTTGCTGGCGTCCAAGAGATAGCGAGAACTCCAGTCCGCCTGGACATTGTGTAACCCTGGCAAATATTCTGCTTGAACCATCAGGTTCCATTCCAGACAGAACTCCCAGAAGTCTTTCGCTAATCCGGCTAGGAGCGCCGAATGGGTACCGCCCATGTGATTGATGTACCGCACTGCTGAGACATTGTCCATGCGGAGGCGGATACATCCATGTGCCCCATCCCTGTAGGCTCGCATCTGATTCTATGGTTAACTCCGGGAGGGAGCCGAAGATCGCCTTGCTGTTCCAAGCGGACAGGTTGAGAATCCACCAGCGGATTTCGTCTTTTGTCTCTCTGTCCAGAGTCACCAGGTCCGCGTAGGATGCGCCTTCCCGTTGGTGCGCATTCTTGAGTCGTTGTAGGGCTCTGTAATGTAGAGGGGCGGGAAATACCGCCTGAATGGAGGATGTTAAGAGGCCGATCAAGCGAGCTAATTGTCGCAACGTGAGTTGCGGTCGGAGGAGTGCCCTGCGCAGCTCCTTGCGGATCGCACGAACCTTGCTCAAGGATTCTTGAAGTGAGTCCACCATAAATCCTAGGAATTCTATCCGTGTCGTAGGGGTCAGATGGGATTTCTCCCAGTTGATGATGAACCCTAGACGGGAAAGGAGATCTAGTGCCAGTTTGATGTGTCGTAAGAGGACCTGGTGAGCTTGAGCCATGAGTAGGATGTCGTCTAGATAGACGATAAGTCTTATCCCTCGACTGCGTAGCCAGGCCATCGCCGGGCGGAGGAGCTTGGTGAAGCACCAAGGGGCCAATGAGAGGCCAAAGGGGAGGCGGGTAAAACGCCAGGTCTTGTTGCGACAATGGAAGCGTAAGAGGTCCTGAGATGTTTCTGCCACCGGGACTGTAAGGTAGGCATCCTTGAGGTCTAGTTTCGCCAACAAATCTCCGTGCTGGAGTAGGTCTCTCAGGAGGTGTATACCCTCCATCTTGAAATGACGATACTTTAGCAAGTTGTTGAGGGGGCGCAGGTTTATAACCGGGCGCATAAGGCCACCTTTTTTCTTCACGAGAAATACATTGCTCAGGACCTCAGCGTTGCCTATGGGTGCCTGTTCTATCGCCCTCTTGTCTAGGAGGTCGAGCAGTTCCTCGTTGATCAACATGCGATCGTGCCGAGAGAGGCAAAGTGATCTGGGGGAGGGGATACTTACCGGATCCCCCACTAGCTCTATGTGAAACCCCCGTATTGTGTTGAGCACCCAGGTGTCGGACGTCAGGCCCGACCATGCTGGGAAAAAATGTTGGAGTCTGCCCCCTACACAAACATGAGAAAAACATAGATGTGTGCGCAGAGTGTGAGAATTGTAAAGACTCACCGTAAGGTCGTCTTGAGCCGGTGTATCCACGGAAACCTCTTGAGCGCCATTGCCGGCCGCGGGACGGGAAGAATGGAGATCGGCCCCTTGTGTCGTGATAGGTGGGGTGTTGAGTAATAAAGCCTCGTCCCGCACTTCGGGACTGGAAATAATTCCGGCCGGCCAGACGGCTGCTAGATCTGCCGGCCCTGGTAGAGACCCGTCCCTAGTAAACCTTTTCTCATAGAGGTTTGTGCTTTATCAAGGGCAGTGAACGTGCCCACGTAACGCCCCAAATCTTTGATAAATGAGTCTCCAAACAGAAGGCCCCTGGGCATTTTTGCCGGCTTCCGTGAGGGCCAAGTTGGCTAGTTTGGGGTCAATTTTAAAAAGTGTGGCTTCTAGGTAGCCTGCAACGTGGTCCGCTGGGAGCCATTCTGCGGACCTTGGGTGGTGAAGCTCGTCCGGGTCAAATAATGGCTCTCCCAGCGGATCCACTAGGGCAGACCCCGCGGCCGCGGGGATTGCCGTCCCTATTTCTTTTTTTTTTTTTTTTTTAAATTCTTTATTTTTGAGTGCAGGGTGAATGTTACATACGTGCCGGTATTGTCACTTCAGTAGTAATCGGCCACTAATGGTTAACAGATCTACGACATTGATTAAGACTGCACAATTTTTTGTTGTTAGTATTCAAGCTTGACACATTATTAAGATAAAACAGTATTAAGAAAAAATGCAAACATAAACACATGAGCCTCTGCCCAATAGAACTGCCTTAAAGGTAAAGAGCAAGGTAATGAAAGTTACATGCTTGTATATCTATAGCCATTGCGTCTGCCGTAGAGCCTGTCGCTAAAGTATAAGAAATACTAATAAAATTAACAAAATATTAATAAAATTGCGCACTTTAAATGGTATATGTCGAATGTTAAGAGGGTTATTGACCGCATTTCAAGATTACAGTGTGTTATGCGCCTTGTTGGGCGACATGTTGTTCAGCGCTTAAATGTGGAGTTAAGTTACAGCTTTCCCATAGTCGGAACGGGGAGGCTTAATGTCTACCTCCTTGAACATCGTGTGATTGCGCATAGGAGAGTTCTGAATACTAATTATGGTTTTAAGAGTAATATTTTACGCGGATGCGCACACATCACACCTGATATAACTGCTGAACTTCATTGGTAACTACATGCTGTGTTATCATCTCTAAAACCATATAGATCCTAAGTTTGTCCCAGTTAAGCGTTCTAACATGAACATAAAGCTTGGTGAAAACACTCAATACGTAATACAATACTAATGCGATGGACCAGTGTGCTTAGGTACCGTATTTATTCGAGTATAACGCGCACACGTGTATAACGCGCACCCCTAATTTTCGATTAAAAATCGGTATAAAATTTTATACCGATTTTTAATCTAAAATTAGGTGCTTGTTATACTCGAATAAATATTCGAGTGGGTGCTCGATAATACCGACCGCCGAGCTCATTACAAGCCCGGCGGTCCTGGGGGGGTGGGCAGCAAGCGTTTACTCACCTCCGTGCAGCTCCTCCAGCTTCCCAGTGTACATCTCGCGAGACCCGCGGCCAGCTCTGACGACGTCAGAGCGTCAGAGCGTCAGAGCGTCAGAGCTGGCCGCGGGTCTCGCGAGATTTACACTGGGAAGTTGGAGGAGCTGCACGGAGGTGAGTAAATGCTTGCTGCCCACCCCCCCAGGACCGCCGGGCTTGTAATGAGCCTGGCGGTCCTGGAAGGTATATTTATTCGAGTATAACGCGCACCCTTAATTTTAAATTAAAAATCGGTTTAAAAAAATGCGCGTTATACTCGAATAAATACGGTAGGTCACTAATGTTGTGGTCTCTGGGTCTCTAATGTTGTGGTCTCTGGTTCGTCAGAGCTGTCGTGTAGTTAGTGATGTCCCTGTCACCCTGGGACGGGGGGGGGGGGGGGTGGCGTGACATGGAGTCATCCTTCTCTCGGTAGGTATGGTGACCTGTGTTAGTGCGGGGGGTCTTCTATTAATGGTGTCTGGGCCTTCACTCTCGTCATAGTAGGGTGTCTGTGGCCTCTAATGTCAGGGGAGCTGTACCTATCCGTAAGGGATGGAATGAGAAATCAGTGTCTCAAAAGGTTGCAATATTAGTCCCAAGTTCAGTTCATGTTGAGCCTGTGGCTGAAGGCGTTCCAATTGGGCGTCGGGGTATAAATGCTGGAGCTTCTGCGTTGCCCCAGTGTGGGGGGTAGGTGGGATTCATTAAGGGCTTTGGTGCGGTAAGTGAGTCCAGGGGGAGTTCCAGCAGACTCAGGGTTCTCTCAGCCTCCTGCATGTTGTGTATGTTGTGTGTGGTGTCGCCCTTAGTGACTTGCAGGGTATGGTTCGGGCCCCAGCGGTACCTGATGTGCTTCGATCTCAGGAGGGAGGTAAACTGTTGTAATGTTTTCCTCCAGGCCATGGTAGCTCCCGAGAGGTCTGGATAGAATGTAAGGCGCATTCCTTCGAAGGTGTAAGTCGGATGGTCTCTGACTGCTGTGAGAACTGCAGCTCTATCCTTCAGGGTCTGGAACTGCGTGATGACATCTCTCGTGGCTGAAGACGGGGCCTTAGGGGGCTTGGGGATGCGGAATATGCCGTCAATAGCTACCGCTTTGGTTAGTTTCGGGGTGAGTAACGATGTTAATAGCCTTCTAATTAGGTGAGGCAGCTCGGCGTCTGGTGTGTTTTCCGCTATGCCCCTGATCTTTAGGTGTTTCATGCGGCGTTTGTCTTCCAGTGAGGCGAGTTTCAGCTCATGGATCTGGTGTTGCTTCTTGAGCTCTTGTACTTCTTGTTGCAGCTCCATGATTTGGCCTTTCTGGGTGTCTGTGGTTACTTCCACCGCTCCCAATCGGCCATTTAGGCCCTGCAGGGTTTCTCTGAGTGAGGCCACATCGGCCGCGATTTTCTGGTGGTGATCTGCCATTAATTCCCGTATAGCTTCCATGCTTACTGGTGTAGGGGAGGTAGCAGGTAGCTTTTGCTGCGTCCGGGCTAGCAGTGATTGTGGCTGGGCCTGAGTGGTGTCCCCCTCCACTTCGTCCGACGATTCTTCGTAGAAGTCGGAGCAGCCGCCATGGAGGGATTCCATTCTAGAGTTTGAGGCTTCTGCGGCCTGCCGCCAAAGTTCGCCGATATGCATGCTTTGCCTCGGTTTTTCAGGCTTCAGCTTTTTAGTTTTCCGCCCCATGAGGTATTGGCGAGTATTTGGCTCCGTGTGTTGCTTCCACAGAAAAAGGCCGCTAGGCCCTGGAGCGTTGACGCGTAGTAGGCCGCAGTCCGGCGCCGTGGCTTATTGTATTTCGCCGGGTATAAAAGCGGTATCAGTTGGTATGGTGCCACTCAGGTTGGTCCCCTGGGGTGTTTTTATGTTTGGATGGGGCTTTGTTGGGGGGGATATTTGGCGGATTCAGGCTGTATTTGGAGGAGCTCTCATGAATGGCGTCCGTTCTAGTCGGTTGGCAAGCCCCGCCCCCCTTGCCGTCCCTATTTCACCTCCATGCGTCTCCGCTTTTGCGGAGGAAAAGAGGTCTGTGCCCCACTCAGGTCTCTCTGTATCTGAGTTGGTCTCTGACTCGATCTTGGCCTCCTCCTCTAATTTGATTTCCGAGTCGGAGTCGCTCTCAATTTGTGCTCTTGCACATTTCCAAAGCCACGCTCGTTTGCGTGCTTGGGTCACGCTTTCAGGGGCGACCAATGGTGCGCCAGTCTTGGTGTTTCTGGAGGCAGGGAGAGAAATATGTTTGGCTTTGTGCGTAGCCTTTCTATGTGCCTGGTCACCAGGCTGTCCCATAGGGCGCGTGAGGGTTGCGCCTAAATCACTGGGATCTGCGTCCATAGGCCGTGCCAAAAGGGCTTGGGCAATGGACTGAGAGAGGGCTGATGACATAGATTCCATTGCTGCCATAATGGCATCGGACATAGAGCGCTGAAGCGCCGTGAATTGGGGTCCCTCTGAATTATGGGGGTTATCGCCCGAAGAGAGCGGGTTTGACATGGTGGCCGAGGTCTCCCCTAATGGGGTGGTGGTGTCCCCATCCGTATGGGCGGGGGAGACAGGCATATTGGGTTTAGGCATAGTAATAATGCTAGAGATAAAGTCAGTGAGAGTAATTCACCCAAACTGACTGTTAAAGTAATAGTAGAATTGCAATATTCAAAACCAGATAGGAGAAAGGTATTTAAAAAATGCTGACAGACAGAAGATAGAGACTCTCACCAGGGCCCAGACTGTTGATATGAGGAAGGCAGGTCCCAAAAGGGGGGAGGAGAAACAGGAGGGTCACTGAGCTGACCAGAAAAGAGCGGGAAAAGAAAAAAACAAACTAATGCAGTGAATAGATAGAAGGGTTTAAGTAAAGTGAATAAAAAGGTGAACAGTCGTTCGTCTAAAAAAAATTTGAATGAAAAATTCATCTAAAATGAGGGAAAACAACCGAATTACTAATGGAGACAGAAGTACCCAGGGAGAAATTGGCGCTAAAGCGCTGAACAGAGACCAGAAAACGGGTATAAAGTCTAGTGAGAGAAGGTCAGGATTTCTCACAAGGAATGTGGATTGCCCCTAGTGAGTATGAGGGCACCCCACACGGTCTGGGAACCTGGGAGTACAACGAAGAACTAATATTCAGTCACATAAAATACATAAAGCAGGATGTAAGGAAAAGATTAATAAAATTATAAATGTATAGTAATGAGAAAATTAAGTATTATCAGAGTATAATAAAAAGGTACTTATCTGACGTGGTAGCAGCAAAGAAAGAGGGAAATGGGAAGGCGGACTAGGGTATTATACTGGACATAAGGGGGTGTGGCCTGTGTGTGAGACATGTACTACCTTTTCTTTTCAATTCTGTTAATGTTCTTTGCTGCTATTGTGGACAGTAAAGAAAGGGATATGCAAATACGAGACTCCGTGTCTTGTAATAAAATTCACCACAAAGGAGTATCCAAATTAAAGCCCTCCAGGTGAGAAGTGGTTGTATGAGAATACTTCTTGTCCTTAACCAGTATATCCCAAAAGTAAATCTGTGCTAATACAGTATTGCCAGAGACCATCCAATAATAATGAACGTTTGTTTTGTCAATCACTCCCTGCAAGTAACCTGTCGGTTTAATAACAACAATTTGGGTACCAGAAGCAGACAATTATTTACTTCTTGTGTGGCCCACTGAAAAATATAGTCAGTTCTCCTCCCTGTCAATCAATTATTTCAACTGTCCCAGAGAGTTAAGTGACAAGGAGAACAGAAGAGACCTCCACAGGCAGTCCAGCTCTCTAAGCAGACCTACCACAGCACATTGGCCTCCTACACCGATGCCCAATCCAATGCTCCTCATTGGGAACTTAATATGCTTAAAAATCGAACTCCGTGCAGCCGAAGCGCTTATAGTGGCTCAGTATGACTGGCATTATAGGTGGACTTAACCCTGTAATGTAAATGCTGCAGTTTCCCTCACCCAGGTAATTATAATGTTCCTTTAAATTGCAGGGTTCCTTGCTTCAAAAGACAGATTAGGTATGTCCCCCTGCTTTTGCAAAGGCTTACTATTTTTTTTTTTTCTTGACTATTCGCATCACTTTTTATAGACATTTTTGCTCAGTCATTGCTGACTTTTTTTAAAAAGTGCATGGAAAGTAATTATATATATATATATATATATATATATATATATATATATATATATATATATATATATATATATATATATATATATATATAAATGATAATCAGCACTCCCAGGTATTTGTAGAAAAACCTCTATTTATTCCAAGTAAATGTCAACGTTTCAGTTCCTCTAGGGAACTTTCATCAGGACAGCAAGCTGTCCTGATGAAAGTTCCCTAGAGGAACTGAAACGTTGACATTTACTTGGAATAAATAGAGGTTTTTCTACAAATACCTGGGAGTGCTGATTATCATTTACTTATATTGAATAGTGCAATCGAGCACCGGGTCACTACAACTGTAAGTAGGAGTGCAAGGCTTTCTTTCTTTTTTGTTTATATATATATATATATATATAGATATATAATCCTGTATACAAAACCTATTGCTACATCGCACCAGACCATAAGTCATATCCTTCATTGCTTAATAAGGAATGTGAGTATTTTACTGAAATCAATAACACAAATGCAATGGGGTTTCTTTTCTGTGAAGATGTGAAGGACTCAAGCAGTTTGAGTCATCAATGTCTTTTATACAAGTTCCAAAAACCATGCTGTTAATGACTGGACAGTCAAATCCCAAGAGAAGAACATATCCACATAAAGTTAGGTTATGTCAGCGAGAAGAACATATTTTCAAATTCTGCTCTGCACAGTGTGCATTTAAAAAAAAAAAAAGTACTACAGAATCAGTGACATGACTGTGCAGGGGCCAACCTTAATGAACAAATTACTTAAAGGGTTAAAACAGGCATCGTAATCACTACATCCTGTTATAATGCTAGTACCATGGTGCCATTTTCAGTAATTGCCGCATGGCGCCAAGTCTTTTAAAGCAGGGTGACAAGCATCAGGATTCTGCAGAAGCTGGTTGCTGATTCTGCTGGTAAATCACTGGCTGAGAGTGCTCTCAGCCAATGATTAAATGACCATATTGACGTTTTCCAGCCCCGAACAGCTAATGACATGCGCGAGGTGGACTAACATCAATATTAACTATCTTATGTGCAGTGTTTAATACTGAAACTTTGCACATACAGACTCCAAACACCATGACCACGTCAAAACACTGAATTGGTCAGGGTGCTTGGAGATGGCGTGATTTAGATGCTTAGACTGTTCCTTTAAAGAGACAATACAGACACACAGACCACTTCACCTTATTGAAGTGGTCTGGGTGCAGTATCCCTTAACCCTCCAAGTGAAAACATTCCAGTTTCAGAGTATTGAGTCAATGCTTTCATATGGCAAGGGCTAACGTGCGCATAGCCCTCGCCATGCCTGCTTATAAGGCAGAGAGCCTACCAATGCCTAGGGACCTAGGCACTGGAATCAGATAAGTGTAAAAAAGTTTGCACGGAAGCAGAAGGATACTATAGTGCCACAGATTCAGTTTTGTATTTTACTCTATTACCTTGTTGCATGTTTAAAAAGAAACAATCAAATGTAAGTGAAAGTTGGCCCTATTGTGTTTAGACCTGATTTAAGTAAACCCTTTTCAGAGTAAATAAAATTTAATGAAAATGTGTCATGATTTCCCTAAAATTCAGTGATATCTCTTAATTGCCTACTTACTGCAATTACTTTATTTGTTTCTGATTTACTGAGAGCGTGGTATATGTACAATTTCAGTTTAGTTTTGGTATTTACAGATCAATAGGCATCTCAGGCTATTAACCTAAGTGCAAATAAAATTCCTTGTTGACCCCGTAGAGCGATTTATTTGCTGATATCAGATAGCGCTTTGCATTTTACAAGTGCAGCATGAGAAGAATTATTTCCGTCAAGTTGTCGCAATAAGATTTAAATGCCAAAAGAAAAAGAAAAGAAGGGCTAGGGGAAGCCCATGTGGAGAGTAATATTATGAAGGGAAGTCCCTACCTTTTAATAATCCTAAGGGAAAACAATAAGTAATAAAATAGACAGGAGGGTAGTGATAGACCAGTCAGAGGGGAATATATACAGAAGCAGCTGCTCACTATAAATGAAGCCAGCTGATTAGTGTCCTAATTTAAAGGTAGATAGTAATCCCCCCAGAAATACAAAGCATCACAGTAAATGCTTCAGAGTAGTTTGAGAGAACTTGATAGAGCAGGACTTTAGAAAAAAGCAGTCTCTAAATAGAGACACTATTAAACCCCAAAATGCTAAGCCCAAACAGAGGCCCCTGTAGAGGGTGAACTGTCCCTAAGTACCTCAGCACAGTGGCTTTGTATTTCTGGGGGGGATTACTATCTACCTTTAAATTAGGACACTAATCAGCTGGCTTCATTTATAGTGAGCAGCTGCTTCTGTATATATTCCCCTCTGACTGGTCTATCACTACCCTCCTGTCTATTTTATTACTTATTGTTTTCCCTTAGGATTATTAAAAGGTAGGGACTTCCCTTCATAATATTACTCTCCACATGGGCTTCCCCTAGCCCTTCTTTTCTTTTTCTTTTTACAATATTTGAGGGTTATTCCCTATTCTGGGAGAGTAATCTTTAGGGCTTTTTGGCACTTATTCATTGGTCACTCTTCCTGACCTCTGAATCAGAGACATCACTATCTCATTTTGAAGATTTAAATGCCCCTTGCAGCCACTATCATTCAAGTGCTGGGAAGCATGCATAGCGCAGTGCTTATCGCACTGCACGGGGATTGCATGGAGTCTACATCGGGTTCTTCTCCAAACACACTGGTCTTCTCAGACTTATTATGCCAGAAAGTATACCCTGCTGGAGAGATTCCCATGTAACATCAGTAATTTAAAGGGCTGTATGCTTCACTACGAGTGTTGCATAATAATACAGCTTATCTGTCAGTCTGTGGCCACTAAATCTAACACTAGCTGACATAGGGGGGGCATTCAGCATAACACACACCAACATTACATACAGCCAGTGCTTTATACTACCCACCACAAACACTATGGGAGGATAGAGGGTGATACAAAAAACTTAACATTTTCATAAATAAAATTAGATTGGCAAAAGCTATAGTTACATAACTTGTTTTTGCCTTTGTTTTTCGATTCCGATTTTATTTGGGAGAATTCAGTTTAGTAAATATCAATGTCTAGGTCTAAACAAAGTCACCAAACTTTTTACTCTGAGATTATTTTGTGTCAAGACAACTAGACGAGCAAGTAAATTTGATTACCACTGTAGTCTCTTGGACACGTAGTTTTTTTTTTTTTAATTTCCACACCCCTGATTATTCAAATAGAGTTGAACAGTGCTTCATTATAATGTAGAGTTTAGACCAGCGGTTCCCAAACTGTGTGCCGGGGCGCCGCGACAGGCACACATCAGCTGCTGAGTGTGATTTTATAGTACCGGGGAACATTACTGCTGAACAGGGTCCTGGTTCAGGTGCCGCGATCCTCTAAGACCGCGACCGAGCTCCTGTAATGTCAGCATGCTGGAAGGAGGTGACAGCCTGTCCCTTTCTCCCAGCAGCATGAGGGGAGAGGAGCACTCCAGAGCTGCTCCAGACCCCTCACTCCCACCAGCAGCAGCAGCAAGACCAGGAGTCCAAGGCACCTTCCTGGACACATAAGGTAAGCTCACTGGAGGGTGGCTGGAGATATTAAAAATATCACGTGTGTGTCTCAGGGAGTGCATCTCCTATGTGTGTGTGTGTGTGTGTGTGTGTCTCAGGGAGTGCATCTCCTGTGTGTGTGTGTATGTGTGTGTCTCAGGGAGTGCATCTCCTGTGTGTGTGTGTGTGTGTGTGTCTCTCAGGGAGTGCATCTCCTGTGTGTGTGTGTGTCTCTCAGGGAGTGCATCTCCTGTGTGTGTGTCAGAATGTGTTTTATGTTAGTGTGTGTATGTGTCGGTTTGTATCTATGTGTGCATGTTGGTGTCTATGAATGTGTGTGGTAGTGTATGTGCATACATCCAAGCAGTCAGACGCAAACATTACATACAAACACACCACTGTATTAAAACACAAAAATTATATACAAGCACCCCTTCAAATGCACTGTACATTACACTATAGTGCCAGTAAATACCGCAGCACTATACAGGTATACAACCTAGAAGTTTTGACTTGGGGCACCTTAGAAAAATATTGAACTATTAAGGGAACATTGAACCTAAAAAGTCTGGGAACCACCAGTTTAGACAATAGTTACTAAAATTGTTGGCATCAATTACACAATCTCCTTTGATTAGAGTACATGTTTTCAGATATATGCCAATCATTATCATCTGTCTGATTCTAGATAGTTACCAGATATGATAAGCCTTGTTTTGTGTGTATTCTAAAATTGCTCCAAGCTATCGTCACAAGGAATCCTTCTCTTTTTTTTTTATTTAAAAAATTATTGGGGAGGGGGAGGGGGGGAGGGGGGAGAGAGAGAGTTTTAAGGTACATAGAGATTCATTGTTTTTGTATGCAAGCATCTCGGCGATTTGAAAAATACTTGTGCTTACATAGGAAGGTCAGTGAAGCAATCAAAGGGATAAGACATGCGTGAATGCCCTAGTGAACTATGTGATAATCACATGTTTCTGGTCACGAGCATAGGGCTTTGCAGGGTTAGGAACAAGCTGAAGTTGAACAATTCATTTAAAGGATATTATGGCATTGTCAATGTAAGCAGTGTTTACTAAAGAAGAGCTAACCTACATATGAAAAATCTAGAACACATTAATTTTTGATTGTAAAAAGTACTTTTACATCTTGTCCAACATTGATTTATCAAGGAAGAGGCAATGTCGTCTATACTAAATATCTATTATCACTTTATTGTGCAGTTTCACATATCCTGCTAACGTTACAGCTCCTTAAAATGTGAGTAGGATTATATCATCATTTTCCTTTTATTTTCCCATGTAAGAACATACTACCTTATTATTCCTCTGCTTCATACGAACATACCCGGCCACGCCCATTGAGGAATTACCCAGACACTTAATAGAAAAATACTTTTGATAAGTGCATATCTACATTATCTTTTGGACTTGTAACTATATATTTGTTATATAATACATACTGTATAGATCAATGTACATATCAAAATTGTGGCACTACCCCTAGCTTTTTTTTTCGATATAATTTTAGTATGCACTAACAACTCCACATACAGTTTAGTAAACGCGTACAAATCAACCAAACTACCTCCACAATCTCTGGAACCAAGTAACTCATTTCCAAACTGGAACCATGATCATATGTGGAGATTTCAATCACTTCCTTGACCGAGGCACAGAGACTAAACATCTACCAGTAGATCGAGAACATTACACAAGCAATGTAATTTGATGCTCAAGACACTCACTAAATTTGGTCTCTGGCATATGCCACACACTACAGCTGAATAATAGAAAATACACCCACTACTTACAAGTGCACAACAGTTACTCCAGAATCTACGGATTCCTTATGAAAAGCGCACACTTAAATGGTTGGGTCCTGCGATACACGCACATTCACATGGTCGGACCACAACCCACTTAAGCTATATCTGTCAGATCACTACCAATAAAAAAAAGCCTCCTTCACGATCCTCCATTTACCTGCTCATTGCAATCAGAGCTGACCAAATATTTCGAAACGAACACAACAGACATGGACTCGGTGACCCTGTGGATGGCCCACAAGCTGGTAATCAGAGGCCTGTTGATTAGAAGAGCCTCTTACAGCAAACAAAAACACCATTCTTCCCTTATGCAAAATCTTGCATCTCTGCAAAATGTACACAGGGTGAACTAAACCTTTCCAGCTACCACTATTCAGGATAAAATACAAGAAACCCAAATGTTTATCAATAATATAAAATCCACAAAGCTAGTTATGCGCTTAAAAAAACTGAAAGCTACCTATTTTGTATTAGGTAACAAAGCCACTAAAATACTAGCACAAAAACTGAGACCGCCAGGCGCAGACTAGGATCCCGTAACTTCAATCCAAAATGGGGCAAACAAACTACGAACCAAAACAAATGGGCAATGAATATGTG
The DNA here is from genome assembly GCF_036172605.1 of Pelobates fuscus. Lineage (NCBI taxonomy): Eukaryota > Metazoa > Chordata > Amphibia > Anura > Pelobatidae > Pelobates > Pelobates fuscus. The sequence continues at coordinate 92,856,869 of NC_086324.1, read as the reverse complement.
AGCTATTCTAGCACACTATACAACCTAAAGGATAATACAGACCTCACACAACCGACACAGGCCTCAATTGCCACATACCTACATGACATACAACGAGCAACAATTAACACAACACAATTAATTGACCCTATAACGGATGAGGAAATTACGAGACACGTCAAAACCATGCCCAAAAGGAAGGCCCCTGGGCCAGATGGCTTAACTAATGTCTACTACTCCACTTCCAAATCTACAATTGTTCCATACTTTTCTAAAACTTTTAATGCGGCAACCCTGGTGGACTCCTTGCCTGAAGAATTCCTCTCAGCTCAGGTAATTACACCCCCGAAACCAGGGAAACCCCCTAACATATGCCAAAACTTCCGTCCAATCTCACTGTGAAACACGGATGCGAAATGATATGCAAAGATATATGCCGACAGACTGAAGTCCATATTTCCCAACCTTATCAACACTGACCAAGTGTGGTTCGTGGCTGGTAGACAGGGCCCAGACAATACCCAAAAAGTACTAAACATATACCACATCCTTAACAATTCAAAACAAGAAGGAACATTACTTTCCCTGGATATTGAAAAAGCGTTTGACAGACTTAATTGGCAATTCCTCTGAACTGTTCTATCCAAGTTTGGTTTTACCCCTAATTTTATTGCTTCGATAGAAGCCCTATACAAGGCCCTACATCCACGGTCCTAAAAGCAGGATTCTGCTCCAATCCCTTTCCCATTACCCGCCAGCGTTGTCCCCTGTCACCACTCCTGTATGTACTAGTCTTGGACCTGCTAGTCGAAGCAATTAGATGAAACCCAAACATCCATCTGCTATCTATAAATGGATGGGACTATAAACTTAATTTGTTTGCGGACGATATTTTACGGACGCTCACACAACCCGTAGTTTCACTCCTAAACCTCAAACATGAAATACTAGTATATAGCAAACAATTGTACAACACATTAAATGTTGCCAAAACCCAAGTAATGGGGATTAACATGCAGATTTAGAGACTAGACTGAAAAAGGCATTCAGGTGCGATTGGAGGGGCGATTACCTTACCTTTTTTGCCATTAAAATTGCCAAGAGAGGGCCGCGGGGCCTGACTGGCTAGCTGAGAGGTTGCATGCTGTCTTTTTTCCCAGTCAGGCTGCAGATTAAACTGCAGAATACCACAGGCTACATAGAGCGGACCTTGGTGTACCGATAGACACCAGTATCAAAACCGTTCTGGTCCGGATTGCCAGCCTTCTAATTTTTTGCAGCCTACAAGTGCATCATGCGGCAGAGGGGCGCTGACTCCTGCTAACTACAGCGGACATCTGCCCTCCTCCTCTCCTCCCACCTTCCCCCCTTTGGACCGGTGAGGGTTATCCTGGTCCCAGGAGGTTACCCATCGCTATACCAAGCATCTACCGTTACTCAGTGGCACCGCGTGGCTCTTAAAATGGCAGCGAGTGCAGGCAGTATCACAGCTGAGGCCCACATTGCAGTTTCTCTAGCCCGGCTGGACCTAATCTTTGACAAATTCAGGGCATACCTGGCAGGAAAGAAGCAGAGTAAGCCAATACCCAAAACGCACATCCTTGTGTCTGTGACTCAACACATTTACCTGCCTAAACCCACTCTGTGTTCGGAGATCCTATGCACCCAGCCTGACTGGCGAGATCCCTCTTGAAGTGGCAGTTAGTGAGGAACCTTGGGGTTACTGCTCAGCTGAGACCAGGGAGGCAGAGAGCAGAGTTTATAGCAAAGGGAGCAAGACCAAGGCCCAAGATTATGGGACTTTAATCCTTATAGACCCTCAAGATGGCGAACCTCCCTGCTGGCTGGCCATGTGGCACTCAGACGCCTATTGCTGGGAGCTCAGCAGCCTCCCCACAGAGGCATTGTATGATGGGGCAAGGAAAACCTGGCTGCCTGAGGGTACACACTGGGGACCATGCTGACATAGGTGCCATCTCCGCTCAAACACAATGTGGCAGACTCCTTTTTTTTTTTTTTTTTTTTTTTTGTTGTGCTTGTGTGTAGTACAGGCAGGTAGGAGGTGCCCCAAGAGCAGTCCTCCAGCATTTCCCACGCTCGACATGCGGGGCACAAGATGAACAGGCACATCTTATATTAATGACAATTATAGACAGTCGATTGTATAAGTAGCTGTATAATAAATTGAAGCTGGGTCAGATTTGTGCCCCATGCTGGGTGCTGTATTGTAGGGTAGTGGGGCAGCAGCCATCCGCCCCACTCACTGCCGGAGAAGGCCTCAGGTAGGTTAGCGAGGATTTCTACTCCAGGGGACTGTAGCTCGTTGATCCAGCCTCTCCCTGGTTCCAGCAGTCCCTCTGCTTTTCGTTTTAAAGGCATGATTTTTAGTTGTTTTAATGCGATATTGCAGGAACTCTGCTTGCCTGCAACCGTCCAGCTTGGCGGTCCAAGCTGGACGGTTGCAGGCAAGCAGAGTTCCTGCAATATCGCATTAAAACAACTAAAAATCATGCCTTTTAGAACGAAAAGCAGAGGGACTACTAAAGACTCCTTTTTTCATACATCTGCTCTTTAATACGTTTTATTACTGCCTTTTGTTTCATTGAAAAGCATCATCTAGCATGTTAATTAATTACCTATTAATCACCCACTTACTATTTCAATCTTGGAATGAGGACCAAGGCTTGGTTACTAACGCACAACTATGGTCCCTAGCAACGCCTATACACTCGCTGTATATCTACAATGATACATTAACTTAAAATCACACCAACATGGCATAACTCGCATACATCAGCTTTATTCGAAAAACTACAAGAGACACACGCACTACCACACACACGAACATTCCTGTATCTACAATTGAAAACACTCCTAGTACACACCGTAGCAAATGCCAAGTGTAAATGTCTGGCTAACTCCCTTTGAGAAGATGTGTCTGAATATGACCCCACCTAGAAAAACCGTATCAATATGCTATAAACACATAACTACTCACAAATCAGAGCTGTCCTGGGGGTTCATGAGATACTGGCAAACGGACTTGGGTCACAAACTAACTTTGGATGAATGGAACCAAATCTTCACAGTGCAGAAAGGCCTTACCACATGTGCTTCGCATATGGAGGCCTCTCGAATTCTGTACAGGTGGTACATGTTTGGGATAGACAGATTATTGGTTTTGCTGATATTCCGGATTTTGGCAAATATCGCTATCGGCCACTATTGATACCGATATTGCCCCATAATGTGAGAGGCGGCAGTAGTGGTTGACTGATTATCGGTTTGGCCGATATTATCGGCCAATATTCTGTATTTTCGGCAATATTGGTATCGGCCTATTGAGATACCGATAATGCAGACCAGGACCGCCGGGCCCATGACAAGCCTGGAGGGCCCACAGCAAGCTCTTAAAACTTCCCAGCAGCTCCCTTCAGCACCCCTGTTACCATGGCAACGCTCCGCGCCTCAAGCAGGCCACGAGATTTAAACGGGAGCTGAAGGGAGCTGCTGGAAAGGTAAGTAAGAGCTTGCTGCCGGCCCCACTGCACATTCCATGCCACCGGACCACCAGGGAATGCCATATCCCCCCCTCCCTAGCCAAGTAGGAAGAAGGGAGAGGGGACAAAAACAAACAAAGTACAATAAAAATGTCCGTCCCCCCACACACACATTACATGCATTAATGTAATGTGACTGGCATGTATATTTTGTGCATTTACCTTTAATAAAAAAAAAAGGATTTGAGAAAAATAAAAATTTATAATAATAATAAACCTGTTCAGTTAACAGTAGATTTTTGTAGAAATAGTTTATTTTTTTCAAAATGGTAAATGTACAGAATATCGGTAAATTATTGGTTATCGGCCTGAAAGTTCAGATTATCGGTATCTGCTCTAAAAAATCAATAGCGGTCGATCCCTAGGCGGCAGTGGCCCAGCGCAGAAGGGCCGGCCAGCGCACCGGCTATGGGGGCGCAACAATCGAGTGACCGTCGGGAAGAAAGCGCACAGCTTCTGTACCGCGGACCGCTCTGCTCGTCAACGCTACAAGAGAGATAAGGAGAGGGAAGGGACAGGGAGAGGTACACTTAATAGTCTTGAAAACGTAAAAATCTGACTGGCGTGTATATTTTGTGCATTTACCAGTTAAAATTCAATAAACCTATTCAGTTGACAGTAGATTTGTTTAGAAATTGTAAAAACTGAAAATGTACAGAATATCGGTAAGCTATAGACCTGAAAGTTCACAGATTATCGGTATCCTCTCTCAAAAAATTGGCTAAAATCTACCCTGTCAGCAACAGATGCTGAAGATGCCACTCACCCACGGCCATAGGAACAAGGCTCCATATGTGGTGGACATGCCCAGAGGTAACTAACCTCTGGAAGGCAGTGGCGACTTTGACACAAGCAGCGACAGGCCCTGGAATAGAACGCACGATAGAGATCTTCTTATTAAAATCACTTCCACCGAACATACCCAGACCTATTCAAAAGATAATATACTTAGTACTCCCTTCAACTTTCACGTTAATAGCTAAAAACTGGAAGTCTCCTACCCTACCAGCCATCACAGAAATAATACAATGGTGACTGCCACACTAGAATATGAGATGATGTGGTACCAAACGAGAATTGGGAAACTAAGTCACACTGCCCATCAAATATGGGCTACCTACAAATGCCGCCCCACTACCGTAATACAATAATATAATAGACACTCCAAAGACAAGTGACACAATGCACCCAGGCTCTCAGAACCAAACGGGACCCCACCGATCGTACCTGCTGCCGACAACATAGTAAAGTCTCTAGAAAGGTTTTAGAAATTGCTTTTAAAAGTTATATCAAACGTATCTTTCATAGGTTTTGCCAGCTGCTATCCCAAAGCAATTAGGGCAGTTTGATTCCAGAAGATAGAACTAGCTTGAACCAAAAAGCTTATCTTAAGTTGAAAATACAACTTCGATGAGGGCTCAGCCTTATCCGAAGGATTTCTTCTAACCCAGTCGAACCAAACTGAGTCAACCTTACCACAGACCCCAGTGAGACATACTGGGAAGGATATCTAGGCAAGATGGTTCTTGGGAGAGGCAACTCTGAGTTCACTCTCTGTATTGGATCCAGGCAAAATATTTAAGAACTTTCATCCAACGTACAGCATGCAACTTTCAAGGCCCTCCATAAGTTCACAAAAAGTATATTACCAGTGCTGGCTCTACATATGGTTTGAACACTGACCATATCATACCTCCATAAGCTTGCACTTAAAGTCCTTTTCTAATAAGAAAACCGTAACTAATTCTACAAATACTATTGTAGACTTTCTCACTATATATATATTTTTTTTTGATAGTCCGTTTCTGACATTGCCCCAAAGCTGACATCATTGCCACAGGGAAAAAAATGCATTGGTCAGATATTTTCACCTATGGGAGACTGATGTTATAGCTGTATACCATCACCTATTCTTCCCATAGTCTTTCAACCTGTTTGGTGCAGGTAAATGCATTTGTAGGAACCAGGTCCAATTTCTGCATCACCACGATGTCCTTGTGCTTTAGATTTGTTGAGCACCACAAATGGAAGAGCAAAAGGACAGCATAAGTGTATTACCTGCAAAATGACCAGCAGGGTTCCCTCTTTCATGTTGCTTTCCTTTGATGTTTTATTTTGCTTTATCCGCCTCTTCTCTATATTCTTTATCTCTCACTTCTAATAGCTGCTCTACTAATTTTTTCTTCTTATCCTGCCCATTGCAGTTTTTAGATCAAGTCCAGATGGTGACCTCATAGGTGTCTCTGCCATATTATGTGGTAGTACATGAGATGGAATATATGTAATTTTTTTCCCCCACTCTCCTGGTTGGACTTCTTTTCTGAGCACAGTAATGGCGCTAAATGATAACGGTATCTTAAAATATAATAAAAAATTGTTCCTTTAAAGACAATCATTGAAATGAAGTTGTTATGGTGCCAAGAGATCCCTGGCGATGGTTCACCGTAAGGGATTAAAACTGTTTAACCCCAAAGTCTGTGTTCCTGCCTCTTTGTCATTCCGATTCCTCAAAAATCTTCAAACCTTAAGGCTCTCGTTGAAACTGGCAGCAGTGCTTCTGATTGGCTAAGAGTAGTCTGCCAATGAGTGACTCCCCATTCATAAAACTGGCTTTAAATCTTATGTATGGCAACAGAAAAATGTTCCTTTCCCCACTGCCATCCTTTTTTCGGTCCAGTGAAGGTAGTATGATCACAGATTAAGAAATATTTGCCTCCAAGGTTGCTGATATCACATGCAAAGTTACTTTTTAGATAGTCAGATGTTTGTATGTCTTAAAAAATATTTTTGTAAATCTTAATAGCTTCTTTGTATTTCCCTTATTTATGTTTTGTGTGTTAATGCATGTCCTGCCCCCAACAACTGACCTATTAAAAAGCTGCAATACTTTAACAGTATTTAGAAATTGAGTTGCATTTTCTAGAAAATGTTATTTTACTCCCTGGAAAGTAAGATTTATTTATTTTTGTGACTGGATCTTGCCATTAAAGGTCAGTTTATTTTATAGGTTTGTTTTAATAGAAGATTTAGAACTTTTGATCTTTTATTTTTGATGGGGGAAAAAAAATAAAAACAAAACAAGCCAGAGAGAGAGAGATGTTCATTGCTCGGGTATCTTATGCAGTATCTATATCTAAATTATAGCTAAAGGAATAGGAGTTATTTTGTTTGCTAATGTTTGGTTCTATGCTTGGAACATTGTCAAGTGTTGTATGTGTTTTTTTTGTTTTTTTTTACCCCCATTTATTCTTGCTTGAAGGTTAACTTGGTGAAATATATATTTGTAGTTAGTAGTGCATTTTCCATGCGAAAAACTTTATATCTGTGTCATTTTGTTGGATCTTTATTTTTTATGATCTTTTTTTTTTTTAAATGTGTTTTTGTTTAAGCTTAAATGTTTGGTGTATTCTGTTCATTTTAGTAGGTGCCTGTGAATTGTAGTGGCTGAGTAGAAAATGGAATTTACATATTCTGTGATACTTTGAATATAGTGACAATGGTTGCTCAATTGGTTAAAAATATATATTTTTAATATGCTCTCCATTTTTTGTATAGTTGCTATGTTGCTCCCCTTCTGTGAATCCTAATCTCCAGTGCAAAGGCATGTGTTTCATACTCTTGAGTTTAAAAAATATTCTTATGGCTGTCTTGTAAATCTGTGAAGCTCAGGTATGTTTGAGGCAACCCAATATTCATGTTTTTTGTCCCCCCCCCCTTTTTTTTTTTTACACTCTAATACTAAATGCTTAATTTTTTTTATTTTTATTTTTTTTATTATTATTTGGAAATGCATATTTTATATACAACATAACTAAGGTGGTATTAATTTATTTTCGTAATGTTCCAAAGTAGGCTATTGCATTTGGTTATTTTGGCCAGAATAAATTTAATCTAAATAAATGTTTAAAAAAAAAAAAATACAAAAAACACCACTGAGAATTGTGGAAACCCCGGAACTCTGCAGACCTGTATAACTGGGAGCATCTTTGTTGCTCACCTAGAAATAGCAAGCGCCTTCTGATGTTACATGGGCATGCAGAAGTGTATTTTGGTTGGATTACTACTACAGTACTGATGGTGATGGAGGAGCCAGTATACCTATATAGTCTGTGGCATATTGGAGGGATATTTTGATTATGACTGCTGGCTTTATCACTATTTTGCAATTTAACCCCTTCAGGACGGAGTCAATAGTGCACGTTCTGATCAAAACGTAAACAAAAACTGGAATTTGCGCTATATGTCTGTTCACCCGTAGTTCCCCTCTTTCAAATTATATGCACCCACACTTATTATATATCATTTTGTTCAGGAGAAACAGGGCTTTAATCTATCACTAACTATTCATATATGGAACATAATTTATTATGAATAAAATTAAAAAAAAATGTGAGAAAATAAGATTTTTTTTTTTTTTTTTAAATTTGCATTTCCGTCTGACATTTTAACTGTTATATTTGTAATCAGCGATGTCTCACGAGTACAACAGTACCCCCCATTAACAGGTTTTATGTTGTTTTGTAAAGTTACAGGGTCAAATATAGAGCATTCCATTTTCAAATTGAAATTTTGCAGATTAGTAATGTTACCTTTGAGACGGTGTGGTAGCCCAGGAATGAGAATTACCCCCCATAATGGCATAGCATTTGAAAAAGTAGACAAGCCAAGGTATTGAAAGTGGGGTATGTTTAGTCTTTTTTAGTAGCCACTTGGTCACAAACACTGGCCAAAGTTAGCGTTCATATTTGTTTTTGTGTGAAAAAAGCAAAAAACGAATATTTGGCCAGTGTTTGTGACTAAGTGGCTACTAAGAAAGACTGGACATACCCCACTTGCAATACCTCGGGTTGTCTACTTTTGCAAATGGTATGCCACCATGGGGGTAATTCTCATTCCTAGGCTACCATACGCTCTCAAAGGCAACATAACCAATCTGGCAAATTTCAATGTGAAAAAAATGAAATGCAAGCCTTATATGTGACTATCTAACTTTCCAAAACACCATAAAACCTGTACATGGGGGGTACTGTTATTCTCGGGAGACTTCACTAAACACAAATATTAGTGTTTTAAAACCGTAAAACATATTACAACAATAATATAGACCATAAAAGTGCAGTTTGCTTGTAAAAAATGCGAAAAACGTCACTTTTACTTAAAATTTCATTGTTGTAATACAATTTACCAGTTTGAAACACTAATATTTGAGTTCAGCGAAGTCTCCCGAGTAAAACAGTACCCCCTATGTACAGGTTTCATGGTGTCTTGGAGAGTTACAGGGTCAAATATAGTGCTTGCGAATTAAATTCTCTGCACTTTCTCCCTGTGTTGTCAGGCATGTCAATCAAATTTTAATTAATCAAATCACATAATTACGTTAAAAGATTATTTAAATATACACGTAGAATTCTAATATATATGCATTTATAGGTATTTAAATTCTACGTGTATACTAATGTAATCTTTTATGTAATTATATGTATTTATCTATATGTATTTATCTATATATATATATATATATATATATATATATATATATATATATATTTTATTTGCGGTTATTTGTATTTTATATATAGATAGCTATATATAGAATGTCATTCTAAGTGTATTTTGTTACCTATATATATATTAATAACAAAATACAGTTAGAATGAAATTACATATGCATATATAATTTATATTAAATTTTGTTTTAATATTTTATTTATTTTATTTTATTTATTATTTTAATTATACGTATTTATATATAATATGTACATCTATTATATATATATATATACACATTATATATGTAACGTCATTCTAAGTGTATTTTAATATTAATATATGTACCGTATTTATCGGCGTATAACACGCACCGGCGTATAACACGCACCTCATTTTTAGAAAGAAATTCCAGGAAATTTCCCCCCCTCCCATAGTATTCCCCCCCCTCATCCCATAGTATTCCCCCTCATCCCATAGTATTCCCCCTCATCCCATAGTGTTCCCCCCTCATCCCATAGTGTTCCCCCCTCATCCCATAGTATTCTCCCCCTCCCATAGTATTCTCCCCCCTCCCCTCCCATAGTATTCTCCCCCCTCCCCTCCCATAGTAATCTCCCCCCTCCCCTCCTATAGTAATCTCCCCCCTTCCCTCCTATAGTATTCTCCCCCCTCCCCTCCCATAGTATTCTCCCCCCTCCCCTCCCATAGTATTCTCCCCCCTCCCCTCCCATAGTATTCTCCCCCCTCCCCTCCCATAGTATTCTCCCCCCCTCCCCTCCCATAGTATTCTCCCCCCCTCCCCTCCCATAGTAATCTCCCCCCTTCCCTCCTATAGTATTCTCCCCCCCCCTCCCCTCCCATAGTATTCTCCCCCCTCCCCCCCATAGTATTCTCCCCCCTTCCCCCCCATAGTATTCTCCCCCCTTCCCTCCCATAGTATTCTCCCCCCTCCCCTCCCATAGTATTCTCCCCCCTCCCCTCCCATAGTATTCCCCCCCTCCCCTCCCATAGTATTCCCCCCCTCCCCTCCCATAGTATTCCCCCCCTCCCCTCCCATAGTATTCCCCCCCTCCCCTCCCATAGTATTCCCCCCCTCCCCTCCCATAGTATTCCCCCCCTCCCCTCCCATAGTATTCCCCCCCTCCCCTCCCATAGTATTCCCCCCCTCCCCTCCCATAGTATTTCCCCCCCTCCCCTCCCATAGTGTATTTCCCCCCCTCCCCTCCCATAGTGTACTTTCCCCCCCTCCCCTCCCATAGTGTACTTCCCCCCCTCCCATAGTGTACTTTCCTCCCCCTCCCCTCCCATAGTGTACTTTCCTCCCCCTCCCCTCCCCTCCCCTCCCATAGTGTACTTTCCTCCCCCTCCCATAGTGTACTTTCCTCCCCCTCCCATAGTGTACTTTCCTCCCCCTCCCCTCCCCTCCCATAGTGTACTTTCCTCCCCCTCCCATAGTGTACTTTCCTCCCCCTCCCCTCCCCTCCCATAGTGTACTTTCCTCCCCCTCTCCCCTCCCATAGTGTACTTCCCCCTCTCCCCTCCCATAGTGTACTTTCCTCCCCCTCCCCTCCCATAGTGTACTTTCCTCCCCCTCCCCTCCCATAGTGTACTTTCCTCCCCCTCCCCTCCCATAGTGTACTTTCCTCCCCCTCCCCTCCCATAGTGTACTTTCCTCCCCCTCCCCTCCCCTCGTGTACTTTCCTCCCCCTCCCCTCCCCTCGTGTACTTTCCTCCCCCTCCCCTCCCCTCGTGTACTTTCCTCCCCTCCCATAATTACTTACCTGTCCTGAAGCGTGGGCCGGCTTCACAGCGCGCACCGCGGTACAGGAACTTTAATTTAAGGTTCCGGTTTCCGGCGGGACTGAAAGGAAGTGTGCACACTATTGTGCACACTTCCTTTCAGTCCCGCCGGAAACCGGAACCTGAAATTAAAGTTCCTGTACCGCGGTGCGCGCTGTGAAGCCGGCCCACGCTTCAGGACAGGTAAGTAAATATGGTATATCGGCGTATAACACGCACCCACGATTTTCCCCCTATTTTCAGGGGAAAAAAGTGCGTGTTATACGCCGATAAATACGGTACTTATATTAATATTAAAATACACTTTGTATGACGTTACATATATATATAATATGTATATATATATATATATTATATGTATAATATATATACATATTATATATATATTAAAATATATTTAATTTATTTTTAAACCTGTTTATTTTATTTTTTCTACACCTCCTACCAGCAGGGGGACTGTATGATATTTTAGACAGTCCCCCTGCTGGCAGATCCATAGCCAGCTATAGGGGGCCATGTGATCGCTCTTTGAGAGCGATCACATGGCCCCCGGGGGCCTCATTTGCCGGAGGGGGGCTGCCTGGGCTGTCAGGCAGCCCTCCAGAAGAGGATTGGGGCGGAGGTAAGTAAATCTCACCTCCTGGGGCTGCAAGCCGTTACGGCGTACCATGCCGTCGCAACGGCTTTAAAGCCCATTTAATGCGTGACGGCATGGTACGTCGTAACGGCGGGAAGGGTTTAAAGGCTGCCTCTTTACATCCATAATGGCAAAATAAACAAGCCTGTCTCAGTTTAATGGAACACTCAAAGAACCATAACCACTGGTTTGACTCCTTATCTCCCATTGTAAGGAGTCCTGCCATTTTTGAACCGTGCAGTGTTTATGCATGAGAATTCTAGTTAAAGGATTACTCCAACCCTAAACCTGTTATTCCTCAAAGGGTATTCAACTCTTTGATTTCATTGTATAAAAAAAATTGCTGTAAGTCTTTTGTTATTATTTTTAAGTCCACCCTGTTTTGTGGAACTAAACAATTGTAAGGTCCCACTTTTTGTTAGTCCAAACTCGCAATTGGTGATTGCCCTTTTCACAAATGCAATCCAGTGGACTTCAGGTGTTCAAATAAAATAAAAAAAAACAACAAAAAAAAACATTGATTTACTTTGCCTTTAATAAATTGCCAATACGTTAATACGTTTATTATCGGTGGCATACATATTTTAAGAATAAATATCTATATATTCGCATTATATAAAAGACAAAGTATAACCATCCACCAGTAATTGAGTCTGTATGCCTTTAGAAATTTTACACACTTTGTTATATTTACTAGCCACTTTGAAATGCAGGCATCCAGAAAGGATCTGTGACCTAGGGGTCATGCACAGCATGACATGTTTCCATTCTTTTTTTTTTTTTTTTTTAATGATAAATGCTTTATACCCTTCTACAATAGGATATATTGTGCTAAAGGTATAGAAAGAAAGGCAAAAATAAATTTTTACAAAAATTTTTCTCTCTTGTCTGATCACCCATTTGTATAAAAAAGACAGTTTCAGCATATCTCTAAACTACTAGCTTTAGATAAGGCCCATTTTAATGGGTATATCTTGTTTGCAGTGTTGTTTCTCTTGCCAGTGCTGATAGAAAAGATACAATAGAACTGAAAGATAGCACACATACTCTTTGCTTTATATCAATTACCTTGAGCCATAGTAGGTGTGCATTGTGTGCCTCTTGAAGTTTTCATTTTAAAAGTCGGGATTCATATTTTTCACTAACAAATAGACGTATAAGTCTACAGACATGTCTTGTGTTGAATTTTATTTATTTTCCCTTAGATTACAAATGGGCAAAAAAAAACAATTTCACTGATTTGATTATAAAGTTGAATCGATTGTTAAAAATCTGACTTTGCTAATTATTTTTTTTTCTTTTCTGTTTAGGTCAAATAGAAATGAAGGTTCATAGTCACACAAAATTCTGCTTCTTTTGTTTATTTACATTTGTTTTTCATCATTGTAACCATTGCCATGAAGATGTGCACGATCACACAGAGGAAAACGTACACAATCGCAATGACTATCAAATCTCAGAGGAGTCGTACCTTTGGAATGCAGCTATGGAGTTATCTACTAGCAAGTCTTCATCAGGGGCTGATGCTGAGCATGAACAAAAATACTATATTGAAAAACTTTTCCACCGTTATGGTGAAAATGGAAGGTTGTCTTTTTATGGGTTGGAAAAACTCTTGGATAGTTTGGGTCTTGGAGAGGTAAAAGTAGTTGAAATAGGCCATGAAGACATTGGGCATGACCATGTATCACATTTGGATGCTTTAGATGTACAAGAAAAAAAACACTTTCATGATCATGCTCACATGGATGCAGTTAATGATACAAAAAGCCCTACTGCTACAAAAGACCATGACAAATGTGAAAATAAAAATGTAGATGTATTAATACAGCGAAATCCTAAGGATTCCCATAATCATTCACATCATCATATTCATGATGGGACCCATCATTCTCATAATGGCAGCCATCATTCTCACAACGGTACAGTTGGACATGTGGAACACGGAGGACATAATCATGAACCTTTGGCAGATGCAAATACAACACATGATCAGACAGCAAGAAAACCTCATAAACACAAGAAGAGGCGAAAAGGAACAAAAAATACTGAGACTTCTGTAGATTCTACATCAGAGTTTGGCTCTGAGCATGCTCATGATGAGCACAACCACGTTCACAAAGCAGATAATATTTTTGATATTCCTTCTCTTCAGGAACATGAGAATAGCAATCATGCTGATCATGAACCAGAAGATAGTCTAGTGCCAGAGAACAGAGGAAGAAGCACAAGGAAAAGAGAGGCTCCTCATGATGACCATGTAACTGTGAAAAACTATGACATTGTATCATCTGAAAAACACAAGGAGCACAGTGAAGATGTGCATACACATGATGAGGTCTGTGAGCATTTCATTAACTTGTCTTATTGTGAATTCTGTTTGAAAGGAAATACATGCTTCTATGAGCTCCTCTGAGAGCACATCTTTGGGTTTGTGCTTGTGTTAAGCGCTGATGCCTTAAAATCATAGATGTGATCAAGAGTTGTGAATGGTAGGTTTCTAGTCCTTGAGTTGTTTTGATGGTGGGATTTAAAGCAACTCGAGCAACCTAAACTGGTATCTCTCTATTCCTTTCAAAAGTAGGATGTACATACGTAAAGAAGGGAGTAGCGCCTCGGGGTATCCTCAGGTGTAGGCAATATGCAATGAGAGGAAGGGACAATGGAGAAATGCATAGGGTATTGATGATAAATATAGCAAAAGCTATGCTTGCAGGGAAAGAGATCAGTTAGCTTTACTTCTGTGCACTTGCGCAGTATAATCCCCGCCTGAGGATGTGTGCTATATCTCTTGGTACAGTAAAAGTTGATCCAGAAGTTATGAAAGAAGAAACATCATAGACACCAATATAGTGTAGTATGTCTGGTAATACACTCTCAATTAAAGGAGTCTTCTAGTGGCTCCCAGTAAATAGTCGAGTGGTATAATCCCCAATCTTAGGTAAAATAATGGCTGAAGTCCTCGCCTATTTGATATATGAATAATAACAGAAATAAAATATCTAGTGCTCACTGTAATTCAGTAGGGTGCAAACTAAATGAAAATGTTCTCACAAATGTAGAGCCAAAGAACAGTTTTGCTCAATCCACAAAGTATATGTGGTACATTACCAGCAAGGATATCCAGATATTTGAAGTCCAGATATCTGGAAAACAGAATGGTCCAGGGATATTAAAAATGTATACCTTTTATTAAATGGTATATATGAGTAATAAAAACAATAAAACAAAGGGTAGTAGTATAACAGTGATGCGTTTCACCAATTAACAGGACTTTGTCAAAGTGTTACAGATTCCTGTAAACAAACCATTTATATAGCATGAGCTAATTCAAATTTCGCAGTCAGATATCAGTCACGTGACCACAAAATAATTAAGATAACTACTTTTAATACACTTGAATACCTTTTAATGACTGACATATAGAACAAGAAGTAGCAATATTTCTCGAGGAGTAGTGATAGACTACAATCAACTGTTGTATAACAGTTACACATCGAATCATATCTGTTAAGCAGTCATAAAGGTGGGGCGGAGGGCGGGTAAGCCTATAGGGGAAGAGTAAGAAATGGCATTGAGGAAGAAGAACTGGCCAAAGGACCCTATATCAATATAGAAGTCACAATGCTAATGAAAGAGTGCTAATTGCAGGGACATGCCACCTGCACTGCCACTATGAAGGCACACCCTGGGGGGTTTGTAGGAGAGGGAGAAGGGAAGAAGTTCTAAGAATTACTCCCAATGAAACACACATGTTGCCCTGACCCCGAGAAGATGCAACTAAAGACTCAATCATATTAATCTTGTTGACCTCCACTATCCACTCTGAAATCGTAGGGGATATTCTGA
Organism: Pelobates fuscus; assembly: GCF_036172605.1. Taxonomy (NCBI): domain Eukaryota; kingdom Metazoa; phylum Chordata; class Amphibia; order Anura; family Pelobatidae; genus Pelobates; species Pelobates fuscus. The sequence goes on along the minus strand of NC_086324.1, from coordinate 92,841,554 downwards.
CTTCCAGTGCCTAGAAATACGGATCTTAGCTGGATTGGCATTCATTTTTAATGTTTTAGTGTACCTTTTCAGTTCTTTAAGGCATTGATTAAGAGGTGAAATATGAATCCTTATAATTGGTTTATTTTAATCTGTCCTGTAAATTATCACTTTCCAAATAGTCTAGACAGCGCTTTTGAAGCAAGATTTGCTGTTTATACTTAATCATTGTAAATCTTTTCAATAATTCATAAATGGGTGACATTAAAATGTCATAGTTTATAGTATTTCAGTAATACATTATCATCTACATGTTTAACTATACACCTTAGAGGTAAACCCAGAGGGCCACAAACCCTTTATACCATAACCATCATATAGAGCTGGTTATGGTCCTTAGTGTGTCCCAGTAATGCTGCTCATTTAGAATCTATATGGAGTTGTTAGATAAGCTAATCCTAGCAATTTGGTGACATTTTGTGGTAAATATCTAAAATAATTTTGTTTTTCTTTATTTATTTTCAGTGTTTGAATGTCACACAGCTGCTACGTTATTATGGGTTAAACACCAACTCTCCAATTTCCCCTGACCAGTTTGCTTTTCTATGTCCAGCTCTGTTATATCAAATTGATAGTAGGTTTTGCATAAAGCATCTTGCAGAGATGGAAATGGAAAACATGGATATACCCAAAAGTGAACTATCTGGTAAGTATATCATTGTGGACTACCCAGAAAATACTTAAATGAATACAAAAAATGCTGAAAGGAAGTTGCTCAAAATGTAGTGTATTGCATATTCCATGGATATTTAAAATCATCTATCTGAAATGAAATATGTAAGAAAATATTTGTTCTAACCAGGACTGGGCTGAGCCTCGTACCCTATTAAACAAAATCAAGGGCTGCAAAGGGGCAGTTAAGGCCATGTGCCGCTTACTATGAAGCGTCTGTCAGAAAGTGAGTTTAGATAAGACTGCCAAGAGGCTATTGCCCACTGTGCTAGATCAAATGAGAGATGGGGGTGTTTTGAAGTGGGTGGGAGTGAGGAGGTTATGGGGAGTTAAATCCACTAAGCCAGCAGGAGGTATTAAATTCAAATTGAATAGCGTCTCTAACGTTGCTCATCAGGGTGCATATGTGTCAGTAGTTAAAAAAAAAAATGTACATAAAGTTCAAAGTAAACTAAACAAACTAATCAAGGGAAAAGCTTGTGTAATGGCCGTGAGTCCTCAAGTGATGGCCATGGACGCAGTGCTTCCTCACTGTGCGTCAGGGACAAATTGACGAACTTCAGCAGGGTTGCAATTTCTCGGCTTTGGCTGGTGCTCCAGTGGTTGTGGATCCTTCGTGGCGGTAGATAGCCTCAGCTTTTGAAGCGTACTGGTCCCTTCTGAGGCCTCATGGACCCTAAACGTCCCAGATACACTGGGTATCACAAGACATCTCTGGGTGCCCCATTTGTAGGTTGGCAAGTTCTGATGTTAAAGGTTTCAGGGACCTCCGCCAGTCCATTCTGGCTCTAGAGAGGTTGGGATAGAATGCCTGGGTGTGCTCCTCACAGTGGAACAGAGTTTTGCTGTGATCTTCCGCAATAAATGCTTGTCTGTCTGGGCCATGCTGGAAGCGAATGATCACATTTCTGCTTATACCTGTGTCGCCTGCTTGTGGTACGGTCAGTCTGTAGCATACATCTAGGATTCTAGTTTTTACCCTGCTTAGCTTAGAATAGATTAGTCAGAAGTCTCTGGAAAAGGTGAGGTCAGTGCAATCAAGTCTGCAAGACCCCGAACCTTCATTCTTCCATCTCCTGCGGTCTTCCACTGCCGCCATGCGGTGATGGATTAGGGTTAGTTTGCGTTTTTAGTGTAGAGAGTTCGCTTTCCAGATATATATAATGCACATCAGGCTTCTGCTGATCCCGCTGGGCATTCATTGGCTGAGATTGTCAGCTGGGCACTTTCAGTGACATTCTGTGCACAGAATTGACATTAGGCAGTCTGGGACTCTTGTTCTAGGCTTGCAAATAAAGTCCCAATGACTCTGCCGGACTCAATTACCGGCAAAGTGGTTATACTCAGTATGTGGAACTTTTCATAGCGAAACGCTACACATACAGTCTCCAGGCATTGTGACACTTTAAATCACCAAAGTGGTTATGGTGCTTGGAAAAACCCTTTAATCATCTGGTCTTCCAGTATTTTATATACAGTTTCATTTCTGTTTTACTTGTAAATTTTATATATATAATGTCAAACTTGTAATCCAAAGACTTATACCCGGGTGCATCCCAGCAGACATATAAACAAAAATTGAAGACAGGAGCACTCTCTGGGAATTTCAAATTGTATTTAAAAAAAATCACCACCTCTACATCAACGTTTCGACCCTTCTGGGTCTTTATCAAGATGTTGATAAAGACCCAGAAGGGTCGAAACGTTGATGTAGAGGTGGTGATTTTTTTGAAATACAATTTGAAATTCCCAGAGAGTGCTCCTGTCTTCAATTTTTGTGTGTGTGTATATATATATATATATATATATATATATATATATATATATATATATATATTATAATATTGTGTTTTTTTTTTTTTTTTATACACGTCTGTCCCTTCTAAACTAAATTAGCAGTGACCCACTATCTAGATAGGAGAGTAGCATTTTAAAAGGGAACCATCGCTTCACTGGAAAGTATACCATCATACAGAAGATTTGATGATTTTAAAAATAAAAGATTGAGATCACAATTGTAGATTATGCTAGCTTTAGTGTACCTATAATCTTAATTTTATTAATGACAGGAGGCGAGTATTTGCTTAAGTCTCTCTTTACTAGAACTCCACAGGAGCACATTAACACAGAGAAATAACAACCAGTCAGAAAAAAGTTAGGTACTATAAAACTCCCCTCCCTACACACAACTTCCTCTTTCAAGCTGCGACAATAACAGAACAAAAGGCAGAAAAAAACAATGTAGAGAAAAACTAAGTCCTAGATACAATGAATACAACAACGTCCTTCATCCGACAAGAAATGTCAAACCAGGTAGCGTTGACCAACTGTAAACTGAAACGAGAGAAAAAACAGGATCGAAAAGGTTGGTTAGCCAATGAAATGTACTCTGAACAAAACATTTGCACCCAGTGTAACAACCAGAAATATCGTAATATACAGAGATCCCAACCCTTACTTAGGAAACGGACACAAGAACAAGTGACAGGTAGCAGAGACAACAAGCATACGTACCCGATTAACCCAAACTATTAAAATTAAACAAGGGAGGGATAAGAATGGGAGGGAAATATTTGCCTCCTGTCATTAATACAATTAAGATTATAGGTACACTAAAGCTAGCGTAATCTACTATTTTAGAACATGACAGGAGGCTTCATATTTGCTGTTTTAACGCTCCGCCAACAAATCCAACAATGTTTGTTTCGCTGGTACCTATTCCAGGACATAACTAGAGCAATCCCAAATGGACCTTCCAATTGCGTGAAGTAACGGCAGGTCGATCGATCGATCAAGATGCCAGCCATCGGTGTACCACAAATTACGGAAAAACGCAATCCGCTGTTAGATCCGCTGTACTTGGGGTGGCGACCTGTCTCCTAGAAGACGGTCCATGAACTGCAAAGCCGACATAGTAAGCATTTTCCTGCAGGTGCAAAATTCCGAAGAACATGGCGGACTTGGACCCGTGAGATAAAGGTGGAAGTTGGCTCCACCGATCGTGCCAGGGTCACCAGGTGATGTGGTCATGCAAGCAATGCGTCAGAATCCAGCACCAATTCTGTAACCGGATCGAATAGGGTCTTTTCGTTCCCTCATGGCCTACGAAGCGAGTGGTCTCATCTGAGAATGAATCTACTAGGCTGGCAAGAGTGCAGGGGAAAAAACTAGTTGCATGCTAGATGTTTCCAATTGGACTGTGGAACCTGCGACTGTGGTAGTCAGAATATTCCCAAGGGAGCGTCAAATCAGGGTTCCAAAACTGAATTTGTGTGGCGAAACGAGGATCGGCTACTCTGGGAGATTGTGAAGTCTTGAAATACCAAAATGAGGGGAACGTAAATAGAGGTTGAGCTTTCCATCCAAAGGTATCCTCGTCGAGGAGTGATAAGCGGTCCGGATCCATGGGATAATTGGGACCTGCATCAACGAAGAGCCGTCACGTGATTTAGTTGCGTGGTGGAACACAAATGAGTCGAAAGCAGTTCAAAGAGCAGGCAGGTTGGAAAAACAGAATCGGGCCTTGGTGAGCGACTAGGGAGAGAGTGAAATAATCCAAATAACTGCGTGTACGATCCTGCTTCAGTCCAGCCCTGCCAAAAGCCCATGGGGGGACTTATGGTATGCATGTCACACCAAAGATAGGTTATAATAGAGTGAGGCATCTAGGTTCCTGTATTCCTGACTGTCAGTGGAATGTTATTTTCAAGAGTAGGCCATAAGCCAAGGGACTCAGGTATTTGAATTTGAGGTCTGAAGGTTAGGTATTCATATGAAGGAATACACCCCCCTCCCCAAATCTTCTTCCTCTAGAGTCCCGTGATCTTATAGCATTGTCCAATACGTAGATAGAACGTAAAGTCCTTTCGACAATGACCGTAGAATCCAGGGGATAGATATAGCAAAAAAAGGGGGCGTAGCTTCGACCGTCCGAAGCAGGGACTGTGTCCAGGATTCTAAAATGTCGGCTAGCCTTATCCGAGCCAGACACCGGCCCTCCAGGGAGGTTGCGTCCCGACTTCTGTGTAGGATTTGACATCAAAGAAGGGTTCCCCCATCAAGTCCAGGCAAGTCATCTTTGTCGGTACCTGAATAGGTGGGTGAGCGAAAGATCAAAAACCAGGACGGCTCACGTGAGGGGATTAGTGTTCAGAGGGAGAGGCCTCCATATACAAATCGTGTTCTCCAGAAACGTTCTCAGAGGAGTAGAGGTAGTCCTGCCATATATCCCAAGCTGGCTAACGGCCAGGGAACCCAAAGTCGACCGGGAACTCTGGTCTTTCCATGCGACGGTGCATGTGCAGACCGGGATGTGGGACTTCCCCATTCCCGCCATCCGAGTAGGCAGGGCTTGTTTGCTCTTTAAAGGCATCAAAATCTCATGCTACCTTTGATAGGGGAAAACTTCCTGAGCAGTTTGTGCATAAAAATAAACAGTGTGCGGTTGCCTGCTCGATACAATGCAGATACCATAACCTACACACCTGCAATAACTGGGGCTCACCCATTAGCAGTACAACCTCCAGGAGTATATCCAGTAGGGAGGTATAGGGGCACCAACAAAGTGGGCCATTCATAGGAGCTGTACCAGAGACAGCCAGTTCAAAACAGCCCATACCCTGTCCAATAAGGCATCAGGGAAATGTGTAAATAAGGTGGGGGATCTCCCCCAGTAATACCTCAGTAAGTATATCCCGAGTGGGAGTACAGTGGCACAGACCCAGCAGCCCAATTATAGGAGTTGTAACAGTAACAGCCAGTTTAAACAGGCAATACCATGCCTGATCAGGTAGCACCTATATAAAGAAAATAAATAGTAGCACAGTCGTTAGATCTAATGGAGGGGGTTCTCTCCTATTACCCAGTCGCTACGAAGCAGCGTCTCATAGACGTTCTAGTGAGGTAGCCATAGTACTTATTGCAAAACACGGTATGTAGAACAGACCTCCATATTGAGTTGAATGTAGGAGGGACGCCCCTCTAAGAAGACATCGGTGCTCTGTACTGGTATAAGCCTGTAAGATGAACAAAGGCCGACTGTAGCAGGATAAATAACCATGTTGAGTAACGACAAGAGACTGGTTTGCCCTCCAAGAATCGAAACAGAATCCAGTACTGTAATAAACTGCAACGCAAACGGTAAACTGATGGGAACAGTATAAGTAGTCCTATTGGGCTGTGCACATGAGGGGAGCTCAGTAGCGGGTTGAGCGTATTAAAGAGCCGTAGTGTCTATATCCGTGTCTGGCTCCTTTTTATGTGAGAGGAGGTCACCCTCTAGTCATGCAGTTTGCATCAATATTGGCATCGGGCTGAGGTTATGGGAGGGCCGCGCCCTCTAATAATAAAATTAGTGTCAGGTTCGATATATGAGAGGGGGTCACCCTCTAATCATGTAATTTGCATTGGCATCGGGCTGAGGTTATGGGAGGGTCGCACCCTCTTATATCAGCTTGGGCTGTGCTCCTGATAGGGGTCCCCCTTTAATAATGAAATCGCTCTCCGTATCAGTCATATGAGAGGTGGACCCAAACTGGGAATAAACAATACTTATAGTAGTCGGAGTAACAATTCATCCTAGGGCCGTGCCCATGAGTCAGGCTGAGAAGCTGCAATACCTAGAAAATAAGGAAGCTACAAACGGCCGCCTGGATCTCGCGCCAGTGCGTGGGATCAAAGATGGCTGTCTGAGGAAAAGACTTTCTCCGCGATCCACGAGAGCCCGGGAGGTCGGAGGAGGCAGAGTCAGGCCTCTCGACGTCCTGAGCGAGAGGAAAAGACCGGAAGACTCGAAACAAAGAAACAGAACTAAAATTAAAGCGGGAAGGCAATATAACGGAAAGGAAATGAAAAGCAGGTAAATAACCTAGAACTATACATGACATAGATATAACTACCTAGATATAAAAAAGATACAGCTAAAGGCCAAAATATTTCCTGTGCTCCCTCGTTTTTGACTGAGCACTAGTCCCTGCATGTGTTTCCCAAAGATCCTGTAAGGAGTATCAACAGAAATCTACCCCTGACAGGTGTCTACCAAAAGGAACAACCAGGGAGTGGGCCATAAGAAAAATAACGGAGAAACAAAACACCACAAACACCGCCATGCAGCGTGCCCTGAAAGCCTCGACATAAAGGGCAGTATACGGGCAGCCTGAGGAGGTCCTAATCTGACATGGCAGGAAAGAAAAAACGATGCCACTGGGGGGTACCCCCAGACTGGGCCCAACACCCACCAAAAGGATGCAATGTGACCTACAGTGCGAGAAATACCTAAACAGACCAGGGTATGCCATATAATGAAAAAATTAGACCCTTAAAACCTAGGGCAGGCAATGGAAGCAGATCACAGAGGAAAAGAGGGGCAGAGGTCTGAAAGGAAGTCTGTGGCACATGAGTATTTGAAAAAGGAAGAGAGAGCCAGTAATATACAATAAAGAAAAGAATAAAATCTCACATAATGGCACTGAACATAGGGGTATCAAAAACAAATATATTCTCACCCTTGAATAAATGTAAGGACTGAATGGTGGAAGGGGATACTAAAATCCTACCCATCTCCCAAATGCGCGTTATAAAAAATGCACCCCACCTAAGAATCCTTGGCTAATGTAGAGGGAAGGATAGGGTTACGCCATGCGGCTATAAAAAACAATGTATTAAGTTAGTTGACTCAAATAGCCTTTTCCTTAACATTCATCATGATTTCAAGTTTCACAAAACAAATAGTCTCTTATATACAGACACAATCCTGGACATTCTGCAGAAGGAGCATCAGCCTTAGAACTTTTTAGCTATAAGGGCATCTCCGGGAACTCTGGTGCCCCTGGAGAAAACCAGGGAGCTGCTTACCCCACTGCAGTAGATCAAACACTGTGGGAGGGCAGCGAACATCCGCACTCTACCACCGTTGCCCAGGCACACGTGGGCTGCGGCAAATGCCGGCTCCGGCCATCGGGATCTCGTGCAATAGCGCTAGGTCCAAGGAGGCCGTGGGAGCAAAACACGTGGAGCAGAGCACGTGGGACCGCCCGAGAGAGACTCCGTGGTCCTGGTGATCGGGAAAACGGAGGGAGTAGCAAGGCAGAAGCACTAAGACTATGTAATCTCCAGAGCACAGATAAACCAAGGGGGAATATATATATATATATATATATATATATATATATATATATATATATATATATATATATAAAAAATAACAAGCAGACAGACAGTATAGCAAAGTCATGCAAAGTTCCTTGCTGCAAAGTACAAAGGGCTTGCAAGGTCGAATTAAGTCAGCCAGAGCAGGCTACACAAGCTTAAGGGAAACTTTGATAGGAAAAATAGGCAGAAAGTAATGGAGTAAACAGGGGAGTAAAACAAAACCCCTAAAGTCCAAACACCATAAAAGAAGGAATAAGATAACATTCACAGCCACCAACTAAGAGCAGGAGACGGTGGTACTCTGACCTGTACTGATGTGGAGCAGCAAAGAAAGAGGACGTTATGTGTGGGGAGGAGAGTGTTATAGTACCTAACTTTGATTGGTTGTTTTTTCTCTGTGTTAATGTGCTGCTGTGGAGTTCTAATAAAGAGAGACTTAAGCAAATATGATATCCTATCATGTTATAGAAGTTGTTTGAGAATAAGCTGACATGGATGTGTTCAGTTTCAGGATAGAGCTTAGCACAGCAATGTTTAATATTTAAAAAATGTTTACTCCTCATAAACGTGTTTGTTAAATATAACAAACGTGTTTGTTATATATAAATATAATAAGCAAACATATCAGAAATCCTGGAATTATGTGCTTCCCTTCAAGCTGTAATGGTTTAGTATTCATTTAAATATTTGGCTTACACATTCACCAACATTGTTTTTGTGTAATTGATGACCGTTTAATTCTTACAAATTGGCACATGTACCAAACTGGTGGGTTTTTCTTAACCTGGGTTAAGAAAATGTATCAATTAAAATGCAAGCTTGTTTGGGTAAACCCTAAACCTGTTCTATTCCTGTACAACTACATATTTGTTAGTTTGTCTACGGTAGTGCTACTTTACAAATAATGTCTTCCGGAAGGTTTGTTTGAGTTCTGGGACACTATAGTCCCCAAAGCAACTTTAGCTTAATGGAGCAGTTTTTGTGTGTAGATCATGCCTCCAAAGTCTCACTGGACAATTATCTGCCATTTAGGAGTTAAATCAACACCTCCCCTTGCTCCCCACATGACACAGCCTGCATGAAAAAAAATGGTTTCACTTTCAATCAGGTGTTACTAACTTTGAAAGTTTTTATTTCCTACTCTTTAAATTGAACTTTAATTACATACAGGAGGTTTCTGCAGGATCTAACATGCTGTTAACAGAGCAAGAGATAAGAAATGCTAAATTAAACAGCATTTGCAATAAAGGAAGTATAAACATTAGATGGCTCTTTACAGGAAGTGTTTAGGAAGGCGGCACAAGTCACATGCATGGAGGTGTGCCTAGGACTGTATAAACAAGGTGATTTAACTCCTAAATGGCAGAGAATTGAGCAGTGAGACTGCTTCATTAAGCTAAAGTTGTTTTGGTGACTACAGTATCCCTTTAAATGTTACATTATGTACATTGCTCAGTGATTGCATGTGCAAATTTGTATTCCTGCTGTTAAATCCCAATTCGTGCAACTAATTGTTTTTTTTCCCATTAATATCTAATTTTATGTCTTTAATATTATATATTAAACAAAACAAGTTTAATCCAATAAACCCGATATGTTTTGGGTAACATTTTTATATTGTATTTTAGCTATTCTTGAATTGACTATTTCCTCTTTTTCCCTTTTTGGCTTGAACGCCATATTGCTAATTATTTTTAATAACTGTAGCATCATTAAGAAAGGTTAACCTGTTCCGCATAATCTCCTGTGGTGACACAGCAGCCAACATATTAACTTTCTTTAAAGTCTGTTAGAGAGGAGATAGTGTTTCTGCTACTTATGGGAGCAAATAGTTTCTTCTTTGAGGAAGCTCATTTATTCCTTCCATTGACTTAAGCTTAATTACTAAGGGAGTTTATTAAAAGGATTCAAAGCCTTTTTTCCCCCAATTAAACTGCTTAGACTGGGTTTAAAACTGCCGGCCTGATTGTGCTATGAACCAAGGTAATTAGGAATTTTTTCACAGATGAGTAGCCCTTTTTAAAAATGAGTATTAGTTGTGTTTGTAATTAAGAAGGGAGTTTGAATAGAACTAGTTTTGAAGGCCTTTTAACCCTCTCAGGACCTAATTTCTTATGGTTGCTTTAAAGAATTATGAGCAAGTATTTACCTTTTTTTTTTTTGCTGTGTGTATTGTTCTAGATAATTTTAATGTTTTTTGCTCAGGCTTTTGAAATAATATGAAGAGTTTACATTTGATAATACCAGTAGAAATCTAAAGAATGCACAAAAGTGTGTAGTAGAGGAACGCACAAGCACAATAACCACCAGAGCGGACTGTAGTTGTTATGATGTCAATAGTTCCCTGGTTGTTACCATGATCGTACCCCAAATGACCCCCATTATTTAGATTTAGAACAGCCACCACCTTAGGTTTGGTTACTCTAAAATATTACTTCAAGTTAAGGAAGAAACCATTTTAGTAAGACATAAATAATCTATGTATATACATCAAAGAGCTTTTGGTTTGAAAGTGGCGTGTAAGATCTGATGCATTCGAATAAACTCTCCTTTTTTTTTTTTTTTTTTATTTGACAACTTTTATTGTGTTTTTGATTCAGGGTATAGAAAAGGGATGGGGGATACGGTAAACATACATGGCTGTCCATCCAACAGTCCAGTACATAACCAGCATACTTTCCCTTATAATGTACCAAACATACATCACAATGTCACATAGTAGACCTGCAACACCCTCCTGTAATGAGGTCACCTTGTCCGGTGGTTTCACACCTCTGCTCTCAGGCCTGTGCTGCCTACGTCACTGTGCTAGCTTCTCATGTGTCCTATCTTTGTGCTGGTTGCTGAGGATATAGTGCTCTGCTGGCTCAGGGTATGGTATGGTAGAATCGGAAAGGGCATGGGTATCTGGTATGCTCTGTTCTATGCTTCTCTCCAACCATTCCCCTGGTATAATCACTACATATTGAAAGATTGGTTTGTTCTGGGGGTCTGTTCATTTTGGGTGGACAGTGCCTTATTGCATTGGGTGCTCAAGGTCTAAGCACGGGAGTATGTAACCTAATCTAGGATTGTCAGGTCTCTTGAGCATTTGTCAATTGGTAACAGGGGTAAAAAATAAAACTAAACTTTTTCCTCTTTTTTTTAATTTTTATTTCTCTCAAATATGTGAATATATGCAATAGTGTAGCTAAACCGTTTCAAGAAGTAAAGACACCATAAAACCAGACCTAAAGGAACACTATAGTCACCTAAATTACTTTAGCTAAATAAAGCAGTTTTAGTGTATAGAACATTCCCCTGCAATTTCACTGCTCAATTCACTGTCATTTAGGAGTTATATCACTTTGTTTCTGTTTATGCAGCCCTAGCCACACCTCCCCTGGCTATGATTGACAGAGCCTGCATGAGAAAAAAAAACTGGTTTCACTTTCAAACAGATGTAATTTACCTTAAATAATTGAATCTCAATCTCTAAATTGAACTTTAATCACATACAGGAGGCTCTTACAGGGTCTAGCAAGCTATTAACATAGCAGGGGATAAGAAAATCTTAATTAAACAGAACTTGCAATAAAGAGAGCCTAAATAGGGCTCTCTTTACAGGAAGTGTTTATGGAAGGCTGTGCAAGTCACATGCAGGGAGGTGTGACTAGGGTTCATAAACAAAGGGATTTAACTCCTAAATGGCAGAGGATTGAGCAGTGAGGCTGCAGGGGCATGTGCTATACACCAAAACTGCTTCATTAAGCTAAAGTTGTTCAGGTGACTATAGTGTCCCTATATATTATTCTGTAAGAATGTCATTAATGTATCTCCCTGTAGTTTTGAAATTCAATGTACTTAATCATTCAGTGTCTCGGAAGAGACCAGCTATTTACATGGGAGAAAGGAAGGTTTGAATCTGGCAGTCTGGGACATATTCTGTCAGGACTGTCACAGAATACATATTGCTTCCACGCAATACTTCAGCAAAGGCTTAAGGTAGCACCTCCGCCAGTGCGGCACATAGCCAGGCTTGGTTCATGGAAGCCAGCTTCGGCAGCCATGACTGATGACACCGAAACCAATGTGATGTCGCGCACATAACATTTTCAGTTCGCGAACTTTCGCGAATGGGCGAACCGCCATAGACCTCAATGGGCAGGCGAATTTTAAAACACACAGGGACTCTTTCTGGCCACAATAGTGATGGAAAAGTTGTTTCAAGGGGACTAACACCTGGACTGTGACGTGCCGGAGGGGGATCCATGGCAAAACTCCCATGGAAAATGACATAGTTGATGCAGAGTCTGGTTTTAATCCATAAAGGGCATAACTCACCTAACATTCCTAAATTGTTTGGAATAACGTGCTTTAAAACATCAGGTATGATGTTGTATCGATCAGGTAGTGTAAGGGTTACGCCCGCTTCACAGTGACAGACCAAACTCCCCGTTTAACGCACCGCAAACAATCCATTTGCACAACCGCAAACTCCCCATTTGCACAAGGTTGGATACCAAGCTAGCCATGTCCCGTTCCTTGTCCTCACTGATGTCATTGAAGGTCTCTCTTCCTCCACCCAGGAAGCGGGAGATGGAAAAAGATGCTTGGTCGGTCCTCCTACTTCAAATTTGGGGCACTGCGCGTGCAATCTAATGTGCCACCAGATAGGAGTAGTGTGTTAAGTAGTCCCCCTCATCAGGCCTTTTTTAGTCGAATGTATCGCCCACGGTCAGTCCCTTCGGGATCCATCCCTCATTCCTCTTAATAAAGGTGAGGTAATCTAGACTTTTTTGACCTAGGGGACTTCTCTTCTCAGTGACAATACCTCCTGCTGCACTGAAGGTCCTTTCTGACAGGACACTTGAAGCGGGGCAGGCCAGAAGTTCTATCGCAAATTGGGATAGCTCAGGCCACAGGTCAAGCCTGCACACCCAGTAGTCAAAGGGTTCATCGCTCCTCAGAGTGTCGATATCTGCAGTTAAGGCGAGGTAGTCTGCTACCTGTCGGTCGAGTCGTTCTCTGAGGGTGGACCCAGAAGGGCTGTGGCGATGCGTAGGACTTAAAAAGCTCCGTATGTCCTCCATCAACAACATGTCTGTAAAGCGTCCTGTCCTTGCCGGCGTGGTCGTGGGAGGAGGAGGATTACTTTCACCTCTTCCCCTGTTAGATTCCTGTTGTGCTGTGACATCACCCTTATACGCTGTGTAAAGCATACTTTTTAATTGATTTTGGAACTGCTGCATTCTTTCCGACTTGCCATAATTCGGTAACATATCAGGCACTTTCTGCTTATACCGGGGGTCTAGTAGCGTGGACACCCAGTACAGGTCGTTCTCCTTCAGCCTTTTTATACGAGGGTCTCTCAACAGGCACGACCGCATGAAAGACCCCATTTGTGCAAGGTTGGATGCCGAGCTACTCATGTCCTGTTCCTCGTCCTCCGTGATCTCCCTGAAGGTATGTTCTTCCCCCCCAGCCACGTACAACACCACGGGTACCAGATAGGTGATAACGAGCACCCTGGGATGCCTGTTGTGGTTGGTCTTCCTCCTCCTACTCAAAGCCACATTCCTCCTCTGACTCCTCTTCCTCACAATCCTCTTCCAGCATTGACCCCAGGTCCCGCAAGCGATGCTGATAAGGCTTTTTCTGGTGGTGATGGTGACCACAACTCTTCCTCTTCACGCTCATCTATGGCCTGATCCAGCACTCTTCGCAGGGCACACTCCAGGAAGAAAACAAATGGTATGATGTCGCTGATGGTGCCTTCGGTGCGACTGACTAGGTTTGTCACCTCCTCAAAAGGACGCATGAGCCTACAGGCATTGCGCATGAGCGTCCAGTAACGTGGCAAAAAAATTCCTAGCTTCGCAGAGGCTGTCCTAGCACCCCGGTCATACAAATACTCGTTAACGGCTTTTTCTTGGTGGAGCAGGCGGTCGAACATTAGGAGTGTTGAATTCCAACGTGTCGGGCTGTCGCAAATCAAGCACCTCACTGGCATGTTGTTTTGCCGCTGGATATCTGAAAAGTGCGCCATGGCCGTGTAGGAACGCCTGAAATGGCCACACACCTTCCTGGCCTGCTTCAGGACGTCCTGTAAGCCTGGGTACTTATGCACAAAGCGTTATACGATCAGATTACACACATGTGCCATGCACGGCACATGTGTCAACTTGCCCAAATGCAATGCCGCCAACAAATTTCTTCCGTTGTCACAAACCACTTTGCCGATCTCCAGTTGGTGCGGAGTCAGCCACTGATCCACCTGTGCGTTCAGGGCGGACAGGAGTGCTGGTCCAGTGTGACTCTCTGCTTTCAGGCAAGTCAACCCCAAGACGGCGTGTCACTGCCGTATCCAGGATGTGGAACAGTACCTGGGGAGCTGGGGGGGGGGGGTGCCGTTGATGTGGAGCAAGACGCAGCAGCAGAAGAGGACTCAGCTGAGGAGGTTATAGAAGAGGATGGAGTAGGAGGAGTAGAGGAGGTGGTAGCAGGCCTGCCTGCAAGTCGTGGCGGTGTCACCAACTCCTCTGCAGAGCCACGCATTCCATGCTTGGCAGCATTCAGCAGGTTTACCCAATGCGCAGTGTAGGTGATATACATGCCCTGACCATGCTTTGCAGACCAGGTTTCAGTGGTCAGATGGACCCTTGCCCCAACACTGTGTGCCAGACATGCCATTACTTCCTTTTGCACAATCGAGTACAGGTTGGGGATTGCCTTTTGTGCAAAGAAATTTCGACCGGGTACCTTCCACTGCGGTGTCCCAATAGCTATAAATTTTTTGAACGCCTCAGACTCCACCAGCTTGTATGGTAAAAGCTGGCGGACTAAGAGTTCAGTCAAGCCAGCTGTCAGACGCCGGGCAAGGGGGTGACTCTGTGACATTGGCTTCTTACGCTCAAACTTGTCCTTGACAGACACCTGACTGTGGGCAGATGAGCAGAAACTGCCCAAGGCGAGAGACGGAGGGGCGGATGGTTGAGAGGGGGCAAGGAGGACAGCAGTGGTTAACGTGGCTGAAGATGCTGGACCAGGAGGAGGATGGCGGCTTTGAGTTTGTGTGCTGCTTGTACTGATGTGTTGTTCCCATAGGCGTTTGTGATGTGCGATTATGTGCCTTCGCAAAGCAGTTGCAAATGGCATCGCTGTTGTCAGAGGCAGACACACAAAAAAAATGCCGCAATGACGGCATTCTGGTGGTGGCAACAGCATGCGTTGATTGGCGTGCTGTCTGGCTGACCTCGGGTCCTGATGCATGCTCCTTGCGACGACCTCCTCCTGCTTCCAACTCGTCTCCTCCTCCTCCTCTCTGTCTCCCCATCTGAACTTTCCCCCTGTTCTTCTTCTCTTCTAGCGGGCACCCACGTGACATCCACTGACGCATAGTCATCATCAACCGCTTCACTTGTATCTGACAACTCAGCAAAGGAAGCAGCAGCGGGTACATCATCATCATCATCATCACACCATACGTGTGTAATGCTGTCTGACTGAGACATATCCCTGTTATCTACATCCTCTGGCAATAATGGTTGCGCATCACTAATTTCTTCCAACTAATGTGTAAATAACTCCTCTGACAGATCAAGTGAAGCGGCTGTGGTGCTAGTGTTGGCGGCAGGCGGTAGAGTGGTATCTTGAGAGGTGCCTGAAGCTAAGCTGGAGGAGGATGGTGCGTCAAGGTTCCGAGCAGAAGCTGTAGAAGATTGGGTTCCTGTGTTAGCCAGTCAACTATGTCCTCAGAACTTTTCGAGTTCAGGGTACGTGGCCTCTGAACACTGGCCATTATTCTAGGGCCAAAGGGAATCACAGCACAGCACAGTGGTACTATGCATGCAAGCTACTGTGACAACAGATATGAGTGGCACTGGTGTGACACTGTGCCCTGGCAGGCCCTGAAACGCACACTCGTGAAGGAAACTGACTGCTATTATATTACAGTCCAAAAAGTTGTTTGTTTGTTTTTTTTAAATGCAAGCTATTGTGACACCAGTGAGTGAGTGGTGGCACTGGGCAAGTGGGCACAGTATATGCTGTGAGCCTGACACACAGGCTGGCAGGCAGGCAACTGCAATTACATTACACAGAAAAAAAAAAGCAGACTGATGTTCTAGCCCTAAAAAGGGCTTTTTGGGGTGCTGTCCTTACAGCAGAGATCAGATGAGTCCTTCAGGACTGTAGTGGACACTGAATACCCTAGCCTAGCTATCAATTTCCCTATCAAATCAGCAGCAGCTACACTGTCCCTACTCTCACTAAGAATGCAGCTTCACAATTAATGTAAAATGGATGCTGTCCAGGAGGTGGGAGGGTCTGCTGCTGATTGGCTGGAATGTGTCTGCTGACTGTGAGGTACAGGCAGGGTCAAAGTTTACTCAATGATGACGAATAGGGGGCGGACCAAACAGCGCATGTGTTCGCCGTCCGTGGCGAACAAGCGATGTTCGCCGGGAACTATTCGCCGGCGAACAGTTCGGGACATCACTACTCCTAATCTGTTTTTTGTTTCTCCTTTCCTAGCTAATTGGACATGCTACAATTGCAACTTCTATCATTTTAGTTACAAAACTTTGTAGCACCTTTTGGTTTCACACTTTGCAGTACATGATATAATCATCCAACTACGTATTTCAGTTAGATAATTTTGGATATTTATACATTTATTATTTCTTTTTATAATTTTTTCCAAATTATTTCGTTTTTCAGTTATTTCTTATACTCCTATTTGTTTGGAGAATTTTTTCTCCTATTATAAGTAGAAGTAGATATACTTTATCTGCTACCTAGTATTACGTAGAATTACTACAACTGAGACCTAGCCCTTTTTACAAAACATTTTTTATATATATATATATATATATATATATATAATATTATTAAAGGTTACGTTTTATTTGGGTTACTTTTTGCACAGAGGGGTTTATCTTCTAAACGGTTTACCCTTCTGTTTTTTCTTTTCTTTACTACAGTTTATGGTATTTTAAAACAAAATGTCTTTTCAAATGGAACATACAAAACTGGTTGGGTTGGTTTGAAATTTTAATAAGTGATGGTCTGTGTCTATTTGCATATGTATCACAGTAAGTTGGGAGAATTGCAGAACTCTGATCTTTTAGATCTCCTGTGTCTAAGGCAGACTTTTTCAGTGGATATCTGGGGTTAAAAATAAGTATTTTATATACTTTATGAATAGTATACAAAATACAGACCTTTACAGAACCCTTCCTCTTCAGGAGATATTCTACATGTACCATAAACACAGCAGGGGCTTATTGAATAAATAGTAGCAGTTGTTCAGCACATAGTGGATTGCTCTGTACACTGCTTGCAGTCAACCGGAACTGCTTGTCTGCTCTGCATACCTGCTGGTTGTGAAATTTTCAAGTTCCAGGTTTTGCAACTATTGCCTTGTCTTTGGGCAGCATGAATGCATTGCCAAAGTCTACAGGACACATACATAGAAATAGCATTTTTATTTATTTTTTGTGCTAACTATTGATTACATTTTAGAGTGACTACAAATGATTTCAGTGTGTTTTATCCATTTGTCTTTTCTTACTTTCAGTGTGGATTTGTGGCTTCATCTCAATCACCGTTATTAGTCTACTTTCCTTGCTTGGTGTGATCCTGATTCCAATAATTAATCAAGGCTGCTTCAAGTACCTGCTCACATTTCTAGTTGCTCTAGCAGTGGGAACACTGAGCGGAGATGCTCTGCTTCATCTTCTACCCCATGTAAGTATATATTTTTTCAGTACCATAAAGACAAAACATGTTACACTTACAAGATTTAAACGTGCAACCTTGAAAATCTCTTTACAAAACACTAAATTCTCATACTCCTGGCTAATTATAAGGGTGAGTGGGAGAAGCCTTCAAAACATATTATAAATGGCGTTGCCCTGGGGCATGAGGGTATCATCTGCTATGAATATCTATTTTAATATACACCAACTTTGTTCCAATATATCTTGTATAAATTTATATCAAAGTTTATTGGATTTGTGAGGGTACGAAATTACGTTGTATGCCTGACTGTCCTGGCATGCTTATGAACTCCTACACTGCTGTATACGAGGGCATGCATTAAGGAAGGAATACACAAGCTCATGTGTACTGCTAAAATAGGTCTACAGGTGCCTGAATGCACCTCAGCATCGTGGGTCTATGATGTCACCCCATGACACACATTTGCTGTGGATTTTTTTTTTTTGTGTTTGTGTTTGTTTTTCACTCTACCTAGTAAACGCTCCGGTAGTGAGGAGTGAGGAAATGTCCCATTCAGATGTGTGAGGTCGGCAGCAGCTCTCTCCCTCCAGCTTGAGGGTCTCTATGTCTGGGAGGCAGTGACAGGCTGTCACTTCATCTCAGTGTCCGATACAACAGAGGCCTGGTCGCGCTCTTAAACAGCCGCGGCGCCTGCCTTTTCAGCTATATCCATCGGGTGACCCTAAGACACCAATATAGTTCCAGTTAATTCAAATGTATGTTATTATATTCCCACTCTCCTTTTTTTTATTCCACACTCTCCTGCTCTTTATCTGCCCCGGGCTCCCCTGATCCACCTTCAGGTAAATGCATAGTAAATACAGTAAATTTTTTAAGTGTTGTACAGTACTCGGGCCATCTAACTGATCACTCTGAGCCACTCTCAAGGAGGGCCTCGCGTTGCTTAGCCCAGGAGAGTTAATGGAAGTTCCTGCAGAGGAACCTTAATCTCCCCTTAGATGACTGGGAGAGTTGTCCAGTGGATCCCAGGTGAAATTTTAAATCTCTGTGACTCATTACAATGGGGCTACAGGTCATATGCTGGTACACATCCATACTTATCAAATTAGGAAAGCTGTCAAAAACATTCAAAGTGTCACTTTTGTTCTTATCTATATATCCCCATGATCCTGAAGAAACCTTGTATATAACTGACTTTTACATCTTCCCTGGAGCTGTGCTCAGAAAGACAATAGCAAGCAGAAGTAGCCGATAAACATCAATTTTATACTGTTACAGGAGATTAAGCAGAACCGCATCCGTTGACCTTGGTCAATGATTTCTGATTTAGAACGATATGGTCACAGAAACTAACACACTCTGTGTTCTGTTGGTGTATTAAAGAGATGATAAATTACTTTTATATGTATATTTTTACATTTATTTTGTATTTTGACAGAGTATTTATAGCTGTATTGCTGTAAATTTCCTTTTTTTTTTTTTCTTCAACCTTATACTATAGAGTACATTGCTGTCTCTAATCTCACATCTGCATCATGCAACCATGATCTGAATTCTAGATTATAAGAAAATATTTAGAGATCAATTCATTGGGCATACACACACTGCTTATTTTGCTGTATTTAAACGTGAAGTCATGTAACAGAAAAACTACTAAAATGTTAGCATTTTTACTTTATCTTTGCTTATAAAACTTTTTCTGTTACACGCTATTGCTTCTTATGTAAAATACAGATTTAGGAAAAGTCCACACATAACAATACAGTTTAAAACTCTACAGCAGCACTATTGGTGAGAAATTATTTTTCTGGCTGTGCCTCCAATGCCTCTTAATATATCTCTCTCATAATTCACAGTTTACCCATTCTCCCACTCATTCACAGATGCTGCTCTTGCCATGTAAAGTACATGTAAAACTGGGGGTATCAATAATGTAATAAGATGTCAGATGATAGGTATATGAAAGAGAAAAGCTATCCAAGATACATTATAGTTTTGTTCATCATGTAAGAATGTTTTTGTTCAAGCATATTGTGCATAATAAAATATTCATACTTGGATCCCAGCTGGTTTCTGTAGCCCTCTTTACTATATGGTTTTGTTTGATAAATCCAGTCTAAATGAACTGTAATATAGATATGTTTTGACAATTTTGAGGAAGATAGTATGATTTTCATCTTGCCTTAAAGAAATCATGTCTTTCACAATTTGAGTACATGTTTTGTTTTTTCTCTTGTCTTCCTTCCAGTCCCAAGGAGGGCACGATCACAGTTATGATGGTGGTCATGATGACCCGCATCATGGACATGCTGAAAATAAGGCCTTTGTGGAACAGTATGACAGCATTCTGAAAGGACTTGTTGCTCTGGGAGGAATCTATCTTCTGTTTATTGTAGAACACTGTCTACGAATGTTTAAACACTACAAAGACCGAAAGGTATGCCTCCAGCTCATCCAGTCCTGTTCTTTCGGTTCACAGCACTATCACCCGATTTATAACATGATTCAATATTGTTCCACCTTTTGTCAAATTGGCTGCATACGCTTTAAGAGTATGTTATCACTAACTAAATGTGTTAAGATGTCCCAGTAGATATTTGCATAATAGCTATCTTATAATTTTATGTGTTATTGTTTCCTAAAATATTCGTTATTTTATTTTTTGTTTGTTTGTTTGTTTTTTTCTTTCCTCATTCCCCATACCGGTTTGTATTTTCATCACCACTGGATCGTGTGTTTGCATATTTTTCATTTTCAGCTAAAAGTTTTTTTTTCTTTTCTATATTGAAGTTGAAGTTAAAGTCTGACTAATGCACCACGTTTTTGACAAGTATGTCTGCCTTAACACATGCCATATTGCCATTTACTAGCTAAGAGTAGGGTAGCTGTTATGTGGCTGCTGTATACTGTTTTCCTACGCTATGTTAATTTGATAAGTTATACTCAAGGTGCAAATAACCTACTCCATGTAGCTACTCTACTTGTCTAGGCCTCATTAGGCGCTGTTTCTTGATATGTTACCGAGCTAAACCACACATGCATGCACATGATATATGCTGTAGAATTGTATGACTTACTTGTACCATGACATACAATTCCTTGTTTCCAATTTATGCATATGCTCAGTAATACTGTTTACGTCCTATCACTGCCTGCAAGGGCTATGTTTAACACAAATTACCAGCATGGCGCTAAGAAGTCCTTGGTACCCCTTTTGTTGGCATACCTAAGCTAAGCCTTACTATATGTAGTGCCATGTTTTCAATCTATGCATGTGTTTATTTTCGTACTGCTTGTTATCCATATCCATGTTCTGGCACGCTGACAAAAGTATAACTTATATTGCGCTATTTTTGAGTCAATAAAACAAACTTTTTAAAACAAAAAAAAAATATTAGAGTAGGGAAAATGAAATCTACCAAATCACTAGATCCAGGCCAAAGGATTTTGGGGGGGAAATACCAGTGATTTGTTTTCAGCAGGCTTACTTTTGCTCTTTCTATGAGCATATCTGCACTAGGAAATACTTTAGTACCATATTTCGCCAAAAATAAATCCTAACAGAAAAATAAGCCCTAGCATGATTTTTCAGGATGCTCATATTATAATAAGCCAGAGTTCAGATCATACGCCAGATGGACCTATTAAGTACCTCTGTTGCAAGGGAATAATATTTTGACCCAGTGGCGTACCTACCGGGGTCGCACCTGCGACTGGTCCCATTACTCCAGGTGGCTCAGTTGCCCTGACAACTCCTGCGACTGTGGGCAGCCAGCTTGGTTTCAGGGCCGGTACACATGGAGTGTGGGGGAGGGCTAGTGGAGTGAGACACATGGAGGGGACTAGGGGATAGAGCCACATGTAGAGGGGAGAGAGCCACATACAGGTGGGGGGGCTAAGGGAGAGAGCTACATGGTGGGGCTGAATAAATGTAGATTGTTGTACATGAAAAAATAAAGACAAGCCCTAATGCGTCTTTTGGAGCAAAATTAATAGAAGACCAGGTCTTATTTTCGGGGAACTACGGTACCATAACTAAGGCAGGCAGCTGTGCAGTAGTACATACATTGACGTGCTCTATAATAACTCACGCATTTACACCAAACAGGATTTTGTAAGCATATTTGCAAGGAAGCAAATCTGAATCTGTGACTGAAGTCTTCAGAAATCTATTTGGTCAGTGGCTTTGTAGCTAAGGAATAAAATGTTTTCAAAAAGGTGAATGAAACTGATCATAAGTTTCTTGCAGACAGGAATCTCTCTGTGCTCCATGCCATGTCTTGGTCACTGTATCCTACTAATAAGAATTAAGTTATGCCAGGATTTAAACTTTCCACTAGCTGTAGGCGAGTAGAAATTGACTGTGAGTGTGCCATGGACCCTCCTGCTTGTAGTGACAAGTAACATTTAAGCATATCTAGTAGTATAGGATGTGAAATTTTGAACCCTGGTGCACATTTATCCTACCTGATATTACCCAGTATTTTATATGGGCAAAGTATTGTAGATGTGGCAAGGGGGTACACTTAGTAGTCCTACAAACTAATTTCACATATACTTCAAATAAACATGTGATGTTTTGGATTTTCTTTGGGTTGGTTGGAGGTTATTTCTGTCATGCCCTCGTACTATACAAAAAGTCTGCACAACCTAAAGAACACTATAGCGGCATGTGCATTAGAAAGGTAGGATTTACTTGCCTTAATTCCCCCATTGCAATGGCCTACCTGCACCTGCTCTCTCTGGCTGAAATCCTCAGTGCTGCCCCATAGGTAAGTATTAGGAGGCTAGTGTGCATGCGCCAATCAGCATCTTCTCCTCAGAGCAGGAATGGTGAACCTTCGGTCCTCCAGATGATGTGGACTACATCTCTCTTGATGCTTTGCCAGTATAGTGGCTGTATGGGAGGTGGAGAACCAAAGGTTCCCCATCCCTGCCTTAGATCCTCATTAAATCAATGATTGCAGGACCTTGACCTCATTATTTGGACAACCAGGAGAGGTGGACCTAGAGAGCAATTTTAAACACAACCTTTTCTCTGAATAGACAGTGTTTAAAATGCTAAGCCTACAGGCTGTTTGCCCTAAAACCACTAAATTAAGCTACAGTGGTTCTGGTGAGTGTAGTGTCCCTTTCACGACCTGCATAGAAAATAATAGCAGGAGCATTCAGAAAGGTATATGTTTCCGACATGAAGTAGCAGAATAAATAAAATGAGTTAATAATGTTATTGTGAGCCTGTCATGCCAGAGTGATGTTAATAGAGGTGAAGAATGCCTGTCTTATCATATTTCATTGTGTTAATGCATGGTTTTAACTGCAGCTGTCCAATTCTTAAAGTAGCTGAAGGATCATTAAACCCAAAGGTCAACAGTTTTTGTCCATTACTATATTTCTATTTTAAAAATCCATAAAGGTAGTTAAATTTGTACATTAACCTTTTCACTCCCTGGCCCACCCCATTCAACCTAGGTTAACTTTGACCGTTTAATTTTAAGTCACGTTTTACTTTCTCCTTTTTACAGCAGATTACTATGTTAATGATCCCAAGTGAAGAGGATTAAAGGGGTATACTCCAACTTCCATGGTGACTTTTGCTATTAGAAGTGGTCATAGCGGTAGGAGGTTGTATGTGAATCGCTTCTGCTTGAAATAAATACAAGTATATTGCCACATATGTCTTAGGTTGCCCAGAATTTGTTCAGTTCTATGCAAACAAATTTTGTTGTTTGGCCCTTGCTGCATGCTGGTGACGGACATAGTGCATTCCTCCATTTTTTTAAAGGATCACTATAGGGTCAGGAACACAAACATGTATTCCTGACCCTATAGTGTTAAAACCACCATCTAGCCCCACTGGAACCCTCATGCCTCCATAAATATAGCAAAATCTTACTGTATTCAAGCCAGAAGCTGTAAATCTGCATGCTGTTTGCCTTAAAAAAAACAAAAACAAAAAAAAAACATTCTGCTGACATCAGCAGAAGTGGTAGCCTGATCCAATCACAGTGAATTGAATCAATGAATCTGAGGAAAGTTCAGTGTCTGCATGCAGAGGGAGGAGACACTGAATGTTTGGATGCATTTTAGGCAGCCATGACCCAGGAAGGATCTCTAACAGCCGTCTGAGGAGTGGCCAGTGAAGTTATCACTAGGCTGTAATGTAAACACTGCAATTTCTCTGAAAGGACCGTGTTTACAGCAAAAAGCCTGACGGTAATGATTCTACTCACCAGGACAAATTCAATAAGCTGTAGTTGTTCTGGTGACTATAGTGTCCCTTTAACCCCTTAAGGACCAAACTTCTGGAATAAAAGGGAATCATGCCATGTCACACATGTCATGTGTCCTTAAGGGGTTAAATGTTTTTGTTTCCCCTCTCCATGTCCACCCCCCACTCCCTCTTCTCATTCGTTCAGAGCGTTCAAGGGGAAAACGGTCCAATCAAATGCTTCTATATGAGAATCATTTGATTAGACTGTGAAAAGGTGGCTGTGACATTGAATGTGGCATGGGAAACCACAAGGGGAGTTCCACCCTGTGCTAGAGAGTAAGTTTATTTTATAGTGTTATAACAGAGGGACCTAATCACTAATGCCAAATAGGGCAAAAGTAGGTCATACATATCTAAATGTACTTGTACTTAATGTAACAAAGATTTTTTCCAAAAATATTTATAACACGTTTTTATGTGGAGGGAATCTATTTAAATTTTTGTTAGGAAATGAATATCCACTAGTTTGCAAAATAACAATTATATTGTATTTAGATGTCTAATTAGCAAAATCTACATACCTGGTATTTGCCCAGGATATCAATGTTTCTAGATGCAAGGAAGATATATATATATATATTTTTTTTAATAAGATATTCCTTATTATTTTTAAATTACTAGATGACCGCCACTAGTAGATGTGGAAACTGCAAAATGTAAATCATATTGTTTATTGCATTAAAATCCATAATAAGCCTCATACTATTTGCAATACATACTGTATAGGGAAAAATAAACCTGTTGTTCAGCTTAGCTGCCTTTTTTTTTTTTTTTTTTTTAAATTGAAATGCTACAACACTGAGAGTTACCCTTTTTATACAAGGCAGGGAGAAAATGCATCTACAGGATCAATGATGATATTGGTAGGTACATAAGGGTGTTGTGAACGGACTAATGTGCAGCAGTGACTGCTCATTGCATATCCAAAATTTCCAGTGCCAGAGAAAACATATGTGATAATTGCACACATCCTGTTGTATTTTGTGTCTTTATTGTGAGATTCGTTCATCTCCTTCTCTACACCATGACAGTAGACAATGCTGTAAACTTGCTGTTTTTTAAGTAAACCTGTTTCCTTCTATTAGGGGAAACAAGAGTGGCTGAACAGAAAGATTGATGAATCAGCAGTAGGCCGAAAATTATCTGATCACAAGCTAAACCGCAGGTCAGATGCTGAATGGCTGCAGCTCAAACCTATATCCGGTGAGAACTTTATTTAAGTGACTCAGCTTGTGTACTTCATGTGTCCATTCAGCAGGAACCATTCTGGTTTTAGGGAAGAAACTTGATTGTGAAACTATTAAAGGGCTACTCCAATGTGCCTAGCCTGGTCTCTCTTATCCCCACTCACTGTCTATTCCTGCATTAACATACAAACATGTGGTGTACTCGCACCAGGATTGGATGAGAAATCATAGTTGTTCTTGGCCTTCTATGTCCTAATTATCATCTCCTTCCTACAATTCAGCTCATTGAAGTTGTCTTGGTGCACTGTCCCATGTCCCTTAACCCTGCAAAGGTAATTATTGCAATTTCTAATAAACTGCAATGGTTACCTATGTGGGTTAACTTAATCTCTAGTGGCTGTCTAGAGGGACTTCTGGGTAGTTGGGTGACTTTTGGGGGAGAGAGAGACACGCACAACGCAGGGTAGCACTATAGTAGTGCCAGAAAAAAAACGTTTTTCAGGCACTATATTTTCCATTTGATGTTGCAATTCTTTTGCACTACTTATTTTGCACCCATTTAAAAAAAAAAAAAAAAAAAAAAAACTTTACTTTTATATATACTTTTTATATTTTTGTGATTTTAGGCGTTGACGATTCTGTAGCATCTGAAGTTCAAAGGCTCAATGAAACTGAAATGACATATGTCGGGGGACTCACACAGTCTCCAAAGGCTTTTATCCCAGATGAAGAGATGCCACATACCAACAAGGATGGCTCTTATGATGACGATCATAGTCTAGATGGACATTGTGAACATAATCACGAAAAAATAGACCTACCGAAAAAACACCACCACAGCAAACACTCGCACCATTCACACGGTCACTGCCATTCTGGAAAAGATATGAAGGATACTGGGATTGCCAGCATAGCATGGATGGTGATCATGGGTGATGGAATGCACAATTTTAGCGACGGACTAGCAATAGGTAGGAATAATTAAGAAAAAATAAACCTTTTTTTAAGGAATTGCAAACTAATACAACTACTGAATTAAAGACCAGACGCTAAAAGTAAAAATTCCAGTTTGAGGGTTTTTTGTAACATTTGTGGTCTCTTTATTTCCAGGTGCCGCATTCAGTACTGGCTTGCCAGGTGGAATTAGCACATCCGTTGCTGTGTTTTGTCATGAGCTTCCCCATGAATTAGGTAAGTGACATTCACATTTGTTTTTCTGAATGCAGCACACAGTTATTTTTTCTAAATATAGCCTAATGCAGGATTTATTTATTATCTAGTCGTTTTTTTTTTGTTTTTTTTTAATGTCTGAATCCATTTCTGCCTGTGAAATTGTGAAAACCGTAAAGTTTAAAAACATTTTTTTCTTTAAAGAAGTTGACAAATATTGTAGCGATTAGGAGTCAGAGCTATTAATTTACCAGCCTTTTTGATTTGAAAACTGTGGTTGATATCCATGTTAAAGTCCTATGAAACAAAGATGTCAATAAATTCTAATGTTCCAGTATGGAGAGTCTTCAGGGAGAAAAATACATTAGAGACAATTCAAACAAGGTTATTCCTTAAACTCATTTTTCTAGTTTTTTTTTTTTTATGAATTTGACAGATTTGAGGTAAACATTCTGCAAATCTGCTGGGGGGGGGGGGTTGAATTTTCGGCCGGTTTTATACATTTTGAGCCACAATGGGATAGGCCCAAACATTCTGTACATCCCTAAGTCACAAACCGCTTTCTCTCCCCACACCCTGATTCCTTTCCTGCAAATTTCATCAAAACAAAACTTTAAGACCTTGCAATCCTAGCAACCTACTTCTCTACTCCTACCCTTACCTTTTGTGTCACTATACCCTACTCCTTCTAGCATGTGTGTCCAACTAGTCTGGTTACAAATACACGTTTGTTTGTCAGCCCATTGTACAGCACTGCGGAATTTGCTGGCGATATATTAATAATAATAATAATAATAATAATGAAGACTATCTTGCTAAGAAATACATTCAACTACAGGGAGTGTAGAATTATTAGGCAAGTTGTATTTTTGAGGATTAATTTTATTATTGAACAACAACCATGTTCTCAATGAACCCAAAAAACTCATTAATATCAAAGCTGAATATTTTTGGAAGTAGTTTTTAGTTTGTTTTTAGTTTTAGCTATTTTAGGGGGATATCTGTGTGTGCAGGTGACTATTACTGTGCATAATTATTAGGCAACTTAACAAAAAACAAATATATACCCATTTCATTTATTTATTTTTACCAGTGAAACCAATATAACATCTCAACATTCACAAATATACATTTCTGACATTCAAAAACAAAACAAAAACAAATCAGTGACCAATATAGCCACCTTTCTTTGCAAGGACACTCAAAAGCCTGCCATCCATGGATTCTGTCAGTGTTTTGATCTGTTCACCATCAACATTGCGTGCAGAAGCAACCACAGCCTCCCAGACACTGTTCAGAGAGGTGTACTGTTTTCCCTCCTTGTAAATCTCACATTTGATGATGGACCACAGGTTCTCAATGGGGTTCAGATCAGGTGAACAAGGAGGCCATGTCATTAGATTTTCTTCTTTTATACCCTTTCTTGCCAGCCACGCTGTGGAGTACTTGGACGCGTGTGATGGAGCATTGTCCTGCATGAAAATCATGTTTTTCTTGAAGGATGCAGACTTCTTCCTGTACCACTGCTTGAAGAAGGTGTCTTCCAGAAACTGGCAGTAGGACTGGCAGTTGAGCTTTACTCCATCCTCAACCCGAAAAGGCCCCACAAGCTCATCTTTGATGATACCAGCCCAAACCAGTACTCCACCTCCACCTTGCTGGCGTCTGAGTCGGACTGGAGCTCTCTGCCCTTTACCAATCCAGCCACGGGCCCATCCATCTGGCCCATCAAGACTCACTCTCATTTCATCAGTCCATAAAACCTTAGAAAAATCAGTCTTGAGATATTTCTTGGCCCAGTCTTGACGTTTCAGCTTGTGTGTCTTGTTCAGTGGTGGTCGTCTTTTAGCCTTTCTTACCTTGGCCATGTCTCTGAGTATTGCACACGTTGTGCTTTTGGGCACTCCAGTGATGTTGCAGCTCTGAAATATGGCCAAACTGGTGGCAAGTGGCATCTTGGCAGCTGCACGCTTGACTTTTCTCAGTTCATGGGCAGTTATTTTGCGCCTTGGTGTTTCCACACGCTTCTTGCGACCCTGTTGACTATTTTGAATGAAACGCTTGATTGTTCGATGATCGCGCTTCAGAAGCTTTGCAATTTTAAGAGTGCTGCATCCCTCTGCAAGATATCTCACTATTTTTGACTTTTCTGAGCCTGTCAAGTCCTTCTTTTGACCCATTTTGCCAAAGGAAAGGAAGTTGCCTAATAATTATGCACACCTGATATAGGGTGTTGATGTCATTAGACCACACCCCTTCTCATTACAGAGATGCACATCACCTAATATGCTTAATTGGTAGTAGGCTTTCGAGCCTATACAGCTTAGAGTAAGACAACATGCATAAAGAGGATGATGTGGTCAAAATACTCATTTGCCTAATAATTCTGCACTCCCTGTATATTTGCCACTAAATTATCTAAAAGGTTTTTTTTGTGTGTGAAATGGTAATCATGGTAACTCGCTGATGGTAACTGTCTTTCCAATTTTTGTTTAAAATAGACCAAATATAAACATTCTTCAAGTCATTAAAAGTGTGTTTAAAGCACGCACGCACGCACGTAAAGTGAACTTGCTATAGAACATACAAGTTAGAATAGAATGAAAGTGGGCCTGCTACCTCACAGTATTTTTAATATCAATACTTATCCCTCCATTTAACAAATATGTATTTATAGAAATGTAATGTAATTTGTAGAAACCCACACTTTTTTTATACTGCAGCTGGGTGCCAGATCTCTGCTCCTGGTTCGTCATTGTTATAAGCTTTTGTATCTGGCAGTCGGCATAGAGAAAGCATACTGAAAAGAGAAGAACCCTCTCCCAGGTTCTTCTGCGCTCTATTACAAATTTGACAGCAGAGGCTGTACGTCTGTGTCGCATGGTGGTGTTTGAGCAAGGGGCAGATTGTAGGTATATAACTACTCCTAATGCGATCAGATATTTGATTAGAAAAAATATATAGGTGTTGGCTTGGGAGCTTTAAACTTTAAAAACTCTTCCACCTGCCAGTTGCTCTTAAAGGACCACTCTAGTGCCAGGAAAACATACTCGTTTTCCTGGCACTAGAGTGCCCTGAGGGTGCCCCCACCCTCAGGGACCCACTCCCGCCGGGCTCTGGGGGGAGGAAGGGGTTAAACTTACCTCTTTCTCCAGCGCCGGGCGGGGAGCTTTCCTCCTCCTCCTCTTCTTCCTCGCGACGTCATCGGCTGAATGCGCATGCGCGGCAGGAGCCGCGCTCGCATTCAGCCGGTCGCATAGGAAAGCATTCATAATGCTTTCCTATGGACGCTTGCGTGCTCTCACTGTGATTTTCACAGTGAGAAGCACGCAAGCGCCTCTAGCAGCTGTCAATGAGACAGCCACTAGAGGCTCTGGAGGCGGGCTTAACCCTCAGTATAAACATAGCAGTTTCTCTGAAACTGCTATGTTTATAAAAAAAAATGGGTAAAAGCTAGCTGGACCTGGCACCCAGACCACTTCATTAAGCTGAAGTGGTCTGGGTGCCTAGAGTGGTCCTTTAAGTACACAAATCTGCCTAGCAAGTATCAAGTGATTTGTGATATCTGGCTCACATGCATGTTTGTTTTCATTGTCCAAAACGTTATCAGTTTCTATCTGCTCAATGATGTTGCAGGTTTTGGGTGAACACAAGTCCCTCTAGCTGTGATACATTGAAGAGTCCCTCATGTTTGGTTAGTTAGCAAACATAAGTTTTGTGTATGTGACTGGCATTGGCAGGGCAGAGAGTTAGTCTGAGCCCCTGCAGCATATTCAGATTGGGCATACAAGAAGAAATGCCTTTTAGATGAAAGAGTGCCGCATAAACAGTAAGTCTTTTAATTAAAATGTGCTTCCCTTTAACATAGATTATGCCGAAGTATCAAACTACTCTGTTTAAGATTACATTTAACTACACTCAAATATTCTTTAATTCTTTATGCCAAAACGCACATAGGGCTTGTCTTTTTTGTGTAATTTTTTTTTTTTTTTTTTTACTTTGGGTAGCACTTCTCTTATCTAGTATTTTAGTAGTATGATTTTGATTCTTTCTTTAGTGTGGACTATTTTCTTTGGTATGTAGGCAAAGCAATGTGGTTAGCCGAGATAATGTGTGCTTTTATTAGGTCTAGCAGGACTGTAGCCATTTGTTGTACAGGGTTCCCCGCAGCCTTTTTGAGCTTTTAGTTGCTTGTGTAGGCACACATGTTTGTAGATGTGCCAAGGTATTGCTAGGTGGACCCTAGGTTGCAGTATTTTTTTCCTTGGTTTATAGGGGATATTGTAGGGGTAATCACTATAGTAATACCTTTATTTTAAGGATGGAAGGATGTTTATAATTATTCAAAAGGCTGAGTATATGCATATTGTTCGGAATGTACACTGTATGGAACTTGGAGTCCTGTAGGTTGTTTTTGGTTAAAACAAAGCAGGAATGTTCTCTCGTATAACTCCGTTTAGACATATTACTTTTCCCCCTACAATTTACTAATATTTAGTGAAAATTGATCTGTGCAGAAAGGTGCTTTAAATATTATTCAGGAAACACCGGTATCACAGCTGCTACTACACTGATGTGGTTCTCTCTCTCGCCCACCAAAATTCTATATAAATTACAAATAGGTGTTGGGGGTAGACTCCACCACCTATCCATGAAGTGGAGCGCTAAATAAAATATGACCCTTACCCTTATAAAAGCATCAGGATATCTGTAGATCTGTACTTTCTCGCCTTAACGTCAGGGCACACAGGAGCAGAACTGGAAGAAAATGGCAGTGCCCATGAGGGACAGATTCATGTAAGTTAAACTCTCCTTTGCTGGGCAGCTGGCCTCAAATTGAGAGCATTAGTACATTCCTTTAATAGTATGTCATTTAATTTTGATATCAGATCTGTTGCAGTAGGCTCACTGTGGGCTCACTGTGTGGGAAATTGAAGGAGGGTATGGATGCATATGCCTCTTGTGCAACTACTGTAGCTATGCCTTGGCTCTGTGGTTTTCTGTTAAAAAGTACCACCAGCCTTCATACCACTGGAATTAAAAGGTGCCATGTGATTTGAGTACAGACTGTCGGTTCGAACTAGTTACGGCAACCGAAATCCTTCCAATCACCCCTTGTTCATCTCCACTATCTTCCATATACAAATCAAAATACCTGCACAATAACTGGTTGTTTAAATAACTCCGAGCATTAAAAAGCGATAAAGCCATTTTATATGTGTAAATTTTGAAGGCCACGCAATTGGGACTTTTTCAGTGTAATGCATTGTGCGTGCACATGACATTAAGCCTCACGTTAAAACTGCGGAACACTTAACAAAGCTCATTAGTGTTCCGTGTAAACTGTGAAAACCTCCCTGGGCTGATGTCTGTGACCATGAGTGATGTAAGTTTCACAAGCTTACAATGTCTCAAGTCACAAAGTTGTTTACAATCTGCAGGTTTGAGACCTCTAGTTTGGATTGTGGTATCATACTTTATATTTTAATCATTTGCATCTTTTCTGTCTGTGTTTTGTTTGCAATTGTATCCATAAGTTACTTGACTATTTGCACTAATCACTAAACAAGCGACATTCCCTTTTGTGCCATTTGTGTTTGAATACTGTTTGTTAATAAAATCAGTATTTGTTGATTCATGAAATCTTTTGCTCCTCTAGGTGATTTTGCAGTACTTCTCAAAGCTGGCATGACGGTAAATCAAGCAATAGTGTATAATCTCCTTTCTGCAATGATGGCCTATGTAGGCATGCTGATTGGCATAGCAGTTGGACAATATGCCGATAATATCACCCTTTGGATATTTGCCATTACAGCTGGCATGTTTCTGTATGTGGCTCTAGTAGACATGGTAAGATTATGCAGCTATAATAGATTTTACTTCATAAAAGGTGGCGTGTGTCTTTCATTCCTATCTCTCTCTGTTGTGCAATTTTTGTGTTGTCTTCATCTTAACGTTTAGTATAATAAGCATATCCGTGTGTTGTGTGTTTTGTTTTTTCCTTCCCCCTCATTCATAGGATGATCTAATTTTGTCCATTTGTTTTCTTAGCTCCCAGAAATGTTGCACGGTGATGCTGAAAGTGAACATTGTCCTATAGGACACTTTACTCTGCAGAATTTAGGACTTCTCTTTGGCTTTGCCATAATGCTGGTCATTGCGCTGTACGAAGATAAGCTTGTGTTTGACATCCAGTTTTGACACGGTACTCACAGTGGTTCATGTGTAAGGTGTCTTTGCCTGCCTGCTTTGTATGGACATCATTCAAATGATACAGAACATGCTTGCATCATTTCCAAACAAAAGAAATCCCTCCTAAATTCATTTGTAAACGACCTGCCATTGGGTACAGTCAACCTGTGGGATCAATATGAAGTAATTACTGTGATGTTTGTTTACTTGGCAGTGTTTGTGAAACGTTAAATCTTGGCTCACTACATACGAGTGTTTAATAAATCTGTGTCTAATATACACAGGATTCAAAATTGCACTATTCCATGGCAAATCAGAACATGATGGCAAGAGTCAATCTTGTAGAACTATTCTAGGTGTAAAATATATTAACATGAAATTCATCTCTAACAAAATGACGGCTAAGTCACCCACTTCTTTGTTTACTTGGTTACCAAGTCTGAACCTTTTATATCTATGAAGGCTCATAGTTCTGGGTTAGAGGGCTTCACAGATTTGATTTCAAATTGTTTTTATGTGGGCTTTTTTTTTGTTTGTTTAAATTTGCTATGCTTCTAATTTTTATTTAGGGTTTTTTTTTTAGTTTACATATACCGGTACATCTTCTACCTAGTAGACTAATAACATAGTAGAATAATATTTGCCCTGAATTGGGAGCTAAGGCCGTGAGCACATGAAAACATGCTATTCTTTTTCCGTTACTGACATGTACAGGAGTACGTTTTGTTTGTAATTAAAGAATGTTTTATTCAGAGGCATAGCAAATTGTAAGGCAGCTTTGTCTTCCTATATTACAGAAACCGCTATTGGGCAAAAGGTAGAGGTCATTACAGAAACCGTTATTGTCATGTGTTTTTAGCACATTCCATAAATTACACATGTGGCTTATGAATATTTCATTGTTTGCAAGATTTCCCTTTCATTATGGTATAGAAATATGCTACTGTCCTCAATACAAATAATCCTGATTGCCTTCTGCCAAAAATCCTTTAAAAGACTATCTGAACATTTAACAACAGAAATTGCGGTGACTGAGCTGTACATTTTTTAAGGCAAGAATATTTCCCTCTAATCTGTGAATCACTCTTTGACATGGAGGTGCATAAGATGTGTTGTGTTCAGACAAAATGTTAGCCAAATTTGGAGAAAAAAACAAACTGTCAACTTGTTTCAAATAGCTAAATATTTTTATTTTGATCTTGCAGATGGTCACCCAATATTAAAAACCTCAATTATACCATTTGGTTTTTTTCTTAAATCAATGATTACTAAACATTACTATCAATTTTTTTGAAAGTGTCCCTGATAAAACAACTTTTTTTTAAGGGGTGGGGGGTTATTTACGTGTTAAGAAATGTAATATTAAAAATGAATTTGCTTTGGATTCCTTAAAGGAACACTCCGGGCACCAGAACAGTAGTGGTTATGATGCCAGGAGTAAACTGCCTTCCCTGTTGTAAGTAGTCAACAAGGTTTTAAAACCATTTTGCTTCTCAGCTGGAATCCATCAGACGGAGCTCCTTAGCTGCAAAACCTCAACCACAGAGCGTAAAGCTCCTGCTTATTTCCAGTCATTAACTCTCCTGCCAGCTCTCAGGCTGAAATAGGGGAGGTGGGGTCCAATGGACTCAAGGTAAGAAGTCAAACCATTCTTACATTGCGGGAAAGGGGAATCAGGGCATTCTGGGCACCATAACCACTGCAGTGTGCTGTTGTAGTTTTGGTGCTTGGAAAGTTCCTTTAACAGAATCATGAATTACAACTCAAATGTTATAATGGTTTCTTTTTTAAGTGTCCTTAATTACTGACCGGGATTTGAACCTTATTCATATTACAGTTTCAATGCATTTGTGAGTGTTTTGCTTTAATTGAATGGATAATTGATATGGCTTGCAACTGAAAAAGTGCCACCCACCATGGTTTCTTCTGGTTTCTTATTGAGGCCTTTTAGCTGAAAGTATGGGGAATGGACACTGGTCTGGACCAGAATTTCAGTTGCATTTCAGAATAATTTTATATCGAAAGTTGAGTAGCAAGATGAAAGGAAGCTCTTAAAGGGACACTATAGGCACCAGAACAACTACAGCTTAATAATAATTATATGCAGGTATTCTTATGCAAACACGACCTTTTCAGAGAAAAGGCAGTGTTTACATTGCCCCTAGGGACACCTCCAAGTGGCCACTCCTCAGGTGGCCACTGGAGGTGTTTCCTGGCTCAGTGCCCATTTAGTGTCTCCACGCTCTGCATGGGGACGCTGAATTTTCCTCATAGAGATGCATTGATTCAATGCATCTCTATGAGGAGGTGCTGATTGGCCAAAACTGTTTAGCCCTGCCCCCTTGTAAATTTTTTGCAATTCTGATGTCACCAAGGGGGAGGGCCAGCGCCGGTGGACCCGCGCAGTGCTGGAAATAAGGAGTGTTATGGGGGGGGGGGGAGACACAAGCCACCTAAATGTTGGGTTAAACACTATAGGGTTAGGAATACATGTTTGTGTTCCTGACCCCATAGTGTTCCTTTAAATATAGTTCTGCCGTCACCTGATCTAAAACAGGCATAGGCAACCTTCGGCACTCCAGATGTTGTGGACTACACCTCCCATGATGCTTTGTCAGCATTATGGGTGTCAGAGCATTATGGGGGATGTAGTCCACAACATCTAGAGTGCTGAAGGTTGCCTACCCCTGATCTAAAAGCTCCACAACACCTGATCACCGTCATCACCTGATCACTGTCTCTTAATTTCATTTGTATTGCACCATCACATAATTTGTAGAAGGAAAGGAAAAAGAAAAACACGCCTTGATGTTGAACTAGTTTCTCTTCAATGACCTCAAAATTCTAAATATAGGCATCATTTTTCAAGTAGCAGGACACAGTGTTGCCCTAGTTTGGCACAGATATATATGCTTGTGCTGCTGCTAGCCTTCCCCCCAATTAAAAATAGATTTATACCTGGTACGCACAGTCCTCTTTTCCTTAACTTAAATGAAATTGACCTGCTATAAATTATCAGCAAACATGTCTGGCTTTACAATTTCAGGGTGACTAAAAATTGCTTGAAATTGTTTTGGATTGAAGGATTTTGCAATCACAAAGATCATTTTTGACAATTGTTTTTTTTTAACGAATGCATTTTTATAAATCTTAAACATTTTCTACATGGTGCTAATATGAACTACCAATGCTATTGGTATTAACTTATCAGAGTATTTTTATTTTTTTATCAGCATTTTGTTTTGTGAAATTTTATTCTATTTTTTTCCCCACAACTGCAAATCTTCAGAAAACATTGTATTTGCACTCCACACAAAATATTTTGATTTGTCTTAAATAAGATCCAGTCAAAACATTAAATAAAGATTTATATTAAATGAAAACATAGCCTATTCAATTGAAACATGTTTGCAAACGTAGCTACACAATAGGTTGCTTGTACAACTTTGACTCATGCACGTCTGTATATTGCTATTCCTAGTTGTGGAATGTATTCGGCATGGACTGAAGAGGTCTAGAACATGTACTTGTGGAGTATCCAATCCTAATACTATTATTCCTGTTATCGCTGCCATTTTGGGTCATAACTGTCCTGTGGAACATTTGTACAGTTGCCTAACATATCTGATGTAATTCTGCTTACAATCTGGATACAAATTTAATCAAACAAACCAACCTTAAAAGGCCACTATGAGCATCATAAACCGCTATGTTTGTTATCATACCAGTATGTGTAGTTAAACCATAGTGTGCAAAAGGGTTTTAGAACAGTTTGACACTGATTTGGTGGCCTGCAGCTCTGGCTGCTCATTAGAGATGTTCCTAAAATGTAAGTTGCCCCCCTGCATTAACAAAGTCAATTCTGTACTTCTTTATTTAGAATTCTTTTGGCTGAGCACAACTGCTGATATTCTCAGACAATGAATTTTCCTCAAATTTAAGACAAAATTGATATCCGTAATGTATCTCTGAGGGCCTGGAAAGCAGATTCCTATGTGACCCGTGATAAATGTTAATCTGTTTGAAGACAGTTTGACACACAACCATTGAAAGGTACCGGGGGACTCTTGGCACCCCTAGCAATATAGTGGGTAAGATTGATTATGATGCTTAAAGTGCCCCTTTAACCAGTCTGTTTCTATTGATTCATTTATTTGCTATAGTATACTAGTTGCTAGCAAACTTATAATTATCTGAGTGTATGAATAGTCACCATCAAAACCGTTATTGGTAGCATCTGTGGTTTTTAGCCCAAATCTTATGACCTAATGGTACTTTATAGTATGCGTTTTAAGTAAATCAATTAAAGATATTAAACGCAAACTGTGATCAGTGAGTATTCATTTTGTCACACCAAATGTTTTTGTACCTCAATTTTATGGCTACGTGACTTGTTAATGAACTTCAGAAACATTGAGTGTGCCAAGCCATCAATAACCTACGAACACTAGTTTTGACAAGCCTGTTGGTGTTTTTACTTTGGCCTTTATTTGACCAAGGATATTATTTTTGTATTTTTGATAAATTGCTGTTCTGAGGAGCCTCTGTGTTTATCCCAAGCATTCTAATAGGATATGAGCAAATGTATACAATTTTTTATCTTTTTCATATTTTTTTGTTATTGTGTACATATTTTTTTTTTCTGTGTGGTACATCAGATTGACTGTTATATTTGACTAGAAGTTGTTAGTGTTGTTTCAGAACCTGCGGTATGTATTTTTTTGTTTTTATTTTCCGTTTCTAAAATGTGGGACATTATATGGTTTATGTATTTCTAATTAAATTGGCTTTGATAAATCGTTTTCATTAATTTGAGTGCTCCACAGTACACATTTTATATTTTAAAATAAGGGCTTAGGTATGTGTTGTTTTTTTTTTGTTTTTTTTTATATTACAACATCTAAAGTAAATTCCTAGGAATTTGGACAATATTCTGGCTTTTAGACCAATAGAATCCTACTGAATTGACAGTTGGCCTGAAATATCATATAAAAAAATTACTTAAACTTAATTGAAAACTCTCTTGGGCCGTTTTTAACCATGACCTTGATTAATAAGACAAGTTTGCCCCACTACAAAACCCCAAAATGTATAAATTGTATTACCACCACTCTAGGAGTAAATGCTCTCTCTCCTGTTAAAGGAACACTATAGTCACCTAAACAACTTTAGTTTAATGAAGACATTATAGTGTATAGATAATGTCTTTCAGGTTGTACTGCTCAATTCACTGCCATTTAGGAGTTAAATCACGTTGTTTCTGTCTATGCTACCCTCGCCACACCTCCCCTGGCTATAATTGACACAGCCTGCACGAAAAAAAAAAAACTGTTTCACTTTCAATCAGATGTAATTTACCTTACACATTGTATCTCTTGCTCTGTAAATTGAACTTTAATCACATACAGGAGGCTCTTGCAGGGTCTAGCAAGCTATTAACATAGCAGGGGATAAGAAAATCTAAGTAAAACAGAACTTGCAATAAAGGAAGGATACACTTTAGATGACTTTTTACAGGAAGTGTTTAAGGCTGTGCAAGTCACATGCTGGGAGGTGTGACTAGGGTTCATAAATAAAGTGATTTAGCTCCTAGATGGCAGAGAATTGAGCAGTGAGGCTGCACGGGCATGATCTATACACCAACACTGCTTCCTTAAGCTAAAGTTTTTTTTGGCGACTATAATGTCCCTTTAAAGCAACACTCCATGCACCATAACCACTAGTTGTTTTTGTGCCAGGGGTGCCCTTTAAATGAGAGAGTGCCACTTTAAAACGAGTGAGCATTTTTCTAAAGCAAAATGTATGCTCATCTGTGATTGTGGAATTAGTTGTAACAAATCAGATTAAAACGGGATTTTATGTTTCATTGTGAGACAGACCTTGCCACATTTCAACCCAATGATCTATTCAATTAATTGGGATGTTGTCTTTTGTTTGCTTGTAGTTAGATGAAGAAAGCATTACACTGTAGATGCCAAATAATCTAAAGTAATGTAATCTCAAAAAAGGCTTACATTTGCTAGTAGTACATTTGCTTGTACAACATTTGCTATGCTGTTATATTGTAAGAAATGTAAAGATACAGAAGATTATTAAATCTTGTTTAGTGCGCTATTTTATAACATTTTGTTTCTTTCTATTTTTGCTACTGAAAAACATGGGTGCACCATGGATCTTCTTCCTTTTGATTTTTTTTATTACATATAAACATTGAAAGAACATTGCATATAATATTCTGATATAGCTAGATGTAGTTGCTTAGTGAATGTTGGTATATCTAGCTATTCCTGCAAACGTTGGGCATGTTTAGCATTCTGCATATAAAATCACTATCTAAAGGTCAGCTGCTGGTTATGGGTTTGTTTGTTTTCGGTCTTTTAATTCTTAATAGATTATTTAATTTACAAATCTTAATTTGCAACATCAGGCAAATTATCTAACGCTTGCTAACAATGCGGTACTCACGGCAGTGATGGAGAAAATGCAGAGTTAGCACAAGCCCGTGCAGAATCTCTATTAGGTGCTCAAGTGGCATGGGGTGATGAAATCAATCCAGTGTGTAAGTGTGCAACTGAGGATAGTTTGTTGTTTTTTTGCATTTCCCTCTTTGATTTTATTTATTTATTTATCTTACCTCCGCTGCTTTGCTTACCCTGATAAATGCTGTAATACAAGTATGAAGGAGCGAGGAAGTGTCACTTCTCTTGAAGTGACAGTTCAAGTTACTCTACAAACATGATGGGGAATCCATTCTGCCAAAATTTAAGATCTAAGGTAGTTTTACTTCCCAAAAAACAAACTTGTGAATCTTGTTCTCCAGCAATGGATAGACAGACACAATTGAGGGCAAATAATATTTAATTTTAGGCAAGTGGAATACAAATAATATTGTCTTTAAACGAATAATGTACAGATGATATTTGGAAAAAGTACATGCAACGAAACCTGTTGAAGCAGCCTACAACAATGCGGTTTAATGTTTTGAGTGTACTTTTAAATAAAAATCGGTTTCTAGAGCATTTTATTTGAATATTTCTGAAACTATGTTTACAGCAGGGCAGGGTTAATCCTAGATGGACCTGGCACCCAGACCACTTCATTAAGCTATAGTGGTCCTTTAACTTTTAACAGGCATCAATTTTTAAAGCAAAACTGCTCTGATTTTTAAAGGAACATAAATGGGGTTATTATAAAATGTTCTTCTTCCAGTGTCCACTACCAGCAAGATATGCAATGACAAGCTCACTCTCACTGCAGTGTCCACTTAGTCTAAAGTTGTCTGATTTTTCCTAACTCCTTTGAGAAACAATTCTCACAGACCCCTTTTGAATGTGCAACTTGTCCTGCGTTTATGGGAGCTATGCTTGAGGACTTCTAGCGTTACCGTAATCCCCATAGGAATGCATTAAATAATTCCTACGGGGAAATCCTAATGAGAGTGCAGCCATTGCCGCGCATGCGCATTAAGTCTCCACGTTGTCGGGGGAGGAGCTGAGCCAGCGCCGAGGGACATCGGCGCTGCACCCAGGTAAGTGACAGAAGGGGTTATTAACCCCTTCTGCACCACAGGGGTGTGCCTTGACAAAGGGGGAAGCTATAGTTCCAGGAAAATTAGTTTGTTTTCCTGGCACTATAGATTCCCTATAAGAAGTACTCTCGCTTTTTGAATATATAATCTTTGACACTCATATTGACTGCATTGGAATTTCATAGTCTTATGACCTTAATTGCATTGAAACTTTAAAGTGGGGACTACTCTCTCATGGCTAAAGTCTGAGATTGACAAGTGGTCGAGCTTCAACTGTTAACTTTAGTCAATTTTCACTGAAGAGAGATGATTCCAGCACTTGCGAGGAAGAGCTTTAAAGGGACACTATAGTCACCCAGACCACTTCAGCTCAATGAAGTGGTTGGGGTGCCAGGTCCCCCAGGTTTTAACCCTTCAGAAGTAAACATTGTTTACATTGCAGGGTTAATCCAGCCTCTAGTGGCTGTCTTCCTGAAATGCTTTTCTATGGACTGTTTGAATGCGTGCGCACGGCTCTTGCTGCGCATGTGCATTCCGCTCCACTCGGGAGCTGACGTTGGCGGGGGAGGAGAGATCACCAGTGCCGAGCGAGTCCGGCGCAGGATAAAGGTAAGTGGCTGAAGGGATTTTAACACTATAGTGATCCTTTAAGTAAGCATAGCTTCACCACTAGGCCAACACACGTAAGAATGTAAAAAACGCCCAATTGTGACAGAACTGCTTTACTCCCTTGGTCTAACCTTGTAAAATGGTTAAAAAGCCTTTGTTGCCCTGGACAGAACCAAAAAAGTCCATGGTAGTTAACAGGTGTGGTCACACATGAAATGTTCCAACACCATGTAAACACTATAACTACATAGAATTTCTAACAGCCTGCCAAGTTGCTAGATATGTACTGCATTGTGTTCAAGTACATGCGGTGTGAATGCCAATTTTCTATAGGCACTAACTGTAATTGGGTCTGTTATAGTGCTATATACACACCTATCAGTAATCGTAAAAATGGGAATTAGCCTTAGTATGGGAGAAACTCATTTTGTGCGATTATTAGTTTTAATAGACCAGAGTCGAATTATTTTCTTATTGTGAAATCTTTAGAATGCACATGATCATATATGTAATGCATAATAATCAAAAACCAGAGACCCTCATTTGAAGTTCATGCTTTGCATTACATGTTCAGGTTTTGCAATGAGCTACGCCATTCATAGCTCTCACAATTTTCACACATCTCACAAACCCTGGTTAGGAAGATGTTTTGTGTGGGTTTCTGTATTCTGTAGTTATTTTATTACTGAAAATACATTCCTGAAACTGATGCTTTTCATGAATAGAGCTCGACATGGCTTGTGCAAAGCAGCAGCACATGCTTTATCATTGAAACCG
This sequence comes from Pelobates fuscus, assembly GCF_036172605.1. NCBI lineage: Eukaryota > Metazoa > Chordata > Amphibia > Anura > Pelobatidae > Pelobates > Pelobates fuscus. Next base: position 92,800,234 of record NC_086324.1, on the reverse strand, counting down.
GAGTGAGCCTTTCAGAGGTAGTGGGATTTCGTAGCTGTTCATATGGCATTCAACACCATAAAAGTAATTGTACAGGCAGAAGAGCTGGCATTCTGTACTCACAAGCAATAGAATGCCAGCTGCTTTTGTGCTTGTAATGTCCCTTTCAATAGCTGGAGTGGTAACTTTTTATATTTTATTTTATTTAAAAAGCTAATCTTGCTTATTATCGTATTTACCAGGCAGTAGGATTAGTTTGTAAACTTGTAAATAAACATTATATTTTCTGCAAAACTTAGATTACACCGTTCTGTCTAGCCATCCACTTTTATCAGCATTTATTCACTGATATTTCAGATTTCTAGGTTCTGAACTGGTACATCTTTCAGGTTATTGATCTTTGCTTCAAGAAATAGACATCACAACGAATATTGGGGTACGCAAGACCTCTGAGATATGTGGTGCTCAATGGTTAATTTTGTTTACAAGTATTTGTGTGGTCAACATTAACTTAAATACCTGCTGCTACACTTTTTTCATCAGTATTTCAATGTAATAGATTCCGAGGATTTGATGATTACCGACAATCTAGGTTTTCATTATATGTACTGAACTTTAACATTACATGAAGCTTGAAGTAAGCGTGTTCCTGGAACTTCATAGGGGTATATTATTGCTACCAGTTTTACAGCATTGTCACTGTGTGACGTCTAATGGCAATGCATTAAAACTCGCATTGCAACCCGTTTGACTCATGACAAATGTGTTTTTCCTTTACCAACAAGTCTGTAAATGTGATTATGGTCTGTGATTTAAGCAGCTCCTGCTCAGTCTTAAAACTGTGTTTTCTTGTTCAACTTAAAATCATTTGTTGGAATGTTAAAATCAACAGTTTTGTTTTAATGTCAGCTGCTCTCATTTTGTGTACATGTTCATTCTGAAAATTCCAAAAAACAATAAAATCTGGAAAGCGCACTACGTATGCAGTTTTATTTCTCAGTTTGGGCATTTCTTATAAAGATTTGTTTATACGATACTTGGGAATTAAAAATAATGACTGGCCAATACATAACTTTTTTAATATAATTTTTAATTACAACAAACTATTCTTCAACAATTTTGATCAACAAAGAAAAAAATGTCTGAATCAAACCATATACAACAAATTATAGCAACTGTCATAGGCAACCTACGCATAATGTGTAACGAATGCCACTGACTAAGTAACAAACATATGTTTTATGCATTTAGCTGGCATAGTAATGCTACACCTCTTCCAATCCAGTGTTCTGGAGATTTGTCAGACAGGAGAGTCATTGCAATAACAAAGTTTGTAGAGTGTCCAGTAGTAGATAAGGTCCCTCTTCTTTCACTGGTTTTATAAACGGGTGCCAAATAACACGGTCTCTGTGGAATGTCTGATCTCTTACAAGGCTTCAGCCACATCTGTAGGATAGAGCGATAATTACAAGAAGAGTGTGAATATGGAATGTACTGGCACATTGTTTTTTTTAAAATTACTGATTTATTGCCTGCTGGACGTGTTTCCTGCTCCACTCTAATCTGTTCACTATAAGGATGCATAATGGAGGTTATGAAAAGATGATCAGTGCATAATAGAAAAGTGTCGCTACTCCATGTGCAATATGAATACAGTTTTGCACTGCATACTACACTAGAAGGGACTGCACTTCTCCTTTTTTTCAAATGCTATGTCCATAATCACGAGGAGGAGGAGGAATACATTCATGCAATACTGGACAAATTAATCATCTAAATGAGAAGCTGTTAAAGGGACACTATATAGTCACCCAGACCACTTCACCTCAATGAAGTGGTCTGGGTGCCAGGTCCCCCTGGTTTAAACCCTTCAGATGTAAACATAGCAGTTTCAGAGAAACTGCTCTGTTTACATTGCAGGGTTAATCCAGTCTCTAGTGGCTGTCTTCCTGACAGCCGCTAGAGGCTCTTGTGCGACGCTGGATGCGAAAATCGCATTCAGTGTGCAGAACGTCTATAGGAAAGCATTGAGAAATGCTTTCCTATGGACTGCTTGAATGCGCGCGTGGCTTTTGCCACGCATGCGCATTCCGCTCCACTCGGGAGGCGACGGAGGGGGAGGAGAGGTTACCAGCGCCGAGGCAGCCCGGCGCTGGATTAAAGTAACTGAAGGATTTTTAACCCCTTTCAGCGCCATGGGAGGGGGGCCCTGAGGGTGGGAGGACCTATGGGTTGTATAGTGTCAGGAAAATGAGTTTGTTTTCCTGACACTATAGTGATCCTTTAACCCCTTAAGGACACATGACATGTGTGACATGTCATGATTCCCTTTTATTCCAGAAGTTTGGTCCTTAAGGGGTTAATGGAGCAGATATAACCATATCCATGCAAAAGCATGTGAAGGGTCATTTAATTTGAAGGAAAGTATGAAAAACCGCTTTCCACATATCTACAGGTTTTATCCAGAAACATTTAGGTTCTAACTTTGTGGGGGGGAAGGGGTTTGTGTGTTTTTTTTGTTTTGTAGACGGGCACTAATCACTATAGCCACTTCATCTCACTGAAGTAGTTATGGTGCCCAGAGAACAACTTAAGCAGTTTTAAAGTGGTATAGCTGTGAACAAGGGTCCTTGGATGCCCACAATGCCTACCCGATCTGCAGCATTAGCCTGAGCAATAAGCTGAGAGTCCACTAAACGCTCTGAGCCTATTACTGCCCAGTGTCCTGATAAGGCATTTTGTTCCTGAAAAACACAGATGTATATATACAAACATAGGGTGATATTGCATGGACATCATTTATAATCTTTTTACATAATTGCCCTCACAAACATGAATTTGATTGCAGTTACATCATCCAGTAATAGGTATGAGGTTTATTGTCCCTCTCAATTCATATGGACATATAGGAATAAAAAAAGAAAAACAGACACATAGTGCCTATCTTATGAAATCAGCAATTTAATATAAATACACATACGAAATCTAGATTAGTATATGCATATAACCACTCCCGCTTGGGACAGGAATCTCTAAACTTAAATTCTCCAGGTATTCCATTGGTGAAAATCGGCATTCAAATAAAAATAGCAAAATCCCTATAAAATATAAATAAAACCGAACAGCCCTATGCGTTTCATTCAATTGCTTGCTCCTCTTCAGGACCATTCAGCTTTAATTGCTTTAAAAATACAATATAGTGCACTAAATGTCTTTGCCGTCTTTTAAAACCCTCAGGCTCCTCCTGCGAATAGCCATCAGCCGATGTGGAAGTCTTGTGTTCCTAACGATGTGTCCCAAGCCTTTATTTCAACACATCTTCTGTTTTCATTGCTTTGTTCATTCTTGTGCTTGCATTCCACTTATCACATGCTGTCCAAATGTTATAGTAAAACTCAAACAAATCAGGTCAAACAAAGTTTATGCGTAAAATCCATTGACAAATGGTTAATATTTTAAGACCTGATGGGAAGGACTACACGGAAACAAAATGTAACCCTCTATATTAAAAATGGTATGTAAAAACGAAGCAAATAAACAACAATAATTTGAAAACCATATACAGCTATATAAACAAAAAAATAAGCTTATAAGAATATGGAAATTAAGTTGCATAGTTTGAAGTATATGTATCCAAAAACCTATTCTCCTGTTTCATTATGAAATCACCACCTCTGTCATCAAGTTACGTAAACCTGGTTTTAACTCTCCGTTCCGTCCTTTCCACATACTGTGCTCCACTTTCACAAGTTAGTAGATACACAACACGTGTGGAGGAGCAGGAAATAAAAAAAGTGGAGCGCAAGAACAAACAAACAAGGAAGCAGAACTGGAAAGTGTGTTGAAATAGAGGCTAGGAACACAAGACTTGCACATGAAGACGAATCAGCGGATTGGCTGACATTATCTGTGGAAGGAGCCTGAGGGAATTAAAAGATGGCAAAGACACACAGTGCATTATATCATATTTTGGAAGCGATTGAAGCTGAATGCTTAGCAGAGGTCAAAACAATTGGGTGAAACACATCAGGCTATCAGTTTTGTTTTAATGATTTAATTCTGCTTTTGTTTTTTATTTGAATGCCGATTTTCACATGTGGAATACCTGGTGAATTGACGTTTAGAGATTCCTGTCTCCAGTGGGAATAGTTATATGCATATACTGATTTAGATTTTGTAAGTGTATTTATATTAAATTGCTGATTTAAAAAATATATATATTTTATTTTATTGTTGTATGTCCATAGGAATTGAGACAGACAGAATAAGCCTTATACCCATTATTGTGGAATATAATGCAATCAAATTCACATTTGTGAATCCAACTATTTAAAAAAAGATTATAAAAGTGTCCATGCAATACTGTCCTATGTTTGATCTTATGGTTTTGTTTGTAGATCTATTTTTGTGTTTTTCTGTATTTTAAGATCAGGTGGAGTCATTTGTGTATCTACAATACTGTAGAGTGTAAATATAAATTTAACATATCCTTCCACATAACTTTGCCTATTATTTTTCCACTGATTTATATATTGTTTTTTAATTATCTATGCAACAAGACATTAACCATTTTACTACCATATACTAGCTGTGCTCAGGGGAGTGAAAACAACAAAACCATAGTTTGTGTATAATCTGTGTTTGATGTTTCGAGACACCCTGATAATGTGTAACTAAACAAATGTTTTGTTATATACCTGTCACAACTAAGAGAATTAATTCAATTCTGATGGGTAATTTTTGAACGGTACAATACAATAAATGCATGTATTCATTGGGAGTACAGTCTAAAACAGCTTGCAAAAGCTGCAGTTCTTATGACTGCAGCCTTTGTAAGCCCTCCCCTTTTTCACAAGAAGTGACTTTCAGTCACTTCAGAGAATTGTCCAATCAGAAGCATCTCCTAGAGAAGCCTGTTTTATTCTGTCAGGTGTCTCTCCTCCCTGTGTTAAATCTTCCTTGCTCTCTCCCCATCCCTGTGTCAAATCCTCCCTCCCTTATCTGTGTCAAATCCTCCCACCCCTATCTGTGTCAAATCCACCCACCCCTATCTGTGTCAAATCTTCCCTCCCCTCTTTGTGTCAACGCCTCCTTCCCCTCTCCTCCCTGTGTCAGAGCCTCCCTACCAGGGCCGGACTGGCCCACTGGGATACCGGGAAATTTCCCGGTGGGCCGCAGCACCTGGGGATGGGCTGACAGCCCTTATCAGTGATTAGGCTTCTGTGATCCCGGCTGGCCATGTGTGAGCTGTGCGGCCGCACATGGTCCCATGGGAGGCCAGGCGGCCGGCACACCTCACACATGGCCGGCCGGGATCATTAAAAAAATATATATATATTGCAGCGGGGCGGAGCCTAGTGTGCAGCGAGGGCGGAGCTTGCTGTGCGGCGGGACCTAGCTAGTGCAGCATGGGAAGCAGGAAGGAGTCCCTGCGTCCCCAACACCCAGCCTTCAGGAGCTCCAAGGGATGTGGAGGTAAGAAGCAGGTCAGTGTATCTGTGTGTGACTGTGTGTGACTGTCTGCCTCTGTGTGTGTCTGTGTGTGTGTGACTGTCTGCCTCTGTGTGTGTCTGTGTGTGTGTGTGTGACTGTCAGCCTCTGTGTGTGTGACTGTGTGACTGTGTGTGTATGTGACTGTCTGCGTGTGTGTGATAGGGGTATTAACACTATGTGTGCAGGTGTAGGGGTATTAACAGTGTGTGTGCAGGGGTAGGAGTATTAACCCCTTAAGGACACATGACGTGTGTGACACGTCATTATTCCATTTTATTCCAGAAGTTTGGTCCTTAAGGGGTTAAGGACTATAAGTGCCCCAAGTCCTTCACTTACCTTTTGTGAGATGGACTTTCCAAGTCTTCTTCAATAGCTTGAGTAGAGCGGCGACCGGTCCAATATGGCGCCCGCATTTCTCGCCGCTAAGCACGCAATGCCATAGACGTGCGTCGTCTATGTATTCTATGTTTATGGGATCTTAAGTTTACTCTACCCAGACTGACAGGAAGTGAAAACACTTCCTGTCTGTTTGGGTAGAGGAAACTAAATATCCTCTACCCATAGATCGCCAACTAAATGTCAGCAGGAGAGGAGGGGAGGCTCTGACACAGGGAGGGGAGAAGGGACAGACGCTGCAAGAAATGACAGGTGGGAGGGGCGTGCTACCCCTCCTGCTGGTCTTCCGGCAGTTCTTGCAGCCAGTATTGTAAGGCAGACACACTCTTTTAGAACGTGTCTGCTACTTCTGTTAGCTCAGTGGAGCCAACGGAAGTAGGAAGTGAATCACCCCAGCTATTTGACAGCTGAGGAGGCGTTTTTATTTTCATATATAACAGTGCTAATTTCACAATGAAATTGGCACTTTTTATAAACTGGGATTTTAAAGGGATACTCCACATCCATATAGCTATTCAGCAAGCTGAGTGCTCTATGGGTGTGGATTGCTCCTTTAAAAACCATTTATGCAACTAAAATGTACTTTAGAACAAATATGCATCTTATTTGGCAATATCCTTGACCTAATCTTCACTTATGCATGTACAGTAACTAATATCTGCAACACTCCATATCCACTCTCTGATCACCACCTCTTATCATTTGCTCTTGCGTACCCCCTCACCCAACGACCTCAGCCTAACCCCCCTCAACTCAGGAGGGACCTTAATTCTCTTGATCTCCAACAGTTGTCAGCTGACATTGATTCACAACTGCTGTCCATCCCTTCCCTCTCCTGTCCTTCACTGGCCATCTCCATATATAACTGTACTCTTACATCTGCCTTGAACACTGCAGCGCCACTACAAACAAGCACCTCGAAGAGGACCCGCCCCCAACCATGGCATACTAAATTAACGCGCTACCTGCAAAGATGCTCCCGTTGTGCTGAACGCTCCTGGAGGAAGTCTCGTACCCAATCAGACTTTCTCCATTATAGATTCATATTGTGTTCATACAGTGCAGCCCTTGCCCTTGCCAAACAGTCCTATTTTTCCTCTCTCATTAGTTCATGTTCCCGCAACCCCAGGCGTCTCTTTGACACCTTTAATTCTCTTCTTCGCCCTGCTGTGGCCACCCCCAAAACTAACCTTACTTCTGATAACTTTGCATGTTACTTCACTGACAAGATTGAACAGCTAAGGAAAGAATTCTCCCCTCCTTGCCTTTCTGTTTCTCAATCACACATAGATCATGCCTTTCCTACCCTTCAGACATTCTCCCCAGCTACTGACCAAGAGGTGGCTGCTCTTCTTTGCTCCTCTCGCCCCACCACTTGCCCGCTCGATCCTGTCCCATCTCACCTTACCAGATCTCTCTCCACTTGTCTTGTGCCTTCTCTAACACACATCTTCAACTGCTCGCTCTCTTCTGGCATCGTCCCTGCTGACCTTAAACATGCCACTGTAGTGCCTATACTAAAAAAACCATCCCTCGACTCATCCACCCTCTCTAACTACCGTCCCATATCCCTGCTCCCTTTTTCCTCAAAGCTTCTGGAAAGACTTGTCTTTACCCGTGTGTCTCATTTCCTCAATTCCAACTCTCTCCTTGACCCCCTTTAATCTGGCTTCCGCCCTCTCCACTCTACAGAGACTGCCCTTATCAAAGTCACTAACGACCTAATCACAGCTAAATCCAAAGGCCACTACTCCATACTAATTCTTCTTGACCTCTCAGCGGCCTTTGACACCGTTGATCATGCTCTCCTTCTTCAAACTCTTCAATCGCTTGGTCTCTGTGACTCTGTCCTCTCGTGGTTTTCCTCTTATCTCTCCCAACGCTCATTCAGTGTCTCCTTCTCTAATGATACCTCCTCCCCTCGTCCTGTCTCGGTTGGAGTCCCCCAAGGCTCCGTCCTTGGTCCCCTTCTATTTTCTCTTTATACTGCCTCTCTTGGCAAACTTATTACCTCTTTTGGATTCCACTACCACCTGTACGCTGATGACACCCAGCTATATCTCTCCTCCCCGGACCTCTCCCCTGCCGTCCTGCAACGTGTCACTGCTTGCCTTTCTTCCATCTCTGACTGGATGTCCTCCCGCTTTCTGAAACTCAATCTCTCAAAAACTGAGCTCCTTATCTTTCCTCCTCTTAATACTGATCCTCCTCTTTCGCTCTCCCTTCAAGTTTGTGGTACCAACATCAGTCCATCCTTTCAAGCGCGCTGTCTTGGCGTCATACTTGACTCTGGTCTCACCTTTGAGCCTCACATCCAGCATGTTGCCAAATCCTGTAGATTTCATCTTAAAAACATAGCCCGCATCCGCCCCTTTCTTGCACCAGATACTACCAAGGAGCTTGTCCATGCTCTAGTAATTTCCCGCATGGATTACTGTAACCCTCTCCTGATTGGTCTTCCCAAAAGCCGTACTGCACCCCTACAGTCCGTAATGAACGCTGCTGCTAGACTGATTTTCCTCTCTAGTCGTTTCTCTCACACCTCACCCCTCTGCCAGTCCTTACATTGGCTTCCTGTATGCTATAGGAGTCAATTCAAGGTACTTACTCACACCTATAAAGCACTGAACAACTCTAGCCCCTCTTATATCTCCTCACAGATCCATAGGTATGTCCCTTCTCGGTCTCTCCGCTCTGCCCGTGACCACCTCCTGTCCGTTGTCCGCACTAGTACGGCCAACTCGCGATGGCAGAACTTCTCGCGGGCGGCTCCCTTCCTATGGAATAGCCTGCCTACCGCCATCAGACTCTCCCCTAGTCTTGCATCTTTTAAGAAGTGCCTTAAAACCCATCTCTTTAGGAAAGCTTATGGCCTCCAAGACTAACCAATACCTCACATACCTGTCTCTTGCCCTCTCCTAAAGGGCAGTCCACCTTATTTGATTGCAAATTCCTGTCCTAATGTGTTTTACACCCCACCTCCTATAGAATGTAAGCTCGATCGAGCAGGGTCCTCTTCAACCTATTGTTCCTGTAAGTTTATTTGTAATTGTCCTATTTATAGTTAAATCCCCTTCTTAATATTGTAAAGCGCTACGGAATCTGTTGGCGCTATATAAATTGCAATAATAATAATAATAATAATAATATTTGCAAAGATTAATAAACATTAATTAATAAACATTATTATTATTTTAAGGATGTATTATTGCTGTGGATCTCTGGTATACACTCAGAAACAACAATATGGAGATTTTATAAAAGGGGGACAGAGGACAATCCCTTCTAAATTAGGAAACCAGGTAGATATACATGCACTTTAAAAAAGTGACAGTGCTCCTTTATGTTAAAAACGTTCATACCTCAATGTTAAACATCTGTCACTTTTTTTAAAAGGTTTAAAAACAAACAAATTAAAGGTTTAAAATAGATGTTAATTCTCTACAAAATGCTTGACTTATTTCATAAATATTTGATGTACCCTGCAAGCCTATGTTGGGTATTTATTTTTAGCCGTAGCATAATAAAGAAAATTATACAAACCGTTGGTACTGTGTCATAAAGGATCTTGGGATAAGATTCTGCTAATTTTTTTTTCTTTCTGTCCCAGCGTGCACCATCCAGAAAAAGACCACGTATGTACACTCCTAAGCAAAGACATAGAAGTGTATTATGTTGTTTTGAAATAAAAAATGTGTCTGATTTTCTTTAATTTTAAATAAAAATCCCAGTGTTTAAAATCAATGTTCTTGACCTTTTATTTTGGTACACTCAGAGGCATAATCACTAAAGTCTAAATTGTAGAAAATTGACTTCCAAATGGCACAATATCAGCAAATATAGCTGATGTGGAAAATTTCTACAAATACTGCCACAAAAGGCATTTCAAACTCTGCTCCCCACTGAATTTCCACCTGTGTAGAAAAATGTAAAGTTATGCACTTCGGGGCAAAGCATCCACAATCCATTTACCCCTAAACGGTAGTGAATTATGGACGACACAAGAGAAGTATTTGTTATAGAACACAAACGAAGCAGCAATGTTCAATGTCAATCAGCAGTTGATACGTCCAGTAAAGTATTGTCATGTATAAAAAGGGGCATTAGTTCTTGGGATAAAATAAGTTTCCCTCTTTATAAATCACTGGTAAGACCACACCTTGACGCCATGCAATTTTAAGGCACCTATTCTAAAGAGGTGCAGAGCAAACTACAAAATTAATAAAAGCAATGGAACATATTGGTTAGGAAGAAAAGTTAAGAAATTTAAATCAGTTTTGTTAAGAAAAGCAGCACCTCAGAGGGGATATGATTATACAAATGTATTCAGTGCCAATACAAACCATTGTCTGGAAAACTAATTCATAAACAGGGCTATACATAGGACACGAGGTCACACATTTAGATTGGAAGAAAGGGGATTTAGTCTAAGGAAAAGGAAAGCGTTTTTACAGTAAGAACAATGACGTGGAAATTTGTGCCTGAAGAGGTGGTTTTATCAGTGTTTAACCCCTTAGTGACCAGACAGTTTTTCAATTATCTTACCATTTGGGACCAGGGCATTTTTTACATTTCTGCGGTGTTTGTGTTTAGTTGTAATTTTCCTCTTACTCATTTACTGTACCCACACCTTATGTACCTGTTTTCTTGCCATTAAATAGTCTTTCTAAAGATACTATTATTTTCATATTCTATAATTTAATATAAAACATTTTTATAAAATATGATACATTTTTTTTAAACACACTTTTCCGAACTTTGACCCCATAATCTGTTACGCATCTACAACCACCAAAAAACACCCATGCTAAATAGTTTCTAAATTTTGTCCTGAGTTTAGAAATGCCCAATGTTAACATGTTCTTGTAAGTACAAGTAGCAGAATTATCGCAAGTAACATTGTAACACTGATATCTGTCTGGAATCCATGAATCACCCTTCACATGTATATATTTTTTTTTTAAAAGAAGACCACTCCTACTCAGATTTGCAAAGTTGCTACCTGGTAGTTTGCAGACTTTTTAAAATCATTATTGGTTAGACATACAGGCCTAATACCACCCCCACCCCCCTTCACACACACACAAACACACACATACACTAATAAATATTATTTGGTTTGTGAATTTTCTGGGGGTCTTGGTGGTCCTAAGGGAGGAGACGGACTAATGATTTTAAATTTTTAGGTGTATGCCTGCCTTTTCCAGCCCAGATTAGAGGATATCCCAATTCTTGTCCACTGCCTCTGATCTTAAGGATGATTAACTTTTTTTTTGTGTGTAATGCCTTGGGAACATACAGTAAAAATATGCCTTTATGGATCTAGAATTTCTATTTAACTATATGAATGATGACCAAATTCCAAACAAAATCATAGAGGTGCAATTTTCACACCGGGGCCCAGTGGTTGGTAGTTACGCCTGTGACTGTCTACATAAAAATAACTTTTAAAGTAACCCTTTATATCAGCACTGGGCTGCTCATTACTTGATAGCCATTAATACAATGAACCACCACTGTGGTACAAAGGTTATCAGGGAGTCGCTTCGTATGTATGGGTGTAATTCATTGACCTGCAGGAACATCATTCAATATCGAGAGCAGACCTGACTGGAAATTAGTCTCTGTGCAGTTTTATTTTCAGCATTCGGGAAATGTGGGTAAGGCAACAAAATGTTAAAGTGCAATGATAACACAACAAGATTCTAATAGCCTGACAAAACGAACACTTTAAGAAAAACCTTTGACTTTCTAAAATACATTGTTTTATAAATGCGATAAGAATTTTTGAATAATAAGTCCGCTTTAAAAACTATGGACTATTTATAGAATTACTACCACCCATTGACCATTTAAAGTGCCTTACCGTCCTCTGGTGGATGCTTGTACTCCTTATCTTCTAAAACGTCAAAGTCAAACCCCAGAAGATCAATTGGAATAGTGTACTTGCGAGCATAATTCTGTTGTGCCCCTGTTAGAAAGGCTTGCGTAAAGAAAAAGCCAGATACCCAAAAGACTGGTGGTATTCCATTCTCGTACCAATCCTGATAAATAAGTACAAAGAATTGTTACTTTCATCTAGTTCAGCCAAATGATATGATACAAAATAAATCTATGGAGCTCAAATAAGATTGTGGTCATCATACAGATGGAAAGGCAGAAGAATACTGTGTCTCAGACCAGATGCCAATCAAGATCACACAAGACCATTTATTATGTCAATGTGCTTTGAACCATCTAAGAATTTAGTTTAACTTAGAAAGGTCACACAGCGTTATTTGTCCAATTTACAACTCACATGGTTTTTTACTAAACTGTGAATTGTCGGGAATTCAAAGTGAATTTAAAGGGAAATGGTCTGGGTGCAATGTCCCTGCTCCGTTAACCCTACAATCTAAAACATTGCAGTCTTACAACTGCCTATAGTGGCTGTCACTCAAACAGCCACTAGAGGCACTTTCTGCAGTTTCACAATGAGAACTGAGAATGTTTTGCATAAGGACTCCAGCAAGTAACCTAACTTAAAGCATAGCTGTTTGAGATACTTTTTTTACTTGGAATTCTCTTGGAAATCCCAACAACTCTCACTGTAGTAAATAACCCTGTTTTTAATCTGATTTAAAATATATATCAAATTCTGCGATTAAAAAGACCATAATGCTTCTACTTACACAATACATCACTTCTTTCCTGCTTTCTCGAACAAGATTCTCAAATAGTTTTATTAGAACTCTAGGACAAGCTTATATGTGTTACAATGGTCATGTGGTTTAGCCATTCTAAAACGCTTGTTGCTTTTTAAAAATCATTGGCAAAGATTATTTTTAAAAATACATTGAACCAAACTCAGTGTTAAACCTAGAAAGAGACAATGCTCAATGCTAGTTCTCGAAATTTCATAAGTAACATTCTTCAACTATTGCTGAGAAAGTTGAACATGATTTGGATAAGGTTTGCATAGAGAATTTTTTTCAGGATAAAATGGATAAGGGGTTTAATCAATTGTGGATTCATTGTGAATGTTCACATTTTTAATCAATGGAAAAAAATTACTTAATCACTCAAAAATAGAAAAACTTAGATGTTAAATTATACTATTTTCTAAAAGGGTACCTTAAACAACCTAAATATTACCTATCAGTAATATGCAAAGATTTTTTTTTCTAATTGCTCTAAAAAAAAGAAAACGGAGTTTGGGTTTCTCACAGTGCCTGAAACTGGTCCCTCTGCTTTAGCTAATGATGAAGTTAATGTCCACAATAGCTGACTTGTTTTGGCTAATGCAAAAGTGAAGACCAGGATTAAGACTGTAACATTTCGACAAGACTGGTCTTGACAATTTGACATGTGAATATTTAACTAAACGAGAAGCTTTTTCTTTCTACATTATGCAGACACTTTTCCCCTAGTTCGACTGTTTTCATCTGCTTCTTTCCTCGAGTTATATTTATTTACTTTTATTTTTTCTTTAGTTATATCTCTTTTTGATGAAGCTTGATTTTAGAATTGCTTGCAAACGTTTTACCAAGACTTTCAGAATCTTATTTAAGGCTTGTTACATGTCCCGTGCATAACGTTCCGTGCCTGTCTCCATGGCAACTCGTTCCCAAGGTAGTCACCTGTCATTGCTGGTTCTGGTATTGTGCATATTATATCTCAAATTATCTGTGTTTGTAGAATAAAACAAGTTTCTTAATGTGCTATTTGTTTCTACTCTGATTATAGTTTAAAAGTTGCTGTTATCGTTTAGGGTTTATCAAAATAATGATTTAGTTATAGTTGGTTTTATTTTATAAAATATGTACTAAACCAATGAAAAAATATATATTTTTTTGTTAATGTTATTACATACTTTTTATATAGCGCTTTAGTATACACTTTCAATAAATATGTATTATAGGTTTGAAAAAGACTTTTATAGAGTCCAAACGTGTCTTTTATGTGAGCAAAATGACACTCTGCATTTCCTGTGAGCCCAGTCTGTTCATTTATTACACCTACATATATAGAGTGTAAACCTGTATTATATAACATGATAACATGTATCACGTAATATTTTAAATGGAAGCAAAACAAATACAAGAAAGCAAAGATTTGCCAAATCAGATCTGTCAGTCATCAGTATGGTCATGTTAACTTTCCCTTGGTGCTTGGTGAAGATTGCTTGGTATATTATTAAACCTTATTGTGAGATTTCCATTAGTTTTTATTTCCTTTACCATTAGGTACAAGTTAAAGGAACACTCCAAACACCATACATTTTGGTGGTTAAGGTGCCATGAGTACCTTGGCAACCCTCGTTCACTAAACGTAAATAGCCAAACTGTTTGCTGACGATTTAGTTTCTTCCCTTGGATAGGTCGGTGCTTTTCCCTATCTCTCTGAAGCAGGAAGTAAGAGCTGGACGCTCATGCTAGGAGATTCAGTTAGCTCTTCTGAGCTAATTCCTGCAAAGGCAGCTGATTGCTCTCAGCCAATGCATGAGATGCTCTGTACTGCCGGGCTTAGCTCAGTGAACATAGTGTCTGGCTGCAGAGAGGCACCCTACAGAACCAGAGTGAAAAGTCAAACCATTGTCAAATTGTCCACGGCAATCTTGGCACCATAATCACTTCAGCAAGCTGGGAGGAGCAAATTTCACATTTGGTTAATTTGGATATTTTAGTCTAAATTTAGCAATTTGTTTTTATATTAAACTAGTTCACTTTCTAGGTGAATAAACACAACTGGCACTACAGTATGCCTTTAACCTTCAAACAAATTCCACAGGCGAGTAAGTGACCAGTAAATGTAAAATCTTTATATATATTTATATCTATTCTATATCTTTATATATTTTTTATATATATATATATATATACACACAGCATACAGGCAGAATTTGGAGAAGAGGTTTAAAATATTGCAAAATCACTTTAAAGTGAATTTTCCTTCCACCATATGTACTTTGTTTTCTCTGACTACATTTATTTGTACACTCTCTTGCACTGACACTGGGTGTTAACAGCTGTCAATAGTGGATTCCAGCTGGCTGATCCACACAAGGAGTCCTATCTTTGGGACATGGGGAATGCACAACTTGGTGAGCTTGAAGTTAATACTTGGATCTAATACCTAGTTGATCCTCCTTTGGCAGCAATAACCTCAGCTACAGGTTTCGGGAAGCTGCACATTTGAAGGACTTTTGGAACACTCTTCCTTACAAAGTTCCTTTAGCTCAGCCATGTTCTTAGGATGTCTGGTTTCTTGAGGTCATTCCACAGCATCTCTATGGGGTAAATTCTGGACTGGGCCACTCCAAAAGGAGGATTTTTATAAAGCCATTCTGTAGTAGATTTACTTTTACATTTATTATTATTGTCCTGCTGCATCACCCAACCTCTACTGAGCTTCAGATGGTGCACAGCCTGTAGGATATTCATTTTTCCCTTAATGAAATCATGATGCTCTGTCCATAGTATTTAACCGTTGGGATAGTGTTTACATGTTGGTATACAGTTCCCTTTTTACTATATACATAGTGCTGCATATACTTCTCAAAGAACTCAACTGTAGTTTCATCAGTCCACAAAATATTTCCCCAGTAGCGTTGTTGAATGCTAAGGTGATCTTTGTCAAACTTCAAGAGCAGCGCCATGGACACCTTGTGTGTTCAATACTTTCCATATAGTATACTCATGAACAGAGATAACCTGTTCCAATGATTTCTTCAAGTCTTTATGTGTCTCTGTATGGTTCCTTTTTTATTTATTTATTTTTATTTGAGATTTAGTTATGTCAAAGAGAAAGTACAGTAGTAAACAGTTGTAGCGGTACTTACCTTATCCGGGGGCCGGACGCGGTCCTCTCTTCAAGCCGCGCGCGGTCCTGCGGCTCGTCCGACTGTTCAGACAGGAAGGCGGGCAGTGACCGCGAGAAGCGGTCACGTGTCCCGCCTGCAGCTAAGAGCGCGCCGCGAATCTCGGGCGCGCTCTTAAAGAGACAGTGGGAGCCTAAATTGCAAAAAGGCTCCCATTGGCTCCTGTCATGCCAATCACCCCATACACTTACCTGTTGGGGGAGTGGAAGTGACAGGAGCCAATCACATTAGTTTGAAGGCTACTTATACTTACCCTTTTCCCTTAGTTCCTTGCCCTATCGTGGTTTCTGCTACAGTTCCCTTTAGTGCTTGTTGTGTTCAGTTGTGTTTCTCCGTATTTGACCTTGGCTTTGTATTCTGACTTCGTTTTCGCTTTATCCTATTCTGTACTGTTTGCCGGCTTGCTGATTCCTGTGTACCAGTCCCCGGCTAGTTTTCGTTTACGCTGTCTCTTTGTGCCCTTGACCTCGGATCGTTCCTGACTCTGTCTTATCCTATTACGTCGAGTCCGGCCTGTCAGGGTACCTGAGGCCTCTACCTCTAAGAGAGGTAGAGACTTGGTGGTTTATCCATCCAGGCGAGCTGTTTCCTCCGTTCCTCGCGGTTCATCCAGCCACTTAAACACCGGCCGCGAGGAATCCACACCCTTTTCTAGCAGGACGCTCAATACGTGACGTCATGACGCTATCACGAGCGATCTGTCACTCAAGTGTCCGATATCCAATCGGCACTTGTCAGAGGCGTGCTTACCAGCCGGAGCCAGGGTATTTAAGCTTGCTTCTCTCTTCAGCTCATTGCCCTGTCGTGGTTCTAGCTTGTCTAGTCACTCAGTGCTCTGGTATTCTAGTTTGCTCTATTTGGTTTTGACTCGGCTTGTTGTACTACCCTGCTTCTCTGTTATCCCTTGACCCGGCTTGTCTCTCGCTTATCTGTCTTCTCGTTCCCTCGACCTCGGCTTGTCTCTGACTATTCTCTATTACTCTCGGTACGTTAGTCCGGCCATTCTAAGGCCCGGTATACGTACCTTTCCACTCTTTGTACCCTGCGTGTTGGATCCCTGTCCCGATCCTGACATTACGACAGGGCCAATGGATCCTGCAGGTACAAACAGTCAGCTTGGTTCTTCTGATCCCAAGTTTGACGCCATGGAGCATAGGATGGATCAGATGGCTCTAGCACTACAGGCACTTTTGTCTCGTGCTAGTAACCCACCTGAGGAGACACGTACTCCTTCTATTTCTCCTGCAGTCTCAGGTCTAGAGGTAGGCACTGTAGGTGCTTCTTCCCGTATTACCCCACCAGTACGTTATGGCGGGTCACCGGAGAAGTGCCGTGGTTTTCTGAACCAGATTAGCATCCATTTCGAATTACAACCCCGCTCTTATCCTACAGATAGAGCGAAGATTGGATTTGTTATTACTTTACTCATTGAGAAAGCTCTGAGATGGGCCAATCCTTTATGGGAGAATGATAATCCACTAGTCTATAATTATAATGCCTTTGTAGCTGCGTTTAGAAGAACTTTTGACCCTCCTGGTAGAAAGGTCAATGCAGCTAGATTACTGTTGCGCCTTAGACAGGACAATCGAACACTTGTGGACTATGCACTAGAGTTCAGGTCCTTGGCGGCAGAAATTAAGTGGAACGAACAGGCTTATATAGATGTGTTTCTGAATGGGTTATCAGATGTAATTCTTGACGAAGTCGCTACTAGAGAACTCCCTGAAAATTTGGAGGATTTAATTTCTTTTATATCTCGTATTGATGAACGCATAAGAGAGAGGCAGAACACTCGAGATAGGACCCGTAGACCCTCCTTTAAACTAGCGCCTACCTTTCAAAATTCTGAGTTCGAGGACTTACGTATTTCTGAACCTATGCAGATAGGCAGTACTCATCTCACAGAGAGAGAGAGACAGTACAGAAGAAGGGAGGGTTTATGTATGTATTGTGGAGTCAGAGGACATTTACGCCTAAATTGTCCTAATCGTTCGGGAAACGCTCGCACCTAAGTTTCTCTAGAGGACAGGCCTTGGGTGTTTCTACTTTGTCCTCTATTCACAATTACAAAGAGTTCAGGCTTCTGTTACCCGTTTCTTTGAGGTGGGAGAAGGGAGTAGTAAAGACTATGGCACTAATCGATTCTGGAGCTGCTGAGAGCTTTATAGATCAGGGTTTTGTTGCCAAGCATGCTATCCCATCCCAGTTAAAAGAGACACCACTGGCTGTCGAGGCCATCGATGGTAGACCGTTACTTGAGCCTGTTATTTTCCATGAAACCATACCGATTAACTTAACTGTTGGCATCCTGCATAAAGAGGATATATCCTTAATGCTCATTTCTTCTCCGTCTATTCCCATAGTCCTGGGGTACTCCTGGTTGAGGAGACACAACCCTATTATTAATTGGGAGTCAGGGGAGATAGTTTCATGGGGAGAGAATTGTCAAGAAAAATGCTTGCGGAAGGTCTTACCTCTCGGATTAACTAATACATCGAATACCTCTGACAATCCTACAGAGACACAAATTCCGTCTCAGTATCTAGATTTAAAGGCAGTATTTGACAAAAAGAAAGCCGATACCTTACCCCCACACAGGTCCTTTGATTGCAAAATTAACCTACTCCCTGGTACCATGCCTCCCAGAGGTCATGTATACCCATTATCTATAAAAGAGAACTCAGTTCTAGAGGAGTATATTCACGAGAATTTAGACAAGGGATTCATCAGGAGGTCCTCCTCCCCTGCCGGGGCTGGATTTTTTTTTGTTAAAAAGAAAGATGGTTCTTTGAGACCTTGTATTGATTATCGAGGCTTGAATAAGATAACCATTAAAAATGCCTACCCGATTCCCTTGATCACCGAACTCTTCGATCGTTTGAAGGGCTCTACAATTTTCACCAAGTTAGACCTCAGAGGGGCATATAACTTGGTGAGAATCCAGCAGGGACATGAGTGGATGACGGCATTCAATACTCGATATGGTCACTATGAATATACTGTTATGCCTTTTGGGTTATGCAATGCGCCAGCTGTATTCCAGGATCTGATAAATGAGGTTCTTAGGGAATTTCAGCAAGATTGCGTCATTGTATACCTAGATGATATACTCATTCATTCTAGTGAGATTGAGACTCATCACAAGCAAGTCAGGAGGGTTTTGCACAAGCTTCTCCAGCATGGCTTGTACTGCAAGTTGGAGAAATGTAGCTTTGATCAAACCCAGGTAACCTTTCTCGGCTATGTGATCTCTGGGGAGGGATTTAAGATGGATCCGGATAAGCTCCAATCCATTCTAGAGTGGCCTTTACCCACAGGTCTTAAAGCCATACAGAGATTTATTGGTTTTTCTAATTATTACAGGCGCTTTATTAAGGGCTATTCTTCCATTATCGCACCTATCACTAATATGACCAAACAGGGGGCTGATACTAAGAATTGGACTACTGAAGCTCTCCTTGCGTTCAAAACTCTCAAGGAGCTTTTCGCTTCCGCTCCAATTTTAGTTCACCCCGACACTTCTCTGCCTTTTCTACTTGAGGTAGACGCATCAGAGACTGGTTTAGGTGCTGTCCTATCTCAAAGGTTGGGGGTTGATAAACCATTACATCCATGTGGATTTTTCTCTAAAAAATTGACCGGTACTGAAAGCAGATATGACATTGGTGACAGAGAATTACTAGCGGTTATCAAGGCTTTGAAAGAGTGGAGACATTTACTGGAAGGTACATTACATCCTGTTACCATTCTAACTGACCACAAAAATTTGTCTTATATCGGAGAGGCTAAGCGGTTGTCCTCCAGGCAGGCTCGTTGGTCGTTGTTTCTTACCCATTTCAACTACGTTCTGACTTACAGACCTGGGTCAAAGAATTCTAAAGCCGATGCGCTATCTCGCCAATATGAGCCCTCTGCTTCAGTTGAACCACTTATGTCCTCCATTGTACCCAAATGCAATATTATTGCTAATACCAGTCTCAAAATTCATTCTCCGCTACTTGACCAGATCTTGAAGTCACAACATCTAGCTCCCGGAAACACTCCTGAGGGAAGAAACTTTGTTCCTCCTGAACTTCAACTGGAGCTCTTACAATGTTTTCACGAAAGTAAAGTAGCTGGTCATCCTGGTATTCACAAGACATACTCTTTGATATCCAAGGATTTCTGGTGGCCTTCACTTCGAAAAGATGTTGAGGAGTTCGTCGCAGCTTGTGAGACTTGTGCCAAAACTAAACTACCTCATGCATCTCCATGTGGCCTGTTACACCCCTTGGACATTCCTGAGAAACCTTGGTCCTGTTTATCCATAGACTTTATCGTTGATTTGCCTGCTTCCAAGAGACAGACTGTTATTCTCACGGTGGTGGATAGATTTACTAAGATGGCCCATTTCGTGCCATTACCTAAACTTCCGACTTCTCCTGAATTGGCGGAGATTTTTGCAAAAGAGGTTTTTCGCCTACATGGGATTCCTTCAGAGATTGTTTCTGATAGAGGCTCTCAATTTGTCTCACGTTTCTGGAGATCCTTTTGTTCTCAAATGGGCATCAAATTGAACTTCTCCTCGGCCTATCACCCTCAGTCTAACGGAGCTGCTGAACGTACCAATCAAAAAATCGAACAGTATCTGCGTTGCTTTGTTTCCGAACACCAGGACGATTGGGTCGGTCTGATTCCTTGGGCGGAGTTCGCACACAATAACCTTGTTTGCGATTCAACTCGCTCTAGCCCTTTCTTCATGAACTATGGCTTTCATCCTTCGATTTTTCCTTCGGTTTCCTCTTCTCAGGGGATACCGTCGGTTGATGATCATGTCGCCAACCTGAAGAAATTATGGGATCAGACTCGGCAAATTCTGTTACATAGTTCCTCGTTGTTCAAGATACACGCTGACAAGCATAGAAGAGCTGCTCCTGTTTTTGTTCCTGGGGATAGGGTATGGTTAAGTACTAAGAATATTCGACTAAAAGTTCCATCTATGAAATTTGCTCCTCGCTACATAGGCCCTTACAGGGTTCTCACTCGTATCAATCCGGTTGCGTATCGCCTTGCTCTGCCACCTGCCTTACGCATTCCTAACTCTTTTCATGTCTCCTTGTTAAAACCCCTTATTTGCAACAAATTCTCCTCTAAGGTCTCCTCGCCTCGTCCTGTTCAGGTGGAGGGTCGGGAGGAGTACGAGGTAAGCTCCATCGTTGATTCCAGAATTTCAAGGGGAAAATTGCAATATCTGGTCAACTGGAGGGGTTATGGTCCTGAGGAGAGGAGTTGGGTACCTCAGGAGGATGTTCATGCTTCTCGCCTTCGCAGAGCATTTCACCTCCGCTTCCCATCTCGCCCCGGTTCCTTCCGCCCGGTGGGCGTATCTGAGAGGGGGGGTACTGTCAGGGTACCTGAGGCCTCTACCTCTAAGAGAGGTAGAGACTTGGTGGTTTATCCATCCAGGCGAGCTGTTTCCTCCGTTCCTCGCGGTTCATCCAGCCACTTAAACACCGGCCGCGAGGAATCCACACCCTTTTCTAGCAGGACGCTCAATACGTGACGTCATGACGCTATCACGAGCGATCTGTCACTCAAGTGTCCGATATCCAATCGGCACTTGTCAGAGGCGTGCTTACCAGCCGGAGCCAGGGTATTTAAGCTTGCTTCTCTCTTCAGCTCATTGCCCTGTCGTGGTTCTAGCTTGTCTAGTCACTCAGTGCTCTGGTATTCTAGTTTGCTCTATTTGGTTTTGACTCGGCTTGTTGTACTACCCTGCTTCTCTGTTATCCCTTGACCCGGCTTGTCTCTCGCTTATCTGTCTTCTCGTTCCCTCGACCTCGGCTTGTCTCTGACTATTCTCTATTACTCTCGGTACGTTAGTCCGGCCATTCTAAGGCCCGGTATACGTACCTTTCCACTCTTTGTACCCTGCGTGTTGGATCCCTGTCCCGATCCTGACACGGCCACTCTAAGGTCCGGTAGACGTATCTCTCCTCTGTACTGTCTTCTGTTAGGCTGGATCCTGCGTGTAGGGGTATATACTCGTTACATTACGATAGGGCCATGGACCCCGCAGATTTAGCTCAACAGATGGCGACCCATGAGGCTAGATTTGTAGAGCAGGATCACCGTATGGATCAAATAGCTCAGGCTCTCCAGACGCTCTTAACTAGAACCATTCCAGCAACCGCACCTAACCCTCCTGCACCCCTGCTTCCTGAAGTATCGACTATGCCTAACGCTACAGCACATTTAACGCCTCCTCCTAGGTATGGAGGGGATTCTAAGACATGCAGAGGGTTCATTAACCAAATAGAGTTTCATTTTGAAATGTATCCACGTTCATTTCCCACAGAGAGGTCTAAAGTTGGATTCTTTATGCACCAACTTACCGACAAAGCACTTGAATGGGCAAACCCTATTTGGGAGGCTAATGGACCTATGGTGCATAACTTTCACAGTTTCCTAACAGCTTTTCGCAGAACTTTTGATACTATGAAAAGGTCTAAGAATGCCGCTAGAGCATTAATGAGGGTTAAACAGGGTTCTAGGTCTGTGGCTGATTACGCTATACAGTTTCGTACCCTTGCCTCACAGGTCGATTGGACCAATAATGGGTTAACTACGGCCTTCATGGAAGGTTTATCAGACTCTATATTGGATGAGGTAGCAGCTAAGGAGCTTCCTATTGCCTTAGAGGACCTTATTGACTACCTCATCGATATAGATAATAGGATTCGTGACAGGCTCTATACTAAGAACAGGAATAGACGTTTTGTTACACCTATTCAACCCAGAGTTAATATACCGGAGAGTGTTAAAGTATCTGAAGAGGAACCTATGCAATTAGGGGTTGCCAAACTCTCAGATACTGAGAAATTACATAGGAGAAGGGAGGGACTCTGCCTATATTGTGGTAAGAGAGACCATATGGTAAAGGAGTGTCCTCTGCTCCCGGAAAACTCTCGCACCTAAGACCTTATAGGGGACTGGCCTTGGGTGTGATTTCTAAGTCTCCTACATTGCCTCCTAACCGATTGCTTCTCCCTGTTTCTTTACATATGGGAGAGAGTTGTATAGTTGAAAACATAGACGCCCTGGTTGATTCTGGGGCAGCCGAGAACTTTATAGACTCTGGTTTTGTAAAGAGAAACAATATTCCCATCAGAGAGAAGGAGATACCCTTGGCCGTTGAGGCCATAGATGGTAGACCATTGATATCTCCTGTTGTTACTCACGAGACTGCACCGCTACACATGTACACAGGGGTTCTACACTATGAAACCATTCGGTTCCAGGTCATCACCTCTCCCTCTTCACAGTTGGTGTTAGGGTATCCATGGTTACGTGCCCACAATCCCATTTTTGACTGGGAGACAGGGCAGATAAAATCATGGAGTGAAGCCTGCCATGAGTCATGTACTATTGAAGTCACGCCTGTGAATTCTATTAACGTTCCTACTGTTCCTCCTTTATCTACGACAATACCCTCTCAGTATTTAACTTTAAAGACTGTCTTTGATAAAAGAGAAGCTGACAAATTACCGCCTCACAGACCCTACGATTGTGCTATTGATTTGTTGCCTGGTACTATACCTCCTAAGGGCAGGGTGTACCCCCTATCGGTTCAAGAAAACCGTGTCATGGAGGAATACATTAAAGAGTCATTAGACAAGGGATTTATTAGAAGATCCTCTTCTCCGGCTGGAGCGGGGTTCTTCTTTGTATCAAAGAAAGAAGGTGATTTAAGACCTTGCATTGATTATAGAGGTCTTAACAAGATCACCATCAAAAATGCTTACCCTATACCTCTAATAACAGAATTGTTTGACAGGCTCAAACATGCTACGGTATTCACCAAATTAGATCTTAGAGGAGCATACAATTTGATACGTATTAAAAAGGACCACGAATGGAAGACAGCCTTTAACACTCGGTCAGGTCATTATGAGTATACCGTCATGCCATTTGGGCTTTGCAATGCCCCAGCAGTGTTCCAAGAATTTATTAATGATGTCTTAAGGGACTTTATTCACTCATTTGTTATTGTGTACTTGGATGACATTTTAATATATTCTACAGACATTCACACTCATCACAGACATGTTACGACAGTTCTGAAGACCCTTCTTGCTAATGGTCTTTATTGCAAATTAGAAAAATGTCTATTCGACCAGTCCGAGGTCCAGTTTCTAGGGTATTTGATTTCCGCCGAGGGTTTTCGGATGGATCCCCAGAAGCTCGCTGCAGTCATAGAATGGCCTCTGCCGCAAGGTCTGAAAGCCATCCAGCGTTTTCTGGGTTTCTCTAATTATTATAGACGTTTTATCAAAGGTTTTTCGTCTATAGTAGCGCCTATTACTCGTATGACTAAAAAGGATGGCAATACACGTGTCTGGTCTACTGAGGCACTTCAGGCTTTTGACTTTCTTAAAACTACGTTCGCCTCTGCCCCTATTTTACAGCATCCTGTCCCCTCATTGCCATATATACTTGAGGTTGATGCTTCCGATATAGGGGTAGGTGCTGTCTTATCCCAAAGAGAGTCTCCTGACAAGCCATTGCATCCTTGTGGCTTCTTTTCTAAACAAATGTCCAAGGCAGAGAGGAATTATGATGTGGGTAATCGCGAACTCCTTGCTATCATTTTAGCACTCAAAGAATGGAGACATTTGCTAGAAGGAACTAAGGATCCTATTCTCATATTTACAGATCATAAGAACCTATCCTACCTTAGCGAAGCTAAAAGATTGTCTTCAAGGCAGGCTAGGTGGTCACTGTTCTTGTCTCATTTTAATTATATAATCACCTATAGGCCAGGTGACCGGAACACCAAAGCGGACGCTCTGTCCAGACAATTCGAGACTATTGACAAACAGGAGATTGATGTCACTCCTGTCATTCCCCCAGACAGGATAATAGCAACTACTATATTGTCTATTTCCTCGTCCCTCTTGCAGGCCATACAAGCGAAACAAGGCATGGCACCCAGCGAGAGCCCTAATGATAAATTGTTCGTTGACATTCCCGAGAGACGGGATATTCTGTCACTTTATCACGATACTAAGACTGCTGGACATCCTGGTATTTCCAAAACAGTGTCAGCCGTTTCTCGGTATTTCTGGTGGGATACCTTACGTAAGGATGTTACTGACTATATAAGTGCTTGTACTACTTGTGCATGTATGAAAACTTCTCGTAGAGTTCCTTGTGGGCTGTTGCATCCGTTGCCCGTTCCCGAGAGACCTTGGTCTAATCTATCAATGGATTTTATTGTTGAATTACCCCCTTCGAATGGTAACACAGTCATCCTAATGATAGTAGATCGGTTTTCCAAAATGGCTCACTTTGTGTCTCTTCGCAAGTTGCCCACTTCCAAGGAATTGGCTCTTATCTTCGCTAGAGAAGTGTTTCGATTACATGGTATTCCCTTATCTATTGTATCCGATAGGGGTAGCCAATTTGTTTCCAGGTTCTGGAAAGCCTTTTGTTCGGAGATGGGTATTTCCCTCTCATTTTCTTCCGCTTACCATCCCCAGTCTAATGGAGCTGCTGAACGTGCCAACCAGTCTCTTGAGCAGTACCTCCGTTGTTTTGTGTCTCACCATCAGGACAATTGGTCTGACCTGCTTCCTTGGGCTGAATTTGCTCGGAATAATGCCACTCATGATTCTTCCGGCAAAAGCCCTTTTTACGTTGTCTATGGCCAGCATCCCGTTGTTCTTCCGGCTGCATTCTCCTCACAGGGCATGCCAGTTCTGGATGAGCATTTGGCTGGTTTGCGTAATACTTGGGAGCAGGTTCAGCGTTCTTTGGTGGACTCTGCTGCCCGCCAGAAGGCTCAGGCTGACAAGCATCGCAGAGCGGCTCCTTCCTATGTTGTGGGGGACAGGGTTTTGCTTTCCACACGGAATATTCGCCTCCGGGTGCCTTCTATGAAATTGGCTCCCCGCTTCATTGGTCCTTATCGCATTATACATAAGGTTAATCCCGTTTCTTATGCCTTGGGTCTGCCTAAGAATCTGCGTATACCCAATGTATTTCACACCTCTTTGTTGAAGCCTTACGTACGCAACCGCTATACCCGGCATACTCCCCCTCCCCCTCCTGTCTCTGTGGAGGGTCATGAGGAGTTCGAAGTATCTGCTGTTATTGACTCTCGTTTTCTCAGGGGTCGGCTTCAGTACTTGGTACATTGGAAGGGTTATGGGCCTGAGGAGCGCAGTTGGATTTCTGCGGATGCTGTTCATGCTCCCCGCCTTGTACGTTCTTTCCATTCGCGTTTTCCTGCCAGGCCTGGTCCTGCCCGCCCGGAGGGCGTGTCCTCAGGGGGGGGTACTGTAGCGGTACTTACCTTATCCGGGGGCCGGACGCGGTCCTCTCTTCAAGCCGCGCGCGGTCCTGCGGCTGCACGAGCCGCGCGCGGCTCGTCCGACTGTTCAGACAGGAAGGCGGGCAGTGACCGCGAGAAGCGGTCACGTGTCCCGCCTGCAGCTAAGAGCGCGCCGCGAATCTCGGGCGCGCTCTTAAAGAGACAGTGGGAGCCTAAATTGCAAAAAGGCTCCCATTGGCTCCTGTCATGCCAATCACCCCATACACTTACCTGTTGGGGGAGTGGAAGTGACAGGAGCCAATCACATTAGTTTGAAGGCTACTTATACTTACCCTTTTCCCTTAGTTCCTTGCCCTATCGTGGTTTCTGCTACAGTTCCCTTTAGTGCTTGTTGTGTTCAGTTGTGTTTCTCCGTATTTGACCTTGGCTTTGTATTCTGACTTCGTTTTCGCTTTATCCTATTCTGTACTGTTTGCCGGCTTGCTGATTCCTGTGTACCAGTCCCCGGCTAGTTTTCGTTTACGCTGTCTCTTTGTGCCCTTGACCTCGGATCGTTCCTGACTCTGTCTTATCCTATTACGTCGAGTCCGGCCACTCTAAGGTCCGGTAGACGTATCTCTCCTCTGTACTGTCTTCTGTTAGGCTGGATCCTGCGTGTAGGGGTATATACTCGTTACAACAGTGCATCGAAGTCATATAGTCAGTGGCAGGATAACCTAGTACACGAGACTGCAATACAGTCCGTAAACAATCTGTAAACAGTAAAGTGAGAGTATAATACGGTAACCAAAGAGCAAAGTAGTCTTCTGGTGACTACTCTTCCTAGCTATGTTCCAATAATTCTGTAACACTGATCTCTATTGGTAATATTTAAAACTGTTGGGCCACTGGAATGCAATCAAGGTACAATTCAAGAGAGAACAGAGACAGCCCGTGTCTGGGACATTTAATCTTTTTTGCAAGGCATTTATTATACTGTGAATATTTGAGTGGTATATTCAATAAGAACAATACAAGCATTTGTTTATTAGTTAAAACAGATTATTCATTACTGTAACTTAGATAAGTATCAAACCAGATAGATTTTATACATAAATGCAGTTGTTTCTGAAGGGTTTAAATACTTTTTTGCCACTGTACATCAATATTAGTCCATGTAGCCATCTGTCTTGTGAATTGGTATCAGATGAAAGACTTTACAGTTTGTTTACTAAAGCATGTAAGAATCCTTTACCCTGGTACAGAATGACAAACTACTGTACCCATCAGATGTATCAATTAACTTACACTGCCCATTAAATTCATTCACACCATCTCACATCAACCTTTTTATTAGTTTTCTGGGTATAGGAAACACTGTGTTCAAAATTTAACTCCTATGACAATACGAACTTACATGGACACTATAGACACCCAGACCACTTCAGCTCATTGAAGTGGTCTGGTTGCAGTGTCCCATCACACTTAAAGGACCACTCTAGTGCCAGGAAAGCATACTCGTTTTCCTGGCACTAGAGTGCCCTGAGGGTGCCCCCACCCTCAGGGACCCCCTCCCGCCCGGCTCTGGAAAGGGGAAAGGGGTTAAATCTTACCTTTTTCCAGCGCTGGGCGGAGAGATCTCCTCCTGCTCTCCTCCTCCGATCCTCCTCTTCTCCTCCCCGTCGGCTGAATGCGCACGCGCGGCAAGAGCTGCGCGCGCATTCAGCCGGTCACATAGGAAAGCATTCATAATGCTTTCCTATGGACGATGGCGTGCTCTCACTGTGAAAATCAAAGTGAGAAGCACGCAAGCGCCTCTAGCGGCTGTCAATGAGACAGCCACTAGAGGACATAGGGGGAAGGCTTAACCCATTCATAAACATAGCAGTTTCTCTGAAACTGCTATGTTTATGAAAAAATGGGTTAACCCTAGAAGGACCTGGCACCCAGACCACTTCATTAAGCTGAAGTGGTCTGGGTGCCTAGAGTGGTCCTTTAACCCTGAGCATGTAATTATTGCAGTTTTTAATAACCTGCAATAATTACTTGCTAGGGTTAACTCATCCTCTAGGGGCTATCTACCACTACTGTTCTTGTAAAACGAGTTTGTTTTCCTGGCACTACAGTTTCATTTAAATAGATATCTGCACAGGGTATTATAAGAGCTTTCAACTTATGATTCATCAAAATACCAGAAGCAGCCACAAATGTGTACCTAAAGCTTATGATTACATATTTCAAAATTGTTCCTTGATTCAACATCACTTCAACATTAAAATCTTCATGTCTCTCTTAGCCTTCTAAACTCATCTGTAAGAACTCAAATTGCATATTGTGTCTGAATGGATCACAATAAAACGTATAGATGTAGTGTACATATTTGTGAATACAGTGATATGAATGGATGAGACATAACAAATGTGTAACTAATTTACAAAGTCATGAATATTCTGTGATGCCCCATGTTATGTCCACAACTAAAACATGTATTGAAATTACAATAAGATATTTAAAAGGCAATTCAATGACAGAACAACAAAAGACAGAGCATTGGAGATAGGGACAGGTTTAAGATTTAAACAATGGTTATATAAGTTAAAGTTAAGTATCTAATGCAGTGCAAACAGGGTTGGGGGTAACTGTAATTCTATATGGGGGAGAAAAGCTATTTCTAAAAGTTCTTTCAACAAATGTGGGATTCTGGAGACATCCAATATTGATTTACTTTTATTTTTTCTTTAGTTATATCTCTTTTTGATGAAGCTTGATTTTAGAATTGCTTGCAAACATTTAACCAAGACTTTCAGAATCTTATTTAAGCCCAGGCATGGCTAAGCTTGACACTAAGCTTGGTAAAAGTAGTTCCTAAACATATGGTTTATGAAGCTTCACCCTCTGTTCAAGATGCTCATTTTCTCACCTGTAAAAATGCTAGCCTGGCGAGGAAGTCATTAACATAACTGCCAAGAGGTTTTAGGCTGGGGTAGGATTTCTTCATCCACATACCAGGAATTTTGCCTTTTAGAATGCTGATCACTACCTCCTCCAATTCAGAGGACATAACCACCAGACCCTATTGATAAGAAAAAGGGTAAATTAAGATGAGGTATTTGTTCTCTGCACACACCATGGTTATTTAAATTTGTAATTTTAAAACAACTGATTTATTGTTTTGCTTGTGCTAAACTCAATACCTTAAGAGTGATTTAATTTTTTTGCAATTTCTCACATTAGATGAACCCTCTAAATATTATAACTGTCATATAGTATTGAGAAGACCTCTCTGTTAGTGGTTCATTTTGTCCTTTTTTATGAAGGCAGATATTTGTAAAAGGGACATTACAAGCACCATGTGTTCATTGTATATGGTATGGTGCAAATAGGCTCCCTGTCTCTGCTTACCTTCTGACTTTGGCTTAAAAACTGGAGCAATTCTCAAAAGATTACTGAATGTCAACCCCTCACTCTCACCCCTGGCCTACAGGGCCGTTTTTAATATTGATTGGACCCTGGGAAAGCATTTGCTTGAGCCTGCTGGTCCCTGCAACCCCACTCCCTGGCATGCAATCACACCCTACAGCCCAGCCCAACCCATTGGTAGAACAAATGTAGAGAGGGCATTGGAGCAATAAATCTTTTTGCCCCTGCCCCCCACATAGCGCAAGAGTGGCAAAATGATAGATCCCCATCTGTTGCACAACTCCCATGATGCTATGCCAGCTGGGGATCTACCATTTGGCCATTCTTGCAGTGTTGTATTTGTATTTGTGTATTTGTGAGCAGTGTTTGAAAGTATGCCTGTTTTTGTATAGAGTAGGTGTGTATTTGTATGTACTGTTACATGTATCTGTGTGTGTGTGTATATATATATACACATATATACGCATTTAGGAGTTTGAAATCAAAAGTGTGTTTGTATATAATAGATGTGTTTGCATGTTTTTGATTGCTGGGATGTATGCACATACTTACACAGATATACATTCACATTAACACACATTCACACATATAAATACACAGATACAAGTGCTGGCACATACACACACCTTGACACACAGATACACACACTAGAATATACATACACTCAGACACACACACTCAGATACACACACTGACACATACACACTCAGATACACACATTGACAGTCAGCAACACACAAACACTCTGACATACCTAGACACATACAGGTGATGTTTTTTCTATGTTTGCAGCAGGGCCAAAGCAGAGAGGGGGGTGCAGGGCAGACGACGAGTGGGGGGAGCACAGGGCAGAAGAAGAGTAGAGGACACAGGGTAGAAGAAGAGTAGTGGGCACAGGGCAGAAACAGAGAGTGGAGGGAGGGGACACAGGGCAGAAGCAGAGAGTGGGGTGGCTCCCAAATAAATTTCCATAAACTCTCTGAGTTGCAGCCATTCAGCCAGATTGCAGAGATCTGCAACATATATATCTAAATGTGCTGATCCTCATCATAAGGAGAAAGGGTCAGTGACTGTACACACAGCAGGTAGTGTGTGAGCTCCATGCAGAGGAAAGCATAAATGCACAGCCTGTGAGAAGCATGATTTCTCTGCACTTAGATCTCAGCACAGGGTCCCAGAGGACAGCCATCTACATACAATATCTGTACACAATCAGCTAGAGCCTCTCTCTCCACGGCTGGATTTTAACTTCAGCTCATCTTGATCCTGATGATGCTGGCTTAGGTTGATGGCAGTGAGTGTGAGCAGCAGCTCATTCCTGCCTCTGCTCTCCATGCTGCCGCCTCCTCCTCTCCTTCCTCCCGTGCGGTACTCTCTTATGAAGCTAGGAGGAAGTGATCAGCTGTCACTTCCTCCAAGCATCCACTAGAGGGGCCCTGTCGTGCTCTTAAAGGGCCACAGCATTCAACCAGTCCCCTGTTCAACGATACTCATCGGGTGGCCCTAATTTCATGGGCCCCCCAATGGGCTCCTCTAAAGTGATGCGGGCAGTGGGCCCATGGGGCAGCTGCTTTGGGCCCCTTAGGAGTAACTAGGCACGGGGCAGCTTCCCCGTTTGTCCCCCTTAAAATGGGCCCTGCCGGCCTATAGAGTAGCTGTATGCCATGTGCATGCATAAATGGGGACACTGTGCCCACCCTCTCCTTTCCTCTGTTAATCAGGGGTTCATGGTATATATTCTCACTGAAAATAATGAACGTTGCCTTCACATTTTTTAGTCTTGGCACAGCAAACTGCAAGAACCTGCAAATTCTGTGATTTGAATAAGAAAAAAGAACTCTCAGAACTTGAGCTGTGCTATCATGTGACCATTGAAAATGTAGATTCTATTTTAGTCTTGCTGTTTTAATTAAAGGAACCAGACTAGACCAAAGATCAGAATAATAATCTCACAGCGAGTGTTATGGCTGCTTTGATGAGAGCAGGACAGTGCTAGATTAAAGGTCATTTTTGTATTCCTAAGGAACTGCCCTCAATCCCTAGTGAACATGTTATGCCTTTTACAACTTTAGCTAAATCTCCTCCAAATGCTTTGAATACATCAAATGTCATAGAGAATATTGAATTAGTCAATGTAAAATATTGCAGTTTACTCACCTCATCTCTGTTCCAGCACAGCCATGCTCTGAGCTTTGTGGGTGGATCTTCCTGCCGTCTTCTTTGATTTTCCCTGCTTGGGGGCATTTCCCCAAATAGGGCAAACTTTCCCTGTTACCAGAATGCTGACATCACTCTGTTCCCTTACTCACTAACCAGCTAGGGTGTTACTTGTGGGATGTCCTTTCTGCTCTCCCTTGTAAGTCAGAAAGTGGGAGAGAGGCCTATTTTTCATTTTTTTTTCTTCTCCCAATCTATTTGCTATAAAATCTACTATCATGATCTATTTAATAAATGTTATGCTCCCTATGCTATTGTAGGGAGAATCACAGGTACTTTCAGGTGTTTGTTTCTTTCAACTTAATAAAAAAAGAAAATCACAACTTTGAGCAGAATGTAAGAATTACCTTAGCATTCATATCACATCCTTCTCCACATCCTTCAGTTTTACACATGGCAGAGACCTTTATGAGTCTAGTGAAGCTATTTAAAATCCATTGTGAAGGTTTGAGAGTGTGCATTAATATATGCCAGGCTTATAATTTACTATTACTGTGTTTTAATGGTGTGTTTGTTAAAGGTCAGAGATTTATCTGTTTTTTTTTTTCTTCAAAACTCTCAGACAAGCTATGGGACTGTAATATCTAAATAATTTAAGGTCTAGGACATAAATAACTGAATAAGTGATGTTTGTTTTTTTGTGTGTGAAAGATAGGATTTCACTTCTTGAATGATTCATGTCATATACTAGCGGTAGGCAACCTTTGGCACTCCAATTGTTGTGAACTACATTTTCCATAATGTACTTACAGCCATAATGCTGGCACCTTTATTTTACAGGTTTATTAGGTCTGTTTGTTCAATAATTTGTTTTTGGTAGGAATAAGCCAAAATTGAAGAGGCAGTTTGGATATATCCTTTGTAATTGAGCCAGAAATGCATTTAATACATTTGTGCATTGTAATTTGGTCAAGTTGTGTGGATTTTTCTAGAATTAAGGAATTCATGGACACATTTGTATTAGATGAACAATCAGAAAGTTCTAAAGTTCACCCATTCAATACCACTCCACTGACTCTTTTCAATGTAATCGCTTAGGCTTATGATCCTAACTAACTAGCTCTTACCCATCTACTGGCCATCATTGCTTTGCTTCTCTCCATTATTATCATTATTATTATTATTATCGCCATTTATATAGCGCCAACAGATTCCGTAACGCTGTACAATATTACGAGAGGGAGCATTTAACTATAAATAGGACAATTACAAGAAAACTTACAGAAACGATAGGTTGAAGAGGACCCTGCTCACAGTCTTTAGGAGGTGGGGTGTAAAACACATTAGGACAGGAAACAGCAATCAAATGAGGTAGGAGTGAGGCAGGGCTGTAGGAGAGAGTAAAGTGCTGCCCTTTAGGAGAGAGCAAGAGACAGGTATGTGAGGCAGAGGTTAATCTGGGAAGCCATAAGCTTTCCTAAAGAGATGGGTTTTAAGGCACTTCTTAAACGATTGAAGACTAGGGGAAAGTCTGATGGTGGTAGGCAGGCTGTTCCATAGGAAGGGAGCCGCCCGCAAGAAGTCCTGCAAGCGGGAGTTGGCCGTACGCGTGAGAGCAGTGGACAGGAGAGGGTGACGGGCAGAGCGGAGAGACTAAAAAGGGGCATACCTATGGATTTGTAAAGAGATATAAGAGGGGCTAGAATTGTTCAGTGCTTTATAGGTATGGGTTAGCACTTTAAATTGACTCCTACAGGATACTGGAAGCCGATGTAAGGACTAACAGAGGGGTGAGATGACCGACTAGAGAGGAAAATCAGTCTGGCGGCAGCATTTATTACAGACTGTAGCAGGGCAATACGGCTTTTGGGAAGACCAACTAGGAGAGGGTTACAATGACCCATGCGGGAAATTACTAGAGCATGGAAAAGCTCCTTGGTAGCATCTTGCTTAAGAAAAGGGCTGATGCGGGCTATGTTTTTAAGATTAAATCTACAGGATTTGGCAATATACTGGATGTGCGGCTCATAGGTGAGGCCAGAATCAAGTATGACGCCAAGACAGCGCGCTTGCAAGAATGGACTTATGTGGATACCACTAACTTGAAGGGAGAGCGAAAGAGGAGGATCAGTATTAGGAGGAGGAAAGACAAGGAGCTCAGTTTTTGAGAGATTGAGTTTCAGAAAGCGGGAGGACATTCAGTCAGAGATGGAAGAAAGGCAAGCAGTGACACGTTGCAGGACAGCAGGGGAGAGGTCCGGAGAAGAGAGATAAATCTGAGTGTCATCAGCATACAGGTGGTAGTGGAATCCAAATGAGGTAATAAGTTTGCCAAGAAAGGCAGTATATAGAGAAAATAGAAGGGAATCAAGGCCTTGGGGGACTCCAACCGAGACAGGATGAGGGGAGGAGGTATCATTAAAAAAGGAGAAACTGAATGAGCGTTGGGAGAGATAAGAGGAAAACCACGAGAGGACAGAGTCACAGAGACCGAGTGATTGAAGAGTTTGAAGAAGAAGAGCATCATCAACGGTGTCAAAGGCAGCAGAGAGGTCAAGAAGAATTAGTATGGAGTAGTGGCCTTTGGATTTAGCTGCGATTAGGTCATTGGTAACTTTGATTAGAGCAGTCTCACTAGAGTGGAGAGGGCGGAAGCCAGATTAAAGAGGGTCAAGAAGAGAGTTGGAATTGAGGAAGTAGACATACGGGTAAAGACAAGTCAATCCAGAAGCTTTGAGGAAAAGGGAGCAGGACGGGTCAAGAGATGTTTTTTTCAGGATAGGTACTACAGTGTCATGTTTAAGGTCAGCAGGGACAACGCCAGAAGAGAGAGAGCAGTTAAAAGATGTGTGTTAAGGATAGCGAGATGGGGCAGGATCGAGTGGGAGAGAGGAAAGGAAAAGCGCAGCCACCTCTTGTTCAGTAGACGGGGAGAAAGTCTGAAGGGTAGGAAAGGCATGATCTACGTGTGGTTGAAAAAAAGAAAGGCAAGGTAAGAGAATTCTTTCCTTAGCTGTTCAATCTTGTTGGTAAAGTAACATGTTAAGCTATCGGCTGTAAGGTTAGTTTGGGGGGTGGAAGAAGAGAGTTAAAGGTGTCAAAGAGACACCTGGGATTGCGGGAGCATAAACTAATGAGAGAGGAAAAGTATGACTGTTTGGCGAGGGCAAGGGCTGCACTGCATGAACACAATGTGAATCTATAATGGAGATAGTCTGTCTGGGTGCAAGACTTCCTCCAGGAGTGTTCAGCACATCATACATCATGGGTGTTTTTATCTGAATGACAGATACCTTTGCATTGGAATATACTAAATTGAAAGTAAGCATCTGCTATAAAATCAAATTAAGTGTAAAATAACTAAAAAGTGTGACGTACCTTAATTGCTTTCTGTATGTTGATACAAGAATCTCTTATGGTAGCAAGAAGTTTATTAAAGCGACCCATTTCCTGGACAAGCACAGTATTCATACTCTGTGTGTATGTGGTTGGGTATTTCCTCATTGCTGCTTCAATGTCAAAATTTGCGGGAAGCTTGCTCAGGATATCGGCAGCCACTTCATAAACCGTTTCATCTGTAGATTTTCCACCACCACCAGAAGCCCGTGACTGCATAACCAAAATGATTAATATATTGAGACCAATATGTTAAAACCAATATGTTTACAAGCTGAGCCATATCGAATGCACTTCTAAGCATTAATTTTATTTGTGTGAAACTGCACGTGCTAAACATGTAATGCACAAAATATGGAATTACATAAAATGTAAAGGATTTCTCCAATCCCCATGACCACTTCACTCTTTTGAAGTGGCCATGGTGCTTGGAGTCTGTATGTGCATCATTTCACTATGAAATGTTGCTTTTCTGCTGGATGTGTAACTCCTCCTATGACAGTGTTGTTAGGAGCCAACAAGAGTTCCGGACTCGCTAATGTCAGTTCAGTGCATCAGCATGCAAAGCTGGCTGGCAGCAGGATTCCAATGGTAGCATGGCCCCCATCGTGTCACCCATGTCCTCCTCTCAGCCCTTCCACCCTGACATCCCACTTCTTCCAGTGAGGAGGATCGGCTTAAGAACATGATCTTGGCGCTGTAAGTTTATGCTTTTTATCTTTCAGTCAATCTTTTATCTATCAGTCAACGAAGACACCCACATCCTGGTTTAACTGCCAGCGCATTAGCTTCTAAATGTCCTACTGTACTACTTGTGCAAGCATGAAAAATGCTTGCTGGGGGAGTACAGTGATAGGGAGCAGAGCACTACCTTTGAGTGGGTTCTCTTGTTCTCCCAGTCACACAATTATCTGTTTAATTCCTCTGCTGCCACCATAAAGATCTAATACCAATGATTAAGACAAAGTTTAATCAGCTTGACAAAGGCCACTGTGCAGGCTGAAACATTGCAGTCCTTGCTCTGTATTATATACCTCGAGTGCCTGGGCCATACCATTTTCTTGACTTGCTGTATATGGGTTTGCCAGCCCCATGTCTGCAGCACCTAGGTTCTTTATATAAGAGTGCGGTTTCCTCTCTGTGTGAATTATCTAATGCCAATGGTTGACTGATAAGGAAAGAATTAAACTTTAAAGAGCAATAAATTGAAATGTATATTTTTGCAAACACTGTTTGCACAATGTACAGATACAATGTAATGCACTTTAAATGAAGCTCAAGTTGTATGTAACGTGACCGGTACATTTTAAACTTCATAGTCTGAAAGCACGACCAATAGCTTACAAGTAAAATCATAAAACATATTATTGAATCTGACTACTTTTGTGGGTCTGTTTTTCAATGAAAGTGCATAGAGAGGACATGAAACCACACTGTAGCCCAAATAAAGATAAACATAGATACATATCATAAAGAATGAGTAAATAGGAAACAAATGCCCCAAGACTTTAACTAAATAATACAAA
Source organism: Pelobates fuscus (assembly GCF_036172605.1). Classification (NCBI taxonomy): domain Eukaryota; kingdom Metazoa; phylum Chordata; class Amphibia; order Anura; family Pelobatidae; genus Pelobates; species Pelobates fuscus. The sequence continues at coordinate 92,763,714 of NC_086324.1, read as the reverse complement.
GATCAGATTCAAGGCATACTGTTACAAATATCTTATATTTATATATTTAGCCACAAGGTCAAACACCACAATAACAGAAAAAAAGTAAGAAATGTTTTACCCATAGAAAATAATCATTCTCGTGTTAAGAAACTGATAATTTACCACTTGCTTTAATAAGGAGCACAATATGTCAACAGATAAGTGCACAATGAAATTACCAGTCAGTGCATTTATATCTTCTGTTAAGTGTACAACGCAATTTATTTGTGTTTTTAGAAAAACACTTGGATTTTATACAAATTGTAAAGGCGCCATCAGATTTGTTCGTTTTGCACGGAATTAGCAAACAATGTGTTTATTATTTGCGCAGCGTGTAAAATACCAGCTTTTCTCATTGTCCACTTATGTGCCAGAAAAGGTTTTAAGCCAAAAGCCAATAGATTTGTACAGTATGCCAACACAAACCGGTTCATGTATATGATGAGTGTCTTTATTATTATTTAATTTGCAATGTTTTGTAAATTACTCACTAAACAGTTAAACAGACCCTCTAAGCAACATAACTGCTACAGCTCAATGTAATGGATATGGTGCCAGGTGTCCCCTAGCTCCATCCCACTGTTAAGTTCCCTTCCACATTATAATGAAGTGGTCTGGGTGCAGTGGTGTTGTCAATTTATGCCTTCATTGTAAAACATTACATTGAAAGATTAAAAGCACCTCCAGAGGCTATCTTCCCAACAGCCATTAGAGGTGCGTCCCTCCTCTATAGCCGAGCTAAACGTGGCTATTCAGTCAGATGGTCTCACAGACCAACACCAACAGAGAAACTTTGGATTGGCTGAGATCATCATTCTTAAAGGACCACTATAGTGCCAGGAAAACATACTCGTTTTCCTGGCACTATAGTGCCCTGAGGGTGCCCCCACCCTCAGGGTCCCCCTCCCGCCAGGCTCTGGAGAGAGGAAGGGGTTAAAATCTTACCTTTCTCCAGCACCGGGCAGGGAGCTTTCCTCCTCCTCTCCTCCTTCCTAGCGACGTCATCGGCCGATTGCGCATGCGCGGCAGGAGCCGCGCGCGCATTCAGCCAGTTCATAGGAAAGCATTTACAATGCTTTCCTATGGACGCTGGCGTCTTCTCACTGTGATTTTCAATGAGACAGCCACTAGAGGCTCTAGAGGCTGGATTAACCCTCAGTGTAAACATAGCAGTTTGTCTGAAACTGCTATGTTTATAAAAAAAAAAGGGTTAACCCTAGCTGGACCAGGCACCCAGACCACTTCATTAAGCTGAAGTGGTCTGGGTGCCTATAGTGGTCCTTTAATGATCTCAACACAGGAGGCTTACAGAGAGGGTGGTATCATTCAGATCATCAATCTTAATGATCTCAAATAAGGAGGTTTACAGCAAGGAAGGGTGGTATTTAGTATTCCTTTAAAGGGACACTTTAGGCACTGTGACAGTTTCATCTTATTAAAGAGGTTATAGTGTCTGTCATTCCAATTCCATTCACTGTTAAACAGTTTCCAACTTTTAATAGTTTAATGCTAATAACACAGAATGGAGGGACATCACCAGGGGACTCCAGGTACTAAAGCCAATCCAATTAGGTGAAATAGTTATGGTGCCTAGAGTATCGCTTTAATTCAGTGGTTCCCAAACCAGTCCTCAAGGGTACCCTACCAGTCCAGGGTTTAGTAATTACCCAGTTGTCTAAGGTATTTTTCTTTTCCTTTTTTTCTTTCTAAAAACACCTTGGACACAACTGGGTAATCCCTAATTCCTGGGCTGGTAGGGGAGCCTTGAGGACTGGTTTGGGAACCACTAATTTAATTTATTGGCTGAAAGCATCAGCTAATATTCTCAACCAATGGATTCTGTCCATACACAGACATGACTGCTGTGCTAAAGTAAAGGGAAAACTCCAGCTTTAGATTAATGGTGATATCTGAGGACAAGAGCCAGAAAGCATTGCTAGGGATGGCCAAGCGAAGTGTTAAACTGTTTCAAAACGGTTTGACTTTTAACAGTGGGACGATGCCAGGAAACATCATTACCAGTGCACAGTAGTGGCTATGGTGCATATGATATCCCTTTAATTCATCCAAACGGACAATTAAACTAAAATGAAGGTTAATATAGCAGACATGGAAACATTTGGCAAATCTGCTACTTAGTATGAAATTAAAAGTTACACTATCAGTATCATGGCATCACAGTTAACTGTTTAGTGAATAATGTCCTTGATCTTGCATCATCAGTACAATATTACACATCCTAAGTGATGTGACAAAAAACATGTAGAACTAGCAAAACTGCATTCTTACACATCTGCCACTTTATCAATATCTGCTGTATCCAGAAATACAACTTTATTGTTTATTGACTAAAATGATTTTAGGCCCAAAAAATTAAAAAATTAGAGAATTCTACTTTTATTATAACTTTTGTATGATGTCTCCATGGAGAAAGGTAAATGAGTAGTAAACAACATAATCAGTAAAAATAGAATATTTGCTATGATTTAACAGTACACTACACTACACGCTATGGAATAGCTTTGGATTTGAAAAATGTACTCTGACAAAAATTGGAACACATGAGAGTAACAGTATATGCAATGTGGTTGACTTTTACTTTTTGTAAATAAAATGGAAATCCTGACTGACAAATTCAAAGGGTTTGATTATGAATTCTATCTGTTCTTTATGAGCAACGTTTCAAAGGCAATTTTGGCTATGAACAATAAAATATAACCTAAATTAGAAATGTTAAACTGTCAGCATTGTACATTAAGTTGTAAAAAATAATGAAATGTCATATTAAATTAAGTTTTCAAACACTTGAAATTCATAAATTCAGTGGATAAGAAAGATTTATCTTCATTTTTATCTGCTAATGAGGGAAAAGGTTGTGAAAAACATGTTCGTATTCTCTGAATGGCAATAAATGAATAATTTGGAATAATAAGTATAGTTCATTAGATCTATTTCAGAAGCAGTTCTATCTATTAAATATACATGAATTTTTTTTTTTAAATTATCACTGTGGTCTTGGGATCTCGGTACCCAGGACCAAAAATGCTATATACAGTCTTGTTCCTAAACACAAGATCATAGGACAGAGGCAAAGCAATAATAAGTTGTCCTACTGGCACTTAAATAGCCTAAAATTAAAGCAGCATTGTCATGCCGAACTTACCTTGCCCCAATTGATTCCTCTTCTCTCCCTCTGTCAGGATTTGTTCATCATTTCTTCCTATCTGCTCTAGTTTTCTTTAAAACTTAAGACAAAGTAGGGACTATTTCTCCTCTTCCATGACCAGCGGAGGAGCAAAGTGTGCTTCGTTTCCGGTGGTCAGAGAACTTTTCTCACAATTCTTAGCTTTCCTCCCTGTTCCCACGATGCTTCCTGTCAGTATTGCCGAACGTCCTGTCACTTAGACAGGACGCCGGCAAAACTGCCAAATTGCATCCTAACTTAATGAGAACAGTTTCTCCATTCATGTTAGAATGCAAATCGGGACTTTGTCCGTATCTGAATATCATTCGAATGAATGAAACTCCGATCCTATTCATGCCGCAGCTGCATCTTGCAGCCGCTTAGTAGATAACTACCTAATTCCCACGGTATCTACCAAAAGGCTGAAAGACCTAAATTGGTCTTTCAGCCACATTTACTAATACCAAGTAAAGATTACTTAGTATTAGTAAATTCAGCCCCTACTCGCTATATCGCGAGTAGGGGCATGTCTAGTAGCCTGTGGCTGCTCACTGTTAAATAAAACAAAAAGTCCTAGTACCCTAAAGAATAATGAGGGGGGGACCTATTGTCCTCCCCCCTCCCCCCACCCGTAAGAGTTGGGTGGGGGCCATAAAGGATAATGAGGGGGGGAACCTACTGTCCTCCCCCCCCCCCCCCGGTCCCCACCCCTGAGCGGTGGGTGGGGGCCATAAAGGATAATGAGGGGTGGGGGGACCTACTGTCCTCCCCCCACCGCCCCCACCCCTGAGCTGTAGGTGGGGGCCATAAAGGATAATGAGGGGGGACCTACTGTCCTCCCCCTCCGGCCCCCACCCCTGCACGGCGGGTTGGGGCCCTAAATAAGAATGGGGGGGACCTACTGTCCTCCCCCTCTGGCTCCCACCCCTGCACGGCGGGTGGGGGCCCTAAACAAGAATAAGGGGACCTACTGTCCTCCACCCCGGCCCCCCACCTCTGCACGGTGGGTGGGGGCCATGAATCACAATGGGGGGGACCTAGTGTCCTCCCCCCGGCCCCCACCCCTGAGCGGTGGGTGGGGGCCATAAAGGATAATGGGGGGGGAGGGCCTACTGTTCGCCCCCCCGGACCCCACTCCTGAACTGGTAGGGGGCATTGGGTTAGGAGCCCCTGATACAAGAGACCAGCAGTGTTTAAAAGTATTCTCTAGTGCCAGGAAAACAAACCCGTTTTCCTGGCACTGTAGAATTCTACAGTGCCCCCTCCCTCCCGCCTCCCATCCCACATCGTTGAAGGGGTTAAAACCCATTCAGTCACTTACCTGAATCCAACGCCGATGTACCTCGGCGCTGGGTCAGGCTCTGCCCACACTCCATTAGGGAGACCTAATGCACATGCACGGCAATGGCCGCGCTCACATTAGGATTTCCCTATAGGAAAGCATTATTCATTGCTTTCTTATGGGGATTCTGGTGACGCTGGAAGTCCTCATGCATAGCGTGAGGACGTCCAGCGCCGTTTAGACAACCACAAGTCGTCTAAGCATCCGAAAGTCGCTCTAGTGGCTGTCTCGGAAACTGCAATAATTACCACTGTAGGGTTAAGTGACATGGGACATTGCACCCAGATCACTTCAATGAGCTGAAGTGGTCTGGGTGCCTACAGTGTATGTTTAAATAGCAGAAGTAAGGTAAAATGGAGAACAATTGGGTCACTGTGAGAACATAAATATTTATCACAGCTACACTCAGAAAACAGGAACCACGTTAAGATATCATGTTTAGAATAATGCAGTCTTAAATAAGATATATACAGCTGCATAAAATTTGCAGTTGCAGGACACACAGTCCCACCCTGCGAAAAGGAGGCATTTATCAGGTCTATCTTCCAGATACATCAAGAGCAATGGTGCATGTTGAAGCCATACAGGGAAGTGTCTGGCAACATCCGTGAGAGCTCAAAGAGGCTATTGGTGTTGCCAGAGGACACAGCCGAACTCAAAGTTGATAATGTTGGTGTAGGTAACAGGACATTTGGAACAAAGATACTTTTTTTCATATTATTATAGACATCTATTTGTGTTAAACTGTAAAATGCAATTTCAAACTTAAAAAGAAAAAGTAAAAATCCACTTATTCCCACAATGGCTAGTTTAGTGCAGATATGTAAGAATGTGTCACGTAATTGTAGTATTACATTTATTTTAAATGTTTTCTCAAAGATTTTGGTGACCTGTAGCGCATTGTTACTTATGATAGAAATTGAATACACCTCTCCCAAAATGAAACCTTACACCATAGAAAGGAAGTAAAGGGTATATACAAGTATTAAGGATGCTACCAATCCATATACCGGTACTTACGCTGCTATCAGTCTGAAAAAAATGAAAAGTATATGATTATGTTAAGGTAACATTTTCCACAAAGCTTTACAATGATACAATGGGATTAATAAACAAATAGTATTACTTGTATTACTTTACTGAGAGGGTAGTGGATGCATGGAATAGCCTTCCAGCTGAAGTGGTAGAGGATAACACAGTGAGGGAGTTTAAGCATGCGTGGGATAAACATATCCTAGATATAAGATAAGGCCAGGGACTGATGAAAGAATTAGAAAATTGGAAAGACTGGATGGGCCGAATGATTCTTATCTGCCGTCCCATTCTGCTTTTAGTAATTGACAAAAAAAATTATGTTGATAGAGATGAGAGGAGAAGAATGCTCTTACAATTTGGGAAAATGGGGTAAAGAAACACAAGATGAATGGCAATGTGTCAGAGGGGAGGAGAGATTGGTAGCTATGATGCTTGTGAAAGTGGTGTGTATAGTTAGATGGACAGTTCAGTTACAGGTTTGATTCTTTTCGTGTGAGCACCAATGAGAGCTGGCCAAAATTACAATTTATATAAATGATCATTTGATTAGATACAAGAATCCTCTTAAAAATGTGTTTTCCTCAATAATCGAACTAATTAAAAAATAATGATATATCTTTCAGGTGTCTTTTCTAGTCAGACAGCCTCAATCAGTATCTTATACCCTAGCAGGTAGGCAACCTTGGCACGCTGGCAAAGAATCGGGGAGAAATAGTACACATCATTTGGGCTGCTATAGGTTGCCTACCACTGCCCTAGTCCCATAAAAAAACATTTTTTGTCCCTCTGTCCTGAATATTGAAAGAAAATGTATTAAATAGCAGGTTTTCTCTATTTGTGCATGCAGAGTTAGTGTGTCCTTGTTAATGTTATAACATATGTATTCTATACCTAGCCAATATATAGAACTCCTTAAATACAAAAAACAGCCTTTAAATAAGGCATTCTGTATCCAACATGTCACTTGGTGCTCGATGCTTATTGTAAACATAAAATAAGAGCGCTGTCAAGTTTAATACCTGAGTGAGGAGGATGCTGTCAAATAGTTGCTGGGTTTCTGACTGATCCTTAGTGATATCCGCATTAGCATTCATGCCAAAAATCTCAGGGGAAGGATTCAATGGCAGGTTCTTGGTATATTCAATATAATAGTTGTACTGCAAAGTGAAATGGCAAAAGGTATAAGTACTTGCATTTATTAAAAAGCCAAGCATGAAACAGATTAAAATTACGTATAAAAGATTATTCACTAAAGCTAGGATTCAAAGTGAATTTCAAATGTAAGGGCAAAATAGCAGAATTGGAAACATTCTCTATGCCATGTATGCATCAAGTTCAGCTACTATGGCCTAAAATTCTAAATGCACTGGAAATTCACCCTGAGTTCTCAATTTAGTGATAAACCTTATATGTTCTCATAGCCTCGCTGTAGGTCATGCCTGTTGTAATATATTGAGATATCGGAGATGCTTGGATAAGCGTTACAGATCAGAGTACAATAACAGATAAGAATCAATTGGCCAATCTACTCTGCCGATTACATGTATTTAGAGCTATTTAATGAGTCTGAAAGTGTCTCATTATCACAAATGTCAATTGAATTACCAGAAAATGTCATTAGGTATTTACAAAAGCAAATATTGAGGCACATTTGGAGAATATTACAGAATGTGATTTTCACAGGTATAGTAAAAGAAAAAAAATATATATTTTGCAATGAGGTAAGAAGACAATATAATATAATCTGAAAAATAAAAAAGATAAATACAAATGAGCAAAATAAATTATGCTATAAATATAGGGAATAAAAGCTTAGAGGGGAAACATTGATGTGCAGTAGACCAAATATAAAATGATATTGGTATAGGTTTGTTTATAGGTTGTTGGATGTAGACAGAATAAAATAAAACAATATAGTGTAATTCAGTATTATTAACAGGCAGGGGTACAACATTCTAAAAAGCAAACAACGTAACGAAGCAGGGAAGTAAAACAAAGTAAGGAGAACACATTATGTGCATCTCCAGGACCATCCAATAGGCAAGAAATAATCAGTGGTACCTTGTTATCCCTGACTTCAGGGGAGTAGGCAATAAGACAATAATTTAATAAATCAAGAATAATGCAAGAAAATGCAATAGAAAATAATGGGGCAATTAGATATGCTCAAATAAATCCCTGGTGCTAAAGATTCAAGTTACTTTTTCATATAGCCACCTGACTGTCAGGACAAGTTAAATGAACAATCCAAGCACTATATATATTTATATATATATTGTTTGTATTATATGTGTATATACATAGACACAGGGCTATTAAGGGAATTGTCAGGAATTCAAGACAAATTTTAAATTAAAGGCAAAAATAGCCAAAATGTACATTGCTCCTGACTGCTTGCAGTTGCCAAGTGTAGATGAGCTCCCAGGGGCTATGTAATCTCACATACAGCACTGTACAAGGAGCGGTGCTTTGGAGAGTTTTATACAAAGCTACTGGCAGTTTCCATTGATGCATGACATCACTACAACATGAGCCATGCCGTAGTTGTTTTAGAATGGTAATATTTGGAATTAGAGTTGATAACTTGTTTTACTGCTTCAAACACTCTAAGTGTGATACCCTTAAAACACACCATACACAATGCAATACATAAGAAAAAAGAGGAATAAGAGGGGAGCAATATTTTGTAAACTGGAAATTTAGGCAGTATCCCTCTTAAAATCTACAAGTGTAGAAAAATGTAAGTAAAACCAAAAGCAGGGAAGAGTCTTCCATACATAGATTTTTCAAAACATGTAGGAAAAAGACATAACAAGAGCAAATAATAGTGCAGATTGTACTAAAAATGTTATTTGTATTCCCAGATAATATACCCCAAACACAAAGGGCTATGGAAATACAATAAGACAGTGCCTTAATTCTAACAAACTGTTAGTCAAGGATTTATTTCTTATTTTCTACACTTGTAGAGTTTCACTTTACAATATATTGCTCCACTCTTGTTTCCATGCCGTAGTTGTGTTTAGAAAGCAACTGCCCAGCTCTCTATGGCTCCCTGGAGCCGAACGGCACCATACATGTAGCCTTTCCGGGCATTATGAGAAATTAGAAGAAACAGTTTGGACAGAGAAATGTCCTGGCAGAGATTGGGCAGGCATTCATTTTGCGAGACAAGACATTATTAAGGAGCTTGGGGAAAGACAACATGGATATGAGCATGGGAAGTGGAGATGTGGATCAAGATGGGCAGAAGCAGAGGGAAAAGGGACATGGATCATGAGAGGAAAGGCCGTGGCTTTATGGTATAACGCACAGTAAGGACTGCCATCAGTGAGATATGAGTTTGAGAGAGAAAGCCTTTGCCAAAGGAAGTTGGCATTTTATTTATTTATATGGAGTTATTAAATGAAATCCTGCTAGGTTAAGCAAATGGAAGTGATGTATTTATATAATATCTTCATAACTAAAAATCTACACATAAAACAAGATATAGAAAGATTTATTTTCCATATATATATATAAAAAAATATTTAAAAACGTCCTAATTATACTTACATCTCCATCAGGTGGTGAATAGTAAATTCCGCTGGAATCGAATTTGTAGTCAGGATTTGTAATTATATGTGAGCAGTAAAATTTGTTGAGAACAGTGCGCAGTGTACGTCGGTCCCAATCATCAGTTACTCTCCCTCCGTAGTTGCACTCTCCAGTCATGTATCGAAGAGCATCGTAAGGTACCTCCTAAAATGGAAACAAATTGCAAATACGTTTTGAAATTACAGTTGATTACATTGAACACTCTCCTTTAAATTATAGTATACAGCCACTCCCCTTGTATCAGACGATTCATTAGAGACTTTTATCTGTCACTGAAATGGTCAAGTTCCATGGTTTACTACCACAAATTACTGAAGAGTCTATTTACTAAACAGTAGGTTGTGAAGAGTCTGAGAAAAGAGGTTAAAAATAATCTCCCACTTTTTTTTCTTTAGCATAAATTTTGAACTTATCACAAGAAACTGTTGAAAACATTAAAGGAACACTTTAGCCACCAGAAGCATTACAGCTTACATAGCTATTCATTAAAGTGAGAAAACTCAAGAATTTCAAGTGAATTCAAACAAGGTCATTTACTAAAGTAACAATTCGAGGTGAATTTTAAATTAAAGGCCATAGTAGCCAAACTGAAATCCTAGCTGAATTGGAGAATGTTCTCGTTCAACTATTGTGATGTTAAAGGAACACTATAGGGCCAAGAACAATCAAGAATCAATGCCTCTCAATGAAGAAAGTTCAGTGTCTCCATTATCTGCACAGTCTGCAGCACTGCCCCAAGAAGCACCTCTAGTAGCCATCTGAGGAGTGGCCAGTGGAGTTATCCCTAGACTGTAATGTAAACACTGCATTTTCTCTGAAAAAAAACCATTTACTGCAAAATGCCTGAAGGGACTGACTATACTCACCAGAACAAATACAATAAGCTGTGTGTTCTGGTGACTATAGTGTCCCTTTAAATTTGAAATTCACTTTGAGTTCAATTTGAATTCTCACTTTAATTAATAAACCCATAAGTGAATTTGAAATGTAGGGCTAGAAGAGACAAACTTGAAGAAAAAAATAAAATTTAGCCCTTGTAGCTCTTGCCGTGCCAATCTGGTCCGACCTCCTTACTGAGATAATCAATCGTGATGATCTTAGTCAATCCAATGTTTCCCCTTAGGAAAGCATTGGAAGGCTAGTAGACACGAGCGGCAAATCATTGCACTGTGCCAATCAACATCTGCTCATGGAGATGCATTTAATCAATGCATCTCTCTGGGGAGTGTTCAGCATCTCCACTCAGAGAATGGAGAGGATGCACGTTGGTTTTGCAGGACCTCATCCAGGAGATCCCTCTAGTGGCTGAGTAATAGCCACTATAATGCTCTTTTTATATAGTGGTTCTAATGCAAAGAGACTGTCCCTGCAGTGTGTCAATTTTAAATATTACTTTTTCTAAGAAAAGGCAGTGTGTTTACATTGAGCTGTAAGAACACCTTTAGTGGCTCTTACTAAGTAGCTCTTACTAAGACAGTCACAAGAGCCGCGTTCTGTTTTGATACTGCAATATTTATAGGACTGATGTTTGAAGTCTTGACACACTGCATGAAAATTCTGATCACTCCCCATAGAGATGCATTAAACTAATGCATATCTCAGGGGTGATGCTGATTGGTGAGAGCATCATATTTTGGTCTATAGGGACTGATCTTATCCCATAGTTATCCTGTCCATCAGAGGATTATGGGATAAGTAGTTTATCACCAAGATCAGTTTTATTCATCACGCAGAACGACTGAAACTGTTCAAACTGATATCAGCCATACAATCTTTTTATGTACCGTTAAACTCGCTGTTAAAGGACCTCTAAAGTGACCTAGACCACTTAATCTCAGCTCATCTCAGCTTCTGCTGCACTGACTGAGTAAAATTTGGTCACAGAAGTCTTTAGAAAAGCATACAGTACAATAATTTCCTTTGGAGAAGCTTGCCACACAATGCACATCAGGTCCCCCATGATACTGTATGAGGAGGCCCTGCTTCTTCACAGGAGGTAGAAAGGTGGACAGCACCGATGGGGAGTAAAACTTTGATTTTATAAATTTTTTTGAACTTTTATTGGGGGATGTATTCCTAATGCTATAGTGATCCATTAAGTGAACCGTGCTGTTTTTCAGTATCGGAAAAATAGCGGATATTCCATGCGCAGTCTACAAGTTTTACAAATTGCTGCTGCTATAAACCACTCTCAAAAATGCGAGTGAGCTTAGTTGTAATGCAAAAGCTATATTACTAGTACTTTTGCGAGGGAAAGAATTGGATACAAAATAAAGGAGCATTAGTATTTAGGATACAAATTAAATGATTGCACATACAAATCTAAAAACTGAAAATTACATATAATAAACAAATGCATGCTTTATGGTCAACATTTTCTTACATCATATTGATTTAAAAACATCTGAAGTTGTTGTACGCTAATTCTCATATCTGTCTCATTGAATTCATAAGGGATATTCCATCCGAGAGGACCAAATTTACGTCTTTCTTGAACCAAAGCATGGAAGAAGCACAGGCCAAACACCAATTTCTTGAACTCCGGCTTTCATGCATAACAAAAAAAAACAAACCAAAAAAAACACAGAATATTAGAATAATTTAGGCAAAGGTAGATGATCCCATGAAACTGTACAGTTTTGGATTAATAATTCATTGTTGCATATATCCTGGTTAAACACTAGGAACGGTTATTGCCACTTGTAAAATGGGGTTATCTGTGCTTTATATAACATATGCATAAATAATAATTTTGGAGCAAAGATCTAAATGTGAAAGGATCACTCTAGGACCAAGAATACAGAAGTATATGGTCAAGTAATGTTTAGTGAATGTACCAATTATGGGGATCCCTCCAGGTCCCAACAGTCATAACACTGATACTTTGAACAGCTATACCAATCATTATTTCCCATTCAGGTTGATGCTTTTATTGAGAAACCAATACAAATTACAACATTTTGGTGACAAGCAACTATTAATGGCTATGATGGACATCCTCTGACATTCATGTCCTTTGTATGTAGGATCCGCCGCGTTTACAATGAGAAGAAATATTTAAATTTCCCTGCTTAGTAAATATGCTCAGATGTGTTCAACTGAAAAAAAATGTAGACTACTCTGTCATGGTTAGCATCCCATTATCCTTTGTGTCTAGCCTGTTGGAATAGTATTGCCTTTTGTTTCCGAGGAAAGATTGTTATTTTCTTTTTTGCAAACTGCAGCCAGTTATCTGTGTCTCCAGAACAATGGGTGCTAATTGCATTATGTCGTTGTGATAGCAGCTATGTCTCCAGGCAGATGCTGAATAAATGCACACGGTTTGCTGCTACAATACTAGAATATATGTTACAAAGCAGCTCATGTTTAAACTGCTTCAAAAAGGCAAATAACTTACCAAACGCAAAACAAAAGTGATGTTTTTTGTTTCTGACAAATCTAATGCTGTTTTGATACTGGTAATGCTACTGTTTTGCGGCTGGGTGGATAATGTGCAAAGCCCTTTAAGGCCTGCTGAGGCTGGATGATTAAGTAAAACAGCCTATTGCTGGATTTCTCATTTGATATATCTGTTTTTTTTTTTTTTTTGTCTTTATAACATGCTGTATCCAGGCAATTCTATATTATAAGCACCGACTATCTATCGGGTTTGGCCAGGAAGTAGATCCTCAGCTGTGGGAAAATGCCAGCTCCCATGATGCTTTGCCAGTATTTCCGAACTCACTTCTGGTTTAAAGGAACACTATATTGTTAGGAATATATTGTATTCCTAATGAAATAGTGTCCTCCTCTGCTTTTAGTAAAAGGTCCTCCCCACCAAATCTAGATAAAATATGGAAAAAAAGGTTTTACTTACTTTTTTCCAGCGCTGAGATCCAGTCCCTGCAGTCGTTTGATCCACTTCCCACAACACAATGCAAACTTTTCTTTTTTTTTCTAATGCAATGCTCCTCACAGAGAAGGCGAGAAAAGTGTATTTGCTGTGGTCCTCCAATGCAATGGGGGTTAGCTTTGAGATTTGAGTTTGACTATGTACTCACACGGGAAGATCTCTATTGGATCTTAGGAGATGCCCACTTGAGGTGTATTTAACCCTGCAATGTAAGCAATGCCATATATATATATAAAGTGCATTGCTTTGTATTGTAGGGTTAAAACTAATAGACCACTGCACCCAGAACACTTCATTGAGAAAAAGTGGTCTGGGTGCCTTAAGTGGTCCTTTAAGTGTTTAAAGCAGCACTGTCACCCCCTTGAAAATTGAATATTCCATAAAGATTAAATCTTTACAAAATTCTCACATTGACTGTGTTGGAATTGTATTGAATTCAATGAGATATACAGAGACATATAGGGACTACTTTGTCTCTATATATTTCCTACACCTGACACTTCTATACACTGGGCGGAGCTACCACCATCTAGAAGTGAGCTGTCACTAGTGCAGGAAATTTGCTTTATCTATGGAGGATCTCGAGGTCTTGTGGGATCCTCTACAGACTTCAGTGCTGTATTTTCTGCAAAGCCCCAGACAGTGACAGTGCTGCTTGAACTTATTTTTAGTGTTTGTGCTGTAACTCCAAATTGTATGCGTTAATAACACGTTATGGATGGGAAATTAAACAGCATCTGTAATCTCATGATTGACACCTCTTTCATTTAACTCATTTGCATTCTAAATAAAGTAGGAACTTCAAAAGTGAAATCACAATGGGGGGTTGGTTAATGGCTTGTGGACTAATTTCACTTGTTAATTCCAGCAAGTGCACGAGTTTGGAAAAAAAAAAAAAAAACATTATCAAAAATTCATAAATTGTGAAGAAATGATATTCAACAGAATAAATCGCTGCTTGCGAATTTTAAGTAAAAATGATATAGACAGTACTAAATTTAGAAAACAAATGAATTTTAACAACTATAACGTACTTTTACGTGAGTAGTTCTCAGATAAAAAAAATAGGTATGTGGTAGAAACAGTTATTTCAATCTGTTCTTTTTCATCTTTGCATAATAATGCATTATTCTTTTTCATTAACAAAGGTAACAATGCAATTCACACAAAAGAAAAAAATGCTCTGTATGTTATATTATAAATAAACACATGGATTACAACTAGCAAACAATGCTTACAAGCTTTTTACAAGCTCCGAAGAACTCTGCATCCGAGATTGGATCCATCAGGTATGAGCGAATTATATTAGAACGCAAGCCTTTAGGTGCCTCATTTGTCATTTTCACTCCATTCTGTAGTACAGACACAGGGAAGTTTGGGGATGGATAACTTGTAAGCCAGAGGCGAAAATCTGGATGTGTAGTTTCAGGATTCAGCTCCTGTGGAATGATAAAACAGTCAAATGAAAAGATACACTGCAATTTGATTTCAACATGTCATGAATATTTAACATAGGGTTTCAACTGCACAAAATGATTTTGCCTATTAGCTTAACTGTTTGCCTGATAGGAGGCTGCAAAATATATACAGGAAAAGATGTGTTTAATAGTCTTGGTCATGCCAGATATAAATAGGCGGAAGACATAGATAGATACATCTTATATCATGCTTTTTTTTAGCTTTAGTGTCAGGTACTAAAGATATTTAAACACTTTCCCTGAATCAAATAGCAAACTGATCTTAAAAAAAATCTGATCAAGTAATGAGCTTTTTATCAATGCAAGTTACTGGTGTAGTTCAGCTCACTTCCACAGTGTGGGTTCTTTCCACCATAGAACATCTAGTTGGCTGTGATGTACAGGACTTGCACAGGCTAGAAAATCTGAGACTTTAGGAAGTGATTATTGATCAGAAGGAGTACAGACACCAGACTTGTGCACAGCAAAAAACGATTTGAATTTTGCCAATTCGGGATTCGTCCTTTTAGCATTTAAGTCCGGGCAAATTCTGTCCATAAGATTGTTTCGTAAAAAAGCATTTAGACAAACCAAATGGGGCGAAAGTTGTCCAATTGGTGTACAGTATTTGTTTGAAACCAGATGCACAATCTAATGGATACGGTCTGCAGAGATGGTAACATAAATATTTTTGTAGGATTAAGTTGTCATTCCAAGATACTGGAAAACACAAACTAAAATGTGGGGTTAGAGTATTGATAGGTACGCTGATGCCTACTTCCCCAGCACAGAAAGCATGATTTATGAATAAGTGTTCATATAAATTTACACGTTACATCATAGAGTAGAGCCTTCTTCACCCCTTGTCTCTGGTAATTTTTGTTTATCAATTACTTGTCAGATATTCCCATTCTATGATTGTATTCTATTCAATCCCCCAAATGCCTTAGCAGATGCCCTATTATTCTCATTTCATTGGGGGCCCACCTCAGGGCCCCCTCAAGGCAGGCAGCTGCTTATTTTGTAGGCGGGCAGCGAGGGAGCACTGTCCTCTTAGCTCTTCCTGCTCAGCTCCCTCACACGTCCAGCAGTGATTCCGGCTGTGATGCCGGCTCCCGGCATTACTAAACGGTGCGTGAGGGAGCTGAGCAGGAAGAGCTAAGAGGACAGCTCCCTCACCGCCTCCATTGACTGCCCGCCCAGCACCATCGGAGCCAGAAGAGCAGCCCAACTGGACCCGAGGGAAGAATGCACTTTATCTCTCCAAAAGTTAGGAAGGCTGGGTGGATTTAAATTATAATTAAATTACATATAATTTGTGAGTTTGTTAGACAATGTGTCAGTATCAGGATATGTGTCAGTGAATGTGTGTGTCTGTCAGTGAATGTGTGTGTCTGTTAATGTAAGTCAGTCAGTGAATGTGTGTGTGTGTCAGTGTAAGTCTGTCAGTAAATGTGTGTGTCTCTCAGTGAATGTGTGTTTTTCTGAATGAATATGTGTGTTTCTGTCAGTTTAAGTCTGTCAGTGAATATGTGTCTTTCAGTGAGTGTGTGTCTGTTAGTGAGTGAGTGTGTGTCTGTGTGTGCCTCAGTGAATTTATGTCTGTTAGTAATTGTGTCAGTAATTGTGTGTGTCTGTCAGTTTATCTATGTCAGTGTGTGTGCCTATGAATGTGTGTGTGTGTCTGTCAATGTTTGTCTGTGAGTGAGTGTGTAGTATCTTAGTTAATCAAAGTGCTGGTCTTAAACAGGAAGGGGTGAAGCAAATTTAGATTGGAGGGGTGCCCGAGTTTCATCATGCCTAAAGCAGGACAAATCCAAAATACACAATTTTTGCTATTGTAATAATAATAATTAGGAATGCCTGTTCATCCATTTGTTGGTAATTGTTAACACATTAATTAATACTAAGTCTAGATCCCATATGTGGGGATTAAATCTCCACAAGATGTGATCTATATTAGAGAAGGAGTTCTTGGATAACTAGTAAAGATAAGTAATTTTACATCCCTTGAATGTAAAGGTTATAGACAAAATTAGTTAACATACAGACATTCCAACTCATCAGAGTATCCTCGTGTTTAGCAAGTTACATAGTTACATAGTTACATAGTTAGATAGCTGAAAAGAGACTTGCGTCCATCAAGTTCAGCCTTCCTCACACCTGTTTTTTGCTGTTGATCCAAAAGGCAAAAAAAAAAAAAAACCCAGTTTGAAGCACAATTTTGCAACAAGCTAGGACAAAAAATTCCTTCTTGACCCCAGAATGGCAGCCAGATTTATCCTTGAATCAAGCAGTTATTACCCTACATTGAAAGATTATATCCTTGAATATTCTGTCTTTGCAAGTATGCATCTAGTAGCTGTTTGAACATCTGTATCATAAGTTGAATAAGAGCACTAAGGAATCATTCAGTATGGTAATCATCTAGGATGTGAACCAGATTCTATCCATCAATGAGTTGGTGATGTACTTGGGGGAGAAAAACATGTATGGGGTTTTTGAGGTAGGATAGGTGCAATTTTCACATTTATTATACATGCAATCAGAGGGGATCCTGCTAAAAAAAAAACCTATGATCTACCAAATGTTTAGTATTATATTGCATTTAAACTATGCCACAAGGATTTCAGCTTTTAGGAAAGACAAAAAGTAATCATCCCAGATCAGAATGCTGACTTTATTTGTATGTCAATAAACAAGCTATTATTCAATAATGTGTAGCATTGAGAGCACTAAAAACCACAAATAAAATGTATAGAAAGAATCTTTAACTGCATTATACTGCAATGTTCAGATTTTGATTAATGTAAGTCACAGGATAGTAATCTGCTTCCAGATGTGATCAGAATGGAAGAAATGTGTCCGTAGAAGATCACAGGAAATGTGGGGAAAATAGGATACTTTAGGAAGGTTATAGGACACAAGAAGTTGCATGAAAAGACAACACACAAGTACAGGACAAACCAGAGAACTGTGATAGAGAATAAAAATGAAATAGCCGTTTTTTTGTTTTTTTTCTTGTTTTAAGACCAATATATGTAAAATGAGTTTTGAGAAAAAGTACCTATCTCATATGCATTTTTAGCAGCACAAGATAAGAACTAGTAATATGTGCACCGTTAATTCAACTCTAGAATGAATCCAATTTACTTTATAAATATCTTAACTTTTCCTATTTCTTGGCTTATTCGAAGAGAACATTAAACATGAAAATCCCATTCACTTCGGATGTGGCTTAGATTGTATCAGTTCTGACTCGTACGTAACTAGTTTTTTCAAAACCAATCGATGACAATGTCTTCAAGGACACAGATGTGTGAAATGAGATGAAATACATTAACCCAGTCACTGCCACAAGGACGGTAGTACTTTACGAGTCAAAAGACCTGACAGTTGGCATGTTGCAAATGTTTGACTGGTATATCTGATATATCAATTTTGTTTAACCCCTTAAGGACCAAACTTCTGTAATAAAAGGGAATCATGACATGTCACACATGTCATGTGTCCTTAAGGGGTTAACAACAAATTTAATTTCCTCATTCGTGACACATAAAACTGTCAAAATTTCCCTCTCAATAATATCCTTGAAGGCACACTCTGACCTGAGAATGACACATTTTTATATTTGAATTATACAGATAACATATTCAAATATATGCAAACAATAAATTACAGTGTGCCACCAGGATGGATATTGGTGCTGGGGAATAGTGTGATCTAACTGAAAATTAAAGTTAGGCTTGTGCACTCTCACCGGCTGTTCTTAAACAAATTTTAATATGTAATGTATTTGCGTATTAGCCATATATTAATTTATATTTATTGTTTTTTGTGGGTCTTTTTCCCACTGACTCACTGTCATTTCCAACTTTATAGTCCTGACTTATTTTACTTTTGCTATCTAGGCTCCTTTCTTTGTAAAAGATTACCCAGAGTGCAATTATAGAGACAGGTACTGTAAGCTCACATCAGTGTTAAAAGAACACTCCAAGCATTATAAATCCTTACCTGCTGTAGTGGAATGCCCTGGCACCCTCCCTGGGTAAAGTCAAACTGTTTGAGTACTTACTGGGATTTTGCCATCCTGGTTGTCTTGACCTTTTCTTTAGCTCCCCTGAGCGAGCCTTGCACTGCAAACTGTGTTTGGCTCAACACAGGACTCTCCAACTAGAGAAGAGGCGCCCAACAGATCACAGGTAAATTGTCAAACTGTTCTCAAACAGGTTGATTACTAACCCCAGGAGGGAGACAGGGAACTTCTGGCACCATAACCCTAGAATTGGTTGTAGTGGTTATGGTGTTTGGAGTGTTCCCTTAATGTGATCGTTTATCTCTACCTGACAGTAGCCAAGTGAATCATACATCAGCTCAACATCTGTTATGTGGAATGTGTTTACCTACCACAGGATTGCGTTGATTTATTTTTTCCTAAAATAACATTAAATGATTTACAAAGATAATAACAGAGAAAGGCAGTATATTTAAAATATTTAGAAATGTACTGTGATTGTACTTAGTTATTACATGTAGTACATTTATACAGTTTTTAATTAAGGGTTTTAAATTCAGTTTTTCCCTTTTCATCTTGGCTCTCCCATTAGTACCACTTATTCAATCAGTTACAATAGTTGCTCTACCATTACTAGTGGAAACTATATATTTAAAAACAGTTTCACATATGCCATCGTTTGTACAGCAAACTTGGCTAAAAACAAACACAGCAAATCATTTTTAAATTGAACTTTGTATATGAGTAAAACAACATACCGTATTTATTGGCGTATAACACGCACTTTTTCTCCCTGAAAATAGGGGGCAAATGATGTGTGCGTGTTATACGTCGATATACATATTTTTCGCTCCATAAGACGCACTTTTTTTCCCCTCAAAAGTGAGGGGAAATGTCTGTGCGTCTTATGGAGCGAATGTGAAAGTTTACTTACCTGTCTTAAAGCGTGGGCCGGTGTTCAGCGCGCACCGCGGTACTGGAACTTCAATTTCAGGTTCCGGTTTCCGGCGGGACTGAAAGGAAGTGCGCACTCAGTGTGCACACTTCCTTTCAGTCCCGCCGGAAACCGGAACCTGAAATTTAAGTTCCTGTACCGCGATGCGCGCTGTGAAGCCGGCCCATGCTTCAAGACAGGTAAGTAATTATGGGACATGGGGAGGGAAAGTGCACTATGGGACAAGGGGAGGGGGGGACACTATGGGAGGGGGGGAGAACACTATGGGAGGGGGGGAAATTTCCTTCTTAAAATGAGGTGCGTGTTATACGCCGGGGCGTGTTATACGCCGGGGCGTGTTATACGCCGATAAATACGGTATCACAATTTATCACAAGCACAGTTATAACCATAAACAAAATCATGATAATTACCTCACAGACTTTCTCCAGCATGGGCATCCATGATGTAGCTAAGTGACAATTTTGAAGAACAACCCAACTACCTTCTCTTATAGCCTTTTCAGTCATGCGGAGAGCAATTGGTCCTTGCCCTTGCCCAAGAGAAAGAGAACTCATCTTTGAGCCCCCAAAACCCTACGGATTAAAATGAGGAATTATACAACTAATACGCATTTATTATTGAAAAGGCTGAAGAAAAGATTAGAGTGCAATTAGATTCTGTCTGGGACAATTAATAGAAGTAACATACTTTTAACAAGTGGTTGTGACTAATGTTGATATTTACAAAGGAGTATTAAATATGTTGCCTGAAAGCAATTTTAGATAATTTTTTGATCATGGAAGAATGCAAGCAATTTGACAGTAAAGTGTATAATGACAAAAAATACTACACTTAATGCTTAATGCTTAATGGGTTAAGACTTTAAAGTTCTGAGCATACCTGATCATCAGCAAATTTTAATAAGGCTGCCATTGGATCAGCACCAGGAGACAGCACAAAAATTAATGGGGCACAGCAGTGGCTATCGCCAAATGCTTTGGAAAGATCAAATGGAGGAGGCTCAATAAATGGTCTTCCCAAATGTTCAGTAACAAATTCTTGAACCATAGGTATAACCTAGATGTAAAGAAATATTTTGTGAGATTCATGATTATTTTAGAGACAAAGTGTAAAAATAAAATCACAGCCCCACTACATGTTTTCAATTCCATAACTTATATATCTTATTTAAATGCTCATTACCGTAACTTATAGGCAGAGAAGAGTACATTTCTCGGTAGAAATGTCTGGAGCTCGAGAGAGCTATCACACCCTACACCCGGCACAGAATGCACACCTTACGCTCTCTACACTGGACCACCAAGCATAGGCATCCCTGACCCAAGGTAACAAAAAGGAAAAGAGAGTGGAATAAACTGTATTTTGTTCTACTATATATATATATAAATATATATATATATATTAATGTAAATGCTTCCAGAAATCTCAAACAGCCCCTATTCCACACTACCTCGCCTATACATACTATATCACTGTCAGGATACCTTGTGTGTTGGCACAGGCTGTGCCACATGCTGAAGCCATCCTGCAGGAGGTTGGGGACCTTTCCAGTGGTTCTTCTCTTTTTACTAGCGGTTCTCGAGCCGACCGCGATAGCCCCGCCCTTCTTTACGATAGCCCAGCCCTTCTTGACGCAGCACATGCGCGCCAATGTCATGACGCTAATGACGTCACGGCCCGCCAAAACGGTTGAATTCTAATGTATTGGGGGCGTGGCTACAAAGTAATGGTACTCAGTTTATAAGTGGAGTTCAGGACATCTCTCATTGCCCTGTTGTGATTCTGTATAGTGTGTATTTCTCTTGGTTTTGACTTTGGCAACGTTTGACTAGTCTACCTTCTATATTCCTTTGATTCAGCTCTTGTACTCTTGCTGTTCCTGATTTCTGCCTCCCCTGACCTCAGCTTGTTCCTGATTACTCTCTGTTCTTGTGACGTTAACCTGGCCATTCTAAGGTCCGGTATACGTTACTATTCTATTACACTCTGCGTATTGGATCCACATATATTCCTGACAATCACCTATACATACCTAATGCATTCTTTAAAAACACACACTGCATTCCCCCTACAGAGTGTCATTACATTAAGTGATATATGGTAATTATGATTTGTGCGTAACATTAGTAAAAAAAAAACATTGGTAAGGAATGTGCCTGTTATGGAAGGAAGTACATGGGCAGGAGGGGTGACGCCATGAATTAATGCCTCAGATGACACCAACCCTAGTGTTGCCACTGTATATGTTGCCTCGCATTGAAACGCCAACACTACATAAAAATACACCCTTGCACTGAAATGCTAACACTACATACAAACTAACCCCTATACTGAAATGCCAACATTATATACAAACACAGCATTCAAATGCTAACACTTCATGCAAATTCACAACCAACAAGCAAACACCAACACCACATATAAACACATCCCTGCATAGAAGATCCCTAGCTGGAAAAGCATGGTGGGAGGTGGCAGTTGAATACTACCTTTTTGGTACCCTTGCGGTGGAAGGGGGACCCAAGAAATTTACTTCACCAAGGTCCTGTCCATTAGTTCTGCCACTGATGTAAAGTGCATGATACAGTGGCATGAGAATAAAAAGCATGGAAATATAACATCCATGCTTTTCGCAATTAGATCTGAACCAGCCTGATGGATCGATGATCCATTCTATCAGGCTGGTTTAGTTCTGGTAACAAAAAGAATGGTCTTTGCACATTCCATTACTTAATTGTATGATAATCTGTAACAAAATCATTACTGTAAAACCCTAATTACAGTGGGGAAGGGTCCACCACTGCTCTGAGTAATGTTGCCAAAAAACTATTTTCTGTGTCTGCTCTAACCATTGGTTATGAAAAAATATAGATATCATTATTATTATTGTATACATACATTTAAATTTTCATATATATTGCTATATGCAAAAAAGACAAGTATATACACTGTCAGAGAGACTTCAACTTCCAGACCAGCACCATGCTGATGAGACCCACAAAGTTGAAACTGCAGCCCATGGCTGGTATTTGGTCATTGGTCCTTCTGGATTACAACCCATGTCATAATTTGAAAAAAGCTGTGCCTTAAACAGTGTCCATTGCTAAGCGTAACTGCAGAAATGCAGAGTGAAGTTTGAAACACAATGCCTGTATGTGCTCATTTGCATGTCAAGCTGGAAACTTTGGGATTTCTTGACTTTCTGTGCCTAAGGAAGAATTTTTAATGCCTAACTTGAGATAACTTCTTCTCATGCGCCATAGTCTCTATCTACAAAACACTGTCTGTTTTCCTCATACCTCTCCCAGCGCTCTTTCAACGTTTCTTTCTCTGGCTTTGTCTCTTCTCTGCAATTCCTTTCTGTTGGTGTTTCTCAAGGTGCTGTCCTTGGTCCCCTACTCCTCTCAATCTATACTGCATCCCTTTAACTCATCAGCCCCGTTAGCTTCCAATATAATTTCTATGTGGATAACACACTGTAACGGATCACCTGGCACCCCGACTGGGTACCTCCGTTGAAGGATGCTCCTAGCGCTTACAGAGGGCTCCAAGCACTCCGCCAGACACCACAACCACCATAGATCCCACGAACCGCCGCAGCTTGGTTGGGGTCTCGCCGTCTCCTACCCAACCTGGAGCCTGGACAGATCCCCAGCTACCATCGCAGGAGTATCAGGAGCAGAAGCGCTGGCATCAGGGCAGAGCGCCGCTAGCCTCTGCCCCTCAAGTCCCCACAGCGTGTTGCCCCATCACCCCAGAGAAATACCCAGGTGCAGTAACGGTTTGTTGTGGGTGGGCTGCTCTTGCACTTTGCTGTTGTGGGTGGGTTGTCAGACTAACTCCGGCACCGACCAACAAAAGGTCAGGTACCTGGTTAGTCTACCCCCCAAAGGGAGATATGTGGCGAAAGTAACCTCGCCACTGGTTTTTGGAGGGGCCTGTTTGCCAGCCTCCTGCCCTGCGACTATGGCCCTGGGATGTATTGCCCTTTAAGGAACTGAGTTGGGGCTTATGGACTTATATTTTACTATTTAGGCATAATGGATTTTTATAATGCTGTTTCTGGCCCTTTAATTACTTTGGAGCAGTGTTGCAACTTTAAATTGGCACTTCGGATACAGCCGAAGTGCCGAAGTAGTCAAAGTGGCCGCCATTCGACAAGCGAACACATGGCGGCGGCCATCTGTTCATTCGAATGAGGTCAGCGGTATGTGTAGCCAAATCCATGGAACTGAAATCGGCTACACATTTCAACGAACACCGCTGACCCTTACCTTCTCCTGCACCGAGTTTTCAGTCACAGAGACTAAGTCCCGTTCGAAGATTCGAACACACGTTGGGTCATTTTTTCGGTGTGAAAGTGACCGACCACACAGCCCAAATCTATGGAACTGTTTTGGGCAGGAAAATGTGCTTACGGTCGGTCATAAAGGACTTCCAGCTAACTCTTTAACCCCTGGAAGGAATTAGTTGAATTTTTGATATGTTTGTAAGTAAAGTGTGCTGCGTTCGAATATGTAATTTTTATGAAGATTGAATGTATAGTTTTAGAGTTATGAAAGTTGGGTAAAAAGTATGTTTTAAACTGTACGGATAATTGGGTTACCTCTCAGGCTAAGGGGAGGAGATGTGTGGGATGTAACCATTGTGTGATTGGCTAATGTATAATTGTTTGTGGGCGTCTCCCTTGCATAGGAGAATTGCATAAAAGCAGAGTGTGTGTCATTAAACCAGAGTTATTCTTCACCCTCAATCTAGAGTCCTGTCTCTTATTGGGGGAATTGCTATATCACTACAAGGGATTGCTATGCTCTGCATACTCCCTTGAGCCTTAATCACTTAAGCTCTTTAAATAGCTTGTTCCTGCTTCACTCTCTTGGAGGAGAGGTTCACCCACTGGAACCTGGAGCCTTGTCGTAGGTCCAGGGTGGGTAGGAGACGGCGAGACCCCAACCAAGCTGCGGCAGTTCGTGGGGTCTACGGTGGTTGTGGTGTCTGGCGGAGCGCTTGGAGTCCTCTGTAAGCGCTAGGAGCATCCTTCAACGGAGGTACCCAGTCGGGGTGCCAGGTGATCCGTTACACACACAAATCTACATATATATATATGTTTTTTTCTTTCTCTGTGTTAACTGTGGGTGTTTTTAAGAAGGGAGGGAGCAAGATATGTGCTTCCTGACTACTCCACATCATTCTTACATTCTTGGACAGAGAGGCCCATGAGAATTATTCACCTACAGGCACTGAGGATGTACATTTTAGCCCTGATAAAAGCATTACCCATTTCCTCCCCAATTGTTTACATTGCCACTCTGGATATATCTATATATTAGTGGATTTCGAGGCAAGTAAAAAAATATATCAAACACATATGTGCGTGCAAACAGTGTGTGCTCCTTTTATATGCTGAACAATACAAAATGGTGTTTATTTTTGCTTTTGCAGAGAGAAATATTTAAAAACCCATGACTACAAAATAACTTGACATTAAACATCTCAGGTTTGTATACACAAGAGAATTCTGGTTTTACCAATGAGTGACGCTGTGCATGAGCTAATATTTTCTGATGATAAGAAGAAAACAACAGAAACATGTTCTCATTTATAGTTCCCTGTCATGCTCCATTACATTCATTATGCTATGTTAGTTGTTTATCTGCTATCAAGGCACCATGTCATCAAAGCTGTGTATGATAAGACTTTTAAATTGTTGCCATACTTACTTTGTCAGGCCTTAGGCATCGGATGATGAGCATCCTTTGGAACTGACCCACTTTTTCTTGCCATTCTAAAGGAAAAGCCTCATGGTGTGGTTCCTGCAAGTGCCAGCACAGCATGTTAGCTTAGTTTAATTTGTCACTTTCCATAACACTTTCAAAACATTAAAGTCAACATAATGGCAAGCTGAGCGTTGTCTCTTGTAAAGGATTCCTGATGTGAATATTTATTTCACAGATGTAAGACTGGGTTGAAGGGAGTAAGAGAGAGAATAAAAATAACAGAAACGAACATACAATTATCACAATAAGCTCCAATGATATCCATTGAGAGTTTTATGGAAGCTTTTTAAACCCAAGGAAATGAAATAAAATACCCTCTAAAATACTTAATAAAACATACACAGACTTATGATACACAAGCATCAAAAACCCAGATTGCATCAGAATCTACTATCCAGAGACAAAATGTAAGTAAATGTTTTTTTTTTTACCACTTGTCTCATGTTCCAAATGAAAAGGTTTCATTAGAGAACAGATTCCAATTCTGAATAGAAAGCATTGGAATAGCTGTAAAGCAGCTGATGGCAGTGAGTGTGCAGTGTAGTTTATTATGATTTAACTGCACTGTAAATCTAGCGATAAGGATCTTTGTATGTTATACAGTCCAATCATATCTTCAGATTATATTTAAATGACTATAGGGCAGAAAAGAGTAGAATCCGATAGAGAAACCCGAAAAGAGAAACATTTCGTCAACAGGAATAAAATAAATTATGGAAATGAAAGAGGTCACATAATAATTGTGGGAAAATGTGTAGCCATAGTGTGGGTTATGTATATAGTGCACTTTTGCGGCAAAGTTTTTCAATGAAAAGAAACCATCAGAAAAGTGCATTGGTTGTAAGGATTGCTTCACTATTATACCTTTTCATCAGAATTTCTTTTACACATACCTCCAAATATATATATATATATATAGTGTATACACAGCATGGTACTCACAGCCTAGCATTTATTTAAACACAATACCATTTCACCTATACATTGAGCTGGCAGGAATGCTAGCAAATGCATAGACTTTAATGATATACTGTTTGAAAATTGAGACTCTTCCCCCATGCGAGTGTGCAGATAATTTCCCTATTCTCTGTACGAAATATTTCATCACCAGCGTGTTGCCACGATCATGGAAGGTGTGTTTGTAGAAGTGTGCCCACATCCAAAAGCAAAAGTACAAGTTAGTTCTTTAATATTGGGCAGAGTTATTAATTAATACATAAAGTAAATATGTAAAATTCATGATGAGTTACATGTCCTAATATTACGTATGATGGGATTGCAAATTCGTACATACTAGGATAACGCTCAAACAATCTTCGTATTCCAAATCTCAGTGTCATATACTTTACTAAAATCTGAATTTTAAATAGCAAACGCTAGTTTCTGTGACTAAGGATCCAAAACAAGAAGATTTTAATTAAACCGATAAATTTGGCATGCGCATTGAAGCGCAACTCACTTGAAAGAAAAACCTAAATAAAGTACATTTTTCATCAATGGAAACAAATATGCTATTAGTCAAAATATATCCCTTTTAAACTCAGAGGCATCATTTCAATTTAGGTTCAATATAGTTTAATGACATAGTAATGGCCTATTGTGTTCCCTTTCACTGAAATAAAGCTGTAACATTAGTGTCCATATGGTGCTGAATTCCAAAAAGAAATTCAGTAAGCCCAATTTAGTTTTATTAATAATTTAGAATTCATAAATATTTCAGATACATTTTTTCAAGTACAGCTGGTTTTCTCAGCTTCACAAGCTCTTCTTTTTGTGACTTATAGTATTTCATAGTCTATTCGAAAAAACAAATATTCACAAAATTCTTTATTTTTAAAGATAAGGAAACAGTCCTATTGATTGCAATGCAAGCTGTAAGAGACTAATCAGATTAGGTTTTATTACACAAATAACACTTTTTTTTTTATCAGTGACCGTCGCATTTGTAAAATCCTCAACATTTTTGGTGAAAGCTAATGATGCTAATGATGCAATTCTGCAAAACCAAAAAAAAAAATAACAAAAATAAATCTAAATTATTTATTTTACTCTTCCCTCCTAGGAGCTGGGTCATTCAGATCAGTTTTAGCTGAGGGCAAATGCTGATAACAATGATATCATGGAAATCTTAAAATTGTATACGTTTTCTAATATAACATGCGTTTCGCACACTATAACGCTAAAACTTACAACAGGCACATACTTATTTTGAAATCTCTAAATTATGATAGACAAGTGCCACTTGATTGCTCTCAGCAAATTCCACCACTTTTACAGGTACTTAAATATATTCCTCCCAACATTTCAAATAGACAAAGAGGGACACTAAAATTAAAGTTAGAACAATAACGATGTATCTTATTGCTGTATTATTGCGTGGAGCTCTGTTATGTACACTCAAATACACCATCAATAAAGAGCACATGTAGAAGAGGGACTTTAGCATAGACAAGTCGAACAGAAGGATTTGGGCCCAAAATAAGGACTGTCCCTGCTACATAAGAACACTTGGGAGGTATGCTTTAACATTTATACGGCAATCCATCTTCATACAATTACAACCTCATACATGTTTGTGCAGATTGCTGTCACAATGCCAAGTTTCGGATTGAGTTGTGTAAAACACGCCACCACTCTACTCTGGAGCAGTAGAAAAGTTTTCTGTGGAGTGTTGGGCAGTCTGATGGGTGAGTCTGGGTTTGGAAAATGCCAGGAGAATGTTACCTGCCTGACTGCATTGTGCCAACTGTAAAGTTTGGTGGGATAATGAGATTACTTCCAGAGAAGGTAAATCTTAATGCTTCAGAATACCAATACATTTTGGACAATGCTATGCTCCCAACTTTGTGGGAACAGTTTGGGGGTGGCCATTTTCTATGCCAGCATGACTGTGCCCCAGTTCTCTTTCAACATCAGTGCCTGACCTCACAAATGCTCTACTAGACGAATGGACAAAAATTCCCATAGAAACATAATCTTGTGGAAAGCCTTCCCAGAAGAATGGAAGCTGTTATAGTTGCAAAGGTGGGATCAACTACATATTAAAATCTATATATTAGAATACAACTTCATAATACTATATATATTATGTATCAACATACACACAATGAATGTTTACATCTTTTTTTCATTCTCTGTATGTAGAGCATCAGATTGACATTTTTGTTTCCCTGACTTTTGGGCTCTTTTGTCCTTTTGGTTGCAAAGGTCATGAAGGTGCTCCTATTTTCTCACGCATGGCTAGTGCTTGTGCACGTGAAACTGAAATGAGTAGGGGTGAAAAAGAGTAAGGGGGAGGCTCCCCTAGCTGTCAGGCTTGCCTGACAATGTAAGATGACCAAGTTTGTAGTATGTTTGTAAACATTTATTACATACTTTTCATTGTATGTCTTGCTTTCTTTTAATTTGTATATTTGTTTAAAAGTGTTTGCTTGAAGGGTAAAAAAAATTTTTTTTTCACTTTAATTGAACATTGCAGGCATAAAACCATCTAAAAATATATATTAATATTTGATGACTGCATATGTATATATGTATGCATGTACACATTTCTGCTTGTAATGTATTGTATTTGAATCTCTAAGTACAGAGAGTGTATGCAGCTGTGTAAATGAAATAAGGGTAGTCCAGGGTTTACAAAGCTTTTTTTTCTACATTGCCATGTAACAGACAGAGTGCTGAGGTTGGTTTCTGTCTATCATATAGCATGCAGGAAAGGAAAAATAGATATTCGGCCACAGAAGGCACACATTTCCTGAAGGGGGTGTGCAGCTCATAAACCTTGTTTGTTTTCTGCTTTGGATTGAGCACTTACCAAGCTATCATAGACTGACTTCCATCCATCTTTTAATCTCATAAAATCTTTGCGGATGCCTTTGAATCCTGACATATTATCTATGCGGCAAATTTCATCCCATGATTTCTGGGGTAGCCACGTGCAAGGATTGGAGTGTGGATTGTCCAATCCAATGCCGCCAGTTAGCAAAAATTTCCATTCTTCTTCATCAATCTAAACAAAAATAAAGAATTAAAGTAAATCTAACTGAATATAGCACTCAACAATAGGGGTGGCATCATAAATGTCTGAGCCCAGTACAAACCACTCATTCCCTTTATTTTTACAGTCTTGTCCTTTTAGAACCTCATTATTTTAGTGATGTTTCTTCATCAAAACACCCTTTGCCCTATTCAGGTCCATCTTAAAGTGATTTGACATGTGATTGACATATGATTAGAACAATGCTGGATTTAAAATGTGTTAATATTAACAGAAGAATCATTGAGAAAAGGTATGAGAATTGCACAATAGCTCCCCCCCCCCCTGTTCCCAGTTATGTGCTGGCTTGCTGTGTGCACATCATTGATATATTTCTCTGGATTAGGTGTGCCACACATGTACGAGGTCTAAAATAAGGATAATGGGAGTTCTGTGCACGCATTGAGTCAGTAGCTAGCTTGTAGGAGGCTAGAGAGCAGAAACCAAGTAAGAAGAACTATTCATATCTGCAATGTCTCTTTAAAAAAAAACAAAAATAACAGGGCAGTGGCATTTTGAAAGCTCTACGTTAACTATTGCTGCGCTATCCCCATACTGTAACACTGTGTCACTTATTCTGGACTTTTTTTTATTATAACCTTTGTGTTTTGAAGACTGTATACACTACCCTCTTGCATTTGCCATTCCTACCCCTACTGATATGATGTTTGTTCCCTTTCTTTCCCTGCTCCTGTTAGTTGGATCCCCTCAAACCATAAATAATAAATTCTGCATCCACATACACACACACACACAAAATGCATGCACACGTGTCTATGTCTATATCAATGAGTATATGAATTTTAAACACATATCAGAAAACTTACCAGCTTGTCATGTTTCAAAAGATTTACTGTTAAGCAGAAGGAAAAAAGCAGCTTATCCTTTTCAAATAGTGAGCGGCAAACGTTTGTATAGAGAGAAAATGTGAAATAATTCTTCAGGATTCCAAGCCTTAAAGAGAGGAGTATTTACATAGTGTGTATAATATCTAATCGGTAAATTGCTAGTGATTACAGCATTGAAATAAATACTGCATATATACACAAACATGCGAAAACAGCATGTAGCAAGTGTTTATTTGCTCTAAAAAAATAAATAAATAAATAGCTAACACAAATTAATATTAATACACTTAAAAATAAAAAACACCAGGGGGCGGAGCTAGCCTGCCGAGCAAAGCAGACGTGCCTGCTAAGAGCTCCTGAGCCTGAGGCCAAGATTTGGGTGATAACGCCCGACCACCCAAGCGTACCAGCTGTGGATAGCGATAACCCTATTCAGGGGGTGATGCTGCATCGGGGGATACCCGTTATGAGACCCTCCGTGGCTGAACCGACCACATCGCAGACTGCGGCCTACACGGGTGGGAGCCGAGGAGAGGCGGCCGCTCTCCCGGTTCTCTGGCCGAAGAGGGAGCACTCTTGTATTGTCCTCCCCCCCCCCCTGGACCGGTGGGGGATATCCCGGTCCCTGCCGAGCTGGACGACCGCAGCCCTGGACGAAACAGAGGTAGCGGTGACACCCTCGAGCAGACTACAAGCGGCGATACCCAAGATGGCGGAACACACGAGTAAGCCAATCGAAATAATTCAAGAGGCCGACATCCTGGTGAGGCTAGAGGCCACATTTGCAGCGTTTTGGGAGAAGCTAAATGACCGTCTGTACACTACACAAGTCCCGGTCGCAAAATCACCCATGACACCATCGTACCGCTCCTGCCCGACTGGCTTGCCCACCCAGATTAAGCGCGCCAAAACATGGCGCCGAAAACGACGTCCCATCCTACCGACAGGGACACACAAGCGGAGCCGACCTCCAACGGTCACTGCACTGCACAAGACAACGCCAGCCCCACCAAAAACAGCAACCAAAGAGCAACAACCTATAAGGACCGGCACGAACCGACTTACCTGCCCGAGCAGGGGCCATACAGCACCGGCAAGCATCCCGAGGAACCCTGAAAGCGGCCAGCGTCCACGCTGGTGGTTGAACACCTCTATGACACACTCGGACTGCACAGCTGAGAAGGGTGAGCCCTCGTGCGGGACAGACACTCCTGAAGGCATAGGTTAAAGGGGACTAGCGGGGACATGAGGACTGGGATACACAGCCTCCCACATTAGCATGCTCTCTCACCCGGGACTTACACAACCCCACAACGGCTTTATTACCCAATCGGCACATCAAGCTGCAAGGAAAGCGGCTGGGAACCGATGATAACTAGTTGTAACTGTGTTCTGATAGTTTTATTTTGATTTTGGCCTGTTGCCTTAAGCTATATTATTTTATTGCACTTCAAATGTTCATGCTAGTTCAGGAGGGGTCAATACTGCAGTGACTTGTTTTACCATATCAGGTGTAACCAGCATTGTTGAAGATAACCCAGGCTCAATGTACCCCTATAGGTCTCTCAATGTTGTGCTCATTCGAGTAGCTTATTCTAAGGAAGAAATAGCCTCAGGGCATGTTACTGGGTCACCGTCCCCAGGTGTAGAGCTCATCTTATCTCTCATTACCCTCTAAGGCAACACTGCCTGACGCATACCTACCACTCCTGGCATGGCCACCGGCGGCATGGGATGAAGGACACGAGTGGAAATTTTAATTAGTTCACACCCTAATTTAGCATCTAGCTTCTAGCGATGCAATGCCACCTTCTACCAAAGATAGCCTGAAAGTGCGTCCCCCCCAGTGGTCCTATAATGTGTTGAAGAAAGCTATAAATAATCATTTACAATTGCTATTGAGTCTAGATAGATTTGAATACCCTAAGAATCTACGTTATAATCTAACTCTATAATAGTGATACCAAGCATGTACCTACTCTTGTCTTTGTAACTTTAAAAAATTGTGCATGTTTTCTCACTGCCTTACTGCTTACAAGCTGTGTATTTTGTCTTCTGTCACAAGCTGTTGGGGCGTGACAAGCTGTATGTAATTATCTGCACTTCAAAAATAAAGAATTATAAAAATAAAAAACACCAGTTGTTAATTTAAAGAAACATCCCTAGCACCTACAACACACTGAGGTGGTTATGGTGCAGGAGTGCCCTTGCACCCTCCCAGGGTAAGACGTCAAACCGTTTGACAACCTTTCTTGGCTCTTCTGGGTACTGGCTGTAGCCTTCAGCCTGCTAGGAGATTCCTTTAGCTCCACTGAGCTAAGCACTGCTTCAAAGATTAGTGGTCCAGCTTCTGGAACCACGAGCGACTGCACCAGGCACCCAGCATACACACAGGTAAGTTGTCAAATCTTTTGACTACTTTCCATGGGAGAGCAGCAGGGCACTCCTTGCACCATAAGCTCTACAATGTATTGCAGATGTTAAGGTGCATGGAGTGTTCCTTTAAAACTAGCCAGAAATTTGTGTGGCATCCTCCAACACCATAACAAATCTAAAAAACACAAAACAAAATTTGAGGGACTGAAGGAAAATCATCTGAAGCTTCATAAAATAAAATGTGGACCTATTATTTCATGACAGTTTTGCTTCATAATTTATACCCTTTCATGTACAGAAATCAGATTTGGTTTTTCATTTTCTTTTCACCATTGCACTTTAGTGCAATTTGCCAGGTATTGACAATGGACTCACATCTGCATACATAAAAATATCGCTACTTACTATTTAGATAAATAGTTTTTTTTTAATTATTCCCAAATGGACAAAATTGTTTGCAGAGTACTATATCTATATACAGTATATAAGTGAAATTAAGTTACCTTTTCTGTAAATCATCAGACTTCTCTGAGTTATCGATTGACATAATGAAAAGATTAATGAACCATGTAAGAGAGTACTGGTACATGGGCTCAATATTGGCTAAGTCAGCAATGGAAAAAAACAGAATTGAAGAATGGATTGAGATGGGGCGGTAGCCCATTCGAGTGGCATCAATCTTCTTCTCCGTTGCCTCAGCCACAGCTTGTTTCTCAGAAATTTCATTTGCCAGAGCCTTGGAGGAAGATAATATTTTAATGGCCGTTTCATCTTCTAATATGTTTCCTTCTGAAGATGAAAGTACTTCTAGTATCTTGTCTTCAATTTCTTTTAGCTGCCTAGAATGCAAACAAACATAAATATATATATATTTTAGAATTAAATGTGAAATAGTTCAACTCTAGAAGAGTGCAGGATTTTCAGAAATACATATTTTATTTAAATGCGTCTTATTGGAATTCAAATCTGACAATCCTACATAACTACAAAGAAATGTAAAATTCTATTATACGTATCAAATGCTTCAGTACGTTAAACGTATTGTATTTAAAAAACACAAATATTGCTTAATTTTGTGTTAGGTAACACAAGCCAACCCTACTTGTGATTCTATTAAACATAAGTATGATCTGAAATACATTCACACTATTCCTACCATTGTTTCCATATTTCTAAATAACTATAATACTTAAAAAAAAAAAAAAAGTTTCTGTAGATATAACCTGACACAAATCTAAAACGTCAGAGATCCACTTTAAAGCAGATATATCACCTGCAGGCTTTTTATGAAACAATTTATAGAAACTGAGTATGTGTTTCCATTTTATTTATTTGCAAATGTTTGCTGTTTAGGAATTACACAGACAACACATATAGCTGTCTCTACTTGGAAAGACCTAAAAAGTATTTCTGGCTCATCCACCTGCTGTCTGAGTTGAGTACAGATTTTGGTGAAGTACTTGTGGGGAAGGCTGTATGTTCTGAAGGTTCTACTGGGGCACCAAAGAGACGGCAAAGGGGTAACTGGTAACCAGTTACAATATGATATGTTTTTTTATGCTCTAACAACTTTGGATGCATTTTTATATTAGTTAGGAGACCTGAATCATGTATTTGTGACTAATATGAATACATTAGTATTAGTCCTGTGTGGCTTGGGGCCCTGTCAATAACTAAGTCAATAAGTCATAACCAGGCACCCACTGCCTGTCCATTGTGTTGAGTTCCAATGGAGAGCAGGAGGGAACAGCTTTTTAGTGCAAAACTCATCAGCCCCTAAACAGAAAAAAGGGACCGTAGATTGGTTTCTCTCTCACCCACCTCACAATAAAGGGGGAAGTTAAAATTAAGGGGGAAGTTATCATCATGGGTGACTTTAATCTTCCTGATGTGAATTGGAAAACCAAAATAGCTGCTTGTGCCAGGAGCACACATATTCTAAACTCCCTACTGGGATTGTAACTAAAACAAGTCATTGAGGAGCCAACTCGTAAGAAGGCCATACTAGATTTAGTGTTAACAAATGGAGATTTGGTATCAGATATTACTGTAAGTGAAAGTTTAGGATCCATTGATCATCAGTCAGTGTGGTTTAATATAAGAACAGTGACTGAGTCACACCAAACAAAAACAAAAGTTTTAGACTTTAGAAAAACAGACTTTTCTAAAATTAGAATATGTGTAAAGGATTCATTATCAGACTGGAGCAATTTAAATGGAGTCCATGAGAAATGTGATTATTTAAAAGTTGTACTGCTGAAGGCAATAGAAAATTGCATTAGGCTTGTCAGTAAAAGCAGAAAATTCAAGAAACCACTGTGGTATTCCGCAGATGTGGCCAAAATAGTAAAAAACAAAAAGTTAGCATTTAGTAATTATAAAAAAA
Organism: Pelobates fuscus; assembly: GCF_036172605.1. NCBI lineage: Eukaryota > Metazoa > Chordata > Amphibia > Anura > Pelobatidae > Pelobates > Pelobates fuscus. Next base: position 92,728,790 of record NC_086324.1, on the reverse strand, counting down.
CCCAGAGTGAGGAAGACATAATGATCTATAATATTAGTCAGAAAGAGGCTAAGCAAGTTATAAGAGCTTCCAAATCACACACAGAAGAGAAAATAGCACAGTCAGTAAAAAAAGGGATACATAAATGAGAAAAGGAAAATAAAACAAGGATTAGTTAGACTAAAAACAAAAGAAGGTAAGTATGTAAAAGAGGATAAAGGTCTAGCTGACTGCCTCAATGAATATTTTTGTTCAGTATTTACAGATGAATATGAAGGAATGGGGCCTCTGTTAGGAAAAAGGACAAGTGAGTCATTTGTTACATGTGGGTTTACAGAGGAAAGAGGTTTATAGTTCAACTGTCAAAAGTAAAGACAAATAGGTCAATGGGACCTGATAGAATACAGCCAAAGTTATTAAAAGAGCTTAGTGGTGGGCGTGGCCTACGACTGAACTGAGCGGACGTCTTTCCACGGAGCTCCGCTCCGACACAGAGAAATACCACGGAAAATACCGCAAAATCGCGGCAAACCAACCCGAGAGACAGACACCCCCCAAGCAGAGAGAATGGGGAAGAAAAATAAGAGACACCAAGGTCCGACCAAGCCCCAACAGCCAGATATCAGACTGGCCTTCGAGAGACCTGCGACCTCACAGAGACCCAAGATGGCGCCTGAGGCCCGCGAAACACCCGAGGTATCTGAAGCCTCTCAGGAAGAGGAAGACTCAATGCCCTCTCCTCGATCCTACACCACAGAGTCTGAGGAGGACGAAGCACCTGCCACAAAAGGTGACATTAAAAGGCTCCTGACGGAGATGAGACAAATCTGGAGGAGCGACCTGCAGACAGTGCAGACAGAGGTGGAGGAGGTACGGCAAAAAATCAGTAGCCTGGAGACAAGGGAAGCCTCCAGGGAGGAAAAGATCCAGACCTCAAGTCGAGACATACAAGACCTTGCCTCACAGGTAAAGCAAATTAGACGCACAATCACCACAATGGAGGTCAGACACAGGCGACGAAACTTACGCCTTAGAGGCATCCCAGAAGAGATCGGCACTGCACAGCTCCTACCCTATACTCACACCCTCCTGACAGCCATGGGAATAACAGACGCACATGACCTACCTTTGATCACCTCGGCGTTTAGGGTAAGGAAGTCCGCTGCAGCGCCCACCGCGGCACCCAGAGATGTTATTGTGCTGACTCGGGATATCTCCGTTAGAACTGCCGTAATGTCTAAGTCCAGAGAACTAGGAACAACATTGATCGAAGGCCACAGGGTAGCCATATACCCAGACACACCATTCTCCGTACTTGTGGAGAAAAGACAACTAGCACCTGTAGCCAGGTCACTAAGGGACGCCAATATCAGGTACCGCTGGGGCATAGAGGGGTCCCTCCTCACAGAAGTTGAGGGAGAGAGATACGAGCTCACCTCAGAGGACGACCTGGAAAACTTCCTACAAAAAGCCGGTTTGACACGCATGCCGCAGCAAAAGACACCACCTCCCACCATGAATCAAGTGCAACAAGAGAGAACCGTCGAAAAATGGCACAGCGCTCCGTCCAGTAGCACCGTAAAGAGATTGACTCCACTCCCCAAGGCTGCTAAATCAAGACCCAACAAGTAGCGGAGACCACGTAGAGTCGGACTGAGCACAAAGACCCTCTAAAGGACACTATTACTCTATGGTATACGGGACTTAGCCATCTAGTTTCACTATAAAGACATCTAAGACTGACCAACGTATGGCCAGAGTTCCCTATTTGTTTTACCTGTTGCCTACAATATACCCATTATGACATAAATATGTACACGTTGTATACTTAAACGAATATAATGGAACAGATGTATATGTTATTCTAAATCGAATAAAATACAAATTTAAAAAAAAAAGAGCTTAGTGGTGTACTAGCAAAACCATTAACAGATTTATTTAACCAATCAATGTTATTAGGAGGATTCCCAGAAGATTGGAAGTTAGCGAAGATTGTGCCATTCACAAGAAAGTACAGAAAAAACTAGTTACGGCGCACTCAGACTTGTAAAAATTCATAACTAAGAAAGCTACTATACAACGCCTATCTAAGAGAATAAATATGGGGATTTAGTTCCAGCCACATGGCCATATGATGTTAAGTCCACCACTGCTTCAAAGTACCCCAATGTCAGTGGGTCCTACGCTAATTGCAAAATGTGGGAGACAAATTAAATAGTACTGGTGCTAAACACAAGCTACAGTGTATTGAATTAATTTATTTGTAAGAGCAAAGTGAGTATACAATAAAGTGATAAAATAAATTAAAAACAGTGTAACAACTAAACACAGGTGTGTGTATAAATAGGAGGAGTTTTATAGTCATGTCACTTTTATTATTTTCTTCATGCAGCACAGATATTATCTGCAAATGTAAGTATACTCATTCAAGCACCAACACTTTAATTGTTTAGTCACTTATTTAGGTAAACTAGAAAAATGGTCAGAGTTGTGGCAACTGACATTTAATGTGGATAAGTACAAGATAATGCATCTTGGACGTAAAAACCCAAGGGCAGAGTACAAAATATTTGATAGAGTCCTAACCTCAACATCTGAGGAAAGGGATTTAGGGGTGATTATTTCTGATGACTTAAAGGTAGGCAGACAATGTAATAGAGCAGCAGGAAATGCAAGCAGAATGCTTGGTTGTATAGGGAGAGGTATTAGCAGTAGAAAGAGGGAAGTGCTCATGCCATTGTACAGAACACTGGTGAGACCCCACTTGGAGTATTGTACGCAGTACTAGAGACCGTATCTCCAGAGGATATTGAGAGAATTCAGAGAAGGGCTACTAAACTGGTTCATGGATTACAGGATAAAACTTACCAGGAAAGGTTTAAGGATCTTAACATGTATAGCTTGGAAGAAAGACGAGATGGGGGATATGATAGAAACATTTAAATACATAAAGGGAATCAACACAGTAAAGGAGGAGACTATATTTAAAAGAAGAAAAACTACCACAACAAGAGGACATAGTCTTAAATTAGAGGGGCAAAGGTTTAAAAATAATATCAGGAAGTATTACTTTACTGAGAGGGTAGTGGATGCATGGAATAGCCTTCCAGCTGAAGTGGTAGAGGTTAACACAGTAAAGGAGTTTAAGCATGCGTGGGATAGGCATAAGGCTATCCTAATTATAAGATAAGGCCAGGGACGAATGAAAGTATTTAGAAAACTGGGCAGACTAGATGGGCCGAATGGTTCTTATCTGCCGTCACATTCTATGTTTCTATGTTCCTAGAAGTCACTGTACATGGGTCTAGTAATATGGTCTTTCTACCCTGGCGTAGAACGGTCTGTAGTAATGCTAATCAAATCACACAAACAACAAGTTGGATCAACATCAAGTTAGAGATTTCAATCAACTCAGTATAGGTCAATATAGTCCACATCAAGACTTCTTAAGAATGAATGTCTTATGATCATAGACAGATATATTCATGGCCTGGAGCATGATTATATAACACTAGCATGTCTTTGAAAAATGTTTATCACACATTATAAAGTGTAAGTATTCATTTTAGAACCTTTTGTTTTCTGCTCCCTGAAGAATCAATGCTTGCTTCTCTTCTTCTAAATCAGGTCTTTCTCGAGCTACAACAATTCCCAGCAGTTGGTCCTGCATCCCTTCAGGCGTGATCATAAAATTCAACAAAGTGACCTGCATGGGAGAGAAACAATATTATACCGTCTGCTGGAATGTAAATATTCACATATCTCTTTTGCTAACTTAATAAAGGAACAAAACAAAACCTTAGCACTGAGATCTGCCAACACATTTGACCTTTCAATTGTGTTATTTCTAATTTGTTCAAAAACAGCATAACATTTAAAAATGTCAACTTTAAAGCCGGATAAGATTCAGGTAAATACACACAATAAATAAGAAAACATTCACTTAGATTCATTATTGTTTTATTAGTACATTTCTCCATCTTATGCTGAGTTATACAATCTTGCTTTTCTTTATAGCAGGAAATTTGTATTAAATATGTTAAATAAGTGCATACATTATTTCGTATAAGTTACAAATGTATTCTTAAGTTGGTGGGTGTGGATGTTCTGAAGCAGAAGGAATATAATTAGTGTAATCAAAATTAATATATCCCTTTTCCCTGTAATTTTGAAGCATAATTTCTTGTTAATCAAAGTTCCAACCAACACAACATTTACATGTTTAGTAATTATCGACAGAGTTTAAACTGAGAAGAATAAAAGGAACACCATAGTTACCAAAACAAACTTAAGCATAATGAAGCAGTTTTGGTTTATAGATCATGACCCTGCAGTATCACTGCTCAATTCTCTGCCATTTAGTTAAATTACGTCTGTTTCTGTTTATGCAGCCCTAGCTACACCTCCCCTGGCTGTGACTGACATAGCCTGCATGAAAATGTTTTTTCATTTTCTATCAGATGTCAGTTACTTTTAAAGTTTTTATCTCCTGCAATGTTAATTGAACTTTTATTGCATACAGGATGCTGATGCATGGTCTAGCAAGTTATTAACAGAGCAGGAGGTAAGAAATTCTAAATTAAACATCATTTGCAATTAAGGAAGTGTAAACCTTAGATGAGTCTTACAGGAAGTGCTTAGGAAGGCAGTGTAAGTCACATGCAGGGAGGTGTGACTAGGGCTGCATAAACAAAGTGATTTAACTCCTAAATGGCAGAGAACTGATCAGTGAGACTTTAGGGGTATGATCTATACACTAAAACTGCTTCATTAAGCTAAAGTTGTTTTGGTGACTGTAGTGTCCTTTTAAGCACTAAAGGTAAACTAACCTTAACAGACGTTTCAGGTAAATAGTGAGGATTCCTGAGTTTAGTTGTAATGTAAAACCGAAAATCTGGTGCATACTCAATGGTGGAATCTCCCAGTCTAATGCATATACTGCCTCCTTGTTTAAATGTCTGCTTTAACAGAAGAGGTTCTAGAATGGGATCGAGTTCTTCTCCAACATTTTCCAGCAACACTGTAAAATATTTCATGATTATATATTTTTCCAGGGGAATAAAACAAGCACAAAAGAACTGCAAATCATCGCTGCAGATATGGTACAAAAAACACACAAAGAAAACAATAACTATCCCTTACTGAGATAGTGAGTGATATACTAAAGTGCCTGAATAAAAGCAGCTCAACACAAAAAGTGGAATACCTTAATCCACAATAAAGTGCAAAATATAAGAATAAAAAGGTATAAACAATATACCAGCGAGTGGAGCGCTATAATAAATGGAGCGCTATATAATAAGTGGAGCGCTATAATAAAAGTCCAAACTCCAGCTAAACGCGTTTCACTCTTGTATGAGCTTCCTCAGTAGCTGCTACTGAGGAAGCTCATACAAGAGTGAAACGCGTTTAGCTGGAGTTTGGACTTTTATACTTGGACTTTCTACCATTTAGCTTATATGCTTTTGAGAAGTCTTAATATTGTTTTTATTATTATTTTTTATCTCTACAATAAATCGTTATTTTTTTATATTAGTCCATATAGTCCTTTCTAGCCTCCAGGAACACTATGTGGGGAATGCTATCCCAATAAATTAGCATATTGCCAACAAACCTCAGAGCCAGGAATTCAAGGCTCTGTCTAAGGTGAGCATAACCATTACTATCTCACTATTTTGTATACACTATCTGTACAATACCACCTATGAGGTTCTCTCTCTCTGCTTGTTCCATATCTTCGGGAGAACATCGTTTGGGATAAAGGGGTGTGTTGCTGCCTCAAGAGCAAAAAGGAGTAACTTACGGAGCCAATAGCTTATAGGCTCCAACCCACGTGAGTGGTTTCAACCAATTGCTACTATTATTCATTTTTTATTTTTGTAAACCATCTGCACTATATTCTCTCTTTTTGTTGTTTTACTTTGTATGTACATTTGGACGCATTGTATCACTATGTTGGAGGGGTGAGTATACCCCCTCATTATTTATATTAATATTTATTATAGCGCTCCACTCGCTGGTATATTGTTTATACCTTTTTATTCTTATATGGTACAAAAAACAGCCTATATTTAATAATGATAAAGTTATCTAATTCTTTACAATTAGAAACAAAATCTTGAAATTCTCTGGAAACTGCACATTCATGTTCTTTGGCCATTATCCATGAGACATTTTATACAAAACTATGTAACCTATGGTTTGCACACTGTGACCTTGAAAATCTAAACTAATTTTACCACATGACAGGAGGCTTCATATTTGCATATCTTTCTTTACTGAAAACTCCAGCAGCATAGAAACAGTAACAACCAATCAGAAAAAAGATATGGTGCCCATAAAAGGCCCTGTCTATGACATCACTTCCTCTTTCTTTGCTGCTCCAGCCTACAACAGGTCAGAGTATTTTTTGCCTCTCTAATATACTTACATGATTGTATTTTATTATCACTCTGTACTTAATATTTGTATTTCCTTATCACTTTGTACTTAGTATTACCCCTGGCTGCCTATCCTGTCTCCCTGTTCCCCCATTCTTAGTGTGTCTCCTGCTTTCGTTTTATGCTCTTTGCCTCCTTTAATCCCTATTCTGTATCTGGCGGTCCGCGGGCGTCGCGGCTGCCCATGCTGCGCTCGCTGCGAGGACCTGCCCTGCTGACGCTACTGGGGACTGTGTGGGGACGGGTGGAGGGTAGCCGGGGCTGTTTGCGTTTTCGCCGCGGTTTTTTCTCCTCACTCGCGGCCGCGAGCGAGTCCTCACTGCACACGCGGCCGGCGGCCATCTTGGATCTTGCGGCTCGCGAGACCCACGACGGCCGCCTTCCCTGCTCTCACGGTGGCTCGGGAATCACCCGATCACCGCGCCCTGCATCTCCATTAACCCCTTCAGGGGTTCCCCTCTCAAAGGCATGCTCATCCATTAATGAAATGTATTTTTTCCTTTCTGCTGTGCACTGACACTTGGATATAATCCTCTCATTGTGCCTTACACTGGAATACATGTATATCGAGCATGCACACAATCTGAATGAATTTCTGTACCCTACAACCATACAGTATCACTATTACTATACAGAACTATTACTATGCCCTATACACGATCATTCTGTATCACTGTACCCTATGAAGGACACATTATATTACTGTACCCTGAAAGGGCATATTGTATCATATTACTGTACCCAGAAAGGGCATATTGTATCATATTACTTTACCCAGAAAGGGCATATTGTATCATATTACTGTACCCTACAAAGGGTCATATTGTATTACTGTACCTGACGGTGCAAATTTATGTGGGTGTCCTCTGGGTATTTTTTCATGGCACACCACCTGGGGTGACCCCCCAGATATGCATGCAAGGTCACTGACAGACCATTACCGTGGATGTGGGTGTCCTCTGGGTTACCACGGCACGCCACCCGGGGTGAACCCCGATCATATGCACGGAGGCCCACGCCTCAACTTTACCTCTGCTTACTACAGACATATATGGATGTTTAAACACTGCCTGTCAGTTTACACTAAAGCAACAGTACCATGCTGGATACGATTTGACGGCAGGTCCACTAAGGAAACTGAGTGTAGTGCGTAGTACCCTTCACAGGGATACACATATGTATGTTTACTGTGCCTAGTGTACATATTGAACGTGGGTGTCCTCTGGGTTATTTTTTTTTTTTTTTTTCATGGCACACCACCTGGGGTGACCCCCAGATATGCATGCAATACTTGCTGGGTACCAATAATTATAATGTGGGTGTCCTCTGGATTACCATGGCACACCACCTGGGATGAACCCAACCGAAAAGACGTGGGTCCTGCGGCTGTAGACCTTATGGAGACAGGCTCCACGCACCTCTATAATAGCCTGTATAATTAAAAACCGTGCATACAGCTCTGGCGTACATTTGTGGTGAACCCGGCTAACCTGACCAACACCACTACCAGTCAGTCGTGCCTGCACCGCGGCTCTCAGTAGCCAGACTAAACTGATAGAGGTGACCCCTCTACATTTGACATGGGTATTCATACTCTCAGACAAACTAAACAGGCAATTCAAACCATTTTACCTGGGTGATCCCCAGTTCTACCAGGAGTCTAGCACCCCTACGTGCTGATCCTCAAACACTGCTCCCACTGACTACCACTATCTCCCAACAGGACGGGAACGAGTCATAGTGGACACTCTCAACCTTCCCAAGTTTTTCTAGGCAATGACAAACGCCGCAGGAGCGGCCTCAGCGGAGAAGGTTCTGTATTGGGCTCTGCCCCACACCGCTTGATGGAGGCCTCAGACCCACAGGCCTTCAAGCCACTAAGGTCAAGGGCAAGACGCCCATCAAACAGACCAAATATGCGGAGCACCGGGAACCCAAACCCCGTCCGCCACAATCTTCCGACAAAGAAGACTACTACCCACCACGTACTTTGGACATGGTAGACAAGCGACACGAAGACAGCTCGCCGTCTGAGGAAGTGGAATGGCAAGACCTACCCCACACTTCCTCGACGTACATTAGGGAAACCTTACTCTGTGACGGCGGCTGAGGCAGAGATAGCAGTAGCAGCACTAAACCAGAGTAGCCGAAGACGGACCGTTCCTGGACGAACACTATTGGCTGCGCAACCCTCTGGGGATGGAAGTATGCGCACGCCTCAAGGCCAATTACCCCAGACCACTGCTACCAGACGCTATTGGACTTAGGAACGACAAGAATTCGGCTAAAAAGCACAAGGTCTGCTATTTGACGTAGTGTTCATTGCAGAACTCAAGAAACACGTAAATATATTCAAGTCTTCCACACCCCTACGGGGAGAGATGTTTTCGGGAGGACTGGTCGGTAGCGGAACCGAGCCACCAGCCGCTTCTGGGCGACAGGTTCCAGATCGTATACACAGTCCTCATAGTTTTCTTACTCGCTTCTCTACTAGTGGGTCAACCTACATAACTAATGTTTCCAATTTTGTGACCGACAGCCTGTCTCTGTTTTGCAGAATTGGGAGACGATTACCAAAGTCACCTGGGTTCTCCAGACATTACAAGGCTATTTCATAGAGTTTTTATCACACCCGTTCAGGTCGCTCCTTCGCCTCCATTACGCGTGCTGGCGGAACAGGAACGCCTCGTGGACTATGAAATCCGCACCCTCTTCAAGAAGGGCTCAATTCAATATGCACCGGAGGAGAAGGCTTCCTCAGCTAATTTTTTTCCTGGTCAAGCAGAAGCCAGGGGACTACATCAATGGAACTCCTACGTGGTATACAAACACTTCAAGATGGAGGAAATTCATCTTCTACAGGACCTCATAAGCGATAACGACTGGTTTACACATTTGGACATCAAGGATGCACGCTTGTCGGTACCCGTTGCCCTGGACTGCCGAAGTTTTCCTCCGATCCCAATGGTGAGGACAAACATGGCGGTTTACGACTCCGTGGTGCTCACAAAGCTACTAAAACCAGTGTGAGCACACATCCGTGAATGTGGGTGTGCGATGCCTCGTTTACCTGGAAGACTTGCTAGCCCTTTACGAATCCAGGCTACGATTGCAGACAAATTTGTAATTCACTTTCTGGACTCCATGGGTTTTTGTAGTACACAAACAAAGATCGCTTCTCCATCTCAGTTGGGCCAGTTGCTCGGTTTCGACATCAGCTTGGAGAACTACGTTCCGCGTCGGTCTAGGGCAAAGATCGCCTCTATAAGGATAGATGTCAGACACAATCTAAGGTTGGATACGATTCCTCTCAGGATACTTGCCGGATTGTGGGATTCCTCCCCTCCTCTCCTCCCCCATACAAGCTATATCCCCTGGCCCACTACACTACAGGGCCATGCAACAACTGATGGCGAGATACCTACGCACCGGTCACTCACACGACCACTGGATCCCACTGTCAGCAGAAGTGTGGACGGAATTTCGATGGTGAGTACTCCACATACAGACTTGGATTGGCAAAACGATCCTTGTCTCTTCCTCCGGACGCGAAGCGGTGGATAAAACCGACAAACATGACCCAGCTGTTCTCCACAATAGCAAGGGTTCTTCGATACACACGTACTTCGATACACACGTACACACGCTTCTGCTCATGACACCCCTCGGGCAGATCAACCGTGGTTCTCGGATCGCCTGGAGATGTCTCGCGAAGACCTCTACTACTCCCTACCTTCCTTCTACTTCTGACGGGACCTCGAGGGGAAGATCACTCCCTTGTCAGGGAAGGACAACTGGCACTAGTGGCCTGGACGGTTTCAGGGGCTCCTGGTCAGTCCACGACATATTGCATCAACTAGACCTTCCATGGGATTCATAGGCTCCCGGGATTCCGACCCCTTTACCGCACCTGTCCCACTGATCCTTACTATCTGTCACACCTGGTCTCGTTGGGTCGGTCATATCGATCCCTCAACGTGATCTGACCCACCATATCGGCGGCGCATGTTCCGGTACAGGGCAGACCAGTAGGTCAATATACACTGGTTTGTCGACTGCTACGGGGTGCCGAATTATCGAGACCCCTGACACCCAAGTATTCACGCCTCTGACAGGTGGATGTGGTTCTGAGATTCCTTAGGGAATGGCTGGACTATCCTTGTTTGTCACCGAAGCAACTTTCAGCCAAACTAGCCCTCTTATTATGCCTCGACTCATTTAGATGTGTGGCGGACGTTAGGGCTTGCGATATGGATGGTTTCTCTATCACACCGGACGGGGTTGCCTTTACCATGTCGAGACGAACTAAGTCCGATTCGTCTTCAGTGTCATACCCATACTTTGTGTCAGACAACACACTATGCGTGGTCAGAACGCTAATGGGTATACCGATATCTATATCCCCCTTCGAACTCATTCGACGGGTCACCTCCTGGCTTTTTACGTGAACCCTCATGGACCGGTGTGTACCGCAACACCGGCCAGATGGGTCCGCTGGCTATTGTCTTTCGCGGGCGTCGAACCCTGTTTCAGAGCCCACTCGATCAGGGGAGCGGCGGCCACACAAGCCTTTTCGGGCCGACGCTTCCCTAGCCGACTTTATACGCTGCGCGGACTGAACGCAAGAAGTACGTTTAGAACGTTCTGTTTTCGGCAAACATCTCATGCTTCCTTCACATTGGTCAATTCTAAGCTTTAAAAATGCAAATATGAAGCCTCCTGTCATGTGGTAAAATTGAAGATTATATTAGCTTTAGTGTACTAATAATCTTAATTTTAGTAATGACAGGAGGCGAATATTTCCCACCCTATAGGATCCCTCCCATGTTTCTCGTTGAACAGAATATGTCCTTTATGTTCAGGAAGGTAAGTACGTATGGTTTGTATGTTTGCTACTTAGATCTGTATCTTGTGGGCCTTGTATAGGTTGAATATTAGACATGAACCTTGCATTATGTTGTGTTTATAGATTCTTAAATATCATTGCTTTAGAATAAATATATATTGATATGTTTCACATTCTAATGTTCGTTGGTATATCAGATGCTTAATGCTTATTGTATGCGGACAAGTTATCACGCCAGAGACCTTTCACCTTTTTCTTTTTCTTGCAGCGTGAACGTCTTCTCATCGAGACAAAGATTCACCTTCCATACCTCTGCATCGCGGAACTATGGAGTTGGATATTCTAATATGTTGTTGAACTGTTGACGTGATATGATTATGTTTCTTGTTGTTATTTATTGTTTCGCTTCAAAGAAAGAGGAAGTGATGTCATAGACAGGGCCTTTTATGGGCACCATATCTTTTTTCTGATTGGTTGTTACTGTTTCTATGCTGCTGGAGTTTTCAGTAAAGAAAGATATGCAAATATTCGCCTCCTGTCATTACTAAAATTAAGATTATTAGTACACTAAAGCTAATATAATCTTCAATTTGCAGCTCTCTTTTACAACCATAATAATGTAATAATAATAATATTAGATGGAGAAAATTTCTAAAAACAAACCAAAAAAATAACAAACCTTGTTGACTAAGATGATTGGAACTGATTGCAAACAAGTGTAGGCTATATTTGTTGGCGCTATATAAATATAATAATAATAATAATAATATCAAACTTGTGGTATGAATGACAAACATTTCTCCCATATATAGACTAGAGAATACTGTTAAAGGACCACTATAGGCACCCAAACCACTTCAGCTTAATGAAGTGGTCTGGGTGCCTGGTCCAGCTAGGTTTAACCCTTTTTTCTATAAACATAGCAGTTTCAGAGAAACTGCTATGTTTATATTAGGGTTAATCCAGCCTCTAGTGGCTGTCTCGTTGACAGCCGCTAGAGGCGCTTCCGCACTTCTCACTGTGAAAATCACAGTGAGAAGACGCCAGCGTCTATAGGAAAGCATTGTGAATGCTTTCCTATGAGACTGGCTGAATGCGCGCACGGCTCTTGCCGTGCATGCGCATTTAGCAGAGGAGGAGGAGAGTCCCCTGCCTGGCGCTGGAGAAAGAGTGAAGTTTAACCCCTTCCACCCCCTAGAGCCCGGCGGGAGGGGGACCCTGAGGGTATGTTTTCCTGGCACTATAGTGGTCCTTTAATATAGCTCAAATTTCTAATGAAACATTTTACTGTTATTTATTTGACATTCTATATTGTCTAATATGTTTTACAATTTGCTTTACATGTGCCTTATTATGGATGTAGAAGGCAAACACATGTATCAATAATGATTAGGTAAAGAGAAAGGTCTTTTAAACACTGTATTGACATTATGACAAGGCCACTAGCATCTCTCTCTTGAAATACTGGATGGGAATGATAGGAACTGTAGTTGTGATCTGGCAATCTGATATGTGATCTAAGCTAGAATATCTAATATTATTATTATTATTATTAATAATATTTATATAGCAACAACATCTGTCTTCTTGTAAATCATTGGCACGTAAATCATTGGCACATAAAAAGGTTAAAAACTCACCGATTCCACCGATTGTAGCGCTGATCTTTCTGGGTCAGCACTCCGCCTCCTCCGACATCAACTGATGGGGGGACCTAATGCGCATACGCAGAAAGCGTCACTTGCGCATTTGGTCTTCCCCATAGGAAAGCACTAAACCAATGATTTGCTATGGGAATTTCACTGACGCTGGATGTTCTCTGGTAAACAGCCACTAGAGGCTGTCTTAGTATCACAGTGTAAACACATTGCAGTTTCTCAGAAACTGCAATGTTTTATATTGCAGCACTAAGTGGGTAGGGACACTGCACCCAGACTACTTCCATGAGAAGAAGTGGTCCTGGGTGCCAACAGTGTCCTTTTAAAAGGGAACAGCCTTTTTTTCTGGCATTTACACCATTGAATAAAGCATTGACAATTACCTAGAATTTGTATTAACCGTTTTCATGTGATGCTCTGTTTTCTTTAATTTTTTTTTAAAAAGATTTAGCAAATGACTTCATACCCTGAGTCAACGCAAATCCAAGTGAAGAGAAGAAAAGGACAGTATCCTGGTCTCTGAATGCTTTATCTTTGCTAACTGCCAGGTTCACAATACAGAGCTCAGATCAGTGATTGACAGGGGAATAAGGTGGAGGCACCCAGTGTGGATTTATATTTTTAACTGTATTTTTTCCCACCTCTCAAATACCTATTTGTTACATATAGTGATAAACAAACGCAGTGTTAAAAATCCTAGTGATTGATAGTTCCACCTTTCAAATTTTACATTGAGAGTGGGTAGATAATATAAATGAGGGCAGTGGAAGTGTAACTTAAAAAATAAATAATATATATACACTACAGTATATTCTGGAAGTTAAATACGGCTCTGCTGTTGTTTTATGTTTGCAGTGTTAACTAGCCAAAATGAAAAAGCTTACTGTTTGATGTAAACATAAATAGCATATTTGGAATTAAATATATATTCTATATACACGAGGATAAACTACAAAAAGCTTCATATTTCTAAAGAGCTGTGTGGGGTTTCATATGATGTGTCTTTCAACATCAAAACAGCATTGGGGAAAAACGATAACTTTAATGAATACATAAATATGCTGCTTCTCACGGAACAATTAAAAGAGCTAATTAAGAGAATTTTCCACAAATGAATTTCTGAACATGCAAATTTTACCACCTGCTGTTTAATGCAGCAATTACAATTTTAATTTGATTAACGATCAATATGAAATGAAAGGTTGAGAAAACGCACTGCTTATTTTTATTAAAAGTTCTGGTGAAAGATATTTTTTTTCCCTGCTCTAGTTATGTACGCCGCATATGCCTTTACCAACAAGGCGTCTGTCTGCTCACTATGTCAATGTCACTTACCTGGAGTACCAAACTGGATGCAGTTTTCAAGAGTTCTCACAAAGTCAGGGTCACTTAGCTTAATAATATGAAGGCTGTTGGCCTTTTCCATATTCTTTATCCATTTGTTTGCTTGACCCTGTGGATCAATCATCAGAGGCCACCGTCTCGCGTTCCTGTAATTGTATTCATATACACACTTAACAATGCTTATTTATACATTTCACACGTTAAGCCTTCAGTCTGCTTTGTGGTTTATCGAATTTTGCCTTTCTGACCCTCAGTCAAAACAAAGGCATGAATAATGCAAATGCAGATAATGGTGACAGGCAAGTTTTTAATCAGTCCTACTTTTATAGAAGGAGATAAGGTGAAAATAATCGGATGACATCTTCAATAATGAATCCTTACATAATGGAAATTAAAATATAATTAGAATGTGCTTTACCTTTCCATTAGCCTGGAAAGCATTGGGCAGAAATAGCAATCTCTGATGGGCTTAATTTAATTAACTTTGCATAAAACAATAGCCATTGGAATGTATCATTATATAAAAATCTATACACAGTTTAGATTAAGAGTACATTTAACTTCCTTCAAGATGTACAAAGGGATGGGCTATAAACCATAACAAAAGATCCTGTGTACATTGCAGCAATGGGAATGGGCATTCATTTTTAAAATGAGAATGCATTAGCTATGCATTACCTTTTTTAAACCATCTGCACTTAAACAAAGTGGCTCTACTTATTGTGTAGTAGAAGGAACACGTGTATTTAAAATATACGAAAATGTTGACATAAGGATACTATGTCTGTAAGAGAGCCTCAATATTGCAGCTCTGTCTTAAACAATGATGCTCATTTTAGGTTTAGTGAAGTGGTTTAGGGATCCAGCCAGGTCATTTTGATTTACAGGAATGTAGGATAAGGGGTAGCTGCCTTCAGTGTGCAGTGAAATCTAACTCTCTTCACTCTCAGCAAGGCTTAAAAATTGATAATAGGAACAATCTACAGCACCCTAAATGGAGATAAGCCATAAGCCTAAGTCTCCCCTTAAAACTATGCAACTGCAACCCATATCCTCTTTGCTGCTGGGGCTACTGTTTTTAATTAGCCCCTAGCAGCAGTTAAGTCCTCTCAGACCCCCACTGCTGTGTGGTATGAGTTGGTATGGCTAACTCAGAGATACCCTCTGTGTTGGCCATACTTCCAACGGGGAGTGAAGCCACGTGCGCTTGGGCTCTCATTCAGTTTGAAAATGACTTAACACTGAACATTGAGAAGTGGTTAAAGGTGTCTACAGTGTTCCTTTAAATACAAAACATGTAGAACTGCACAAAATACACTGTGACAAATGTATAATAGTTGTATTATACTTTATAGTTATATATACCGGTATATAGTTGTAAAAAAAAATCTGTGCAAAATTTTAAAAACCACATGGAGTGCTATGACTAGCATTTAAATATCTAGTCTATACTTACAATAACATGTCTCCGCAGGCCTGCCATCTCTTAGACTCATAAAATAAAGAACTAAAGTAAATTGCACATTTAAATGCATGTAGCAGTGGGTCTCTAAGAGCAGCAGGAGGAAACTAATAAGAGATGCATGCAGGGAACTGAATAAGAACAGTTTCAGTAGCAAGGTTTCCTACAGTCTCAATATGTCTAGGTCTAATAATATATTATAAATAGAAACACAGACAGACAGACAGACACACACACACATACACTTATCTCACTGAACATTAACACCATAACACAAACACTAAACATTAACTTCTACACTAAAGAAACACTAATACTTACACTTGTTCTAACCCTTACCTAAAAATATCATGTTAAAGATACAGAACAGCAATCCATGCATTATGGGAAAATAATCCCATCAACGAGTTCCAATGACATAAGGTTGAGTGATTTATAAATGTCTCCAGAAACCTCAGATGTGATAGTTAATATAATATAGTGTAATGTAGGGGGTTAATGTTTAGTGCAGTGAAGGAATTAATGAGGAAAGGCAGTGCTTACAATGCTGCCTCTAGTGGCTGTCATAGGTAGCTTAACATTATAACATGTTATGGTGCCTTGAGTCTACTATTCAATGTTAAACCGGTTTGTTTACTGTGATGTCTGACGCCATTGCGGGAGCAGACCAAGTGGTGCAGAATAGATTCCTCCCACCGGGCCACATGTTTGTCCCAGTTTGCCTGATATTAGGCCCTAATACTATTGTATTCCTAATGCTATACTGCCCAAGTACTTTATTGGACTTAGGACTCCCTTAAAATAAAATTAGACAAAATAAAAAAAAAGGGTTTACTGTTTTCCTGCGCCGAGACTTCCCCAATGCTTTTGCCCACTCCACCTCCTGTGATGTCATTGAGGCTTAATTTCCTTTGAGATCTTCCAAATCAATTTTCTCCATAGATGAGCATTGGGAATGAGATGCGTGTGCGTGGCACTCGCTGCGGACATCCAATCATATGTTCCTCATAGAAAAGTACTCAATTCAGTGCTTTATTATGAGCGGCATTTGGTCACATGGCGGAAAGTTTAAATCGGTTGTTCCACAAGAAGCAAGAAGACGGCCAATTTGTATAATGTTTTACATTGCAGGGTTAAAGCTGTACGGCCACTTTTACCAGACTGCTTCATTGAGAAGAAACTAGTTAGTAGTCCTTTAACTGGTTTCCATATAAATAACACAATTAACAAAAGCCACATTTTCCCTGGTAATTATCTGATTGATCTAATACATGTCTGTTTCTCTTGGGTTTATAGTTCAGTTCATTTTCACAATATTCTGTCCCCAGCTTTTGCATTAATGCATGCAGTCTTGTTTCCCTTCAGTCAAGAAGATTTTATAAAATATTGCGAACAGGTATTTCCCACCACAGTCATATACTGCTGATCAGGTTACCTAATTATAAAATGAGAATTTAATTCACGAAGATGGCAGTGAGAGGCATTCTCTTGTGTCCAGCAATCAAAGCAGTCTCCATTCATATGAATAGCATGATTAAGAGCATTTGATTCAGAGACATGAGCACACATTTTGACAAGAAGTTTAGTTTGGCAAATCACAATATGTGACAGTAAAATATATTATTCTAAAATATCTGGCACTGTGAGTAGTAAAACTAGATAGATGGTAGTAAACAGCCAGGGTCACCTACATCACAATCCAGTAGTAGAAAATACTACTTATAGTAGCTGCCCATTTAAATGCTCATTCTGAGTCTTTGAATCTAAGAAAAAGTTATACTAAAACATATTATTTTTATATGTCCTATGTGCCAGCAGTAAAAGGGGCAGGCCCTCTTGGGTCCACCATGTATCTATCATGGTTTTTTCCATACAAAAAAGTGTGCCTATAAAGTACATTTAATGTGTTTATAAATTAGCTTGTCAAATAAACATATTTTGGTCTGGTTGTAAATGACTGCTTTATTTACATGAATCAGTATCAGAAGCTCATAAAGACATCGTAACGTTTATGCAGGAGACCCCCCCTACCCTTTGACTACACCTCCAGCTTCAAAATACAGAAATAAAAGCATCACTCCACTTGAACGTCTGCAGGTTTTGCACAGAACTGCGCAGAACAGAATTAATAAAGAATCCACATACCCTGTTACTTGAAATAAAAGGTTGTTCTCTAGCAAGGATCGGGAAAGGAAAAAAAAACATTTTGGACTGTGCTAGTGTATAAAGCTGAAAAACATATCTAATGAGCTGCTTACTCAGTGTAAGCTCAGTTATACAGATGTGCTCTGCTACATCACTTCTCTAGAAAATATACTATTGAATAAAACATTACAAATCATCTATAACCTGTGTTAACTTTTTTTCAGTCTTTAGCAGATTTAGCAAATGGCATCATAATCAGTACAGGCCAGGCCAGGCACAGTCAGGCCACATATAGCAAATAAGGAGAATCGACATTATTTCTGTTTCTCATGTTCTCTACGTGCTTTCTCTGTGTTGTCTGCCTGGTACAAATGAAGAGGTAAGATGGGGTTCCCTAGCTGAGTATTGCAAGGAGAAACTCAGTGTATGGAATCTCCAGGTGCAAATGACTGAGCTTATAACAGTGATTAACAGTGATCCAAGATGCAGGATAAAAAGATTCAGATTTCTACAGCTAATTTTATTTTTCAGACTTTACAACCACATATTTGTCAGAAATAGAGGATAAGTAAGTATAATATTAAAAATCGTGTCAAATGACAAGTTCCCTTTCCAAGTGCTGTTTACAGAACTGTTTTTGCATAGCATAAAAAAAATCAAGTATTTTTAAAAACACGCTGCTAATCAAATGTACTAGAAAGTGCTGATAAAGTGGATGCTGCTTTGTTCAGAACCTACACATCAGCATTTCCTGTTATTGTACATGTTCACTAAATCACAAGCTTGTCCGTACAAGTCCTCTGGGGCAGCACTCTCTGGATAAGGAACGTGTGAATAATAGCACAAGTCACTCTTTGACTTGCAGTTTCACATGGGGTACTAATTTCAGCAAAGTTAAAAATAATTAATAATCGTAATTTTTGGTACCTTCAAAAAACAAATCATGTTATACCAGTCTCATGATTAAAGGAGCGCTGTAGGGTCAGTGAGAAGACGCCAGCGTCCATAGGAAAGCATTGAGATTGCTTTCCTATGGACTGACTGAATGTGCGCGCATTCGGCGAAAGAGGGAGGGGAGTCCCCAGTGCCGAGGGAGCCCGGCACTGGAGAAAGGTAAGCCTTTAACCCCTTCCTCCCCCTAGAGCCAGGCAGGAGGGGGGCCATGAGGGGGGGGAGGGAGGGGAGGGGGGGGAGGGGGGGGAGGGAGGGGAGGGGGGGAGGGGGGGGAGGGGGGGAACCTATTAATACTATAGTGCCATGAAAACAGGTTTGTTTTCCTGGCACTATAGTGGTCCTTTAAATAAGTATAAAACTCACCTTTTTCCCATAGCTGCATATGTCCGCTGGTGCTGGTTCTACCCCCTTGGCCAAGATCCTCAGAAATATTGATCTCAGCTAATTCAATGATTTCCCATTGTGAGGGTATCGGACATGCGCAACGAAAAACAGCACTGTGAGAATCAGCATCTCCTCATAGAGGTGCATTTACTCAATGCATCTCTATGGGGAAAGTTCAGCGCCTCCATGCAAAGCGTGAAGACGCTAAACGTCAGTGCTGCACGTTGTGCAACGCTGACCCAGGAAACCCCTCTAGTGGCCATCTGAGTGACTAGGGACTAGGCAGTAATAGAAACACTGCCTTTACATTAAAACATTAACACTGTGTTTACATTAAAATGCCTGCAGGGATAGACCATTTTCACTAGAACAACTACAATAAGCTGTAGTTGTTCTGGTGACAATAGTGTCTCTTTAACACATTTTAAAACTAATTAGATTTGCTCTACTTATATCACAGAACAAATGTCTTTAAATGTGTCAGCCCACAAATATGAATAAATTATATGAACTGTGTAGCACTTACGAAATAATGATTCCATTATCAGTGGAGAAATTGTCTGAAGGTAGACCAGCAATATTCCATGCTCGGATTTTTACAGGTTCTCCTAAAGTGCTTGATAGAGAAAAATCTTCTGAGCAGTGTATGTTTTTACTTTTGCAAATTGAGGTCCATTCTTTTGTTTGCATCTAAAAAAAAAAAGACATCATTAGAGGATGACATAAAAAATATCTAAGGCCACTGTAACTGATAGCATCTATATAGAAATATAAAATGAAATTTGCTTAATCACCTGCAAACCAAGGATGTCTTATATCAAAACTCATTTGTGTTAATAAATTGAAGCTCATCTGTTTGGACACTTGAAGGAGAAAGCTGATGTTATGATATTGATCACTAAATAAAATCCATTTTTATTCGCCTATACATTTGTATTTTTTTCTCAGTATGTACATTGGGTAATAAATATAAAAGAAACATATTGAAACCAATGTGGCTTAGTAGGGAAGTATAAAAAGAGATTAAAAATAAGAAAAGGCTTTGCTTAACTTTAGTTACACACTCAGGAGATATGCACCCAAACAACTGAATAGCGATGCACAGTATAAGATTAACTAAGCTTGTATCTAACCACGTTAATACTCAACTACCTTTAAACATAAAATGTGTGCTAGATATCTCAAGTACCTCTCTGTAGGCATGTGCATGGGGAAAAATGTTTTTGGTTCGGTTCGACATTCCGAAATTCGGAATTTTCCCATTTCGGACTTCGGCAATTCGGCACTTCAACACTTCGGAACTTCGGCACTTCGACACTTCGGAAATTCGGTAATTTCGGAACTTCGGGACCTCGGCAATTCAGCACTTCGGCAATTCAGCACTTCAGCAATTCGGACATTCGGAAGTACCCGAATGTCCGAATTACCCAAAATTCCTCCGAATACATATTCGGACCGAAACAAATTGCACATGTCTACCTCTCTGTTCAAATGTCTAAAATGCGTTGGAGGAATGCCTATGGGGTACCTCGCAACCGACTGTTAAAAGCTTATGCACTACAAAAATAAAGAATTAAAAAAATAAAAAATAAGAAAAGGATATTTAAAGCATTTAAATCTGACAAATCAGAGCCATCCTATATAAGATATAAGGAAGCCAATAATGCTTGCAAAAAGACAATTAAAGTGGCTAAACTAGAAAATGAGAAATTGATAGCCAAAGAAAGCAAAACCAACCCCCAATTTTTTTTTAAGTACATAAATTCTAAAAATAAAAATAAAAAATGAAAGTGCAGGTACACTGGAAACAGAGATGGGTCTGTTAGTTAATGAAGACCAGGAAAAGGCAGACATTTTAAATAACTATTTTTCTTCAGTATATATTAATGAGGATCCTTTGGCAAGAGATATGCAAATGATTGCTGCAAAAAATTTGCAGGTAACTTGTGATTGGATGACTCGTGACAAGGTGCCACAGCAGTTAAAGAAAATTAATGTAAATAAAGATATGGGGCCTGACGGTATTCACCCACAAGTACTTAAGGAGCTAAGTGTTGAAATAAGTGAACCTTTGTATTTAATCTTTCAAGATTTTTTTATTTCAGGAATTGAATCAGAGGATTTGAGGAAGGCAGATGTTGTTCCTATATTTAAAAAGGGTTTTAAAATCCTTGCCTGTAAATTATAGACATGTGAGCTTAACTTCTGTGACTGGGAAAGTATTTGACGGGCTATTAAGGGATAATATTCAGGAATTTATTAACTTTGTTATTAGCAATAATCAGCATGGTTTTATGAAACATAGGTCATGTCAAACTAACCTAATTGCGTTCTACGAAGAAGTAAGTAGAAGTATAGATCAGGGTGTTGCAGTGGATGTGATCTACTTGGATTTTGCCAAGGCATTTGATATGGTTCCTCACAATAGGTTAGTCTTCAAACTAAAAGAAATTGGTCTAGATTAATATTCTTGTTCTTGGGTAGAACATTGGCTTAAGGATAGAGTCCAACAAGTTGTCATTAATGGTAATTTTTTAAGCTGGACAAAAGTGGTTAGTGGTGTCCCTCAGGGTTCTGTTTTGGGACTGCTTCTATTTAACATATTTATAAAAGATCTTGAAATAGGCATTGAAAGCCATGTTTTAGTGTTTGCAGATGACAAGACTTTGCAAAGTAATCAAATGTGAGCAGGATAGTGCTTTGCTGCAGAGAGATTTAGATAGATTGGGGGGCTGGACACTAAAATGGCAGATACAATTTAATGTATTGAAATGCAAAGTTATGTACTTTGGGGTAAAGAATGCACAAGCAACTTAAATGGTAGTGCATTTGGGATAACAACACACGAGAAGGATTTGGGAATTTGTAATAGACAACAAATTAGGCAGCAATATGGAATATCAATCGGCAGTTGCTAGGGCCAGTAAGGTTTTGTCATGTATAAATAGGGGCATAAATTCTCAGGATGAAAATTCAATTTTGCCTCTTTATAAATCGCTGGTAAGACCACACCTTGAATATGCTGTGCAATTTTGGGCACCTGTGCTAATAAAGGATATCATGGCACTAGAAAAAGTGCAGAGACAAGCTAGAAAATTGATAAAAGGAATGGAGAATTTGGGTTATGAAAAAAGGTTAAAATGTTTTAATCTCTTTAGTTTGGATAAATGGTGCCTCAGAGGCGATATGATAAGATTATACAAATATATTCGGGGCCAGTACAAACCATTATCTGGAAATCTTTAATAAACAGGACTATACATAGGACACAAGGTAACGCATTTAGACTGGAAGAAAGGAGATTTAGTCTAAGGCAAAGAACATTTTTTTTTACAGTAAGAACCATAAGGATGTGGAATTATCTGCCTGAAGAGGTAGTTTTATCAGAGTCCATACAGATGTTTAAACAGCAATTGGGTAAATACTTGCAAAAACATAACATACAGGGATATAATTTCTACTTAGTGGGGCAATAGCTGTTTGATCCAAGGAGATGTCTGACTGACATTTTGGGGTCAAGAAGGAATTGTTTGCCAGTTGTTGCAAAATTGGAATCGCTTCAGACTGTTTTTTTTTTTGCTTTCTTTTGGATCAAAAGCAAAAAGAATATGTGAGAAAGGCTAAACTTGATGGACACAAGTCTCTTTTCAGCTATGTAACTATGTAACAATGAATGATTACATCTTAAACATTACATTGTAAATGCCTATCAGCAGTGGTGATTCTTATTAAATTTGTTCAGAAGGATGTTATTATAAATAATTAATAAACTATGTATAGATAATGCGGATTTAGAGCTAAACTTTGAGCACATAGGGCATTCTCATACCAATAATCCATTAAAGTATACAACTAACAACTATACAGGGATCAGATGGAAATATAACATAAAAAAGAGAGAGAAAACAAACAAAATAATGGAGCAATAAACTAAAACTGATGGGAACAGGCAAGATCACCACAAAAGTAATACACTCACATTGTACAGAGAGTGTTCCTGCACTAATCTGTATTGGGTGGGTCTTTTTAAGGCGACACCTGCCTATAACCTAACAATCTTCTCCAGTAAAAAGGGCATTCTCAATCATTAGGCAGGTTTGCTGACAGCAAGAAGCTCAACTGTAGAAATCACAGTTTCTGATTACTTGGCAGTGTTCTATGGTCAGAGAAACATTATTTTTCTTTTTAATCATTCCAAATACGATGCACCTCCACGCTGGCTGCCTTAATTCTCAGCCTGATGCACATGTCAAGAACATAAGCTTCAATTTAATATGTTTGGATAAACTTCTTAAATGAGCACAACCTGTTAGAAAAACTTTTCAAATTATTTATTTACAAAAAGTCCCATAGACTTTCTTGTATGTATTATTGATGATGACGCTGCTGCTCTCCAGACTGGTTCTAATATGAGGACGTGCAGCATCATCTGAGTACATCCTGTAGTCTATAACATCATTAAAAGCTGCTCCTCGTTGTGCAGGCGCACGTGATGATGCAACATTTGAGCAAGTGGAGTTGCGATCTGGGGTGGTTTGAAAAAGAAAGAGAAAGGAAGCAGCGAGACCACTGAGAGAGTGAACGCCATAGATTTCAAGTCAGGAGTTGAGTACAGTTTTATGGGACATCTATCTGACAGGAAGCTGCAATAAAGTCAAGAATAAGATCTTAGAAAGACAATGATAGAGGAGGCTAGGGAAGAAAGGATCAAGGCGGCTGAGCTTTGCGGATATAAATTTAAAAGAGGAACACTTCGTCTAAGGCAAAGGAAAGGTTTTTTTTACTGTAAGAACAATCAGGATGTGGAATTCTCTGCCTGAAGAGGTGGTTTTATCAGAGTCCATACAGATGTTCAAACAGCATCTCGATGCATACTTGCAAAACAGAATATTCAAGGATATAATCTTTCAATGTAGGGTAATAACTGCTTGATTCAAGGATAAATCTGGCTGCCATTCTGGGGTCAAGAAGGATTTTTTTGTCCTAGCTTGTTGCAAAATTGTGCTTCAAACTGGGGTTTTTTTTTTTTGCCTTTTGGATCAACAGCAAAAAACAGGTGTGAGGAAGGCTGAACTTGATGGACGCAAGTCTCTTTTCAGCTATCTAACTATGTAACTATGTAACCATCTGTGAAGCGTACAGGACTATAGGCTTTAAAATGCTGATCTAAGTAATATATAATGGCATATCTACTGTTTGTAACTAATGCTAGAGGGAAACACAAAAGGATTGTAATTTCTACATTCATAATCCAAATGGGATAACAGAATAATCACCATGGCCATCAACATAATGTAATTAGAGAACCAACAGGGATGAATTAATCAAAAGTTTCATTATCAACCCTGAAATTATTCCGTTTGTTCTCCATGGTTGTTTAATTACCAATGTCTTTACTAACAGGGCTCATGTTTGTAAAGCAAATTTTCCCTTTTTAGATGAAGTTAGAAAATCTGACTTAGCTGAGTATGTTTGGAAGAATTATGTGTGTAGTATTTAGAAGCCCAATTTATTATCATAATGTGTTAAGTATATTAAAAGTAATATAAAAAAGCACACTTTATTATCAGACTGTAGTGTCATGCTGAAAGAAACCAAATATTGATTTCACCCATGCTATGCTGCATGAACCTATTATTTTTTAGAATTGAAATTGTGTGTGTTTGACCAAGTCTCTATTGTGCTTTTTCCATCCATGCAGTTCTCAATTCTCAATATTTATCCATGCCTTCCAACATTCCCAATTTCAGCGGGACAGTCCCCATTTTAAGGGTTCTGTCATGCCTTTCTAACCTTGTCCCCAGGAAGCATAGCACACGTTTGTGTTAGCACAGTGTGTGTACATTAGACAAGCTTGTGTTATGCTGCTTAGGGCACTAGGATCCTGCAGACAGCACTGAAACAATGCCTGACTTCTTTTTATTGGCAAGCAGTTTAACGTGCATTCATGCCTTACTGACCTCTGGGTGGACAACCCGATTTCTGTTTGGGTGGTGCCAGTAAAATTATTTTACCACACCCACCAGTGTCTCGCTTCTTGGGAGTTGGGATGCAGATGTTGGGAGATATGTTTTATTTCTCATTGCTGACATGATTTCTCCTTAATGGCCATACATCTATCTCTCTTATCGGTCACATCATGGAAAGTCTTGTTTTATAAATAAAGTATGTGTCATATATAGTGACTGATCTAAAAATAATAAAATAAAAATAGGGGGTATATTTTGTTTGTTTTAGGACCTGTAGTCTGCTTATATGTACTAGGGCTGTAGTGTGCGAGAGTGTTTATAGGCGATTTGGTGTTTGTATATAGGGGATATATGGTGTACAGTGTGTATGTGTGTGTACAAGGCCTTTAGGTACCCTGTATGAAAAATATTCAAAGAGCCTCTCCCTGGCCACCCCCCCTCCCCACCATCCAAAACTTGCACCATTTAAGAAAACAGCATTAAACAAACTAAAGTTTGTCCCTGTTATGCATTTCGGAGCCTGAATGTTAATTAAACCTAAAAAGGTTTCTGCTGGCTAATGATGCCCCAGTGAAGGTGCCTGAGGTGGAGTTACACCTCCAGAAGCAAAGGGGTACAATTCTATTTTTATGTTGGAGGTGTGAAGTTTTACTATGAAAACCTGCACATACAGACTCCAGGCACCGTGACCACTGCAAATCACTAACATGGTCATGAAACTTGGAGTAACCCATTAATGCATAACTCACAATGCGCACAATTAGTTCTAAGGCGTAATTCAAAATATGCTATACTTTTCTGTAAAGATCAAATGGGAAAGTACAGATGAATTATTCATTATTAATAAGTAAACCAACAATATGCACACAAAAAGATCTTGGAAGGGTTGCAAAGTGGATAAATTTCAGCGAGTGATGTATTCATAAACTTGCTCCACAATATATCTAAATGCATGTGTCACATCTGTTCCCTCTTCATTCCTACCCAGGTTACTAACCTCAAAAAAAAGAAGAGCTAATGAAAAATGAATTAATACAATCTAATAGGAGAACACATTGCACTGTAGCCAAGGACTCATGATAAGGGCTTTGAAATAAGGGACTATAATTATAGCGGCTAAAGCCAAACATCTTCCAAATACAAGGTAAACACTTAAAATCATAAACACAATAAATTAAAATTAACCCTACACACTTTAAAGGAACACTGTAAGGTCAGGAACACAAACGTATTCCTGACCTTATAGTGTTAAAACCACCTTATATCCCCCTTGCCCCTCTAAATATAGTAAAATCTTACTTTTGTTCAAGTCTGTTGCTGATGGCTCTGCCCCTGATGTGCCTGCTTAGCTTACATCATCATACATGAGTCTCTGAGCTTATTATTATTTTATTATTCATATAGTGCCAGCATATTCCGTAGCGCTGTACAATGGGTGGACTAACAGACACATAATTGTAAACAGACAAATGAACGCACAGAAACTGAAGGGTTGAGGGCTCTGCTCAATGAGCTTACATGCTAGAGGGGGGGGGATTGAAAACCCGCTAACAGTTTAAGTGATATGCATTCCTGAAGAAGTGTGTTTTCAAAGACTTTTTGAAGGAGTGGAGACTGGGTGAAAGTCTAAAGGAGAAGGGAAGGGAGTTCCACAGAAAAGGTGCAGCCCTGGAGAAGTCTTGGAAGCATCAAAGGGCTTATCACAATGCTTTCCAATAGGATTGGCTGAGACTGTCAAGGAAATAGATCAGGGCAGAGCCAGCACAAACCAAACACAGCCCTGGCTAATCAGCATCTTCTGATTGAAATTCATTTAATCAATGGATCTCTATGAGGAAAGTTCAGTGTCTCCATGCAGAGGATGCACTGCCACAGGAAGCACCTCTAGCAGCCATCTGAGGCGTGGACAGTGAAGGTATCCCTATTCTGTAATGTAAACACTGCATTTTCCCTGAAAAGAAAGTGTTTAATGCAAAATGCCTGAAGGGAATGATTACACTCACTAGAACAAACACAGCAGGTTTTTCTGGTGACTATAGTGTCCCTTTAAGTAGCTTTATGAAACCTATAAAAATAATGCAATGTTGGGGGCGTATTCTTGAAGCAGAACTAAGCGGACGCATGTCTGAGTGGCCTATAAACTAGCAATTTTGGCAGTTAGCCCACAATCACACAGTTCAGAAACCACAGAGCCGTCCCTGAACCACTATGTCCCAATCTAAGGGGAAGAGACAATCGGACAAGGCAGACAAAAGTGTATTTTTTGCCTCACGGACGCCGCTAGGGAGGACTGCCATGCTACAGGAGGACACCCAAGATGGCGATGAGCCCAAGCAGGCCCACAAGACCCCCGACAGGGATGCCTTCTCACCATAGAGGTGATGAAGACTATGCTGGATGACATGTCAGCACGATTGGAGACCAGCTTCTAGACCTTGATCAGAGACCTTCCTAAGGATCTCCAGGAATTGGAGGTGAGAACCGCCATGACTGAATCCAAGATGGCGGACCTCTCTGAGGCCCAAGAAGGCATGGCAGGAGAACTGGAACAACTCAAAACACAGATGGCGGCATATCACACCAAGCTAGCAGACATTGAAGACAGTGCCCACCATAATAATGTGCAGATCCGCGTTGTCAACAAAACTGTGAGACTCACAGACATGGCGGCTTACTTAAACGGCCTGCTCAAAACTCTGGATATAATACAGTAAATGTGAAAATGTCGATAAATCCTGTGGAAATGTCAAAATCAAAATGGAAAGTATGCTTTTACTTTTACCCCCTCCTCCTTTTCCTTTATGTACCTTAAGTTTATAACCAATAACAATTGTCAAATTGAAAAAAAAATAATGCAATGTTAAAATATAGAAAGAAAAGAACTCCTCTGGAATCTCAAGAAAAAGCCTTCAATAAAGAGGCAATTATAGCTGTACATTCTCCCAGTACTAGTAAAAAACACATGGTGAGGCGCAGAGACCTGCCAAAAATAAACATATTGACTAAAAAAGACCACCAGGAATATACGTATACTTAAAGTGAACACGTCTTCCTTTTTTTTAAGTTTACATAAATCATCCCAAAATACATTAAATACATCATATCACAGAGATACAAGATGTGTTCAATGTAAAATTTTGAAATAACCAATGGGACTATTTGCTCACCTTCTTTACACTTCAGTAACAGCCACCTCCGGGCCGCCCTTTCTCTGTCTGCTGTCTTCTTTCGTGGCAAAGCTGTGTTTTATGTGTGGGAGATGGGCAGGTGAGGTGTGACAGGGCGACGGAGTATGTGGCAATGTGACAGTGATGAGTGTAACAGACTCACTCTGCTGGTGTTCAATCCAATGAAGTCCACTCCATTATACAATGGCGCATTCATCTAAAATCTGCAACTCTTGGGTTGAACATCGTTCAAATACACCCCTGAATTCCAGGCTTTCTTTTAGGCTGATTTCACTGTATGGATAACATAAATAAACTCAATTCTTATCCCGCATTTACACTTTCTTTTTAATCTCTCCCTTCTTTATTTTCCCTTTATACGTATATTTATTTTACGTTTCTATGTTTCTATAGTCTTTGCATACTTTAACATGACTATGTATTATTTCTACTTATGCATATCAGTGCTGCTTCAGATTCAATCTGTATAACCCGAAAGCTTCGATACTATAAATTGTACAAATGTAATTATTTTTGCAGAGAAAGAATTAAAATAAAAATACTTTGAATTTTCTTCATTGTTTCTGCTCACTCAGTGGCAACAATGAAATGGCTGAACAGCTTGTAGCTAACTAGAGCTCTTCACTAAAAATATAGCATATAGAGTGTTGTTATCCTCATGATACGTTCACAGAAACCTCCCATGATGCTTGTGAAGTAGATTTGAAGTCTAAATAATACAAGTATTACATATGTAATGTAGACTTAAAACAACAAGCAACAGCCATAGCCAAGCTTCTGACCAATTTGAGCACAAAAAATTATGGACAGAGAAGTCATGCACGTAGAATTGGCATAATTGAGGTCATACATCACATTTAGATTGTGTTCACATTCCACATCACCAGTCTAATCTTATAATATATTCATCCTCACCTTGGGGTCAGCGGCCGTGCATAATGTTAATGGACGCGGGCCGCTGCGGATCAACGGCTAATTATACCCCCAGGTCAGCTCACGTGATTGACGATGTTGTCGTGCACGTGACATCACGCACGCACCGTGCACATACGTTTTGGGGTCAAAGAGCGATCTCGGCCAATTGGAAAGGTAAAGCAGGTATTTAAACCTAAAATTACCTTTCCTTATTGCCCTGTCGTGGTTTCCCTAGTGGTTGTCCGAGAGTGAGTTCCTGATTCAAGTTTCTTCTGGTTTTTGACTTTGATTTTGACTTCCCTGTATTTTGGTATCGCTGACCTCTGGCTTTCCTTTATCGTTGTGTCCCTTTCTGTGTCCCCTGACCTCGGCTAGATTCTTTGGTACATTAGTCCAGCCATTCTAAGGCCCGGTAATATGTTACCTATTAGTCATCTGTATGACACAATACTACGTGCTGGATCATATAGTAATCCTGACAAATCTAACCAGAGTCTGGTCTGAATATCAGCAAATGATCTATGAAAGGGGACTGATAGAGAAGTAATTTGTCCTTTCAGAGTACTAGTCAGGGATATAATTTCTAATTAGTGGGGTAATAGCTGCTTGATCCAAGGAGACATCTGACTGTTATTTTGGGGTAAAGAAGGAATTTCTCCCTAGTTTGTTGCAAAATTGGAAGCGCTTCAGACTGGGTATTTTGCCTTCTTTTGGATCAACAGCAAAAACATATGTGAGGAAGGCTGAACTTGATGGACGCAAGTCTCTTTTCAGCTATGTAACTATGTAATTATGTAGTCAATAAATCTTTATCTATGTATAAGTAGTCCTAAAGGTCTGGAAGTCTTCCAGTATTAACGGTATTAAAGGCATTGTAACCATTTTATCTCAGTGAAGTTGTTATAGTACCTGGAGTCCTCTGGAGCCATTCTCCATTCACAGTTAAATAGTTTGACACTAAATGAAAGTCCCATTGCACCTGTGCTGCAAGGTCTTATGAGAAAGTTTGCATAGCAGTGACTAGCTGTTAATGTCAGTGTCAGATAGATAGATAGCTAGAAGACATGTACATTCGTTATCAAACGAATATGTTTTTGTCTGAATTTTCGGACTTTTTCTTATTCGTTTACTATGACATAAACGAAAGTCCTACATGCAAATTATATACGAAACGAAAGGGCAAATGCATTACCTTTTTGTTTCAGTTATTTTGTTTAATAGACTCCGTGCTGCAGGAGAGTTAACGCCCACAGCACTGAGGAGAAACAAAAAACCTGGGTCTCCCTGCAGCAGGAGACTTAACCCGTACAGGTAAGAGTCTCCCTGCAACCCTGCACGGGTTAAATCTCCCCACACTGGTGGCTAATGCTATTACTAGCTCTCCCTGCACCGGGAGACTTCACTGCCGGTGTATTCCGTGCTGCGGGAGAATTAACGCCCACAGCATGGAGGAGAAACAAAAAACGCTGGTTCTCCTTGCAGCCTGAGATGGGGCGCACGCGGGGGGCACTATGTCCCCCCCATTTGAGTTATTTGGTTACTATGAGCGTTTACAATAAAATGATAACTTAATAATTAGATGACTCAGGTGGAATGGAGAAAGTGAAGCAGGTTAGTGAGGTGTGGGGAAGGACAGTAAAGGAAGAAATGTAACAGTTATTTGGAATACCTTCTTGAAGTAGTACGTTTTTAGTGACTCTTGAAGGTTGGGTGAGAATCAAATGGAGACTAGGTAACAGTGGGAGAGGGTGGAAATTCCATAAGAATGGTACAGCCCTAGATAAGTATTGAAGGTGAGAGTTGGGAGTGCATTTGTGACCAGAGGATAGCCTTGGTTCTTTTGAAGAGTAAAGGGGCCTGGATGGGACATAATAGTGAGGTAGTGGGTAGTCCTATGATGTAATTTGTAAGTAAGGACCAAAAACTTAAAGTGAACCCTAATCTTAGGGGAATCCAATGTAAATACTGACAATGCTGTGTGGTGTGGGAGTGGACAGGAAGTTAAGTCCGGCTGCAGCATTTAATAAGGAATGTAATGGGGAGAACAGGGAAAGTCACCAATGAGGAACAAGCTAAGAAAGAAGTACAGACTGAGCACAGTAGGGAACAGGGACAAAATATTTAGGAAACACCAACAGAAATTAGTTGAAGGAGGAGGAAAGTCTATGTAAAGGAATTCTAAAACATTGTTGAAGGAGCGTGAAGATCAGGGAGAAATACAAAGGATAAGTGGCCCTTAGGTTTTACAGCAATTAAATCACGGATCATTTTGTTCAAAGCTGTTTCAACAGAAAGGTGAGTGTGGAAACACATGCAGCAGCAGTTACACCTGCTGGACTGTTCCAATTTGTTATCCAGGAGCCAGAAGCGGTTATCAAGCTTCTTTTGCAGTATGCTTATCACATATAACATTTTCTATTTGTAAGTGCATTATTTTACGTGCATCTGCTAAGTGGTTTTGGTATAGTACACTATAGGAGGGTTTCTTTTTAAGCTAATAAAGTGTTGACACTCGTTATATACAGTACATGCATGTACATTCCACTGTGTCTCACACTGAAGTAATATTAAGGCATGAGTTTTATGTCACATATCAACTCCTATTGTTTCTTTTTGTGGTTTACACTGATCAGCCGCAACATCAAAGCCATTTGGACTCCACAAGACCTTGAAACCTGTCCTATGGTATCTGGCAAAAAACACATTAGCAAGCAGATCCTTTAAGTCCTGCAAGCAGGGCCGGACTGGGGATACAAAGCAGCCCTGGGAAAAAAAATCTATGCCAGCCCCATAAGTCATTGCGCCATATATTGTCGCATGTAATATGTAAGGCGGCTATGTCTTGCCACCCCAGATGATTGAGTAATTATATATATATATATATATATATATATATATATATATATAGCTTTTTCTAATATAATATATTGGTCCTTTCAGAGTAAAATATTTAATTATACAGTAAGCATACTCACATGCAGACACAGACAATCTTACTGACACACACAAGCTCATTGATACACAGCCTCATAGACAACCAATTTCACTAATATACATAAGCTCATTGACATAAAAATACAAGCTCACTCACTAGCAGACACACACACACATGCAAGCAAGCAAACTCACTAGCAGGCGCACACACACACACACAGCTTAATGTAGTGGTTCTGGTGTCTATAGCCTGTCCCTGCAGGCTTTTGAATGTAAACACTGACTTTTCAGAAAAAAGGCAGTGTTTACATTGCTTCCTAGTGACACCTCTAGTGACAGACACTCAGACGGTCACTAGAGGCGCTTCCTGTGTCAGTGCGGATTGGCTGAGATCATCAAGCTTGATGATCTCAGTCATAGAGGCAGAGACCAGCATGACGTTGGGAAAAAAAAAGTGAGTAAAACACTATTTTTACAAACACACACAGACACTACGACTGACACACACACACCATGACAGACATACACACACCATGACACAGACAGACACACACACACCATGATACAGACACACAGTGACACAGAGACACACACACACACACACAGCATGACACACACATCATGACACAGACACACACACAGCATGACACAGACACAGCATGACACACACACACACACAGCATGACACAGAAACACACACAGCGTGACACAGACAGACACACTCCCACTGACATACATACTTGTTGCTACCTGTGTGGGTGGGTGGGCAGACTGATAGGTGCCCCTCCCCTTCTGTGCCCTCTTTTGCCCCCTGTGTGCTTTTTAGCCCCTTCCCCTCCTGTGCCCTTATGTAGCACCCTCCCTTCCTGTGCCCTCTTTAGCCCCCTCCCGTGCCCTCTTTAGCCACCTCCCTTCCTGTGCCCTCTTTAGCCCCATCCCGTGCCCTCTTTAGCCCCCCTTCCGACTTGTACCCTCTTCAGCCCCTTTTGTGCTCATCTTTTGGCCCCTCTCCCCTTCCTGTGACCTCTTAGCCCCCTCCCCTCCTGTGCCCTTTGTTACCCCCTCCTCCCCTCCTGTGCCCTTTGTTACCCCCCCTCCCCTTCCTGTGACCTCTTATCCCCCTCCCCTCCTGTGCCCTTTGTTACCCCCCTCCCCTTCCTGTGACCTCTTAGCCCCCTCCCCTCCTGTGCCATTTGTTACCCCCTCCCCTTCCTGTGACCTCTTAGCCCCCTCCCCTCCTGTGCCCTTTGTTACCCCCCTCCCCTTCCTGTGACCTCTTAGCCCCCTCCCCTCCTGTGCCCTTTGTTACCCCCCCTCCCCTCCTGTGCCCTTTGTTACCCCCATCCTCCCCTTCCTGTGACCTCTTAGCCCCCTCCCCTCCTGTGCCCTTTGTTACCCCCCTCCCCTCCTGTGCCCTTTGTTACCCCCCTCCCCTCCTGTGCCCTTTGTTACCCCCCCTCCCCTCCTGTGCCCTTTGTTACCCCCCTCCCCTCCTGTGCCCTTTGTTACCCCCCACAGTCCCCTTCCTGTGACCTCTTAGCCCCCTCCCCTCCTGTGCCATTTGTTACCCCCCTCCCCTTCCTGTGACCTCTTAGCCCCCTCCCCTCCTGTGCCCTTTGTTACCCCCCTCCCCTCCTGTGCCCTTTGTTACCCCCATCCTCCCCTTCCTGTGACCTCTTAGCCCCCTCCCCTCCTGTGCCCTTTGTTACCCCCCCTCCCCTCCTGTGCCCTTTGTTACCCCCCTCCCCTCCTGTGCCCTTTGTTACCCCCCACAGTCCCCTTCCTGTGACCTCTTAGCCCCCTCCCCTCCTGTGCCATTTGTTACCCCCCCTCCCCTCCTGTGCCCTTTGTTACCCCCCCTCCCCTCCTGTGCCCTTTGTTACCCCCCCTCCCCTCCTGTGCTCTTTGTTACCCCCCCTCCCCTCCTGTGCTCTTTGTTACCCCCCCTCCTGTGCTCTTTGTTACCCCCCCTCCCCTCCTGTGCTCTTTGTTACCCCCCCTCCCCTCCTGTGCTCTTTGTTACCCCCCACCCTCCCCTTCCTGTGACCTTTGTTACCCCCCTCCCCTTCCTGTGACCTCTTAGCCCCCTCCCCTCCTGTGCCATTTGTTACCCCCCCTCCCCTTCCTGTGACCTCTTAGCCCCCTCCCCTCCTGTGCCATTTGTTACCCCCCCTCCCCTCCTGTGCCCTTTGTTACCCCCTCCCTCCCCTTCCTGTGACCTCTTAGCCCCCTCCCCTCCTGTGCCCTTTGTTACCCCCCCTCCCCTCCTGTGCCCTTTGTTACCCCCCTCCCCTCCTGTGCCCTTTGTTACCCCCCACCCTCCCCTTCCTGTGACCTCTTAGCCCTCTCCCCTCCTGTGCCATTTGTTACCCCCCCTCCCCTCCTGTGCCATTTGTTACCCCCCCCTCCCCTCCTGTGCCCTTTGTTACCCCCCCTCCCCTCCTGTGCCCTTTGTTACCCCCCCCCTCCCCTCCTGTGCTCTTTGTTACCCCCCTCCCCTCCTGTGCTCTTTGTTACCCCCCCGTGCTCTTTGTTACCCCCCCTCCCCTCCTGTGCTCTTTGTTACCCCCCCCTCCCCTCCTGTGCTCTTTGTTACCCCCCACCCTCCCCTTCCTGTGACCTTTGTTACTTCCCCCCCACCCCCTCCCCTCCTGTGCTCACCTTCCAGCCCAGCCAGCCTTCCTGAAGCTCTTCTTGCGGCCGCAGGGGAAGCTCTTCTGGCGGCCGCTGGGGGAGCAGGCTGTTCTGTCTCTGCTCCCCCTCCCTCGCGCGCAGCTTAATGAGACCGGGGCCGGAATATGACGTCATATTCCGGCGCCGGTCTCTTTCTAGCGCGCGAGGGAGGGGGAGCAGAGACAGAACAGCCTGCTCCCCCAGCAGCCGCCAGAAGAGCTTCCCCTGCGGCCGCCATCCAAGCTCTCCATGCGGCCGCAGGACATCCACATGTCTCCCCGGCCCCAGGTGCCGACGGCCCACCGGGAATTTCCCGGTATCCCGGTGGGCCAGTCCGGCCCTGCCTGCAAGTTGCGAGGTGGGGTCTCCAAGGATTGGATTTTTGTTCCAGCACATTCCACAGGCAATACCTTAAACTCTTTGTTCAGGAATGGTTTGAGGCACATGACAAGTTTGGCAGGGTGCCTTATCCTGCTGAGACCACTATCATCAGGGAACACTATTGCCCTGACGGGCAGGGGGGTGGGGTGTATCTGCAACAATTTCTAGGTAGGTGCTATGTGTCAAAGTAACATCCACATAAAAGTCAGGACTAAAGGTTTTCCATCAGAACATCGCCCAGAACATAACAATTTCTCCACCGGCCTGCTTTATTCCCACACTGCATCCTCCTGCCATCTCTTCCCCAAGTAAACGATACACATGGCCATCCACCTGATCTAAAAGAAACATGTTTCATCTAGGCAACCTTCTTCCATTGCTCTATGGTCCAGTTCTGACGCTCACGTCTACATTGATGACACTTTCGATGACAGAGGTCATCATGGGCACTCTGACAGGTATGCTGCAACGCAGAAAACTGTGATGCAGTGTGTTAAGTTTTTCAGCAATCTGAAACTACAGTAGCTCTACTGTTTAATTGGATCTGACTGGCTAGCCTTTGCTCCCCATGTGCACCAATGAGCCTTGTGTGCCCATGACCCTGATGCCGGTTCACCAGTTGTCCTTCCTTGCACAACTTTTGGTAGGTACTAACCACTGCATACTGGGAATACTAATTTGGCCCTTGTCAAAGTCCCTCATATCTTTTCACTTGCCCATCTTTCCTGCTTCCAAAACATGAAATTCAAGCAAAAGTGAGATATTAACATCTAGTCAAATAGATTACTACTCATTGTCCACTGTTACTTATATTATTTATAATGATTGCCAAGTAATTTAATTTACTGTACTTTACCTCACCGTGATCCTATCATGTTCTTATATTAGTATTATCCTTGCACAGTTTGGTTCACTATTAATCTCTAACCCCGGCTCCAGTCAATTTAATGTAGTATTTGCTCCAAGACCTGCCTTTAGTCATTATTGTTAGTTCTATATGCAAAAGTTGGGGGGGTCCAACATTTTGACTTCCGGAGTTTGTAGAACTACAAACTGTACCCACAAACTACAAACTCAACTTTACCCACTGTAAAGTGCTGCAGAATTTGTTGGCGCTATATAAATAAGAACATAATAATAATAATACATCTCTCATAACTCTCTTTAGAATCCTTAAAGCTGTGGTGCATAACTGCTTGTCTACTTGCTGTATTTAGATATTTTCATAACATGTATTAGTGTTAAGGGACATTAAATTATGCAAGCATTTAGATTCAGAAGTAAGGAGGGGCACTCAGTGGTTCCCATGGAAACACCAAAGTAGGTGAACGAAAATCAAATTTATTAGGCGCATACAGTCTCAATTGAGACAGACAGTAAGGGAAAAGAAAAAAGAAAAAAACCACATCGAGATATAAAAAAAGGAACTGCTAAGATTTATACATTTTATGCCTTATAGCCTCTTACTGTGTAGATTAACCTAACGACTCAGAAAAAAACTATAATGGCTAATAATAATATGAAATATATTTATATGAAATAAGAATCTAAGGAAGACATTTGATCAATTTGCTGGCGCTATATAAATAATAAAATAATAATGATAATCAGGGCCTCAGCCAATTCTGGAGTCTTGTATTGCACCAATGCTCCTTCTTAATGCTGAATAATGAAAAAAGAAAATTTGGACAGAATGTACCGTATGTATTCGATAAAGTCTTTGATTCTGAAAACATCATTGGTGATGCCTTAAAGGGCCCAGAAGCCTTGACTGGCCCTGCTGCATTTCTCATAATTTAAATGTCCTGCATAATCTTGGTGTAGTGTCAAGCCAAACTCAAGGCCAATCCAGAGCAGAAATTGATGTAGGCCAGTGCCCTCAACCCAGCATGAAGGTGATTCCCCATCTACTTTAACAGGGACTCTATAAGGTACATCATGGCTGGCTCCTAGTAGACAGGTATGAAAATATCTACCTGCCACAAGAAGTTTAACTGTTATGTAGTTAATGATAGGGAACACGTGGAAAGGCACTATGGTAATAGTGATGTTTAAAAGATCTGTAAAAACGGGGGGCGGAGCTTAGCAGCCACTGAGTGCGGTCGCATGTCTGCAGTGCTCCGGGCCAAAATCGACAAATCTCGACAATTACCCCAAAAATCAGCGGTGCCCAACCGATATCTTGCCAACCCACTTGCTCCTCACTATGGGAAAACGAGCCAAGAAACTAAAAGCCCACTCTGACGAGGGCACACGAAGAATAGGGGACATATTTCTGGCGCGGCCTAAACCCAAAATGGCGGCGACGCCTGACTCAGCAAGCCTAGCCTCGATAGAGGACCCGCTGGACTCCCCAGACGCCATCCCCGAAGCAGATGACCCATTCTCGGACATACAAATAGGTGACCTCGGGGCACCTGCAACCAAGGGAGACATCCTAGGCCTCCTGAAACACCTACGTACCTGGTTCCGCACAGACATAGCACTGCTCCGCGAGGAGGTCACAGCCGTGACAGACCGGGTGAAGGCTACTGAGGAGGATATCTCCTCCATAGCACAACAACAAACGGGTGCATCTGAACAAATACGGCAACTCCAAAGCTCACACCAGGCTTTGCAGGCCAGAATGGATGCAATGGACGACGCCAGGAGACGTACCAACCTCAAAATCAGAGGTATAACAGAAACGGTCACTGACAGGGAGCTACCCCACTTTGTTCGATGCCTTTTTTCGGAGATTCTACATCCTAAGCAGGCAAAGCTCATACAAGTGGACGGAATACACAGACTCCCAAAGTCTCCAAGGGCACCTGCGGACGCACCCCGCGATGTCCTCCTCCGCCTCCAGTCCCCCCGAGACAAACAAACAAACTGTAATGGAAGCCGTCAGGAACAAATGCCCGTTTTAATTTGAAGACTGCCAACTCACCTTCCTACTGGACCTCTGCAAGGCAACGCTGGAGTGGAGACGCTCAGTCAACCAGGTCACCAAGATCCTACGTGAAGCAGGCGTCCAATACAGATGGGGCCCATCTCACACACTAGCTGCCACTCAGGGTGAAACCACCCGCCGACTAACATCAGCAGCTGATGCCGACACTTTCCTCCGCAGTCTGGGACTAAACGGCCCCAAGAAGAAGGCTCCTACCCCTGGACACTCTTGGGATGTGCCAAATATAACCCCTTTTGTGCCTCGCAGGGAAGCGGACACAGGCTGAGACCCACAGGAAGGCCTGGACATACCTTTACCTTTACTCTCTCATAGGGGAGTATGCCGAGAGACTGGCAATCAATATTACTGCAGCTAATAAGTACATCTTAGTCTGTTGACTATGTTTCTTATTATTTTTATTAGTATTTTTGTCTTGTTTTTCCTTGTTATATGTTACATGGTCTATATACAGTGCAGTTTATACAACAGTAGTCCTGAAGGACAGCCAGACCGACTACGTTCCCACCCCTCCCCAGGCTTAAGAGACGTTGAGCACTACCCTAACGCACTCTCCCCACATAGAAAAGCTGCCAGTGACCGTCTGCCAGGGGTGCGCCCCTCTCAAGCGCTATCGTAATTCGCAACAGAGAACCCCCCACATATCAGGGCACACCAACGCTCCATCGGCCACCTCACTTTATATCTCACTGGGGCAGGCACCTACCACCCCCCCCCACGACTATGCCCAAGAACCGCTAGCACACTTAACATTTCCCTTTGGGCTCCTTATAATATAACCCAGAGACAAGTACGACTTAGCAGCCCTCCAACTCCGTAAGAGCAACACCACTATCTGCCTTTCCCACATACAACACCACACCTACCTACATCTTGCCCAGCCGGCGAGAAGAGAAGAGCTCTTACCACGGACGTACTCAGCAGCCAGTTATTAAACGGCAGTTAATAGCCCACAAGACTCACCAAGCTGTGTTACTGCACTATTCTACTTTAATAATATAAAAATCATATGCACACACTGTCAATGTTATGATATTGTCAT
Source organism: Pelobates fuscus (assembly GCF_036172605.1). Lineage (NCBI taxonomy): Eukaryota > Metazoa > Chordata > Amphibia > Anura > Pelobatidae > Pelobates > Pelobates fuscus. Next base: position 92,689,526 of record NC_086324.1, on the reverse strand, counting down.
ACCATGTCTGAAAATGCAGGACTGCTCCGCTGTCGTGGCGAGACAGTCCCAATCTGTATATTCTTTGTGCAACAAAAATAAAGAATTAAAAAAAAAAAAAAAAAATCTGTAAAAACAAAAGTTGAAAATTTGTGAAAAAGAGGACACAGTTAAAGGGGTGCTGTGACGGATTGTGTAAAATGGGTAGATCTGATAATGCAGAGGAAGCTGAAATGGAGGACATCATATGTGTCTATATATGTGTGGAATGTTAAAAATATGTGTACAGTTATGTATGTACAGCGCTGCGGAATATTTTCACATTTGCACATATTATTTATTACTGGCATTTATAAAGAGCCATCTTTATAAATGCCAGTAATAAATAATATGTGCAAATGTGAAAATACACATTTTTAGAAAATGTAGTTTTGATTAAAGGAAGACTGCAAACTCCTAACACACTTTAGATTGCACTGCTTGGGCTAATCAGAAAGTATTACCCTAAGCAGCAGTGGTTGAGAGTGGGCGCTGACCATTCGCGAATGATCAAAGAGCCCATTTGCTAGAAGGAAGAGTGTCATCTCATGCTTAGCCATACATCCAGTAAGGGCTTGGCTGTGGGTGACCAGGGGCCCTTGTTAAACTGTTTAAAAATGGTTTAACACTGGATGGAGGTACGACACAAGATGACTCCAGCCACTGCAACCAATTTAATGAGATTAAATGGTTATGATGCCTACGAGTGTTCCTTTAAAAAGCTCTGTGTTATGAATAATATATAAAGGTTACTGTATGGATGATTTTATACATTCCACAAACAGCATTGTCCATGTCTGTATACTATATAAAACCTGTGGAGCATTTTTAGCCAATTAAAAGCAGTACACAGAAAATGCTTTCTACAAGAGTATATGTTGAATTTTGAATATTCTATTTGTTTTCAGGAATCATTTCAAATTAGACCTGCATTTCTGAGTATGTGCATAGGTCTGTCTGTATATGTCTGCGTATACAGCATAATTTCTAAGCCTTAGAACAAGAGACGCTGTCTAATATATCACTTGACTCCAGCTCATTCTGCTGAGGTGAACAAAAGATCAGTGAAACGTCCACTGATCAAAGAAACAGTTGAAGTTAAAACCCACCAGTTATTTTAAGTTTTTCTGTCATATTTTCCTGATGCTTAAAAGACATATTGGTCAACAGTGCCACCAAGAGATAGTTCAGGGAAGTGGTTTTAATTCACATTTAGCAAGCCACATATGCCAACGTATCTTTATATAAAATATTAACCTTGGTCAGTATGTTTGCCTATCTGCCCACCTGACACTGCCAATTTCTAAATATATCTTGCTTTATTAACATTTTACATACCCAAATTCAGTAAGTATTATTGTACTATAAAAATAACAATCAACCAACTTCCCTTTCCTTCTCTATTTTTCATTTCCATATTTCTTTATCTCTTATTTCCCCTTCTGTCCTCTTTTTCAAGGTTAAGGTCAAGCAACATGTTAAACGGTTATTCACTAAACCCCAAATAATAGAAAATTAAAGGGACACCAACAAACCCACTTATTGTACTGATTCTGCAGGGAACAGCTAGTACGGTGAAATGGACTGGAAAAGAATGGGTTTCTTGGAGTGGGGATAACCTTCTGCGCTAAGGGGAAAGGAGGATAGGGAAAAGAGTTAAAGTATAGGGATGAAGAAAAGTGGGCCAAGGAGAAAATGAGACAAAAGAAAAGGGTCTTATAATGAAGGGGGCAAGAGGAGTGAAGGTGGACAGGGTGTACTTTATAAAATGGCTGGCATATATATGTATTGGAGCTCAATTTGAAACAGGCTAAAAGAGACTAGATCAAAAAATCAGCAAAAACATCGACTTGATGTACAAAACTGCTCATCTGGAACTTTGATGTCCCCCCCTTTCATTATTTGTAAAAAAAAAAATCTATGTTTGACAGCACTTTTCTTAAATTTTAATATAAAATGTAACACAAAAACAAACATCTAAGTATTCATAACCACTCCAGCTTTATTGCAGTGATTAAAGTGGTAGGATGAATACATTTGCCTGGTTTTCATCACGCTGTTATTTGAGGTTTCCCTGTGACCCACAATTCAGACCCTCATTTTTGCTTTTTCATTCTCTATCAAGTATTCAATCTGTGTAGTGCGAAGCTGTAGACACTGGGAGCATGTTAGTCCTGCAAAGCAGAACGTGTATATAGTGATTCAACTGCGGAAAAATTTGTGGCGATTTACAGTTCAAGTCCCCCTTACCATAGTTTTTACAAACTCTCGGTTCTCAGAAGAGAGGGTGGGCTTTGGGTGTTTGGAGTGCCTTTTACACTCTTAGATATTTAGCTACAAGGCAGGGTCAGTGCAGGTTCTATTAATGGGACACTATAGTCACCAGAATAACTATAGCTTAATGTAGTTGTTCTAGTGATTATAGCTTGTCCCAGCTGGGTTTCTGCAGAGGCTATACTCACCAGAACTACTACATTGTTGTCAGAGAAAAGGCAGTGGATACATTCCTCCTTATGGACACCTGCACTGGCCATTTCACAGATGGCTACTACAGGTGCTTCCTGGGGCAGTGCTGCAAAGTGTGACTGACATTCTGCGTCTTTACCCTCTGCATGGAGACACTGAACATTCCTCATAGAGATTCATTGATTCAATGCATCTCTATGAGGAGATGCTGATAGGTCAGGGCGGAGTTTGGCTCAGCCCCCGGCCCTCCTCCATGGCTGAGATCATCGGAATTGACAATCACAGCCACTGACATTTCCTACTGGAAAATACTGTGATTGACTGAGATCATTACTTCTGATGATGCCAGCCAAAAAAGACATAGAGGCCAGCACCAGCAAATTGGAATAATGCTGAGACTTTACTATATTTATGAGGGCAAAGGGGAGGGAGATGGGGGGGTAGGAAGGCATGGGGGCAAGATACACGTTTGTGTTCCTGACACTATAGTGTTCCTTTAAGTTTAGCTAACATCAGAACAACATTTTGAAACATATTTATGCTGCAGTTAATTTGTTATGGCGTTATATAGAATTAGAGTACTTAATTATTAGGGGTACTAAAAAGGGAATTAAATGCTTACTTGGGAATGTCCAATAAGGGCTTAATTTACTGACCACTGTTTTGAACCCATATTGATATGTGCAATTTCCAAGCCGCAGGCAGACAAAAAAAAATATCCTTTTATATACATATACCATAAGCGTTGTATGATGAAATCAACACCATTGTTAACCTGCATGATAATTTTACTTTGCTTTATAAAACTTTTTGTAGCTTTGAATAAATCATGAGGCTGAGATGAGAATATTATTACAAAGAATAATACATTAATACATAATGTTTACTACCTCAATGAGATATAATCCTTCAATACAGCCATTTTACTAGCATTTACTTCATTTAATTAAATCACTATCTTCTAAACATAACAATGGTATATCCTGACAGCGTACGCTCGGTCCCGTTGACATATAGAATCCCTTAGATTTATGCTAAATAGGGATTTTGAAAGAGTGAGCCTTCATGGCATGCTGAAGCAAACATTACATATTTTTGATCTTCACCAGAGCTGATTGCTCATTAGTACAGTGTACAATTATATGACAGCAGTTATTAAGTATGTGCACATCCATGCATTTTAAACAGAAAAAAAAATACTTACTGACATTTCTGGAAAAATCCACAATTTCAAAATGGGTAATGCATTAGGGGGAAAAAAATCACTGTTGTCAGATTACAGATGAATTGTGCTATAGAAACATAAATAAGACTTCGCAAAATGTAGGTGAAGCTTCACTTACAATATATATATATCTGCTTACAAATGGGGGAGCTCGCAGTCTGGAGAGTCACCACTGACCCTGCCCCCTTTTTGTTTCTTCTTTTATGATTTGTGCTATTTTTGTATATTTTAATGTACATGGTAGTGGTTAGTTTTGTGGCCTCAGGACCAAAGTATGTCTTTGCACATGGCTGCCTTTGGAATATGTGCAGACTCAGTAACCAGTTGTCTGTCACTGCCCCTTTAACAAATGGAACATTCACCAAATGAGGGGCACAGTTCCATAGCAGCCTCTCTCAGTCACACATTGGTGAATGGGAGAAAGAGCAGTGACAGGTGATTGGTGATCATAATTGTCACTGATATTGTGTGTGTGTATATATATATATACACACACACACATGACATCAGCATCTTTTCTGCCCAGTGATCAGAAAGACACAAACCTGCTAAACAATTTACTGTCTCATGACATAATTCTTTATAGGAAAGGGCAACTTTCCCCTCCATTATCCCATATGCCCTAATCTGTGTCTGTGCAATCAAACAGAGTATGTCTGTATCTGTGTGTGAGCTTGTATAATTCCATTTCTTAGTTTATGAGTATTAATGAATGTGGTCTGTATGGTTGTGTGGCATGCTTCTGACTATGGTGTCTGTGAAAGTGTGCCAGTATGCATTTATTGGTGTCTTTATGCATGTATCTATTGGTGGACACTTTGGTTTGCTACATTTGTGCCTAAGTCTATAAACGAGAGTGATGTCTATGATGCTTTTCTTTTAAATTGTATATCTATAATCTGAGTGTGTACCAAATGGCTGGGTGTTAACCCAACAGCTTTATATGATTCAGTTTATCAGTTCTGTTCATTTAATCAGCTTTTATCTTTTTACGTGTGTGAGCTTGAGTATGAATATATGTGTAAAACAAAGTGAGTATGTATAGTTCATAGATGTGTTTGTAAGAGATAGTGACGATGTCCGTTTGCAAGTATGTGTAAGGGACAAAGTGTTTTTGTGTTGTGTGCACACAAGTACATACATATCCTTATCATAACAGTAAGCATTTCTTCAAGAGCTGGAATTAACCTAAAATGTCAGGAATTACTTGTGTTCAATAAAGTCAATTTCACTCAAGCATTTAAATATGATACACTAATAGGATAAGCATGAATTATATATGTGTCACTAATAGTTTGCCCATCCGACCAACACTTTAAGGTTGGAAAAAAAATCTGTAGAATATGAGCCAAAATCTAAAAGTTCGCAGCACTTCTAGCGTGGCTTATATTTTTCCGTCACTCAGTTATGCCAAATATGAGAGACAGATTTCACATATATACCTGCCGGTAACTTGACGTAAATGCTCCTTGGTAAGCCACAATTCCTGATGATATAAGGATATCTCCAGTGAGATTAATATAAAGTTGTCCAAGTTCTGCTGCGGTTTGGCTCCATCTTGTTTTCTCTCCACCCAGACCTCCAATCAACTGTTCTGCACGATCAAGCTTTTTGCTGCACAAATCAACCTGTAAAAAAATGTATACAATAATAGTCAATATTATAACGTTGTTTGAACTGTTACTCTTGTTTTAGGTTTTTGTAAAATTATAATAGAAATAATATTTAAAAAATTATATTTTTTGTAATCTTACCTATCAGTCTACCAGACAACCACTGATGGGGGTTCTTGCTGTTTTACGGAATTTGACTCCGTGAAATGATGCCGATGTCCTCACACGTTGCATGAGGACATCCTGCACTAAGCATAATCCTTAGGAAAGCATTGATTCAATTCCTTTCTATGGGGAAGGCCTAATGCGCAAGCAGCACTCGCCACACATCGGCAGAGGGAAAGAACAACCCAGTGCCGAGGGACCTTGGTGCTAGAATCAGGTAACTGTTTAAATGTGTTTTTACTCATTACATGGAAGGGGGAAAGGCGAGGGACACTTGTGTTAGGAATACATCTTTGTCACATTGATACATCTGGAGTCATTATTGATACAGCATGCCATAATGACACAAACACTTGCTCAATGTTACATCATCCTGGCATCATACAGATACAACTCAAAGTGCTTATGCAGTCACATCACATCTGCATCAGTTATGACGTAACTCAACCTATCCATAATGAATGAGCTGCATCATTTTTGATGCAACACAACACAAATGTGAATTGCGTTTTTTCGGCATCAGTGGTCATGTGAAACCAGCATTTAACCATTAAGGTACCTTCTGGCGCACAGGGATGACGCCCAAATGTGTTATTTTTGGTTTTGACTTGTCATGTTTGATTATTCTAAGCTCTGTGCTCCTGATCTTTTGGCTTATCTCACCCAATTTTCTTGGTTTGGGGTTGTATTTTGACTATTTCTTAAGTCAGGCCATTCTAATGACCAATAATATGGGCTATCCTTGCTCTCTATTTTTGTTGTTTGGGGTTAGGATTCCTTTTTGCCATGATAGTATGACTGCGAAACTTAATCTGCTACATTCGTCCCAGTCTTTTAAACTTGTAACGTGCCTGCTAGCTAATTTATTAGTTAAATATAGTCTTTTTTTAGAGTAATAGAATATTAGGACGTGTAGTTCCTTATTTCCACAAATTTCCTGAACTTGAGCAATAAATGTAAAAAATACGCAGCAACATGCAAATATATACAAAGCCTAGATGTGGTTAGCAAGGATGTTTGTAGCATTACCGTTGCAAACTGAGTGGTTTGAGGGTCCCTTAAAAGCCAGCAAGGTTCTAGAGAAAACAAGTGAAAGCAGCTTCTCCCTGGATACCTTTCTTGCAGTGAGATTGCCGAAGAGGTCATGTGTTTTATTCTGCCAAGTCTTTTCAATCATACCACATGGAAGATGGGGGGACAATGACTTAAGAATATCCTCATGGCAGTGAGGAAAACATATAATTAAATAAACCTTGCCTAGTGTTATACTGATCTACAAAAGCAATGTTTGATTGTCAGGACCGGTGCAAGGATTTCTGCCGCCCTAGGCAAAGATCCATCATGAAAGCAAATACAATCTCACAGAAGTTTATTTACTAAACTCTGAATTGCAGTGAGTTGAAAACCAAATTGCTAAGTTTAAGCAAACAAAATGAACTGTGACTGTAGCCGAAATGGAGAATTCTTCTAGATCAGCTATTTTGGCCTACATTTTGCCATATGGTTTTCAGTTAGGTCTGCCTAATACACACATACTACCTAATGCATACATCCACACACACACACTGCCTAATACTTACATCCATCATCCATATACACACTGCCTAATACAGCATCCACACACACATGCTGCTTAATGCGTACATCCATACAAACATACTGCTTAATGCGTACATCCATACACACATAATGCCTAACACATGCATCCATATACACATACTGCCTTATACATGCATCCATACACACATACTGCCTAATACATGCATCCATACACACATACTACCTAAGGCGTACATCCATACACACATACTGCTGAATACCTACATCCATACGCACATACTGCCTTATACATGCATCCATACACACATACATCCATAAACACACATACTGTCTAATACATGTATCTGTAAAGGATCCTGCTATCCGTGCAGCGCTGATCCTTGTAGCGTCTCCCGAAATCCAAGCTGAAAAGAGTGAAGTAGTGATTATAGCTCCCAATTCCCCAAACATGAGTCGAGACTTCATGAAGATCCCCATGTTCCACACACCCCCAGATAGCTTGGATCTGAGCGCATATTATAGGCGAATAGTGCTCAGATCCCACGAACACAGTTCTCAATAACGTCGAGTAAAGTTTAAGTTCACCAGCTGTCCGTGCAAATGTACCCGAAAAGAGTTCCAGAGCATCGACGACAAACTACCGCTGAGTATTCGGCAATTTAAAATGGCCGCCGCCACGTGTTCGGCAAACGAACGCCGGCCACCCAGGCATTTGACAATTAAGCTGCGGTTAACCGCAGCTTCTGGGTGGCTAACAAGCAGCACACTCCGCAGACCGGGTGGTCGGCCCTTCGGCAGTTTGTTTGTCGGTACGAACAGCCTTAGTCCAGCTGTAATGGAAGTTAAACTGCACGAACCCACATATGAGTGTAACAGGGGAAATGTACAATCCAAGCAAGTAAGGCGAATGATGTGATCCAGAGGGCTCTGTCCCAAGTGCCTTAAGACCCCATGACTTAACGGGCCAGCATCCCAGGGTAAGAGGCTAGCAATCCGGCTCCTCCAAGCGATAGGGGGGTCGGGCAGTTTGTCACATGCAGACCCAGTGACAAAAGCCATTTTGTCACAGTATCCATACACACATATTGCCTAATACCTACATCCATACACACACCCTGCCTAATACATACATCCATACACACATAATGCCTAAAACATGGATCCATACGCACATACTGCCTAATACCTACATCCATACACACATACTGCCTAATACATACATTGTACATTGAATACATAATTTATTGCTGTAATAAATTATGTATTCAATGCATTTGGTGAATTTAATTTATAAGACTAGCACAGACGAGCACACACTGACAGACACAAACACTCACAGACACACTCACTGACACACAAACACTCACTCACTGACACACACACACAGTCATACACTCACTCACTGACAGACACACACACACACACACTCACAGTGGCGCCGGCCCTGTTGATTGTAATATGTTTATACAATATTAAGCTGTCTATCCTCTGTTCTATTCTCACACAACAGGCATCTGTGTTTTAGTAAACAAATTTACTAGACTAATTATGATCTGGTGAGAAACATAACCTATGTGGAAATCTGTATTTTTTGCTCTATTATTGCCATTGATAGGTGTTAAATAACTTGGACTGAGAAGGTAGCTATAGACAAAGTAATATGAAATGTTAATGAATAAAACCCTGTGCTTTATTTGCATTTGATATGTGTAGCATTGTGTATCTTTTATAATTTTTTTGTATTAAAGGAACGCAAATATGTATTCCTGACACTATAGGAGTAAACCACCATTTAGCTCCCGGTCCTTCTACCCCCTTAGGTATTTTACTCACCATATTCCAGTGTGAGTGACTGCCACTAGAGGTGTTCCTAAGCATTAATGTAAACACTGAATTATCTCTGAAAAGGCAGTTGTTTACATTAAAAAGCCTACAGTGACAGTCTATAGACACCAGAACTACTACATTAAGCTGTTGTTGTTCAGGGGACTATAGTGTCCCTTTAACCCCTTAAGGACCAAACTTCTGGAATAAAAGGGAATCATGACATGTGACACATGTCATGTGTTCTTAAGGGGTTAAGAGATACCTTGTCCTTTTTTGACAATGTGAAATTGGTGTTTATTAACTGTGAAAAATAAACTATCTTTACTACACTGCACTTATACCTCAGCAGCAATGTATAAATAAGGGCTTGTCATCCACATGTTGAATGCAGTTAAATCATCGATTCAATTAAAATGGAAATAAGTGTCACCACTCACTATGCGGCATGGATTACAAATGTGGCAGAGATGAGACAGATGTTAGAATTGAACCTCCCAGCTAAAGATCAAAACACTAAGTATGTGTCAACCTAGCAGCAGTGATGATTCTAATTGATAAAAGAAAGATAGCTTCATTTACTCTTTGTGAGCGCTCAAGGGTATTTTAATAGCTTGGCAGGTTCCCTGACAAAGAAATGGATGCAAATTATTTTTTGTTTATTGGGGAGCATCTGAGCATAATTGTAGATGTTTCACTTTCATCAGCAAATACCTTGTGAAGAAATGTGTTACTAATAATCTGTAATTGTGTTAGCCATTGGCAACTGTTCAACAGATCTCGATCTAAATTCCCCACCTGAAACTCATTCCTTTTCTAGGAACAGTTGGTGGCAGAGTGCATTAGTTGGGGTCCCTTCCCTGCCTTTGTATCAACATTTGCAACTTGGTAGGGGTTGCAATGGGAATCTTCTTTGCATATGTAGTTCTAGAATTTAATATTTCTAAATGTTTAATTCATTTCTACTAGTAGATGTGCAATTTGTTTCCTGCTGTCTGGGTTAGTTACATGATTACTGCTGCTTTTGAAAAGTCTTTGTCTAGTCAAGTCAAGTTCTGGATATTCTAAGTGTATTCAGTGTATATGATCAAGTACTTTCTGTGTCATGTTCTCGCCAGTTCTCTGTACACAAGGTTTAAGACCTTGGCATGTACATAACTATTCTTAAAGACTCTTAGAGGTCTGGTGTAGCTCTCAAGGTCCACTCTTCAGTCTAGCATGTTTTCAGCTAAAAGTGTCTCCCTGTCTTCAGTTAAGTCCTGTCTTAGACAGTACTCTAGGTCAATACTTGTTTCCAGTCATTAACATTGGTCAAGTCGTGTTTTCAGTCAGTACTTCAGGTGACTCCTGCTTGTCATTCTGACTTCTGTATCTTGCTCAATTATATCTTGTTTCCTACTGCAGACCAGCCTGTTTTGGCCATACTTCTTAGATGCATTCATTAATTTTAATCCTGTTTAAACACTAAATTACACACTTCTCATCCACATGGACAAAAACAATCCGTTTTCAATGGTAGGGAAAGCATAAACATTTACAAAAATTATAAACTACTGAAATTTAAAACTACATGACTATCTTAATCCATGTTGCTTATAGAGAATATACAGTATGTATCAAATTGTTGATTTATAAGAACAAAACACATTCTTATTATACTCAAAGCTGTAAAAGCTGTTATATGAAGTGAAAAATAAAGGGGTGTAAACTCATTAAAAACATAAAATTACAGGAAAAGCTCTACTGAAAAATGGGTAATAAGTGTGTGGTTTATAAGGTACAGGGTGCTCTTAAAGGAAGATAATCTGTTCCCATACCAGATATATACATGTAATAAAAAATAAGAAATGATACCAAGGTACACCACGGTTTTGCACATAAAAAGAGTATTTATTCATGCATAGAAAATACAACAAGATATCATTATAGCAGAGAGAAGGTGCATAATATAGTGATAAACCAGTATATAGAACCAAAACCACAATGTAAGTAAAGTGCTAAATGCAAAAACCCATTAAAAAAAGGTATATTGACCAAGAGCAGGAGAAATGAAACCCCAACGTTTCGGCTGTGAAGCCTTCCTCTGGGGCAAGCATGTCAAACTCAAAGTGTGGCACGGGCCACATAAACAAGGTTTAAGTTTATGTGGGCCGCACACACACACACACAGATACCCACTGACAGACACACACACAGACAGACACACACATACTCACTGACAGACACACACACACACACACATACTCACTGACAGACACACACTCACTCACAAACAGATACTCACTGACAGACACACACACAGACAGACACACACACATAGACACACACACACATGTATTTTGTTCTTATAAATCGGCAATCTGATACATATACTCTGTATAAGCAGGTGCCATCTCACTTGTGTTTTTAATCAGGGTTATTTTGAATTTATATTGATTTGTGTTTTTGTGATTTTAAAACTCATGTAATAAAGGTTACGTTTTATACCTTTCCATTAATCGGAGTTTAATATATTCCGTTTCTTCTAACTAGCTCTTGAAAACATCTCTTTAGTTTTTAGGTTGTAAAATGTATAAGCATATTAGGGGTTAATCCCCAATTAATTGTTTTTTTATCCCTAGCTCTGTTTATTCTTTGTTCGATGTTGAACTCTACAAAGAGAATGTTTACAAATTCTTCCAGCACAATTAACATGCAATGAAACAATTAGCACTAGTATGAATTAATAAAGACACTGTTAAGTATACATTCTTACAGTTTAATGCATTTAAGGTCTTCAAAGACTGAATCTAATAATCTGCTACATTCACTCAATTCGGGCATCTATCTTAAACGCAGTTACAGCCGTGGTTTGTCTTGTAAAGAATCATCACTAATTTGATTGTCAGATTAAAATCAAATGATGAAATCAATTCCACAACATTGACACAAATGCATGGAATATCCAGACAAGTCTTATATACCGACTGCCAAAATATTAGTGGGTAAAGCTAACGATGGAGATCAATAAAACAATGAAAAATCATACCGAACAAGAATACTACACTAAATAGCTGTTGGGAAAACTGAATATAAAACCTTTGACATAAATAAATATGCACTTTTATTAAAGCTCATCAATCCTTCAGTGCGAAGACAGATAATTAATGGCAACTAATTTGCAAGTTGCAGTCCCCTGAAAATAATTTATTTGAAGCTGTCAACACATTATACCCTACTAAGTACGTGAAGTGAAAAAGCTTATCGTGTAGTAAAACAAAAATATGACTGAGAGCAGGCACAGTTCTTATAACCCGAATCAGAAGGTTCACTTCTGACATCTTCCAACTGCAAAAACATTATTTCAATGAATGTAAAATAAAAATGTGTTCAATTCTTAATTTTAACAGTAGGTGATATAGTTTACTACAAATAGCATTAAAGGGACATTACAGTCACCTGAATAGCTAACTGCAGGCATTTTGATGTATACATAGCCTTTTCAGAGAAAAGGCAGTGTTTACATTGCTGCCTAGTAACACCGCTAGTGACAGTCACTCAGACGACCACTGGAGGTGCTTCCTGGGTCAGTGCTGCACATCAATTGATTTAATGCATCTCTATGAGGAAAGGCTGATTGGCGCAGCGTGACGTTTTGAGGCACATGCACAATAGCCTCCCACTCTTTCATTTTGAAAAGATTTGGGTTAGCTGAGATTATCATTTCTGATGATCTCAGCCATAGAGGCAGAGCAGGGGCTGAGCCAGCCGCAAGGATATCCACGCATCACTGGAAAAAAAATGATCAAAATCGCTATATTTCACAGGGAGCTAATGAGGCCTGTAACCTAAATGGTGTTTTCGCACCTATAGTGCGCTATGAGAATTCAGAAAGAGAGTTCATGAGAACATTCAGAACATGTAAAAATGTATACCTTTGGTTAGTCTCCACACAGGCCTCAAACAAGTAAGAGATTTGGAATGTCATAATGGGTGGGATCAGTCTGATATGCAAATGCTATGGCATATGTGACCTAAAATTTTTTGAAATGTGAGCATGGACTAAACAAATGGCAAGTGATCAAGCTATTAAGTATTTGTTCATTCTCAGTGTTATAATATATGGTTTTGGTAATACAATGGCTTTAATATTAAAAGGTATTTTAAAGTTACATGCTTATTAAAAATTAAAAAAAATAAAAAGTAGAATGCCAGCATATATATTGAGCCTGGGTGGCTAAGCAAAAATAATTACACACCTGATTCTCAAGGTCTGCTTTCTTTTGTTTGTTTTCTTCAAGCTTTTCTTCAAGTTTAGCTAATTTGTCCTGTACCTCCTTCAGAGCTGCTTGCTTCTTCTTTAGACCCTCCATTGCAACCTTAAGCTCACTCTGAGCCTGGTTCAATTTTATTTTTTTTGGAGCCACTACCTTTGCCACCCTAAAAAAAATAAAAACATAAGTTAAGCTGAGGGAGAATTGTACGAGTTATGTTTATAATTAAAAAAAAATATATATATATTCTTTATTTGTATTGTGGCAGCAAATCAGTAAAATCGACAGTTATCAAATATGCCACAGGTTTATAAAATAAATATCGTCTCAATTTCCAGTAACATAAAAATTAATTTAAATCAAAAACATAGATATAGATAAGAAGTCATAGGTCCAGTAGGGATGTTGATTGTGTCATGAGCTTCCCCTCTGTCTGTATTCCGTGCCCCGTGTTTCTATATTTATTCTCAAGCACTTTGTTGCCCGCTGTATTGGTGCTCTGTCTCCCACGTCTGGGGCCTTCTCTGTCCTGCCCGTCTATTCCCTCTGTCATTTCTGATTATCCTCTCTCCAGTTGTTGGTTGATCCCTCTCAGGTTCCTTGTCTGTCCCGTGTCTTACCTGTCTGGTTCACGAGTGGATGGCAGATCCGAGTTTAAGCAGGCATCCTGCTGGGAATTTTGTGGGGGTCTAGGGCTGTCCTGTGTAGGGGGCCCCGGGTGTATCCCTTTTCTAATCTGTGAGTTGTGCTCCGTATTATATCACCAGAGTAACGCTGCTGAGTATGTGATCTCTGTAGGTGCCCTGTTTGCCTGCATGACCTTGTGTTAAATCTTCTCTGGAGATGGTGATCTACTCTTCTCTACTGGTAGTCCTTCCCTTTCTCCCCTTGGGTCTGCTCTGTATCTCCTTTCCCCCTGCCCGCCTTACAGTGGTTGATCCCCCGCACTACCTGTCAATCCTTGCAATGCAGATAAGGGCTCTATGTAGCTATCTATGGAGCTAGTGGGAGAGGTGGTCACTGAGGGGCAGAACGTGGCTTATCGGTCAGCTTGCTTGTAGAATATGAGGTTAATTAAAACAAGAAAAGAAAAGATATCAAACGAGAACAAATTAAATGAAGGGGATCATTATATAGGTTTGAAGTCCAGTGCAGGCCTGTTTTGCGTAGGGCTGTATCCCGACCCCTGTGGTAGGTGTGTGGGTAACAGTCTTTTTGCTCCAGCCGTTCTATGGGGGGTTCTGCGATCTCTGCTATCCCCGTTTCTTCTCCATTCCCGCGCCGCTCTCCATGTCCTCTTCCCCGCCAGGAGCGTTCTGGGTCTTGCTGCTCCCCAGTTCCGGAGGTACCTGTTGTGGTAGCTGTAGAAATCTTGCGGGCAAACAGCGTTAAGACCGTCTTTGTGTGGTACTACTAGTGTGCCCACTGCCCTACAGCGATATCTAATGCCCCTGTCTCGCAGATGGCAGGTAATTGGCATAAACTTCCGCTGTTCCATCAGGGTCGTGAACGGGAGGTCGTCAGAGACTCTTATGTGGTGGTTATTCACACTAGTGGTGGGTGTTTTTCTCGATTGGGCCATGAGTGCCGCTTTTACTGAGATGTCTCGGGTGACGGCTATAATGTCTCTGGGTGCATCTGCCGGGGCGGCCGGGGTCTTCCTGATCCTGAATGCCGCTATTATCGGCCATGTGTCACCATCTTTTTTCGCCCCCATGGTCATTGCCACTCTATTTGTGTACTCCAACAAGGCCTCCGGGCTTATGTCTTCAGGGGCTCCGCGTATGCGTCTGTTTCTCTTTCGATGGCGTGTTTCCATCATTGTGACAGTGCTGGTGAGTCTTTGGAGTTGGTAGGACAGTGTTTCCATCTGCGTTCTGGTGTCTGTGAGTAAGGTGTCTCTGTCCTCTTCCCGGGTGTCCACTGCGCCTAGGCGTGCCGTAATGCCTGCCACCTCTATCCGCACGCCTGTCAGGTCGGACTTCCACACCTCCCGCAGGTCCAGTAGCAGCTTTTTAATGTCGCCTTTTGTGGAGGGTGAGTCATCTGAGTCTGATTCTTCTGACCTGTATACTGTGGTGGTGGGGTATGTGGCCGGGGGATTCTCTACCTCCATAGATGTGTCTGAGTCACTGGCGCTTCGAGGCCTACCAGGCACCATTTTAGGCTGTGGTGGCTGTTGCGGCCTTTTGAAGGATCGCCTGATGTAGGGCAGATAGGAGCCCTCCGGGCGGACGAGTCTTTTGTTTTTTCGCTCCATCTCTCTGTGGGGGGTTTCAGCGCTTGTTGCAGCTTGGTTTTGGGGTCCCAGTGCTGTGTTTTCGTGGCGTTTTAGGTCGTTTTTGGGTGATTTGAGCAGCACCTACACATAAACTCATGTTGCTTGCTGCTCAGCTGGCCACGCCCCCTTCCATGTTTATAAAAACATCACAGTGGTCAGCCAAAACATTAAAACCACTGCCAGGTGAAGTGAATAACATTGATCATATCATTACACTGGTACCTGTAAGAAAGCTATATTGCCACAGAGCGGTCAGAGTGCCCATGATTACCCCTGGCCACCGCCGAAAGCACATTCAATGGGACATGAGCGTTAGAAATGGACAATGGAGCAATGGAAGAAGGTTTGATGAATCAGGTTTTCTTTTAGATCATGGCCAGGTGCATGTGCATTGTTTACCTGGGGAAGAGATGGCAGCAGGATTCACTATGAGAAAATGGCAGGCTGGAGGAGGCAGTCTTATGATCTGGGCAATGTTCTGCTGGTAAACCTTTTGTCCTGGTATTCATGTGAATGTTACTTTGACACGAACCACCTACCTAGAGATTGTTGCAGACCACAGAGCCGCTTCATGGCAATGGTCTTCCATGATGGCAGTGGACTCTTTCAGCGGGATAAGAAAGACCCTGCCACACTGCAAAGAATGTTCAGGAATGGTTTCAGGAACTTGACAAGGTGTTGCCTTGGCCTCCAAATTCCCCAGATCTCAATATGTAACTGAACAACAACTCTGATCCATGGAGGCCCCTCGTTGCAACTTACAGGACTTTAAGGATCGGCTGCTAGTGTATTGGTGCCAGTCCACCACAGAACACATTCACAGGTCTTGTGGAGCCCATGTCTCAATTCATCAGAGCTCTTTTGGCAGCACAAGTGGGGGCCTCAATATTAGGCAGTAAGGCAGGTGGTTTTAATGTTGTGATGAATCTATATATATATATATATATATATATATATATATATATATATATATATATATATATATATAGATATAGATATATATATGTAATTTCAGGGGTTTTGCACTCCTGCTTTCCTGTGTTCTTGGCCCGGTGCTCAGCTGCACAAAATATAACTCCGGTAGAAAAACCAGCACTCGAGGACTTGTCAAAAAATAGTAAATTTAATCCAAAGATTAAAACAATTTATGATCCAATGGGTCATTAGAACTTTCTTCAAGACATGATATATATTTGTTTAAAGGGGACTGGTGGATAGATGAACTAGAGGTAAATGTTTAGCTATTTACAATTCAAACTGAATAACGTATCAGATGCAATAACTTTTATTACTTAAACAGTCACTAGAAGCAATAGAGCAACAAGTTCATGGTGTAGTAAGAATGCTGCTCTCACTTTTTCCAGAATGTATTATTACAGTAGTGTCCATTTATGTACTGCATATCGTCTTTTTAATGAGTCTAGCATTTGCACAGGTATAATTAGATTTCGATATATTAAACACAGGTACTGTGTATGTTTTGTTTTCATATGTTTATGTACTAATGACACAGATAGATATTTTGTTCATTAATGTGTCTTTAATGACTCAGTATCAAACTGTGGTCAAAGAGGTCAAGATTTATTTGCTAAATTGCCTGGAAACAACAGTGTGAAAAGTACTAATCTACTAATCTAGATCATAATCACAAAGGCCAAGAAGGACCTCTACTGCTCCATTAATGTATACCTTATGGCATCATATTGTCACAAGATATATGTTAAATTTGTTGTTTTCTGTTCTTCTTAAGTGAAGTCTCGGAAAAACTAATTATTTTTTTATTAGCAAAATGACAATAGATGGCGTTATTGTCAATAACAATTTTAATTAAGGTGGCCAAGAAAAAGCAGAGGACATAATAAATTATTGAAAGGGACACTAAACCCACAAAAACAACTTAATGAAGCTTAATAGCTTAATGAAGGTGTTTGGGTGTATAGATCATGCCTCTGAAGTTTCACTGCTCAATTCACTGCGATTTAGTAGTTAAATCATATTTGTTTCTTTTTATGCAGCCCTAGCCACACCTCCCAGAGTTTTAAAGGACCACTATAGGCACCCAGAGCACTTCCGCTTAATGAAGTGGTCTGGGTGCCAGGTCCCTCTAGTTTTAACCCTGCAGCTGAAAACATAAGCAGTTTCAGAGAAGGGTAAGTAGCTGAGGAGGGGGGGGGGGGGGGGGGGGACTCAGGACTACATAGTGACAGGAAAAACGAGTTTGTTTTCCTGGCACTATGGTGGTCCTTTAACTCACACAGCATGCATGAAAATAAAATTGTTTCATTTTCAATCAAATGTAACTTACTGTGAACGTTTTTATCTACTGCCATGTAAATTGAATTTGAACTAGAAAAGCTACAATTTCTGGGGAAATTGTGTGAAGTGTTCTTGCCTCCACCAGTAGTCTACAACTGCAGTGGGCGGAGTAACTGTTATTATTTATTTATATAGCACATTTAATTGCAACGTTGTTGCCCAAAGTGCTTCACAGTTACATTAAAACATACATTTCTAAAAACATTAGCAGGTGTACAAAAGGCTCTGACTATGACATCACTTGCTGCTCCAGCCTGGCACAGGTCAGAGTATTTTGGCGGTTGCCATCTTCAAACGGTCGTATTTTAATAACTATACATCAGCGAAGAGCTTTATATTGTGAGAATCACAAGACCCAGGCCTACATTTTGATGTATAGTATGTCGCTGAAGTATTAAAAATGAAGGCACAGTCGCAGTGTACAAATTGCCCTTCAAGTTTAAGCTGGCTTGAGTGAAGTTTCAATGAATGTCAATGGACGGCGTGAGTTGCAAACAAATGGTCATATTGTGAAAACTATCAGGAGTACGGCTTAGCCGTGGACATTTCTAGTGGCAGCAGGGATAGCTGAACGTTTTGATATACGATTTGTGTAGGTGGGCTTGGTGGCAGTTTAGAAATCATGTCCTGATTTTTCAGCTTTTGCCAGCTCCCACTCTTGTTTTGAACATTTTGCCATTCATTCCTATGGGACCAATTTTGCCACAAGAACGACGATATTCCGTGAACTATTCGGTGAAACGTTCCACAAAGTAATAGCAATCCAATCGGGAACCATCCGCACGTTTCGGTATATTATGGTCTATGTAGTGTAAAAACTGTGGGAGGAGTTAGGGTGGTAAATTTGGCTATAATAATAATAATAATAATAATAATAATAATAACTAGAAAAGCTACAATTTCTGGGGAAATTGTGTGAAGTGTTCTTGCCTCCACCAGTAGTCTACAAATGGAGTGGGCGAAGTAACTGTTATTATTTATTTGTATAGCACATTTAATTGCAATGTTGTTGCACAGTTACATTAAAACATACATTTATAAAAATATTAGCAGGTGTAGAAAAGGCTTTGTCTATGACATCACTTGCTGCTGCAGCCTTGCACAGGTCAGAGTATTTTGGCGGTTGCCATCTTCAAATGGTCGTATTTTAAAAACTATAAATCCTACAGTGAATAGCTTTATATTGTGAGAGTCACAAGACCCAGACCTACATTTTGGTGTATAGTATGTCTCTGAGATATTAACAATGAAGGCACAGTCGCAGTTTAGAAATTGCCCTTCAAATGTGAGCTTTGCAGAGTGGAGTTTCAATGAATGTCAATGGACTGCGTGAGTTGCAAACAAATGGTCATATTGTGAAAACTATAAGGACTATGGCTTAGCTGTGGACATTTTTAGTGGCAGCAGGGATAGCTGAACGTTTTGATATAAGATTTGTGTAGGTGGGCCTGAAAATGAGGGAGTGGTGGCAGTTTAGAAATCATGTCCTGATTTTTCAGCTTTTGCCAGCGCCCACTCTAGCTTTGCCATTCATTCCTATGGGACAAATTTCGCCACAAGAACGACGATATTCCGAGAACCATTCGCCGAAACGTTCCACAAAGTAATAGCAATCCGATCGGGAACAATCTGCACGTTTTGGTATATTTTTGTCTATGTAGTGTAAAAACTGTGGGAGGAGTTAGGGTGGCAAATTTGGCTATAATAATAATAATAATATATATGTGAGATAACAGTAAGTGGTCTTGCTATGCAAGAACACTTAATAATAATATATACAGGGAGTGCAGAATTATTAGGCAAATGAGTATTTTGACCACATCATCCTCTTTATGCATGTTGTCTTACACCAAGCTGTATAGGCTCGAAAGCCTACTACCAATTAAGCATATTAGGTGATGTGCATCTCTGTAATGAGAAGGGGTGTGGTCTAATGACATCAACACCCTATATCAGGTGTGCATAATTATTAGGCAACTTCCTTTCCTTTGGCAAAATGGGTCAAAAGAAGGACTTGACAGGCTCAGAAAAGTCAAAAATAGTGAGATATCTTGCAGAGGGATGCAGCACTCTTAAAATTGCAAAGCTTCTGAAGCGTGATCATCGAACAATCAAGCGTTTCATTCAAAATAGTCAACGGGGTCGCAAGAAGTGTGTGGAAAAACCAAGGCGCAAAATAACTGCCCATGAACTGAGAAAAGTCAAGCGTGCAGCTGCCAAGATGCCACTTGCCACCAGTTTGGCCATATTTCAGAGCTGCAACATCACTGGAGTGCCCAAAAGCACAAGGTGTGCAATACTCAGAGACATGGCCAAGGTAAGAAAGGCTGAAAGACGACCACCACTGAACAAGACACACAAGCTGAAACGTCAAGACTGGGCCAAGAAATATCTCAAGACTGATTTTTCTAAAGTTTTATGGACTGATGAAATGAGAGTGAGTCTTGATGGGCCAGATGGATGGGCCCGTGGCTGGATTGGTAAAGGGCAGAGAGCTCCAGTCCGACTCAGATGCCAGCAAGGTGGAGGTGGAGTACTGGTTTGGGCTGGTATCATCAAAGATGAGCTTGTGGGGCCTTTTCGGGTTGAGGATGGAGTCAAGCTCAACTCCCAGTCCTACTGCCAGTTTCTGGAAGACACCTTCTTCAAGCAGTGGTACAGGAAGAAGTCTGCATCCTTCAAGAAAAACATGATTTTCATGCAGGACAATGCTCCATCACACGCGTCCAAGTACTCCACAGCGTGGCTGGCAAGAAAGGGTATAAAAGAAGAAAATCTAATGACATGGCCTCCTTGTTCACCTGATCTGAACCCCATTGAGAACCTGTGGTCCATCATCAAATGTGAGATTTACAAGGAGGGAAAACAGTACACCTCTCTGAACAGTGTCTGGGAGGCTGTGGTTGCTTCTGCACGCAATGTTGATGGTGAACAGATCAAAACACTGACAGAATCCATGGATGGCAGGCTTTTGAGTGTCCTTGCAAAGAAAGGTGGCTATATTGGTCACTGATTTGTTTTTGTTTTGTTTTTGAATGTCAGAAATGTATATTTGTGAATGTTGAGATGTTATATTGGTTTCACTGGTAAAAATAAATAATTGAAATGGGTATATATTTGTTTTTTGTTAAGTTGCCTAATAATTATGCACAGTAATAGTCACCTGCACACACAGATATCCCCCTAAAATAGCTCAAACTAAAAACAAGCTAAAAACTACTTCCAAAAATATTCAGCTTTGATATTAATGAGTTTTTTGGGTTCATTGAGAACATGGTTGTTGTTCAATAATAAAATTAATCCTCAAAAATACAACTTGCCTAATAATTCTGCACTCCCTGTATGTGACATAACATTAAGTGGTCTTGCTATGCAAGAACACTTAATTACTAACAGGAGGCTCCTGCAGGGTCTAGCAAGCTATTAATAGTGCACGAGATTAGTAATTATAAATTAACAAGAATTTGCATTAATGGAAGTGTAAACATTAGATGACTGCTTCAGTAAGCTAAAGTTGTTTTGGTGACTATAGTGTCAGCTTAATGTAACTGCCTATAATTTCCTAATGGCTCAATAATAAGGCAACCACTCTATCAGACTGTTCACATTTGGAATGTTATAAGTACCCAGTACTTATAAGTAAGTCAATACAATTCATAAAATATATTATGGAATTTGTGAATCACAATGTTATTCTTTTATGTTTCCATATTTCCATATACATTTCCTATAAATAGTTAGTGAATAAAACATGTAGTAAAATTATTCTTACTTATCGTAGGAATCCATAGCAATCACCCATTTGCAAAGTCCCTCTGCTGCTGTTGATGCATTGCGAATCTTATCTGGAACAAACTCGGCATTTGTGATGTAATTCTTTCTAATGATACTCATATAAGCAGCTGGAATGTTATCCTTGTCGTATTCATGTAGTGACTGAAGAAATTTCATGTCGCCCAATACTCTTTTTGATGGTCCCCAGAAATCCTCAATCTTTCTCCCAGAGCCAGATGGATCTGGCATTTTGTCAGGTTTCACACCTTTTAAAATGCAAATTGCCTCCATAACAAGCTTAACTCCAGCAGGAGGGCTCTTCATAGCCTTCACCACCGTGATGTCCTACAAATAGAGATAAATTGTTCCTTTTAAACATTCTATGGAATACATATATTTTAAAATACTTTAATTATAAAATCTGTCAAAGAAACATGTTATTTTTGGCAAATAGAACAAAGAATCAAAAGCAGAGTTTTTCTTTTGATTCTGTGATATTTTTTTCCATAGATATAAATGGTCAGCAAGTGTGATTTTCACTAGGACAATGTAGGCACTTTCTAAAAAGGATAAAAACACACGTTTTCCTTTTGATTTTTTAAAGGAACACTGGAGGCACCACAACAACTGCAGTCTGTCATAGAGGTTATGGTGCCAGGAGTAACCTGGAGCATTACCAAATTAAGTAGTCAAACTGTTGAAAACAACTTGGCAACTTACTTGTGGTCAACTTTGAGTGTTTCTTATATAACTATATTTCAATAAATTAAAATGTAACTCCATAATTTGACTTACCTACTGTTTCATCAAAGTAATCAAAAGTTAAGCAGAATAACTCATTCACTAAGCATAGAGCTGACAACAAACGTAGAACTTTTAGATCAAATTTGCTTAACTGGAAAAGTTATTCACCCACTGGGGGATTTCTTTAGGTAATGTATAGCTTGGAGGAAAGACGAGACAGGGGGGATATGATAGAAACATGTAAGTACATAAAGGGAATCAACACAGTAAAGGGGGAGACTATATTTAAAAGAAGAAAAACTACCACAACATGAGGACATAGTCTTAAATTAGATGGACAAAGGTTTAAAAATAATATCAGTATTACTTTACTGAGAGGGTAGTGTATACATGGAATAGCCTTACAGCTGAAGAGGCAGAGGTTAACACAGTTTAAGCATGCATGGGATAGGCATAATGCTATCCTAGATATAAGATAAGGCCAGGGACTAATGAAAGTATTTAGAAAATTGGGCAGACTAGATGGGCTGAATGGTTCTTATCACATTCTATATTTCTATGAACAAGCTACAATTCACCATAAATGGAATAAACTACTAAATGTGCAAATCTATGTCAATAACTTTAGATGAACACTTGTAAATTAAATCACAAGCTGCACATAGCCTATTCACTTCACTTAGCATCACTTAGCACAATATCCATTGTGTCTTTAGGAAGACACAATGAAAGCAAACCAGTGAGTGCTATATCCCTGTGCTCATCTATCCTTTTTCTGAAACACCAGTAATTCAGCGCTTCTGCTTTCTTCAGACCCAGCACTAACTGTTAGGACTGTAAGGGGTTAGACCTCTTTTTAAAAGTAATTGAGTTCAAGTTGTAATATAATTTGATTCCCTCTTCTGATAGAATTATGTAAAACTGTGCTTTGCTATACAGAACACTAGTCATAGATGATAGAGATAGATGACTAATTGACTAATGTCTTAGAAAATTCCACGGTATAGCTTAAATGATTTGACTTGCTTTTGCTATCTTATATCAAGCCTCAAGATGCATAAGTACAGCACATCATAGTCTACTTCATCGTGGGTATCAAGCCTATACAGACATGTAGACACCATACATCCAGTGCTTTAGTAAGTATTCTTCAAAGATTGTTATCAGTGTTGACTCCTGGTAATATGAATACACCAGATTATTAACATGGAATTATAACCTATTAAACTTAGAATAGCAGGGAGAAACTCTAGTGAGAGGTTTAGGAGCCCAAACTGTCATTAAAATATCATAAAACAGATCTTGGGAACTGACTATGGACTAACCAGTTCTTGAAACATTTCTCAGAACCTCAAATGTCCTTTTGAAGTGGATGAACTAAATCACTGGGTAAATAAACATATTTAGAAATAATATTTTCTTTTGTAAATACTGTCAAAATTACTTAATTATTTTCTTCCTCATGTCATTAAAATATCACACATGATTTAATGTTCTTACAACAGTAAAAAAGACAACCACTTCCCATTAAACATAAAATGCAGTGTGAAGATCAATTTAGTTTTCTGACATGGCATTTGTTGCTTTAATAATATACAATTAGAAAAAAAAAACTAACTCAAGTAACAAAATTAATAAAGAACACATACTTGTGCAGTAAGTGTGTCAAGTGCAGCCAAAGCTGATTCCAAAATGGGCAATGCCTGTGCTAGATCACTGTCACATTCATCCTTGATTGCCTTGGCAGCCATAGCCTGATCATTAGCCACAGCTTCATCTGCCTTCACAATCTTCTCCGTCTTGGCCACCTCTATGGATTCTCGTTCAATTATAACCATCATCTCATCAACCTCTCTGCTTGCCACCTTCAGCTGAGGCTGCAGAGCTTCTAGCTCACCCTGCATGGTTGACACTTGAGATGAAGCAGATTCCAGCTTCTCTAGACCAACCTCATATCTTCTTTTCATTTTCAGAACGTCTCTGTAATATAAAACCACATGTTAATTCAAATAATTCAGACACATTTTCAATTGTCACCTTAAAGAAATGCAATGAGCTAAGCTTAAACTTTGCCCCCTCCAGATATTGCAGAACTACAACTCCCATTATTCTCCAGCTATCTATCTGTGCAAAATCTGTGACTTGTAGTCTATCAGTAAGTAATACAGTAAGTGGTATAAAATTGTAGTAAAATGTGCTACTTACTTTCCAATGTTCAAACAGGTAAAAAGTATTACTTTGGTCTTACTGTAACATATATATAATATATAACTTGCATAATACTGTGAAAGAGGCAGCTCATTTAATGACTGGAAGGCAACCTGTTAGATTAATTCACTGAAATGTTCATCATGAATTATTGTGCAAATATCTCACATGTAATAGAGACATTATCTGTCTATGTTCTTCTGTTTCTGTCCCTATATAAAGAAAAAAAAATAATCTTTAAACGGATTCTCCAGTGCCAGGTTAAAATCCCTTCAGTGACTTACCGGAGTCCAGCGCCGATGTCCCTCGGCACGGGTCAAGCTCCGCCTACTCTACTCCCCCACCAACGTCAGCATTATACAATGCTTTCCTATGGGGATTTCGGCGACGCTGGAGGTCCTCACATAGCATGAGGACGTCCAGCGTCATTTTAAAACACTTTTCGTGTTCTATGAACACGGAAGTCCCTTTAGTGGCTGTCTAGTAGACAGCCACTAGAGGAGGACTTCACCCTGCAATGTAAATATTGCAGTTTATGAAAACTGCAATAATTACACTTGCAGGGTTAAGGGTAATGGGAGTTGGCACCCAGACCACTCCAACGGGCAGAATTGGTCTGGGTGCCTGGAGTATTCCTTTAAGATAAAAAAACAAAAAAACAAAAAAAACTTTATGTCTAAACACATGACTTACATGACTGTATTAGATTTCCGTGTGATGCAAGACCCTTTCTTTTACTCAGAATTTATCATTTGTTTTATTCTGTATTTTCTTTCTTAAACTTTCTAAAATACACAGAAACTATTTTGTAGCTTTAAATTAAAAAGGCACAACGTGTTTGGCCATCAACCCAGCTTGACTGATTCAATTCTCATTTATTTCTTGAACAAACATTTTAGTTTGGATATCCAAAAAATATCCATTCATTTACCTAAAAATCAATGAGAAGGAATGGAAAAAACACACATGTGGGAATTCACACACATTAAAAATATGCCTTACTAGTGTTACAAGTAGTAAGCTTATATGAAACAGTGAAGCACTATGTGATACAAATCAAACAAATTACTTATCCTTATGTTAGGGTACAACCACAGTAGGAAACAGATATATAAAAGAGAAAATACAGAGAAATATAGTGCAGACATAACATAATAAAAAGAAAAACAAAAGGAAAGTTCAACCGATATATTCCAAAGATTTTTATGGAATAGACCCCTATTGTGTGAGAAGCTTATTTAGAATACCCAGCAGGGCAGAGTACCTTTCGTGAGGTGAGTACTGGGGCTGTTACCGAAACCTGTTTTGTATAATTGTGTCTGTGTGGTAGTTGGAAACTGTCAGTGATGTTTGCTAGTGTTAGAGTATGCATTAAAGGTATTAGAGGCTAGTGAATCTTCAAAAAGAAGCAACAGGTGTAGCTCCTCCAGGGTGCATGAAAACCCCTAACCAAGGGACAGCAGGGATGGGGAGGGGAGTTGTAGGGATACCTCTATGTTTGTAAGTACTTTGCCTAAAAGGTACATAAAGAAATAAAAAATAAATCGTAGAACAAAAAACAAACAGAAAAGTCCACTAAACTACATATACTAGGCCCAAAAACTTTAATACCATCCTATAGCGCCTCAACTGTTAGTGTGATTAAAAAATAAAAAATAGAACTGTGAGTCAAAGAACAATTGTAATGTGACAAGCAGTATGTTATGTCGGCTTCTTGTAGCTTCTTGGTAATGGGCTGCATCGATCTTTGCCATTGCAATGTGGAACCATTAATATCTTGACAGAAAGTGAGATGGAGTGATTCAAAGTCCAGAGGTTTGTCGACATATAATTGACATCTGAGTATAATGTCTCTTGGGGAGATCCGAAAGTGATCCGCTAGGCCCATCTAGCGTAAACAATTTAGTTTGTTTGTTGGGCAGCAATGAGACTATCAGCTGCCTAAGAAAATGTGGAAATTTTTTGGGGGACACCGCATCTGATACCCCTTTAATTTTAATATTATGCCTCCGACTTATGTTGTCTGGTGTGTCCACTTTTAAGGCTAGAGTGTCTTGTAACTTTTGCACGGTTTTTCCCAAAGCTGCCAGGCCTTGCTTGAGATCATTCATGTCTTCCTCTGTAACTTGGACACAGGCCATGACCACTTGAACTTCAGTTTTTACTAAGACAATGTCAGCCTTGTATAACTTTTTATGTTTGATAGCAGATGCCAACCCTGGGGTCCCACTGAGGGCATCCAAGGTAGAAGGTTTGGTGCTGCTAGTTTATACATCTGAAAGGTCAGGTTCATCTTTTGACATGTCCCCCACACGTGATCTCGGAGTACATTTAAGTAACTTACCTATGTCTCTGGCCTCCTGCGGTGGTGCTGCCTATGTTTGCTGCAGTTTCTGATCCATCTTCGTGCAGAATAGATTGCTTGGGCAGGAAACAAAGAATGTGCTCTTATCCGCAAGAGTTATTATTATTATTTTGGCAATTTATATAGTGCCAACAGAATCCGTAGCACTTTACAATATTATTAGAGGGGTGGATTTAACTATAAATAGGACAATTACAAGAAAACTTACAGAAACGATAGCTTGAAGAGGGCCCTGCTCAAACAAGCTTACAGTCTATAGGAGGTGGGGTAGAAAACACATTAGTACAGGAAATAGCAATCAAATTAGGTGGGAGTGAAGCAGAGCTGGAAGAGAGAGTAGAGTGCTGCCCTTTAGGAGAGAGCAATAGACAGGTATGTGAGGTAGAGGCCATAAGCTTTCCTATAGAAATGTGTTTTAAGGCACTTCTTAAATGACTAAAGACTAGGGGAGAGTCTAATGGCGGTAGGCAGGCTATTCCATAGGAAGGGAGCCGCCCACGAGAAGTCCTGCAAGCGTGAGTTGGCCGTACGGGTGCAAGCAGTGGACAGGAGAAGGTCATGGGCAGAGCGGAGAGACCGAGAAGGGGCATACCTATGGATCTATGAGGAGATATAAGAGGGGCTAAGTGTAACGAGAATATACCCCTACACGCAGGTTCCAGCCAAACAGAAGACAGCACAGAGGAGAGATACGTCTACCGGACCTTAGAGTGGCCGGACTCGACGTAATAGGAGAAGTACAGAGTCAGGAACGATCCGAGGTCAAGGGCACAAAGAGACAGCGTAAACGAGAACTAGCCGGGGACTGGTACACAGGAATCAGCAAGCCGGCAAACAGTACAGACAAGGGTAAAGCGAAAACGAAGTCAGAATACAAAGCCAAGGTCAAATACGGAGGAACACAACTGAACACAACAAGCACTAAAGGGAACTGTAGCAGAAACCACGATAGGGCAAGGAACTAAGGGAAAAGGGTAAGTATAAATAGGTTCAAAACTAATGTGATTGGCTCCTGTCACTTCCACACCCCCAAAAGGTAAGTGTATGGGGTGTGTGGGATGACAGGGGCCAATGGGAGCCTTTTGGCAATTTAGGCTCCCACTGTCTCTTTAAGAGCGCGCCCGAGACTCGCGGCGCGCTCTTAGATTCAGGCGGGACATGTGACCGCATCTCGCGGTCACTGCCCGCTTTCCTGCCTGAAGCGTCGGATGAGCTGCGTGCAGCTCGTGCAGCCGCAGGACCGCGCGCGGCTTGAAGAGAGGACCGCGGCCGGCCCCTGGGAAAGGTGAGTAACGCTACACTAAGATTGTTCAGTGCTTTAGAGGTATCGGTTAGCACTTTGAATTGACTCCTATAGTATCCAGAAAACCAATGTAAGGACTGACAAAGGGGTGAGGTGTGAGAGGACCGAGTGGAAATCCAGTCTGGCGGCAGCATTCATTACAGACTGTAGCGGGGCAATACGGCTATTGGGAAGACCAATTAGGAGAGAGTTACAATAGTCCATGCGAGAGATTACTAGAGCATAGACAAGCTCTTTAGTAGCATCTTGTGTAAGAAAGGGGCGGATGCGGGCAATGTTTTTAAGGTGGAATTGGCATGATTTGACAACAGACCGGATGTGAGGCTCAAAGGTGAAGTCAGAATCAAAAGTAACACCAAGACAACGTGTTTGTAAGGATGGGCTGATATGGGTACCACCAATCTGAAGGGAGAGCGAGAGAGGAGGATTAATATTAAGAGGAGGAAAGATAAGAAGTTCTGTTTTGGAAAGATTCAGTTTCATAAAGCGGGAGGATATCCAATCAGAGATAGAAGAAAGGCAAGAGGTGACACGTTGCAGGACATCAGGGGAGAGGTCCGGGGAGTAGAGATATATCTGGGTGTCATCAGCATACAGGTGGTATTGGAATCCAAATGAGGTAATAAGTTTGCCAAGGGAGGCAGTGTAAAGAGAAAATAAAAGGGGACCAGGGAGCCTTGGGGGACTCCAACTGAGACAGGACGAATGGTGGAGGTATCATTAGAAAAGGAGACACTGAATGAGTGTTGGGTGAGATAGGAGGAAAACCATGAGAGGACAGAGTCACAGAGACCGAGTGATTGAATAGTTTGGAGAAGGAGAACATGATCAATGGTGTCAAAGGCAGCAGAGAGGTCAAGAAGAATTAGTATGGAGTAGTGACCTTTGGATTTAGCTGTGATAATGTCGTTAGTGACTTTGATAAAGGCAGTCTCACTAGAGTGGCAGAGAGAGTTGGAGTTGAGGAAGCAGGCCAGACGGGTTCCTGCATGTATGGCAGCGGCCCGCAGGCTTCCAGGCCTAATACTCTGTTGAGCTTTGCGCTACAATCTGACTGGTGTTCCACACAAAAAAGGCATCAGTGTGATCCCCTCGAGATCCCCCAGTAAAAACTACTGCTCCCATGAAGACCAGTTATATAGTTTACATTTTTGGAGCAGCAAAGAATGGTGTCTGAGCTGTAGCGGTTCCAGGCCCCACCAGTGGATTTAAATTCTATCTTCAAAGAGCTAGTCTTTGTGATTAGTGTATTTGACATGTCTAGTCCATGAAATGTTGCTATTAGTTTAAACTTTCAAATAATATAAACTCAAGACAAGAGCTAAAAGAAAAGAACAGAAATAATAACCAGCATGATTGATCATGATTGTTCTGTCATGACCTCGTGTATCATTCAATTTCATGGAAAATGGAACTGTGTTAATCAAAGAAAAGCTTTTAAATAAACAGACATAACAAGGCACAACTGATATATTTGTTTTTTGTAATATATCTACAGGGTCATAATCTGCCAGACTGCATTCTCTGTGTTATAGAGGTTTAAAATAAATTACTTATAAGCACTTACGATCGTTTCTTCTGCAGTAAAGTTTTAAATGTAGAGATCAACTCTAGGTAAGATGTAGGTGTCACATAATTGTATCTTTGAAGTTCGGAGCGGAATTTCTCAGATAATGTAATTGTAGATGTGTGGAAACTTTTGCACATGTCAATGCACCCATTTCGAATTTCATCTGACATCTCAATGTCCTCCAAAAAACGTGTGGCAACAGCTTGAAGTGCATCTTCTGGCCAGGACTAAAAAAAAAAAATTACAATCAAATTCTTAGACCACAATACATGTTTCACAAACTGGGAATGTAAAAAGCATTTGAAAATACATTGTGCATTTTGAGAAATTATAGCACTATATGTAATTATAATAACCATGGTTTTATTACATACATTTAGTGAAAACAGCACTAATTCTTAAAGCCACAAATGTACTATAATTTCTGTTTTTGACATATTAGCGTTAATGATATGCATTTTGTATAATATACATAAGTATGTACAGAGAAGAACAGATGAATATTCAATTTGATTGATCTGTTGAGCTTTACATTGAGCTTTTACTGCTCATATTGGCAGTCACAGCAGGTTGGCACTTAGATCTCTGTAAGCTACTACATAATAACACTCTCCAACATCCTTTGATAAAGCTGTGGGTTGAAAAGTTGACAAGGCACCATTAGGTCACTGTAATGTGTTCTAATGGCCATGCATACACAAGCTGCTGTCCACTGTGGTGACATCAATGACAACAAATGAAGGTCAGCACGATCACATTAATAAAAATAATATTATTGCAGGTATATTTCATAATGTTCCAATGAGTTCTTTAGCACCATACAATACACATAATAGCAAACACCATAATAATTTTGTTATTATACTTGCTATCTTCAGTTAGGAAGCAATGAAAAGTCATATGATAATAATATGAATTAACCCAATTATTCATTTTTTCTGTTTGTTATATCCAAGAGATACTTGTAGATATTGCAGAAAAGGTAATTAAGTTAAAGAGTTTTACAGGTAGAGGTTTGGGAGAGGATTCTGCTGAAACAGACAACATAATTACCAATGTATAAAACTAGCTGTTTTTCGGGGGCATGGCTGACCGCCGAACAAGATGGCTGCATAAAAATCTGCCCTGGCACATGGGCTCTAAAATAACAGAAAATTAATTCAGCAGAAATCTCTAAAGCCATAACAGACCATGTCTCAACATAAGAATAAGAAAGCCTCCTCCAAAAGCGACAAACAAAACTTCTTTGGCCACAAAACAACCATCTTGCCTGAGTCCGAGCGGACAGGCCTACAAGACGGAGCTGTGACAGACGAATCCAGAAACCACATGGCCGCACTGAATACACCACCGCACTCTGAAAACCTCACCAAAGATTTCTTTACAAACGCTATGGAAACTATGTCCACAAAACGAATGGCCTCGTGGCAGACCACAGCAGACCAACTAAAAATTTAACTCTTAAACCTCACCATCAGAGTGAACCGCGTGGAAGTGGAGTGCAAAGTGCTCACCATGGCTCAAAACAAAATGGTCGACCAAGTGCAGGCCCTAGAGCCCCGGCTAGAGGTGATGGAAACCCGCATGGCGGATGCCAAAGACAGGGCACAACGAAAAAACCTACGCCTCAGGGGTGTCCCAGAATATGTCCTACCAAGTGACCTCCAGGTATATGTAAGGAGCCTCATGCACGCCTACGCCCCGGGAGTCCATGTGGACATGCTGCTGGTGGATAGGGCCCACAGGATCCCTAAACGGACTCACCTCCCAGACACAACGCCCCGCGACATCCTTCTCCAAGCCCATTACTTCCACATCAAAGAGCTGGTCCTCCGATCATGCAGGAGCGAACCCGACCCACACGAAGAGTACCCTGGCGTGTGCATCATGGCGGACCTATCAGCAGCGACACTGCGCAGAAGACGAGCATTCAACCAAGTTATGACAGACCTATGGAACCACGACATCAGACACCGATGGGGGTACCCAACAAAGCTGCTGATCACCAAAGGTGGAGAAACCATCACCGTCCATACCCCAGAAGAAGGGATAGCTCTGCTGGACCTTCGAGTGCTGTTCCCTCCCTACACCTACTCCATACATTTATATTATATAGTTGCTTTATGTAGTTGACAAAGGGGACTTACCTAAGGCCAAACTACCTTCGCAACCGTTATGGAAACTACAGACTAAAAATTGCACACACACACAAAAAAAAAGTTTATGTAACCTTGTTAACTGAGATTTCTGCTCCAATATACAATCCGCATAGGAGCCCAAAACACCACAGATTAGGAAAGTTTTTTACTCCTAACCCCTCGTGGTGCTTATCCGCACCCCGACAACCAGAGGTTGCCTAGGCACGTACGAACCCTCACTTGGGCGACTGTACAGGTCAACCCCACCTCTACTTCCGAACCAGAGCCGCACACCTAGCGAAGAACTCACGGCTGCAACACCTCACCCTACTACGCAAACGGAGAGACACCACCAACGCACACTTCCTGCATCCCTCAGAGGCACACGCTAAGGTAATAGCTGAAACGACAGACCGCATTAATGCACTGTCCCTAGACAACTCTAGATACCAGCAAAATCCACCCGGCATACCTGTAGGGCCACTCAATAAGATTACCGCTAACGACCAGCCAAAATTTAGGCCGAGCACGACCTACCTAGCATCACAGACAAACAATGCCCAAACTACTGTAAAAATACTGTAACCTTAAATGTCAAACTTGAAGGATAACATGTCTTGGGAAACATGTAATCCCGTCTTTTTTCCCCCTCTATAACCACCCCTTTTCTTCTGTACCCTGAAAAAAACAATAAAAATTGTCAAAAATAAAAATAGCTGTTTTATTTATTGAACAGGGAAGGGTGGTAGTTTGATAATCTGCAAATGAAATGATTAATATGATAAATATATAAAAAAAATCTATATTTTTTATTGGTGCGGGACCTCCAGCACAGTCACACCAGTAAATATGTATTATTACCAGCATCAGTCGAGACAGAGAGAGGAGCTGTAAAGTAAGTATGGAGTGTGCTGGGCCCCCTCTGCAGTATACAGGCAGCCGGGGCCCGACCATGCCACCGGACAAGCAGGGAATAGAATCTACCCCCTCCCTGGGCCAGGGAAGAAGCAGGGATGGGGGAATAACCTAAATGTGAAAACATGCTCCTTCCCCTCCCCAGTTTGCTCAATATTTTGCTTTTTACTACATTAACACACACTCTGCATTCATTACACTAACACACACTGTGCATGTACTGCACTAATACACTCTGCATAAACTACACTAACACACAGTCTGATTTCACTACACTAACACACACTCTGATTACACTACACTAACACACACTCTGCTTTCACTACACTAACACAGACTCTGCATTCACTTCACTAACACACATTCTGCATATACTACACTAACACACACTCTGCATTCACTACACTAACACACACTCTGCTTATACTACACTAACACACACTATGCATTCATTACACTAACACACACTCTACTTTCACTACACTAACACACTCTGCATACACTACACTAGCACACACTCTGCTTTCACTACACTAACACAGACTCTACATTCACTACACTAACAGAGACTCTGCATACACTATACTAACACACACTCTGCTTTCACTACACTAACACACGCTCTGCATACACCTCACTAACACACTTTGCCTTCACTACACTAATACACTTTGAATTCACTACACTAACACAGACTCTGATTACACTACACTAACACACACTCTGCTTTCACTACACTAACACAGACTCTGCATTCACTACACTAACACACATTCTGCATATACTACACTAACACACACTCTGCATTCACTACACTAACACACACTCTGCTTATACTACACTAAAACACACTATGCATTCATTACACTAACACACACTCTACTTTCACTACACTAACACACACTCTGATTACACTACACTAACACACAATCTGCTTTCACTACACTAACACAGACTCTGCATTCACTACACTAACACACATTCTGCATATACTACACTAACACACATTCTGCATATACTACACTAACACACACTCTGCATTCACTACACTAACACACACTCTGCTTATACTACACTAAAACACACTATGCATTCATTACACTAACACACACTCTACTTTCACTACACTAACACACACTCTGATTACACTACACTAACACACAATCTGCTTTCACTACACTAACACAGACTCTGCATTCACTACACTAACACACATTCTGCATATACTACACTAACACACACTCTGCATTCACTACACTAACACACACTCTGCTTATACTACACTAACACACACTATGCATTCATTACACTAACACACACTCTACTTTCACTACACTAACACACACTCTGCATACACTACACTAGCACACACTCTGCTTTCACTACACTAACACAGACTCTACATTCACTACACTAACAGAGACTCTGCATACACTATACTAACACACACTCTGCTTTCACTACACTAACACACGCTCTGCATACACCTCACTAACACACTTTGCCTTCACTACACTAACACACTTTGAATTCACTACACTAACACAGACTCTGCATTCACCACACTAACAGTCTGCATGCACTAAACAAACACACTCTGCATTCACTATACCTACAAAACATCCACTACACACACTGTGCATTCACTATACACACACACTACATCCACTACACACACACATACACTTTGCATTCACTGTACACACAGCATCCACTACACACACACACTCTGCATTCATTATACACACACTACATCCACTACTCATTCAAACATTTTGCATTCACCATACACACACTACATCCAATAGATACACACACACTGCACCCACTACACACACTTCATCTAATACACAGAGACACTACACCCACTATGCAAACACACACTCTGCATTCACTACACACAAACACTACATCCAATTTAACAAACACACACTCTGCATTCACTATACACAAACACTACATCCAATTTAACAAACACACACTCTGCATTCACTACACACAAACACTACATCCAATTTAACAAACACACACTCTGCATTCACTATACACAGACACTATTTCCACTTCACTCACTGCATCCACTACTCAAAGAAGCACTGCATCCACTAAACACACTCTGTATTCAATATACGCACACTACATACACTACACAAATACACACTCTGCGTTCACTGTACACACTGCATCCGCTGCACACACTGTATCTAATACACACAAACACTATATCCATTACACAAATGTAAAATCTGCATCCACTATACACACTGCATCAATTTTCCACACGCCCTCTGTGTCCATTACACACATTCTAATTCTACATCCACTATACACACACCACATTCAGTACGGCATCCTTGTGGGCGGACTCAGGAAGAGCCGTGTGAGCGGACTCAGGGGCGGCCCCGGGGGCCCAGACCTTGAGCTTTGTCAAGGGCCCCAAAATTTCTGATGGCAGCCCTGCTTGTAGCATTGATAACACTAGTGAAAAAAAGTGAAAGTACTCTATGGTTTTGGTGGCATGGGGGAGGGGTGACATATGGTTTAGGCTTAGTGTGGCAGCAAAATTAACTATTAATTAATTTACTATTTTGTAAATGTGTTGTTGACACTCCCTCACTGCTTAATCTGCTTGTAAATTAAGAGAGCATTTAAAGCAAAATAATAACTTATGCTGCTTCAAAAGCTACAGGACACCGAGGTCCCCTGTCTGCACACTGTTGCTTATAAAACAGTGTGCAGACAACTAAAGTAGCTACAAGTCTGCTCCTTTGGTACCTGACATCAGAGAAAGATGCTTCCTCCTCTGCCAGGCCAAATATTTTCCATCATGCATGATATACAAATCCCCATCTATCATGACAAGTCCCTTGATACATGACAAGTCCTTTGATATTATACTGTAAGTATACGTCATGGCCATAACATTTTGTCTGAGAGAGCTGCAGTTGCTATCAAGTTAGGCATCAGTTCTATTAATCTTAAAGTGCTTGACTAAATACCCCATATACCCCTTTAAGGGATAAGTTCAGGCCTTAAAGAACAGTGTAAGATTGTCCTGACTGCATACGCCACATAATCCGGACAGAGTTGTCCACAAAAGCTAGAAACTCAGAAAACATTTAAATGTGAGTAGCTTTTTATCTTACTTAATTTTGTTATATATTTTAACATATTACCCATATATCACAATAAAGAATGAGTCACTTTCATCCTGAAGTGCTGTTATAGCCAAAGAGAAAAGGGAGACAAGGACAGGTGACTTCAAAAAGGGTGAAGGAGCATAAGTTGTTATGGTCCTTAGGTGTTTAAAAAAGAGAAAGGTACCCATTTGAATAAAAATAAATAACAATTAAACATATAAATTGTACCTGAAACCAGTCGATCGTACAACAGTTAACAAGAGCTGGAAATTTTCGCAGCCTATTACGAAAAGCATCTCCAATTGGACTCATGGCTAGAACCACATGGAGCTGATCTCGGCATCGGTCAATAAATAAGTTAAATAGAGCTAAAGGACTTCCATCAGTCTGTTTTGATTTATCCCTCTGACGATCTATTTGTCGCATCCGTTCACATATTTCTTGCTTTTCATCAGGTGCAAAAAGGTTTGGCACCTCTCCTGCATTTAGTAAATTGTTAATGTCTTCTAAGAAAGATTCCTTTTTGATCTGGGCATCACTGAACAAAAATACACCTTGCATTTCACCCTCTGTAGACCTCCTTAGAATTTGTTTCAAGTCTTCACGCCACTCAACATTTCCGTAACCTTTAGAAATTTCAACCTGGAATAGTCTTTGGTCAGCCATATGGACAGCTAATCTAGTGACAGACTGGCGTCCACTCCCTCCAACACCAACCAGAAGGGCATGACTTCTTGGCTGTTTCAAAATACGTGAAATTCTGCAAATATGTTCAATTGCAAAACGAAACAGCACAAGGTTCATTGTTTTTTTGCTAATGTTATTAAATTCATCCAGGTGACTCTCCACAACTAAACGCAGTTTATCGACATCATTTATTTCCCTGTAATTTAAGTCTTCTCTTTTAATGTCATGAAAATCACAGAACATTAAGCTACGCAAATCATCCTCCTCCACTTTGCCATCACCGTTAAAGTCTAGATGTTGAAAGAGTTGATGGAAGTCTTCACGCATGTGACTCTTTACTACTTCTTCAATGCATTTAACAAGCCACGAACGATCTCCATTATCCACAAGGCGATCATAGTAAACTCTGAGGACCTGAAGAAAATGTAAGCAAATACATCATAAGTTTACGTAAAATGGAGCAAAACTTCCTAATGGTCAGCAGAATGCTTAACAATAGTGTTTATTGTAATAGTTTATTTTTATATATGTATCCATATAACCCAAAGTAATGGGTTCCTCTACCAAACATCTGATCTGGATACAAATTCACCACAAATCATGCTTCTATTTAAAATCAAACCAATCACCTGTCCAGTGGTTTTCAACTTTTTTTTCTACAACTATGAGTTCCATTAAAGGCACACGAAAAAAACAAACACATTTAGGCTGGACACCTTTTTCAAGGGGATCCTCTTGAGAAAGGCATACAGACAAAACATTTTTGGAGGGGCTCCAGCCTCTGGTTAGTATACCTTTAGTCATACTTGTGGGTTTATATGTATGCACTTTAAACTTTATTTATGTGTTTAATACATTCTTTTTCTATACATATAGATAAATTTTTACACTTGTAATATGCACTTTATTTGTGTCACCTTTAGGCTATTGGGTGTATAAATAAAATCCATTTTTCATTACATACATGTTGTGCTATGGGTTTCTTTTTTCTTGTCCTCAGTTTATACACATGCTGGTTCTCTGTTTAATAAACTAGGGTACGAGCTGTAGAACTGCAAAAGTTCTAACAGTGGACTCAGGTGTTGTAAATACCATGTACTTTGTCATAATGTAAATTGGTTATGGTCCTTAGACTGAGCCTTTAAACTCTGACTTGCTAGTATTCCTTAAGGGCCAGGTCATGAACCACAGACATAATCTTTCAGCACAAAACCAGGATACACCACTGCATCCACAGGCTGTCCTACTTATTGAATTTATGCATTGTTTTAAATAGACAGATACTTATTTCATTACAATGCAATTTAATTTGCACTGGCTTCTTTAGCATTTTTACCTCATGGACCCACAGGCGCTTGATTAACAATGGAGAATCTGATGTTTCTGGTCGTGATAGGCAAATTCCCTGAATTACTCGAGAAAAGTCACGGAGATTGAATAGGTAGTGAGATTTAGCTGGTGTGGGCAAGAGATTCTTCATTGTTTCTTTGTATATTGCCATAGTTCCATGTATAATTTGAGGTGTCAAGGCTGCAAATTCTCCTGGAAAGTTATACCTAAAGGTAAAAAAGTCACTAATCATAAGTCATAGATACAAAAAAGAAAAAAGAATAGATGGCATGCTGGGATCTGTGAGACGGATCATCTCTCTCTAACATCAATAAATAAATAAAAGACATGAGGCCCACTGTATGACCTCCCTTTTCATTCCCCCGTTACTGCATTGCAGCAAACTTATGCTAATGAGTTCATACAATTTTTGTCAGAACTTTGCCACAATGTGTTTTTACAGCATTGGGGGTCTAGTAAGTTGACCTGAAAGAGTCCGAAGCCACCACTTAAGAAAAACCTACTAAAGGGAGCATGAGGAAATAGTAAGTGTGTGAAAGCCCATGAAGAGTTTCAGAAGAAGGTGTGCGATTTGGATTTCATTTACAACTGGTTTGCCAAAGTTGCAACTCTGGAGTGTATTGCTTGAAAATCAAACTAAGTATAGTTGAGAAGGTTAGAAGGGCAGAGATAACTAATTAAGCATTATACATAATTAACTTTGGTAATTCTGAGGTAGCAAGAAGAAGAGGAACTGGAAGGTAGTTGAAAATAATAAAGAGATCTTGTGAAGAATATTAGTATTACATTGTTCCTAATACAAAAGTCGGTCAATACAGCATTGATCTTAAAAAGAAAACAGATTTGCTTCAAAAATGTCAGTGTGATCTATTATTTAACGTAACATGATACTACAACAATATTTTGAGTTTAAAAACCACACCAAGGACCAGAATACATAGTATAAAATTGAATAAAAAATTAGTATTTTCCTGTTTTTACTCCTTTTGATGTTAACCTGTACATACAATCATTGTTCAGTATGTAAACTGTTTTTATGGATGGTCTTTTGAACAACTGTACCAATTCCGTGTGCATTGTCTACTGACTATATATTGATTCTATGTATGTGACTTATCTTTCACCCTAATAAAACGAAACAAAAATAGTATTTTCTTTGTTCTGTTGCTAGAAACACTTTAGGAATTAAATTGAGCAAACTGATAATTTTTTTCCCAGTCTCTTAATGTGTTATGTACATTATTGTAAATAATATTTTTACCTCTAAGAGGGACACTATAGTCACCAGAACAACTGCTGCTTTATGTAGTTGTTCTGTTGTCTACTGCCTGTCCCTGCAGGCTTTTTAATGTAAACACTGCCTTTTCAGAGAAACAGCCACTAGAGTTGCTTCCTCTGCCAGTGTCTCCACGCTTTGTATGGAGGCACTGAACGTTCCTCATAGAGGTTATGGAATTCTCTGCCTGAAGTGGTAGTTTTATCAGAGTCCATACAGGTTTTTAAACTGAAATTGGATAAAAAATATATATATTGTGCTCTGTGCTAACGTGCATTGAAAAAAAAAAAACAATAAGAAAGAATTCCAATATCAATTAATTTAAAAATATATAGCTCGGTGAGGGAAAAGGGAAAAAGAAAAAGAGAAACTGTATCATTAAAAAAATTACACGAAGTAAAAGGTCACAAAAATGTACTGGATATAACCACTTTAAATGGTCAGATATAAAAGGTGATTCAGTAAAGAATAAAAGGAGTCACAGATTCTGGGTATCTTTAATAGCAGCAACAAAAGGACATTGTTATACATCATTAAAGGACCACTATAGTGCCAGGAAAACATACTCGTTTTCCTGGTACTATAGTGCCCTGAGGGTGCCCCCACCCTCAGGGACCCCCTCCCGCCGGGCTCTGGTGTGAGGAAGGGGTTAAACTTACCTCTTTCTCCAGCGCCGGGCGGGGAGCTCTCCTCCTCCTCTCCGCCTCCGATCCTCCCTTTTGGCTGAATGCGCATGCGCGGCAAGAGCTGCGCACGCATTCCGCCGGTCTCATAGGAAAGCATTTACAATGCTTTCCTATGGACGCTTGCGTGCTCTCACTGTGATTTTAACAGTGAGAATCACGCAAGCGCCTCTGGCGGCTGTCAGTGAGACAGCCACTAGAGGATTTGGAGGCTGGATTAACCCTATTATAAACATAGCAGTTTCTCTGAAACTGCTATGTTTATAATAAAAAGGGTTAATCCTAGAGGGACCTGGCACCCAGACCACTTCATTAAGCTGAAGTGGTCTGGGTGCCTAGAGTGGTCCTTTAATATGGGTGCCTAGAGTGGTCCTTTAATACTAACAGCAAGAAAGGCAATGGAATAGTTAGGCAGAATTATAGATTGGTGTAATATTTCATTTTTATGGCATTAGAATTATTTTGTGTTCAGTGTTTACTGGTTATTTTTTATTTTATTTATATGCATATAGCTGGATAGGAAAATATGGAATTTTGTTAGGAAGAGGCTGGGAGGAAGGACGGTATCGATAGGAGGGCTAGGGAAAGTGGATATGAGTGTGGAGTGAAAAGATGGCACATCAGCTGGATTACTTTACCCAATGTGATAAGCTATTCAATAGCATCAAAGAAAATATCGCTAGAATAACAAGAATTAGCATTTACTGTTCAACTGTAATAATTATATAATTATCCAATTAGTATATTTATAAAGTGGTATGTGTACTTTTTTTTTTTTTTAATTCTTTATTTTGGTAGTGCATTGTTAAGTACATAGGAAACATAAACATGTCAATAAAGAGCAGTACAAAGTGTCACAAGAAGTAATATTATACACGTTGAGATTGCTGCACTTGTTTTTTTCTTGTAAAGGAAAATAAAATATTAATGATAAGTGGCGTTCAGCGCTTGGGGTGGGAAAAAGTAGAGAGTATACTACCATAGGCTACGCACTGACTATGATTACGAGGTTCAAAGATTGAATCTGGGTATTGAAACGATGAGCTGTTTACAGCTTGCCGGTGGGTAGGAAATCTAGACATACAGATAGACATGTATTCAAGATGGCAGCTATAAATGAGCATAACGAATAGAGCGGTATACCATGCTATAGCAGTTATTAAGAGGTGGAACTACCGTTAATAGACCTGACTTTACGTG
Organism: Pelobates fuscus; assembly: GCF_036172605.1. Taxonomy (NCBI): domain Eukaryota; kingdom Metazoa; phylum Chordata; class Amphibia; order Anura; family Pelobatidae; genus Pelobates; species Pelobates fuscus. The sequence goes on along the minus strand of NC_086324.1, from coordinate 92,648,452 downwards.
AAAGCAAGTTTGGGACCATGTACAGGTCTTGAGTTAGATCTAGGGTGTCGGTAGTGTGAGTGCTGCCCTCCTCGTTTTAGGGGGGGGGAGATGACTGCCTTCGTGCATGGTGCATGGTCGTGCAGCCCAGAGCTGCTGGTTGAGCGAGTCCCTCCAGTGGGTTTGGGTTGGGGCTGGTAGTGTCCCTGCCAGTCAGGTGTCCGTCGGGCCGTCGGCAGCAGTTCTTGGCACATTGGATGGGTCCCATCCGTGGGTGCGATTTGGGGCCGCTGGGGCTGCCGTCGCCTCCTGCATATCCAGAGCTGCGAGGAACGCTGGAATATCAGTCCCTGTGGGATCGTGGGGGGCCCCACCTGTAGGACACTCCTGCTGCCTGCAGTCGGGCGGTGACAGGGTTCAGGGATTTTCGCCACTGCAAGGTGGCTTTGGATAAGTCCTGGTAAAAGGACAATTGTGAGTCCTCAAATGTAAGCGGGGTCTTGTTCCTTACCGCTGTCATTATTTGCCCCTTGTCTTGAGGTAGTGCGCAGCGGAGTATGACGTCGCCCGATGTTGTGCTAGTGGTAGTAGTGGGCGTCGGTAGGCGATACATCCCAGCGATGTTTATTTTTTTTGCGGTAGCGGGTGGCAGCACTGTGGCTAGCAGCCTTCTCACGTAGTGTGGCAGTTCCTCATGAGGTGGCCGGGATGCCCCTTATCTTTACGTGGTTGCGGCGATACCTGTCCTCCTGCACTGCCACCTGTAGTGAAAGAGCCTGTTGGGCTGCCTGTAGTTGGGTTATAGATGCCCGCATGGTGGAGGTGTCTTGGCGGAGCTCTGCTTCAGTTGCCTCCAGTCTGCCTGTGAGTTGTTGCAAGGAGGATTTCAGGATGGGCAGGTCAGCAGCAAGTAGGCCTTGTCCTGTAGCATAGTATATAGGATTTGGAGGTCCTGTTTGGTTGCAGGCTCAGTGTTACCTGCTGATGCTGTGGGCTGTTGCTGTGTGTCCTCCGCTGGGCTCTGTAGCTGGGATGTTGCAAGAGCAGCTGTGTGGGGAGACCCTGGTGAAGGTGGGTGTTCGGCGGCCGCCGTCTTGGCTGAGGTGTGCCGCTGGAGCATAGCTCCGATGTCCCTCTGTTCTGGTGCATTACCGGGTGTGGGTTTCTGGTTTCTGCGCCCCATGGACGTATTGGCAGTTGCTGTTTGAGTCGACCACAGCTCCGCTGCGTTTCCTTCAGGATCCCCGCCCCAGAGATACTCAAGGTCGCGGTATGAGGGCTTGTGGTAGGCCCAGGTTTTGCGTTTTGCCTTTAGGTGCTTCGGGGAGTACTGGAAGGGCATCTGTGGGTTCAGCGGGGTGTCCCCAGGCTGTATCTGGTGTTTGCAGGGTTGGATGGTAGCTTGTTACCGAGATAGCTCTTAGATTGTATATTTAATTTTCAGAGCTGGGAGAAATGGCGTCCGGTCCGGTTCAGTGCCAGGCTCCGCCCCCCCGGTATGTGTACTTTTAATGTAAATATAATGAATTATCCCATGATGAGACATTCTTTAAGATGGATTAGTATCATGGGATATGTAGCACACAAAATGCCGATCTATTGATTGAAAAACACATTTGTACATTTGCCAATGCTACATTCACAACATACCGTATTGTAAGATGCCAGTCTAGAATCCTGGAGAATATTGTATACATTGAATTGTCGTCAAATTCATTAATTGTAACTGTGTTAAAATGTCGAAGGAATCTGGCAGTGACTGGGTTTCTTCCGCCACCTATACAAAAAGAGTGGATTTTAGAAATCTTTACGTTTTAAATAGTATCATGCAAATATTTTTTTTTTTTTTTTTAATTCTTTATTTTTATTGTGCTTAGAATAACAAAACACGCTTATATTGCCACAACAGCAAATACAAGCCGATGGAATGAAACAAGAATATCAATAACATGGCAATCATTAACAGCACATTTTTTTTTTAAAACAAGAGAAGTCAGGCTAGGTAAAACAAACTGTAGTTGTAGGTTCGTTCATGCTGGTAACTTTGTGAAGCAATATATATACTCGCTTTTTCGAGTAGTATTTACAAACACCTCTAAAGCGTGCAAGTATGTATAAACGCAGGTACATTAAACAGTGGCACGGTTTAATTGCACATTTCAGTTGTATACACACATATGTATCTTGTCTGATATGTAGGATGCTTGAGTAGCCTATGTAGTAGGATTAGCGAGACCTGTGTATGGTGTACTAGCGAAATGGCGTATGTAATGCAAGTTAAGTGGATCAGGCTTGTACCACGTGAGGTCTATCTGTGGTGTCCTATTAGCGTCTTGTATAGTAGCTTTGACGAGTTGTAGGGTCGGATGTATGTGCCTAAGTGTACAATAAATGCTAGGCTCGTCGTGCTTATATACATAAACGTGTGACAATAGGCTTATGAAGCATGCTAGACAGGCTCTGTACAAGCTTAACGAAGTTGTGCCGCGTATTAATAGCAGGTTAGCTCTAAAACGCTTATTACAAGGCAATGTATACAGGTTTAAACTAATAATAAAACAGGCGTATACGAGTCAAGAACATATGGTGGGTTGAACAAGCTTGTACTATTTATGACTTATTAAGAGGCAAACAGGCTATGTTCTGTGGCATGTTTAGATATAGGGAGATAGAGGGTGCCTTCTCATGTCTAATAGCTAACAGGATATTAGCGTCCATGAATCAAGTACAATTCGGTCATGCATGCACTACAGAACTGCAGGAACGCGGCAGAGATAGGGACGGGCAGATCACTTTCTTTGGGCTGACCGGCAGAGAGATGAGTTGTCCTGGTTCCACGGCAAGGTGTAGTGTGCTGCGGTCGGTCTCCTGGTCGTGACCCCAGGTGAGTAGTTTGCTTGAAGTTTTCCACCTATGCCTTGTTGGGGCTGTGCTGGTCCCTGCCTCGGGTGCCGATGCTGTCGCGTGTCCCTGCAGTGAGGCTGAGGGCGTGATGGATGCCGTTTGGGTGAGTCAGTAGACAAGGCGCTCATACAGACAGCTTGATCACGGTTATGCTTTACATGCATAACCTCCGTGGGCCCCTCTCGCCGGCGCTTTCCTCCTTCTCCATCCCCATCCCGCTCACCATGTAGGAAGGCGGGTTCGTGTGCGGGCTTATTTGGGTAGGGGTGATGCTCAGCCAGGTGGTTCCGTCTGCAGACAGGAGAGGTTGTGTCGGCCATTGTGGATCGTGGCGCCGCCATTTTAGTGCCCTGGCTCGTGGCGCCTAACGCTTGTTGTAGGGCGGTGTTTCCCTCCGATGGGGACCGGGATAACCCCCCCGGTCCATGGGGGGGGAAGCGAGTCCTGCGAGGCGCATCCCAAGGCTGTCGCACAGCGGCCAGGCTCACAAGCAGGACGGCGGCCGTCCGTCCCGCTCTCCACCCCCATAGGCCGCAGGCCCCAAAGTCCCATGTCGCTCACTGGGGGCACTGGAACTCCCGATCTCAGGGACTGCGGTGGCCCTGGCTTCTGCCTGGGTGCTTAAGACGGCCTCTGGTCACTCAGGTTGCTTTGATGGTCAATTTTTGCGCCATTGGGGACCAAAGTCGTCAGGAGCCCCTCCAGCCTGCGACCGGTCAGCATGGCGGTCAAGCCCCGCCCCCCCTATCATGCAAATATTTTGACTGTACAATTAATGTTTCTTGCTGAATCACCCTGTATTTAATATGTAGCATTGCCTGCAGTAGAAACATGGTGATATACCTTTACCAAGACCAGAGTGGTAAATAATGCTGTGTTTTTTCCAGGCAATCTTTATAATCTAGAATATTTATTGTATAAACAAATACATGAAAAAGCTAAATATGTGTTGAATAAGTAATTTTCCTTTTTATGTGGCTACAGTCACTGGAGCAATCCCAATATTTGGCCCAAATCTTGTACAGCAGATAGCAGTCCACCTATCTTGTTGCTTATCAGCAACAGTATAAGCCTTAATTTTAATATATATAGCTGGTCATCACTGCAGTCTGAACCACTTGGTCCATCACTGACCAATAATGTTTACTAAGAAGCTTACAGTAGGTACAACTTATTTTGTCTCCATGACTGGCAAATGAAAAACTGGGATTCAACAACCTTGGCACGCTAAATCGATCCGCTACCTGCAGAGATGCTCCCGTTCAGCTGGACGCTGCTGGAGGAAGTACTGCACCTTGTCAGACTTCCTCTATTATAGATACATTTTGTGTTAATATAGCACAGCCCTCACCCTTGCTAAACAATCCTTCTTTTTATCTCTTGTTAGCCCATGCTCACGCAATCCCAGGCATCTCTTTAATATCTTCAACTCTCTCCTTCGCCCACCTCAAGCCACCCCTCAAACTGACCTTTCAGCAGATAGCCTTGCACGCTACTTTATCTCCCCTTTGCTCCTCCCTCTCGCAACCACACATGGACCGTATCTTCCCTACCCTACAAGCCTTCTCCCCAGCTACAGAACAGGAGGTGGCTTTGCTTCTCCTCTCCTCTCATCCCACAACCTGTCCGCTTGATCCAGTACTTTCCCACCTCATCATATCTCTCTCCCCTTGTCATGTACCATCTTTAACACACATCCTAAACTGATCTCTTTCATCTGTTGTTGTCCCTGCTCCCCTTAAGCAGGCCACTGTCTTACCAATCCTAAAAAAAGCTATCCCCAGACCCGTGTTCCCCTCCCAACTATCGTCCCATATCCCTGCTTCTTTTTGCCTCAAAACTTCTAGAAAGACTTGTCTTTACTCGAATGACTCACTTCCTAAATTCCAACTCCCTCCTCGATCCTCTTCAATCTGGCTTTCGCCACCTCCACTATACTTAGACTGCTCTTATTAAAGTTACAAATGATCTAATCACAGCTAAATCCAAAGGCCACTACTCCATACTAATTTTTCTTGACCTCTCTGCTGCCTTTGACACAGCTGATCATGTCTTCCTTCTATAAACTCTTCAATCCCTCGGTCTCTGTGACACTGTCCTCTCGTGGTTCTCCTCCTATCTCTCCCAACGTTCGTTCAGTGTCTCCTTTTGAAAAGACACCTACTCCTCTCGCTCTGTCTCGGTTAGAGTCCCCCAAGGATCTGTTCTTGGTCCCCTTCTGTTCTCTCTTTATACTGCCTCTCTTGGCAAACTCATTAACTCCTTTGGATTCTGCTACCATCTGTATGCTGACGACACCCAGATATATCTCTTCTCCCCTGATCTTTCCCCCGCGGTCCTGCAACATGTCACTGCTTACCTTTCTTCACTCTCTGATTAGATGTCCTCCTGCTTTCTGAAATTCTATCTTTTTTAAAACTGAGCTTCTTATTTTTCCTCCTCATAATGCTGATACTCCTCCTTCGCTTTCCCTGCAAGTTGATGGTACTTGCATCAGTCCATCCTTGCAAGCTCGTTGCCTTGGTTTTATCTTTGATCCTGGCCTCACCTTTGCGCCACATATCCAGTATGTTGCTAAAACCTGCTGATTCTACCTTAAAAATATCGCCCGCATCAGCCCCTTTCTCACGCAAGATGCTGCCAAGGAGCTTGTTCATGCTCTGGCATGGGCTACTGTAATTCTCTCCCCAAAAGCCGAACTGCCCCCCTACAATCTGTGATGAATGCTGCCGGCAGGCTGATCTTTCCCACCCGTCGCTCCTCCTTTACCTCGCCCCTCTGTCGATCCTTACACTGGCTTCCTGTATCCTGTAGGTGTCAATTCAAAATACTAGCCCATACCTACAAAGCTCTAACCAACTCTAGCCCTTCTTACATTTCTTCCCTTATTCATAGATATGCACCTTCTTGGTCTCTCCGCTCTGTCGGTAACCTTCTCCTGTCTGCTGCTCGCACCCTTACTGCTAACTTATGCTTGCAAGACTTCTCGCGGGCGGCTCCCTTCTTTTGGAACAGCCTGCCTACCCCCATTAGACTCTCTAATAGTCTTCAATTATTTAAGAAGTCCATCAAAACACATCTGTTCAGAAATGCTTATGGACTCCCAGAGTAACTTATTGTAACATATTCATCCTCTCCTTGCGGTATCTGCACTCCGCGGCTATGCGTCAGTATACCTGATTCCTGCAACATGTTGATGGACGACGGCCGCTGCGGATCTACACCAAATTATAGCCCTACGTCCGCCCATGTTAATGACAATGTCGGCGTGCGTGTGATGTCACGCGGGAGACGCGCGCGCACGTTCTGGGGTCAAAGACTGATTTCGGCCAATCAGATTTGCAAAGGGTTTATTTAAGCACATTTTTACTTCTCATTGCCCTGTCGTGGTTTCCCTTAGTGGTTGTCCAAGAGTGTGTTGCTGAGCATTTATTTCTGGTTATTGACTTTGGCTTCGTTTTGATTTCCCTGTATTCTGGTATGCCTGACTTCTGGCTTTCCCTTATCGTTGTTGTCCCCGACCTCGGCACGTATTTTGACTATTCTTTGGTATGTTAAGTCCGGCCATTCTAAGGCCCGGTAAGACGTTACCTTTTAGTCCTAGGTGTGATAAAGTTCTAAGTGCTGGATCAACTTGTAATCCTGACACTTAATCTATACTTATCCAAATTTCCTAAAAGTGCCATACTCCACTCTCATCTCCAGCTCTGTTACTTTTCCACCTTGTTTGGTGGCTGTCACCCTTGCTGCCCTGTTGTGTGTTTGTACCCCACCTCCTCTAGACTGTAAGCTCGTTTGAGCAGGGTCCTCATCTACCTATTGTTCCTGTGTCACTGTGTAATTGTCTCATTTATTGTAAATTTCTCCCTTTCATAATATTGTTAAGCGCTGTGGAATTAGTTAGCGCTATATAAATACCAATAATAATAATGATAACAATACAAAAAAAAAGAGTTTCAACTAATTTATGTCCAGTAGGCACAAGCTTTACACTATGCTGGGTTTGTGTGGAGCTGTTCGCACAAACATTATTTCAGTAAGCTCACAATGAATGTACCAAGTCAATGAAACGTAAATATGAAAATGTTTGTTTTAAAATTGATGGGTGCCTTGTTTTGCATTAATAATAAGTTGACTTCTATTTTTCTAATTTTTAAATATATCCTAAAGTTTATTTAAAATAGAAGGTATAAAAATCAATATTGAAATATTATCCTGTTAATTAGAATAGGCATTTATACCAAGTATTAATGAGCTCGCTCTGCAACTCATCTTAAGTAAAACAATTTAGTTTAGTAATTTCATAGAGAACATTATCCGAAATTCTAAGTGGGTCAAGTACATTTTCCCTACAATACTCACTGTAGCGGACTCCAGGTAACCCGTAACCCGGTTACATCTGCTATTTTCTGGTTTATTCAGGCCAAACACTCTCAATTTATACACAGACCCCCAACAGGGGGTATCCATACAGAAACATAGCAAGCCACTCCCTGCCATCCCTGTGTGTGGGAGATAATTGAGTCAAAAAACTATAACTCAATTACCGTATTTTTAGCTTCATAAGACGCACTTTTTTCCCCTCAAAAGTGAGGGGAAATGTCTGTGCGTCTTATGGAGCGAATATGAAGTTTTACTTACCTGTCTTGTAGCATGGGTCGGCTTCACAGTGCGCACTGCGGTAAAGGAACTTCAATTTCAGGTTCCGGTTTCCGGCGGGACTGAAAGGAAGTGCGCACTCAGTGTGCACACTTCCTTTCAGTCCCGCCGGAAACCAGAACCTGAAATTGAAGTTCCAGTACCGCGGTGCGCGCTGTAAGGCCAGCCCATGCTACAAGACAGGTAAGTAATTATGGGACAAGGGGAGGGGAGGGGGACAGTATGGGAGAGGAGAGAACACTATGGGGCGGGGAGACTATGGGAAAGGGGGGAGAAGACTATGGGAGGGGGGGAGAAGACTATGGGAGGGGGGGGAGAAGACTATGGGAGAGGGGGGGAGAACACTATGGGAGAGGGGGGAAGAACACTATGGGACAGGGGAGAAAAAAAATATTCTGAACAAACTGTCCCATAGTAAGAAACACTATGGGACAGTTTGTTCAGAATATTTTTTTTGCTGGGTTTCTTCCTCTAAAAACTAGGTGCATCTTATGGTGTGGTGCGTCTTATGGAGCGAAAAATACGTACAGTGGAACCTCGGTTAACGAACGCCTCGGTAAACGAAAAATTCGGTTTACGAATGAAAATTCGTAAAAAAAAATGCCTCGGTTTACGAATTTTTTTCGCAATACGAAATAAGTGTCCCGGTTTATAGCTCCGCCCCCTGCATACTGAAGTGTGGGTAGCACGTGAGTGTGTAGTGTGGAGGTGTTGGAGAGGTTTTGGAGCCATTTGCAGCAAGTTGTTGAGCCTTTTGGAGCCATTTGCAGCAAGTTGTGGAGCCTTTTGGAGCCATTTGCAGCAAGTTGTGGAGCCTTTTGGAGCCATTTGCAGCAAGTTGTGGAGCCTTTTGGAGCCTTTTGCAGCAGGGTTTGGAGCCTTTTTGGTGCATCTCAAGAAGTGGAAAGGTAGGGAGCTGAGCTTGGTTGTTTGCATGCCTTTTACTGTGTGTTCTGCATTCTGGGGGTGATTTCCATGCCAGCTCATGTGCTGTGCATGCCTGTTACTGTGTGTTTTGCATTGTGGGGTTGCTTTTCATGCCAGCTCATGTGCTGTGCATGCCTGTTACTGTGTGTTTTGCATTGTGGGGTTGCTTTTCATGCCAGCTCATGTGCTGTGCATGCCTGTTACAGCTCATCTGCTGTGCATGGCTTTTACTGTGGTTTCCATGCCAGCTCATGTGCTGTGCATGCCTGTTACAGCTCATGTGCTGTGCATGCCTGTTACAGCTCATGTGCTGTGCATGCCTGTTACAGCTCATGTGCTGTGCATGCCTGTTACAGCTCATGTGCTGTGCATGCCTGTTACAGCTCATGTGCTGTGCATGCCTGTTACAGCTCATGTGCTGTGCATGCCTTTTACTGTGTGTTTTGCATTGTGGGGTTGTTTTCCATGCCAGCTCATATGGGTGTAAAGCATCTTTAATTTTTTTTTGCATACTTAGGGACGGTGGTGTCATGGCACCCAAGAAAGCAGCGGAAGCTGGGAAGAGGAAGAAGGTGATGATTCTGCTTGAGGACAAGAAGGAAATCATCAGGAAGCATGAAGGAGGAATGCGATTGACCGACCTTGCCAAAGAGTATGGAAGGAGTGCATCCACAATCGGTACAATCCTAAAAATGAAAGAGAAGATTACTGGGAGAGATGCAGCCAAGGGAGTCACCAGGGTCTCCAAGCAACGCCCACCTGTTCTGGACGAGGTCGAGAAGTTGCTCCTGCTCTGGATTGAACAGAAGCAGCGTGCAGGGGACTCAGTGACCAAGGCGATCATCTGCGAAAAAGCCAAGGCCTTGCACGCTGACCTCCTCAAACAACAGCCAGGAACGTCAGCAGATGCAGAAGGCTTCAAGGCCAGCAGGGGGTGGTTCGAAAGGTTCAAGAACAGATCTGGCATCCACAGTGTGGTCAGGCATGGAGAGGCTGCAAGTTCCGATGTTGCTGCAGCTGAAGAATTTGCTACGGAGTTCCTGGAGGTCATAGTTTCAGAGGGCTACCTTCCTCAGCAGGTCTTCAACTGCGACGAGACTGGACTCTTCTGGAAGAGGATGCCAAAGCGTCCCTTCATCACAGAAGAGGAGACCTCATTGCCTGGCCCCAAGCCGATGAAGAACCGTCTTACCCTCCTGTTCTGTGCCAACGCCAGTGGGGACCTTAAGATCAAGCCTCTGCTTGTCTACCATTCAGAGAACCCACGGGCCTTCAAGAAACACAAGGTGAACAAGGAGCAGTTGAGCGTTTTGTGGCAGTCTAACGCAAAGGCTTGGGTCACACGCCTCTTGTTTGTGAAGTGGGTCAATGCGGTTTTTGGTCCTGCTGTGAAGAAGTACCTTCTGGACAATAACCTGCCACTCAAGGCCATGCTGCTCATGGACAATGCTCCTGCCCATCCTCCAGGCCTCGAGGAAGACTTGCTGGAGGACTTTAATTTCATCAAGGTCATATTCCTTCCGCCTAACACCACCCCACTACTCCAGCCAATGGACCAGCAGGTCATCTCCAATTTTAAAAAACTCTACACAAGGGAGCTTTTCCGGCGATGCTTTGAGATGACAGATCGCTCAAGCCTCACCCTCCATGAATTTTGGAGAGAGCATTTTGACATTGTGAGCTGTCTGCAGATTATCACCATTGCCTGGGCCGGGGTCAGCCAGACAAACCTAAATTCTGCTTGGCGCAACCTTTGGCCAGACTGTGTTGTAAAACCTGCCTCCAGTGCTTCTGCACCTGCACCAGAGTCAACAGTCTTGGAGGAAATTGTTTCCTTGGGGAGGACCATGGGCCTGGAGGTGACTGAGGAGGATGTCTACGAGCTGGTGGAGGAACACAACCGTGACCTAACCACCGAGGAGCTGGTGGAATTGCAGAAGGAGTCGATGGAGGAGCAGATCGCATTTGAGGAGGAGGAGGAAATGAGTGAGGAACAGCTCTCTTCCACGGAACTCAAGGAGGCATGCCAAATGTGGGTAAACCTACAGACTTTTGTACAGCAGCACCACCCAGATAAGGCTCTAGCCCACAGACTTGTGAGCAGTTTTGACACAGACATCATGTCCCCTTTCCGAGGGATGCTTAAAAGGCGCCAGAGGCAGCAGACAATGGAAAGGTTCCTACAAAAACAGCCTAGACATGAAGAAGAACCGGCTTGTGTTAGTGCTGTCCAATTTCCCTCGTCCTCCTCATCTTCCAAACAGTGTTGAAATTGTTTTGCTATTTTCCATGTTTTCCCTGTTGACGTGTGATTTATGTACAGTTAAAGTGTACTGTACCATGTTACCAACACTCTGCCATGTTTTAAAAGTTGATGTGTGATGTTTTAAAACATAAAGTTGGATGTTTGAAATGTTATTTCTTGATTAACCATGTCCCTGTACAGTATTTATGCCTTTAAAGTGCACTTTATAAAGAGTTTTGAACAGATAAAATACTCTCACCTCCGGAACGCATTAATTGGTTTTCAATGCATTCCTATGGGAAACCGTGTTTCGGTTTACGAATTTTTCGCAATACAAAACGTCCCGGAGAACGCATTAAATTCGTAAACCGAGGTCCCACTGTAAATAAGTATCTCTCAGTTACAGGGAAACATACATAATATTTATACAATCCCCCAAAAGTACCCCCAATGACAACAATAGGTTCCCCCCTTGTCATTTAGGGCCCCCAGCTGCCTCTCATAGGTGGTGGCCAGGTGGTACAAATGGTCCTTACTCCCCCCCCCACAGTCATTTAGGACCCCCAGACGTCGCTTATAGGTGGGGGCGAGTGGACAGGACAATAGGTCCTCCCTATTGTCTTTTAGGGCCCCCACCTGCTGCTCATGATGGATGGGGGCCAGGAGGGGACAATAGGTCCTGCCCCATTGTCTTTCAGGGCCCCCAACTGCCGCTCATGGGTGAGGGATGGAAAAATAAGTCCCTCCCTATTGTCTTTTAGGGCCCCCACCTGCCGTTCATGGGTGGGGGTTGGGGGGAGGACATTAGGTCCTCCCACCTTAAGGTTTTTTAGGGCCCCCACCTGCCGCTCATGGGTGGGGCCTGGGGGGAAACATTAGGTCATCTCCCCTTATGGTTATTTAGGGCTCCCAAACGCCTCTAATGGGTGGGGGTGGTTATTTATTTTTGCCACATCTACTATGTATGTATGTAAGAAAATATATAATTTTAGTTTTTATACTTACGTTTCAGACCCTGTGTGAAATATTGCAAGTTAATGAACATTGCATACTGTCTAAGACTTTTCATTTCAGAAAGAAGCATCTCATAACACTGAGGTCTAGTGGCTACTAGACTGAAAGCAGATTACTGCATGCTGCCAGAACAGGAACCAGTCACCATCACAGTAGAAGATATCCAACAGAGAGCAGCACACATGAAGAGTTGGTCAGCCCCTGGACCTGACATGATCCACAACTACTGGATAAAGAAGTTAACAGCGCTGCACGAACGCCACAAATGAACCTGACTGGCTAACACAAGGCAGAACAATACTGGTCATGAAGGACCCTCACAAGGGAACACCATCCAAAAACCAACCAAAAACCTGCCTCCCCACAAAATGGGAAACTCCTGTCAGGCATTGTAGCCTCCAAGATCCAAGGGCTTTTGAGTCAACAATACTCAGAAGGGGATTGGACACAACACCAGAGGTTAGAAACACCAACTACTGGCAGACCAAGCAGTCACACGGGATTCTAAGACCAGACAGACCAATTTATGCATGGCCTGGATTGACTACAAGAAAGCCTATGACACAATGCCACACAAATGGATACTAGAATGCTTGGCTCTCTACAAGGTCAACAAAACAATAACAGCCTTCATCAAGAACGCATGGGGAAATGGAAAACAACTAAAGAAGCCAATTCCAGGACAATAACTCAAGTGAACATCAAATGTGGCATATACCAAGGTGATGCGCTATCCCCAATGCTGTTCTGCATAGGCCTCAACCCCCCCTAGCCAGATCATCAAGAAGAGTGGATACAGGTTCAAGAGTGGAGCTACCATCAGCCACCTACTCTACATGGATGACATCAAGCTGTATGCCAAGAATGAGCAGGACATTGATCAATGTTCCACCTACGTAGGATATACAGCAAGGACATCGGAATGTCGTTTTGACTAGAGAAGTGCAGGCATATGATAGCAAAAAGAGGGAAGGAAAATGATCAGGACAGAAGAAGTTGAAGTTCCAGAAGGTGAAATAGAAGATGTAGAGAACAGCTACAAGTACCTGGGGATACCACAAACGCATGACAACCATGAGGAAGAGGCAAGGGGGATAGCAACATCCAAGTACTTCCAAAGAGTCAGCTCAATTGCAAGAACAAGATCCAATCAATCAACACATATGTGCTACAGGTCATCAGGTGCCTAGCTGGAATAATAACCTGGCCAAGAGAAGAAATAGTCACAATGGATGTCAAGATGAGGAAACTACTCACTGTGAACTACTCACGGCTCCAAAAGATGAACTGCTAAGGGAATGCCTGAGACTTTAACAGATAGAGTATGCAAGAAAAGAGGAGGTTCCTTGGCAAGACAAACCTCTCCATTGGGTGTACCACAGGCAGATAGTGGATGTGGCTCACATGACAAAATCCTACCAGTGGTTGAAAAAAGGCAGGACTGAAAGACAGCACTGAGGCACTAATCCTAGCAGCACAGGGGCAGGCACTCAGCACCAGATCAATAGAAGTTGGAGTCTACCACACCAGCCAAGGTGCAGACTGTGCAAAGAGGCATCTGAGACAGTCCAGCACCTAGTAGCTGGATGCAAGATGTTAGCAGGAACATTATACACGGAGAGACACAGCCAAGTTGCTGTGATTGTGTACCAAAACATCTGCACAGAATATGGATTGGACATGCCTAAGTCCAGATGGTAAATAACATAAAGGGTAGTTGATAATTACAGGGCTAAGTCCTATGGGACTTCTAGATCCAGACAGACAAGCAAGTGCTGGCCAACCAACCCGACATTCTGGTGGTAGACAAGGAATGGAAGACTGCAGTCGTGGTGGATGTGGCAATACCCAGTGACTATAACATCAGGAAGAAGGTACATGAGAAGGTGGAGAAATAACAAGGACTGAAAGAAGAACTAGAAAGGATGCGGAAAGTGAAGGCAGTAGTAGTCCAAGTTGTGATAGGAGCATTCGGGGCTATGACTCAGAAGTTGGGGGAGTGGCTTCAACAGATTCCAGGTGGGACATCTGAGATCGCTGTCCAGAAGAGTGCAGTTCTAGGAACAGCTAAGATACTGCGCAGAACCCTTAAACTCCTAGGCCTCTGGTAGAGGACCCAAGAATGAGGAATAAACATAGCACCCAGGAGAGGTGAGAAAATATATATATATAGTATGTTGTAATATGGTAATAAAGGTTGACATTGGGGCTATTTCATTAGAATTTTCTGATAGGAGTGGTAATGGGGGGGAGGAGGGTTTAGAAAAGTGCACTAAAATATGAGAATGGGCTCTGCCACACACCCACATGTTGCAATTTTAATTGAGCATTCCCATGAAATAGTTAAAATTTAAATAAAAGTGAACTAGAGACAAAGAGTCTACGACTATTGAGCAGTGTTTACCCAAAGATTAAATAATTTTAGATATGACAGTAGTCACGGTACTCCAGAAAAACATTTACAACAATTACCTCCACAAATTTTAAAGAAACAAAGAGTATTTCATATATTTATCATTGAATATATATCTGCAAAATGCATGAATGGCCTCACAAAGTGCCATTGATGATCATACCTATTATCATAGCAGATTTAATCAAGACAGTCACTATGGAAATTTACATATGATGGGTAGATAACATTGAACTCTGAGCAAAGGGTAACATTTTTCAACAGTTCACAACACCAGACAGTCTTACCTGCTGGACCCATAGCACACATAATCTGTATGTCAACCAGCTTGATCATTGTACAGTCTTTCAGGTCATACCAGTTCCAGTGATCTAACCACTGACGAAGCAATTCTACCGGAGGCTGAGCACCATAAACCTCTCGTGCAGGCATGTTTACATCATCGACAAATACCACCTGAAAGAAAACAAATTTCCATGAGCGGTTTAAAAACGTATACGGTATTTGTTCAAACTATACTATATAAAACTTTTATCATGCATATGTTTTATTTGTATACAGTAGTATGAATGCAGAAGGGGTAGGCAATCTTAAAATAATTTTAAAAAGACTACAAAGCCAATAATGGTGCCATAATATCACAATTTACAAGTTTTGCATTTTTGCTTAGTGTTCAAAAAAATGATTTTTCATTAACAACAAAATTTGAATTTTTTTTGTTAGTAGTTGTCAAACTAACTTTCTGTGCTCTTCAATGGATTGTTTTATAATAATCTCTTACCAATGTACAATCTCAGATAGTTGAAAGACTCAACTGAGATAAAATTCTACAAAAAGTCTTCTAAAGCTTGATAAAACCCTAATCTTTATTGCCTAATATAGTTCAATAACTTAAAACAGCTGAAACGTGATGTGCAGAATACATGAAGTTGTTTTTGGTATTATTACTAATTGATTTGCCTAACACGTGAAATTCCTGACAAGTCGCACTTAGTGAATAACACCTGCAAACGATACACATAATATATATATATATTTTTTAAAGATGTCATCTAAAAACACTAAGGTGCAGAAAGGAGACATGCAGGATGAGACCATAAATCTATTAAAATACTGAGCAGATTATTTATTCTAACATCGTCTAACTTTGTCTATTAGTCAAAAGTATTTACATAGATTTGATAAAGCTGTGCCTTGTCTACTACTTCAAAAATAAAAACACATAAAAGTATTATGGAGAAAAACTAATGATTAATGATTCAATATAATAGCTTTCCAAATTATTTAATATTTTTGGATAAACATTTCAAATGACATATATATATATATATATATCATTCTAAAAGTTTATCTAAAAATATAAAATCATTTGAAAGCCTTAATTAGGAACAAAATCAATTGTTGAAAAAAGCAAGAGACTGAATTAAAATTCACATTTGACCCTTTGGGTACCAGTGCAGTCTTGATATATTCATATCATATTATATTCTTATACAACTCTGAAAATGTTTATGAAAAAAAATAAACTATAGGGGTTATGTATAAAAAGTGGCACATGTTTTTGTGTCAACATTTTTTTGCATTTCCTGTCTGCGCCCCATTTTTCCCATTTGTGCCCTTCCTGACAGCCTTTTTGCTGTTTTAAATAGTGGCACTGTTGATGTTAAAAAAATTTTTTTTTAAAAGGGGGCAATTTTTCTGTGACAGGTAAGCAGCTTTTGTGATTTTCCTTTCTGTTTAAGGACTAACAAAAACACTTCAGATTGTGAATGCTGCTTTCTTTTTTCCATGTATACTTATTTTTCCCTTGTTTTTTTTTTTTTTCTATTTTTTACTGTATTTCAGATAGATACCTCACCAATGTATAGTTATTAAACTATTACATAAAATAAGCAGCTTTGGGGTCTCTATCATTATTAATACAATACTTCTTCTTTACTTAACTATAGTAAAACTTTATGGGTTTAACCTTTAATTCACTGTTTGTTCCCCATGTTTCTTCCCTCCCGCCCCCTACCCCATCCCTATTCTAATTATCCCTACAATAACCCTTTTAGTCTCACTTTCTTATCTGACTTTTCCCTATCTTTATTGGGAGAGAGAGAGCCCTTTCACCTCTTTGATTGAACTACTATCGTCATCATTTTTTTTATTTTATACGCCCATTTGACCCACCCATTCCCTCTTTATTTAATTGTTATTTTTTGTCGGACATGTAAGGCGGGTGTATGGGAAAACCCCTGGCCACTTCATTACATAACATATGGTTCATCTCTCTGTCTCCCTCCTTGTTTCATTCCATTTACCTGGATAAGAGACCCTCTATGATAATTTTATAAATTCTAATTTATCTATCCAAGTACGCCAATATTCTATTTGCGTGTAGCAGTTTTCTAAGCTCACTAAGATGCCTCTTTCCATTTTTGCTTGCCATATTACTTGTGCTATCACTTCTCGGGTGGATGGGATTTGTACATTTTTCCAATTCTGTGCTATCAGTAATTTGGCTGCTGTAATGATGTGTAAAATTAACATTGAATCCTTTATCTTCATTTTTGACTCAATTAAATTAAATAGAATTATTCCCGGATAAATTGTTAATTTATTTTCTGTCATATAATCAATTAATGTAATTATATATTTCCAATAAGTATACATCGGCTGGCAGTACCACCATGTGTGTAATAAAGTACCCTTATCAATGTTGCACCGCCAACATCTATTAGATGTATTTGGATATATTTTATTTAGAAGATTTGGTGTCAAGTACCATCTATTAGAAAGTTTAAACAGTAAATCTGTCAAATTTAAGCAGTGTTTATACTTATACGTGTTTATACTTATGTTTATACTTTTCCAAACTTCCTCATCTATTTGTATATGAAGATCTTTTTCCCACTTTTCAATTGCTCTGGAAAGTTTATCATGTCTTAACTTATATAAGACTTTAACAGATTTAAACAGCATATTTTTTTTACAGTTTTTTAGTTCGACAAGTTGAATAATTCCGACTATTTTACACTCTCTATTCTTAATCATATACGCTGAGACAAACCCTTTAATTCTAAGGTAGTTAAAGATATCATTTGGTGGGATACAGAATTCCTCACTTATTTGTTGAAAGGGATTGATTTTATAATCCTCTGTTATATCTATGATTTTATTTATTCCCTTGCTCTTCCAAGAGTTGATCTTAATGATATCTAGCATATCATTAATCACTAAGATTGGTAGTGCATCTATTATTCTATTCTTTAGTCTGACTTTTTCCCCCAAATATATCCGACAAACCTGCTAGATCTCTATTTATATGTGATTTGGATCAGCTATAAAGTTTTTATTAAGATCTAAAATCCAGAATAGAGGGGATAAATTATCTACCCCTGTGCTGTCTCTCTATTGAATACCATTTTTCCTTTTCTGCGGATGTATTCTGTGATAACATTATATGAAACAGTCTACTGGCCTGATAATATTGATGGATTTCTGGGCAACTCAAACCTCCATCTTGTCTTATCCTGGCTAAATTTTTCATTTTTACTCTTGTTTTTTTCCCATCCCAGACAATTTTTTTTATAAAGAGGCATGTAACATTAGTAACCAATTTTCGAGATAGTTAAGAGGGATAATTCTCCATAAATAGAGACATTTTGGTAAGATATAAGCCCTTAGTATATTGATTCTGCCCGAGAAGTTTAACCTGCCCCAACGGATATCTATAGCCTATAAGTTTTGGATTTTGTCTTATAGCAATGGCTAAAGGTTCTAATACTAATATGTATAACAGTGGGGAGAGAGGGCATCCCTGCCTTGTCGCTTTGTTAATGTTAAAAATTTGAGAGGTAAATCCGGATTCCATGACTTTTGCCTGTGGAGAGTCATAGAGAGCAGATACTGCTTTTAGAATTGCACCTGTAACTCCAAATTGCTTTAATGTGGCTGACATAAAGGCCCACCCTACCCTATCAAACGCCTTCTCTGCGTCTATTTATGTGAGCATGAGTGGGATCCTTTTGGTCTCTGTTGCCTCCAAAATGTCAATTATTTCTCGAATATTGTAAACTGATGACCGGCCTGGAATAAAACCGACCTGATCGTTGTTAATGAGATCTGGTATGACAGATTTCAGTTTTTTCGCAAGAATCAACAAGAATATTTTGATGTCTGTGTTTATCAATGAAATCAGTCTAAAATTGCTTATCAGTTCTGGATCTTTATCTGGTTTTGGAATTGGGACGATATTTGATCTCAATAACTCTCCAGGGTGTTTTCCTGTATTTATCATGTAATTAAAAACATTTGTGAGTTCTTCTTTTAATTAATCTTTCATAATTTTATAAAATGTATTCGTAAAGCCACCTGGGCCCGGTGCAGTTTGTTCTTTAAACGTATCTATTGCTTTAATAACTTGTGTTTCTGATAAAGGTTGGTTTGTTGTTTCTAATTGGTTGGGCAGAATTTTGGGCATCTTTATACTTTCAAAGAATTGTTTAAATTCTTCATCACTACAAAAAAACCCTCTGGTAGGTTATATAGACCTCTACAGATTTTTTCGAATGCTCCACCTTTTTGTTCTGGGGCCATAATATATGTATCTTTATCCCTAATTCTAGATATCACTCTTTTATTGTTTTCCTTTTTCAACTTACTAGCCATAATCGCTTCTGGCTTATTGCCCTTTTGGTACCAATAGGAGTGAAAAAATTCTAAAGTTTTTGCTATTTTATTGGATAATTACACATTTAGATTCTGTTCTATTTCTGATATTTTCTTTGCTATTTCTGTACAAGGTGTGTTATTATTATGTTTCTTATATTCATTTAGCGCTGTGTATAGCTCTGAAGGTGTGTGTGTGTGGGGGGGGGCTTCTTTCTTTTTCATTCTAGCTGCCATCCCCATCAGGTGGCCTCTAATTACGCTTTTGTAAGCACACCATACTACAATATCTGATGTCCCTTTATTTTTGTTTTCCAAGTAAAATAGTTCAGTTATTTTCTTTATCTGTTTAATATTATAGTTTTTATATAATATATTATTATTCAATCGCCAATCTTTAGGAAACTTGTCAAAAGAATCGTTGTAATCCAGTAAGATTATGGTCCGACCATGTTATATCCTGGATTACAATCTTTTTAACAAGGTATAGCATAGCCACATCCCCCAGAATAAGAACGATTCTGGAGAAGAATTTAATGTTTTTGAATAACATGTAAAGTCCAACTCCAGTGGATGAAATGTTCTCTAAATATCCCTAAGATTATATTGGTCTATCAAATTTTGTAATCTATCTGAAGTTCCTTTATTAATCTTTTTCCATTGTAGTTCTTCCTATCTTTAAAAGGGTCAATTACACAGTTAACATCACCCATAATTAATAGCACCCCCTTTTTGATTTGATCAATTTTCTTCATATTCTTTGTTATACATTTATTTTATAGTAGACTTATTAGGTGCATATATATTAGCTAATGTAAAAAGTGTATTAGTTATTTCGCACACCAGGGTAATATATCTTCCTTCCTTATCAAGAACTTGGTATTGAATGTTTTGAATGTTTTTTTCTTCCAGAGCCGCGCTTATAATAAGTGGATAATTAATAGATGTTATATTAATTTTGTCCGTTTTTATCCAATGTGTTTCTTGTAATGCACAAACTTGAATTTGTTTTTTCTACAGGAAATCCAGAATAAGGGATCTTTTAAAAGGTGAGTTAATTCCACAGGCGTTCAATGATGCTAGCTTAATTTATAAATTTCTAACAGCTCAAAGGGCTCTCTCTCTCTAATTGGTACATTAGGGCTATCATAACATAGGGCATGTAAAAAAAGTTTTAAAATTACACACATAGACAGGCTGGTCATAAACAAAGGAATCAGCCTAAGACCCAGCTTGTGTATGGCAAACACTCCATGCCATACTGTATCTCGAGCAATATCCCCCATTGCTTAGATAAGGAACCCATATATCCTGTGGGTAAGCATGCTGGGTTAGAAATGCCCGAGTCCATACCTAAGCATCAAATAGGTATCCCACTGAACCAATAAATAAATAAATATATAACTAAATCAATACAGAGGAGAAGGGGAAAAAATCAAAGATTGCATCCCCGTCACTCTGCCAAAGCACCCTTAGGACATTACATTATAGTATTCTGAACATCACTTAAATGTGAAATGTGTATTATATGCTTCTCTTCCCAGAATCTCTCTAACCCCCCCACCCCCCCAAAAAAAACCTATTCATTCCAGTTTGTAATCGTGTAGAGGTCTAATTGATCCCCTATATTATGTTTTCCTCCTGTTTATTCCCTTACCATCTTGTTCCATGTATCTAATTTTCACCTAGTAAGTAAACCATTCCATATAACGTAATAATTTTTAACTTTACAGTGCTCTTTTCTTTCTCATCATTTTCACTTTTTTACTTAGTTATATAAATCTTCACGACTTTCTCAATCCCTTGTGAGTTTGTTGATAAGTATGTTTGGCAGTTTCATCATTAAATAAGTATTAATTAACACCTCAAACATTTGGTCTGTATTATTTAACTTGTGACTCTTCTCCCCCCCGCCCAAAAAAAACCCCTCTAATTTCATGACATCACCTGCTGTCTTCCATTTCTAAATGTATTCATTTTTATTCTGCTAGTGTATATACTTCCTCTTTACATTATGTACATCTATAAATCGTCATTCATCACAACTACAAAAATAAATAAAAACATTTGTAGATGCCTTTCCTTCCCCTTTTCCTCCCTTCCCCCGCTCTTCACCCCTTTTCCTTTCCCGTCCTCTTTTTACTTTATTTATCCTGTTTCTCCTCTTTTTTTCTCCACTCTCCCCTCATATTTCCTAGCAAAGTAATTATTAATATGTTGATTCTTTGTATCTCTTTACTTAGAGTCAACCATCTTTTAAGATCTTTTGCCGTAATGAAGCTTAAAGGGAAACTCCAGTGCCAGGAAAACAATCCGTTTTCCTGGCACTGGAAGTACACTCTCCCTCCCACCCCCCAATCCCCAGTTACTGAAAACCCCTTCAGTCACTTACCTGAGGCAGCGACGATGTCCCTCATCGTTGTCTCCTCCTCCGCGCCGCTCCTCCTTCTGATTCCGTCGGCCGGTGGGCGAGACTGATCCCGCCCACCGGCCGAGGAGACATAATGCGCATGCGCGGCATTCGCATTAGGTCTCCCCATAGGAAAGCATTGAAAACGAATTTCAATGCTTTCCTATGGGGAAATGAGCGACGCTGGAGGTCCTCACACAGCATGAGGACGTCCAGCGACACTCTAGCAAGTCAGGAAGTGACTTCCAAAAATCAAAAATCAGGAAGTGACCTCTAGTGGCTGTCTAGTAGACAGCCACTAGAGGTGGAGTTAACCCTGCAATGTTATTATTGCAGTTTACAAAAAAATGCAATAATTACAGTTGCAGGGTTAGGAGTAGTGGGAGTTGGCACCCAGACCACTCCAATGGGCAGAAGTGGTCTGGGTGCCTGGAGTGTCCCTTTAAGGTCTTGCCTTCATGCAGTAAGATCTTTGTGGGAAACCCCCACCAGTATTTTATATTTTTGGATCTGAGTTCTATTGTACTATCATCAAAGGACTTCCTCTTCCGTCTAATATTCCATGACAGGTTTTGGTAGACCTTTAACGCTTCATACTCTCCTGAAAAATTGATCTTTTTCAGTGATTTCAGGATCTGTAACTACAGTATAAAAGAGGAACAACAAACCAATATATCTCTTAGGAGGTGGTCTTCTAATATCCCATTCCACTTTCATTTGTTAAAAAAAAATATTCTATATATGTTTCCAATTCCAATTATTTGTTCTGACACACGTCAATTCTTAGATTTTCCTCCTTGATCTGTCCTCCAGATCCATAATTTTATTTTCCAGATCCGCTATTTTTCTTTCCAGAATGACATGTTCTTCCTGGTGGGAGTTTCTCACATGTTCGATCATCTCTAGTTTTTTTTCAATACTTTGGATCCTTGGGGTTAATAAGGAAAGGTCTCTCTTGATGTCCTGTGTATTTGCATGATTTTCCACCTTAATTTTCTCAAATTGTGTGTCTAGATGTCTAAGTAATCGTTCATACAGGTTTTCTTCCAGTCTTGAGTTATCATATGCCTCTGTTTGTGTACTGCTCGTTTCTCCTTCTATCGGATTAGTTATCTGGTGTGACACATCTAAATTTGATTTATTCCCAGGTGGTTGGGGTGAGACGAAAGACAAACTTTTTTCTAGCTGACCTTCTATTTTTTTTTTCTTGCTTCAGGTGTTTGCCATTTTGCATCTTTTTGGTGGCCATGTTTTCTTCTCCTTCTCTCCCCTCTTACCCCCTTTTACTTCTTTTTTTTTCTTTTTCAGGGGTTTCTTATAATACCTTTGGGTAGTCTTAACACAGTTTCTTCTCATTTTCCCTTTCCTCCCCCCCCCCCCTTCTCTCCTACTCCTGTGTCAGGGGTTCATACACTCTTTCCTCTTTGTTATCCTTTCCCTTACATCTTCCCTCCCCCCCCCTTTCTTCTTTTCTTTAATTGTTTCCCTCCTTTCTTTTTATTTTTTTCTACTTCTTCTTTTTCACTATCCCCCATTTCACTACCTCAAATCTCTTTAAGGTCCCAGTCCCTTTCCTGTATATCACCACTATTAGAATAACACTACGGGAGGTAACAGGAGAGAGAAAATAAAAATTAAAAAAATAATACCCAACCAGAAAAAACACAGAATTCAGTAAATTTGCCCCCTCTCCCCAACCATTATTAACCAGCTAAAGCTTCATATTATATCATATATGAGGTAGTTGCAAGAGGAGGGAGAGCCAAAGCTTCAACAAACAGGGAAGGAAAGAGACTATTGTTAAGGAGATTTACCTATGTCCCTTTTGACACTTAGCTTTAGACTGGCTTCAGTATTTCTCCAGTGTATCTTTTTTGTATACCTGGGCTGCCTATCGTTTTGCTCCCTAGGGGCACGGCTGCATTCAGGCAGGACCTCTCACTCAAAATACACACCGTCCTTTCCCCTCCTCCAGCCCTGGGCAAGCCGCCAGCATGAGCTACCCATTCTCCTCAACTCAAGCGTATCCCAGCCACAAACCAGGAGGACGCCGGCTACGTGCGCCTACGTCATTGCTCCCCCCCCCCCCCCGCTTATTTTTCCATTGTAATGTTAATCATTTGTCTTATTTTCATGTGAATATATTCATGTATGAAGGCTCAGCATATTTGTTTTACACACTATTCGTTTTCCATTTGTGTAGCTTCATTGGTAAAGCAGATATTTTCATGAGCCGTATGGATATATCAGTAAGAAAGCACACATAACACTTGACATACAAGACAGAGAAAGGTTCACAGATCTAGAATAGTCCAGAATTCTCATTCTATCATTGCCGTAAACACTAAAGACATGACACACTTAAAGGGAACTGCAAGACGCCTGAACACAGCAGAAATAAGTTAATGAACAGGTTACACAGCCAATGCAGTGCAGAAGGTTAATTGGGAGGATAGTAGACACAAATATTCAACATTTCGGTTGCCAGGACTTAGTCACATCTATTAATGCCACCACTATGTCACAGTGCCCTAATACAGATGGGCCCTACACTCATTGAAACTAAGATGGGTGAATTTAGGTAAACATGTAAAATGTAAAGCTGTATTTTTGTGTGCTGTTCCTTAATCTCTATATTATATCTATCATCGCTGTCCAGGTTGGACAGATTTTGCATTTTCAGGGCCACTGCACATTAAATCAATCACAAACACGATTACAAAAAGCAGTAAGATGGACTCGTAGGCTTACAGCACAATAACTAGTGAATGGAGCTGTATTGGTTTTGGGGTTTGCAGTGTCTTTAGGAAACTGATCTGGTCATCAAAAGGAACTGGTGAAAAGATATGGAGGAAATCTGTCACAACAAATTGCGAGGGTGTTTTAAATAAAAAAAAACAATATTCATATGAGACCAAACTCATTTAAGGTAACTATGTTAAATAATCAATGTAACAAACAAGTGTTTTTTAACTATCCTTTACACAAACTCATATTGTGCAGTAAGAACCTAATCATTAATCATGTAAAAATAAGTGCTACAGGAAATACAAATAGGGGACTTTATACAGTTAAAGCTTTGCTAAGACCAAATTAGTCAAATGGGATGCAATTTCATCCATAGAAATGGGGATGGAGCAGGAGACTAATGAAAAGCCATCTACCTAGTTTAACAAGTCGCCCAGTCCTAGGTTAACAAGTTGCCTAATAGCTTAGCTATGGAAGGGTTGTTGGATCACTGTTCAGTCAGCTCCTAGGTTTATTATGCTTTATCACCCCTGGTAAACAAGCGTTCAAATAAATAAAGACAAAAAAAAAGTTACCGTTTTCTTTCCAAGTGGGGGACCATACACCCCCTTCCTCCGCTTATCCAATTTGGACATGATGATATTCTGCGTTTGAGCTGCTGTAGTCTGTGCCGAGAAGTTGATCAGCAAAGGTTTGTATGTCTCCTTGTCCAAACGATTTAACAAGAAGTCCTGAAAATAAATATTTTCAGTGTGAAACAAAAACTTGTTTTTTGAATACTTATTTCGGCAACAATAATAAACTGAAGACAGGTACATAATTCAATATTTGTACTCTATATATCGCTCTTTTTATATGTTCTTGATCTCAAGGGTTAGTTAAACTTAAGTGTGTAGTTCAGTTGTTTAATCATTTCAGTTGTTTAACCATTTAATTAAACATGGTGAACAGACGTAAAGACGTTGTAAATTGTAGGGTGAAATTCTAACAGTGGAGAAATCCTATGGAAAACAATTTGTTGTTCTTACTGACTCATTTTTTTTAACTGTAATTAAGGGGACACCATAGTCACCAAAACAACCTAAGCTTAATAAGCCAGTTTTGTTGTATGTATCATGCCCCTACAGTCTCATTGCTCAATTTTCTGCCATTTTGAAGTTAATTTACTTTGTTTATACAGCCCTAGCCACACCTCCCTGCATGTGACTTACACAGCCTTCCTAAAGAATTCCTGTAAGGAGTCATCTAATGTTTACACTTCGTTTATTGCATTTCTGTTTAATTTAGAATCTTATCTCCTGCTCTGTTAATAGACTGCTAGACCCTGTAGGAGCCTCATGTATGTAATTAAATGGACACTATAGTCATTAGAACAACTACAGCTTAATGTTGTTCTGGTGAGTATAATCATTCCCTTCAGGCTTTTTCATGCAAACACTTTATTTTCAGAGAAAAGGCAGTGTTTACATTGCGCCATAGGGACACCTCCAGTAGCCACTCCTCAGATGGCCACTGGAGGTGTTTCCTGGGGCAGTGCTGCACAGTGTGCAGCCTTGCTGTTCAGCGCCTCCATGCAGCTGAAAAAAGATGCACTGGTTCAATGCATCTCTATGAAGAAGTGCTGATTGGCCAAGCTGGCATTTGGCCTGCCCCGCCTCCTTGCCGATTTCAGACAATCCTCTGGAAAGCGTACCTTTGTGGTACGTTTTTGTTTTTTTTACCTTTTAAGGGGGTTAAGCCACCTAAAAGGTGGTTTTAACACAATAAGGTCAGGAATACATGTTTATGTTCCTGACCCTATAGTGTTCCTTTAAAGTTCAATCTACAGAGCAGGAGACTAAACACTTTTAAAATAAGTTACATTGGATTGAAAATGAAACCATTTTGTTTTCATGCAGGTTGTGCCAGTCACAGCCAAGGGAGATGTGACAGGTCTTCATAAACAAAACTGATTTAACTTCTAAATGGCAGTGAATTAAGTAGTGAAACGTCAGAAGGAATAATATATACACGAAAACTGCTTCATTAAGCTAAAGTTGTTTTGGTGACCATACTATCCTATAGTAGTAAAGTAACATAAAATGCAGCATCGTAGTTATGCAGCTGGCACTTTTTTTTTAAATTTAGGGGCAGAGTCAGCTTTTAATCACTAAATATTTAAAAAGATTATTCTTAAAGCAGATATGTATTTCCTCTAAATAAGTAGACTGTGATCGGGCTATATACTGCATTGTTTCATTTCTGTTTCTATCTCTGCTTTATAAAAGTAATATAAAATTTAAAAGCAATACATAATATTGTAATTAGAATTTGCTACTGTACTTATTCAACATTATATGTAGTATTATATGATTGCCTGTCCAATAATGTCTGTCTAACTACTGATCTGGTAAGAGAAATCCCCAGTAGCAATAAACTGATTTGAGAAAGAAACATAAAAAGAAAAAAATAAACAGAAGAGATGGTTTAATAGCAACCAATAAAAAAATGATTGATTGAAATTCTAGAAACACTCTAATTAAAATAGGGAAAAAGATAAGCATGTATGATGACATGAGACATTGGGGACTACTTAGATTATAGTGAGCAAGATCACTGGTGTGTTATATCTCAAATAAACAGTCACAGTTTTATCCAACTTGAAAGACAAATGACTCCATGAATTCCAATTGATGAGTCTAACGGAACACAGTTAATCCAGTATATTGAAAATGGTCCATTACATTTTCTACAAAGACAGGCCAAATGAGATAGAAGCCCCGCAGTATTGTTGATTTGTGCATTGAAGCCATATGTACTATTATAATATATATTAGTTAAAATAAAATGGGATAAAAGTATACGATTTGATGACATCATTTAAAGCTGCACTGTCACCATTTGTGGACTTTGCCAAATTCGCAAAGACCCCCAACAGAAACATTGCCTCTGGTGTCTGTGGGGGAGCAGGTAAAAGTGAATTTAGTTACCTGAACCTATCCCTCGTGGGTACCGCCATCTTGATCCAGCGAGATACTTTTTGGCGCCGTCAGTGTTGTACTCTCACGTATGCGCAAGAGTACAGCATTGAGGACTATGGAGGACCCCCATAGACACAGCCAATTCCCTGGGACTTTGCCTTGTGACAAAGAAAGTCAGGTGAGGGAGAAATGCAGAGACATTAGTCCGTACTTTGTCTCTGTATATCTATTGACAGCCATATTATTTGACAGTCATGAGTATTCATGAAGATTTTGTTATAGTTAAAAAAACTAGAACTTTTCTTCTCATTGAGTTGGAATATCATGACAATGGTTACAGATAAGAAAATTCTTGTAAATAGATTATGATAGTTATATGAATGCATGCTACCCTTTATACTGTTGTCATGGTTACTTTAGCCATGTTGTATGACGCTGACAAGCTTGCTTCATTACCAACATGCTGTCACTCTGTTCCTTTACTCCCTAACAAGCACTAAAAGTCCTGGCTATGGAGTAACAAAAGCAATTAGAGCGCATACTCTGTGCTTGAAGACCACCTGTAGGAGGGTTATTCTGCTCTCCTGTGCAAGAAGACCACTTGTTGGAGGGTTATTCTGCTCTCCTGTGCTATCTATGCTGAGGAAAAATTTGACAGGTGTCGGAGGGACCTATTATATAGGTATTTCTACTAGTAATTCTGCTAGCATAATATGAATATGGAATTTAATTTACATTTTAATCAGGCAAAATTGTGTGCGAGCTTTAGTAGTTATATTGCTTAGCGTGCCTCTTTAAGGTGTCTCTGCCCTAAACAATTACGGTAATAAAATAACAGAAATATTCAATATGTGAATTCTATTATGCTCTTTCAAGAGCTTAATAAAATGTATTATTATGACTAGTATCTCTACATTTTTTTTATATCTACTAACCTACTATACATAATCCATTTACTTATTACTACTTTTTAAAGGTAACTGTAAAAAAAAAAAAAAAAATCTAAAAAGACACATCAATGAAACATACTGACACAAAGAGGCTAAAAAAAAAAATCCAAGAATATTTACTAATAAATAGAATGGAAACATTTTTATGACAAGATAAAACAACAATACAAAACATACTTACAATAATATACGTGCTTTTGCCAGTGCCAGTTAGACCTACAAAAACAGCGGGCTTTTGATGGGTGGTCAGCAAATTCATCAGTACTGTATATCTTATGGTGTCCAAAGTTGGCACTATGATTTCGTTAAACATCATATCATTGGGAATTGGCGGTGCTGAACTAAGACCTTCTGTCCATAATTCCCATCTTCCAACATCCTTTTAATATGAAATCAGCAATTAAATTAAAACGGATATACAAGGAATACATTACAATAATGCTGTTTATTTCATTTGGTAATTTGGTAACATACATTTATTTTCTAGTGTACAGTATGTATCATGTATTATTGGATTCATTATTAGCAACAACCATTTTCACCCAAGAAAACAAATAGTAAAATAACACAGAATTCAAATAACACGCATGTTGGCCTCCATTCAATAAAATGAATACTTTTACAGATTAGTAATAGGACTATTCTTAAATGATGAATTGTGAAGTTAATTTGTGAGACGTGTAAAAGATGAAAGACTAGAGAAAGAAAGGAAAAGACAAAGCACATGCAAGAAAATTGATGCTCAATGTGTGATAAAAAGCTATTTACCGACATGAATTTCTTACCGGAAAAATAAAATTGTACTTAGAAAATCATATGCAAAACATTCCAGGAATACTGGAATGCATTAAAAAGAGCTCCCATGTAACTTGAATAAAATGCTAAACTATGAGATTGGCAGCAGACTCAGAAATCTATAAAACACACGTATTCTTGGTCCTGCATGTGATTTTAGGGCCACTGGCGTTTTAGGGCACCCCGTCGTTTTACAGATTAATGAACTCTGTCATTCTCACAGTCAGGTATAATGTATCATGAATGAATATATGTGTGGCCTTAAAACATCTAAACAAGATCCATTACATTTTTAAACAGGCTTCAATACCCCTGCCATTTTTGCAATAATAATTCAATAATTGGTTGGAGGCAACTGTTGAGAGAAACCTTTCGAATCGGAAGATTTTCAACTAAGAAAGGTTTATTTACTACTTTTAGAAAATATCTGCGACATTATTCCCTAAATTCCAGATTGCAGTGAACAGAAATCCGCAGGCCAAGATTTAGGCTAAAATAGTACAGCATAATGTTGAGTTGCACTATTTTGCAACATCATCTATTTTAGAGTCATATTTTTTAATTTAGCACAATTTTGTGTCTAGTAAATGAACACATTAGGATTTGAGCAAAGTAAAAATGTTGAGATGAACCAGGTTAAACAATGATTTGTCATTTCTGTTTCCTCCTACACTTGAAAGACAACTCCTGCCACTTGAGTAGCTGTTATTCTCATCCTCAGAATAGGATATTCCTGATTCCTATACTCAACTGTGAAGAGTTAGACTGATATAGTTTATCTGCTCTCAATATAGAGAATGTGCTGTTAACCATAGCTAAACTTTAAATGAACTCATTTCCTGATTCACTGGAGCTCCAAAACTAACATCATAAGAACCTAAAACCCTATCAAGCCAGGATACAGAGTACAGAGCAACTCCTATCATAGCTAGCCAGTGTAAAGAATACACAAGGGTAGTGCTCCTATCAACCCTTCCCAGTTCACAGAGTGCAGGATTGTACTGACAATTACTGACATTGCATGAATACTCCTATGTACCCTATCCAGCATACCATGCACTCCTATCATCACTACTCAGTGTAGAGATTACAGTACAATACAACTCCTTTAAACCCTATTCCGCTTACAGGTGTTATAACTCCCAACATTGCTAGAAATTTTAGAGATTAGAGAAGCATAGTGTTCCAAGGAAAGCTATACCCGCATTACCAAATCCGCATTACCAAGTCTCTGGTGGTCTATAATTGCTAGTAGCCCAGCTTATGCCAAAGCTCTGCTACACTAATAAAAGTACCGTATATACTCGAGTATAAGCCGACCCGAATATAAGCCGAGGCCCCTTAATTTTACCACAAAAAAATGGGAAAACTTATTGACTTGAGTATAAGTCTAGGGTGGGAAATGCAGCAGCTACTGGTAAATTTCTAAATAAAAATAGATACCAATAAAATTACATTAATTGAATATTTATTTACAGTGTGTGTGTATAATGCATGGAGAGTGTGTGTGTGTTTGTGTAGTGTGTATATAATGAATGCAGTGTGTGTGTGTGTTTGTGTTTGTGTGTGTATATAATGAATGCAGAATGTGTGTGTTTGTGTGAATGCAGTGTGTGTGTATATGATGCAGAGTGTGTGTTTGTGTAGTTTGTGTAAACTAGGAGGGCATTTTTATTATTTACATTTTTTACAATTTTATTTTAATATAATTATTTCAATTTTTTTTTAATATTATTATTTTGATTATTTAATTTTGTAACTTTTTTTTTGGTTCCCCCTCCCTGCTTGTTACCTGGTCAGGGAGGGGGCTATATGATTCCCTGGTGGTCCAGTGGCATGGGCTGAGCAGTGGGGGAGCCGGCAGCAAGTGTTTACTTACCTTTGCAGCAGCTCTGTTCAGCTCCCAGTGTAAATTTTGCGGTGTGCAGGCCGCGCAGAGCGTTGCCACGGTAACCCGTGGCAACGCTCTGACAGCCGCGGGTCTCGCGAGATTTACACTGGGAGCTGAACGGAACAGAGGTGAACGGAGCTGCTGCAAAAGTAAGTAAACGCTTGCTGCCGGCCCCCAACAGGACCGCCGGGCATGTAATGAGCCCGGCGGTCCCAGTCTGTATTATGGCAATGTAAGTTGCCATAATACAGACAGTGACTCGAGTATAAGCCGAGGGGGGCTTTTTCAGCACAAAAAATTAGCTGAAAAGCTCGGCTTATACTCGAGTATATACAGTAATCATCTAGTCTTCAATTTCCCTTCCTTACTGACTTATCTACGCATGAGGAAGGAAAGAGTGAAGGTGGCTTGTTTAGTGAGGTATACATGTGTAACGGGGTTTTGGGGATGCCCCCTAGTGTCTTTGGGGTCCTTAAACCTAGTTAATTCACTATGCCTGACAGGCGGATCCTGAGCCTCCGCTATCTGGGAGCTGGGGTACATGTCTGCGGCAGCGCCTCCACCCAGTGGAACATCCGGGGTAGGGATGTGGGGTCCCACTGGGAACATACTTGGTGCAATAAGACTGACACAGCCTAACTGGAACTAACTTTATATGGTAAATAGCAATTGAACCGACACACATAGGAAAATACAATGGCGTAACAGATAACAATGCAAATGTGGATTTTCCCCACTCACCCACCAGCACACCTGTGTCCCACCCCCTGATCTTCGCCCTAGCGGCCGTTGGTGCACATAGGAGAGTTGGGGCCCTAATAAGTCCTGCTCCACAGAGTCACTGACACAGCCTCAGATGTGTAATGTCTGTACGGGACCTCAGAGTCTTTACTGTGAGTGAGAAGACAGGTGCCCTGTGGTGATACAGGGAGAGGTTTGGCTTACCCTCACAACACAATTAACCAGGTAGTCAGTAGCAGTCTCCTCTCACTGGATTCACCAAACGTCTGGGCTCAATGCTTGTCTTTGCCAGCAGGTCCCTCTCTCATCTGGTGTGATCTTGGGTGAAACAAGTTCTCTCTGCCAGGTTGCATCTCTTTTTACAGTCTCTCACATGTCCTCCATTTCAGCTCAGCATGTCATCCTTCTAGAATCATTTTTGGCCCTCCTTCCCCAGAGCTGTGCAGGAAAACCTCCCAGGAACTGATGATGCCACACTCCTCCCACTGATTTCAGCAAGTCATGTGATCAATGCTCAATGTTTTATTAACAACATACTGGGGCCATGTGCCATCTACTGGGCATTTCAGATAATGCAGTCTGTGTAACTTCACAGGGTTACATGCTCCCCCTTGAAAATACTTGCCTTCCACTGGCAAGTCCTAGCCAGGGAGCTTAACAAAAATTCAACAGAGAAAGGTTTAGCATACCTACAGTACAGTTAGCACAGTAACATCCTAGCTAGCTAGTTATTTAGGGTAAAGAGTCACTAACATTTACCACTTCAGCTAGTGCATGTAGGAAAATGGCCATTTTAGATGCGGCTTGTGTCAGCGGGGCATAACTGGGCTCTCCTATATTGTCATAAACTAGGGTCCTAGGGGGTTGCCGCACTCTGATGCTGTGTCTCAGTTCTCGCTGGGGGAGAGGATCTTGGGACATCAACTGTGGAACTTCGACTCCTGCCCTCGAGGTAGAGTCTCTAAGGGAAGTTCCAGGCACAAAACATGGACTTTCTGGATTCAACCTTGGAGAACTTAGTGACCCAGGAGAGGTTCCGGGACTTTGTGAAACCACAGGAGTTAAAGGAGGCAATTGCTGTGTTTCTTCAGCCGGTGATGACCACCACTGATCCTCTGCACTGGGAGTCCCCGAGGTCTCCTCTGCCCCATTTCTAGGACTCTCTGTTGGGTTTTCCTCCAGTTCTTCACTACTCTCTTCCTCTTCATCAGCATACACAACTGGAAGCAGATGGTTTCTATGCCAAGCCTTTATTCGGCCCTCCGGGCCCCTAATGTTGTACACTGGTAGTCCGTCCAGTTTGGACACAACCTCAAACAGGGTATCCTTCCATCTGTCAGCCAGTTTGTGTTTTCCAGGCACACCTAGATTCCGGAGAAGAACTTTATCCCCTGCTTGAATCTCCCGATATCTCACCTTAGCATCATATCTTCTTTTGTTCCGTTCTTCCATTTTTGCTGCTGCTTGGGTGGCCAACTCATAGGCCCGATGAAGGTTTTGTTTGAGGTTCCTCACATATTGAAAGTGTGAAGTTGAATCTGTTCCATCAGGAGACACTCCCAAACGGACATCTATCGGCAATCGAGCTTCTCTTCCGAACATTAGGAAATAGGGTGAGAACCCTGTAGATTCATGCCTTGTACAGTTGTATGCGTGGACCATGGCTTCCACATGTTTACTCCAAGACCGCTTCTCGACTTGCTTGAGAGTCCCTAGCATATCTAGGAGGGTCCTATTGAACCGTTCTGGCTGTGCATCACCCTCCGGATGATAAGGTGTGGTTCTGGACTTCTGCACCTGCAACATGCCCAACAGCTCCTTGATCAACTTACTCTCAAAGTCTCTACCTTGATCAGAGTGTATCCGATTGGGTAATCCATAGTGAATAAAATACTTCTGCCAAAGGACTTTGGCTACAGTCACAGCCTTTTGATCTTTAGTGGGGAAGGCTTGAGCATATCTGGTGAAATGGTCCGTTACCACCAGCACATTTCCAATTCCCGCTGTATCGTTCTCAATGCAGAGATAGTCCATGCACACAAGATCCATGGGTCCCGCACTTTTCAGATGACCCATAGGGGCAGCTCTCACAGGCAGGGTCTTCCTCTGGATACACCTCCTGCATGTCTTTACGTGTTGCTCGACATGTTCCCTCATGCGAGGCCAATAGAACCGATCTTGTACTAGGCCATAGGTCTTGTCCACCCCGAGATGCCCATGTTGATCGTGGAGAGCTCTCAGGACCATGCCACGGTATCTGTGCGGTAGTACCAATTGTTTTCTATCGGGGTGATCATGATACTTCACGACCCTATAGAGTACTCCATCTTCGAGATGTAGTCGGCTCCATTCTCTTCGGTATAATTCTCTTTGACTCACAGGTAGAGAAGTCAGCAATTTAGGATTCTCAGTCTTTATTGCTCTGATAACTATCCCAATATACCAGTCCTGCGCTTGAGCCTTCCTCTTGTCTTCTGTGGTTATACTGGGCCACTGTTGAAGCATGACTGGAGCATGGAACACCTCAGGCACAGCTTCTGGAGAGTGGCTAATGGAGTCTATCCCCCTTAGCTCGGCAAATTCTTCTTGACTCTCGGCCACCACATACATCTGACAAAAGGCTCCTACCCCCGGCCCAGGGATCTCTTCCCACTCCTCTTCTTCTTGGTGAGGAGGGAGTCTAGGTCTGCGGGACAGGGCATCTGCGCTGATATTCTTGGGCCCAGGCTTGTACTTCAGGCGGAAACTGTAGCTTGACAAGGCAGCCAACCACCTATGTCCTGTGGCATCCAGCTTAGCTGTAGTCTGGATGTAGGTAAGTGGATTGTTGTCAGTCCTTACTTCGAATGTTGCTCCATACAAATAGTCATGCAGCTTATCCACGATGGCCCACTTGAGTGCCAGAAATTCCAATTTATGGACTGGATAGTTTTTCTCAGCACCTGTAAGACTTCTACTTATGTAAGCCACCGGCCTCAATCCTTCTGGATAACTTTGGTGCAGTACACCCCCTAGGCCTTCCATGCTGGCATCCACATGGAGGATATATGGTTTCTCAGGGTCTGCATAGGCTAAGACAGGAGCTTCTGTAAGTCTATTCTTCAGTGTCAGAAAGGCATCTTCACATCCTGAAGTCCATTTCTCTCCAAAGGGGTCTTTAGGATATGGTGCCTTAACACCCTTTACGTCAGAGGTAATCTTCAGCAGGTCATGTAACTCTCGAGCAATCTTTGAGTAGTCTTTCACGAACCTTCGGTAGTAACCACAGAATCCGAGAAAGGACCGCAACTCACTGATGTTATTTGGTCTTGGCCAATTCAACACTGCTTCAATTTTAGCAGGATCTGTGGCTACTCCTTCAGCGGAGACTATGTGCCCCACATAAGTGACAGAGTTCTGGGCAAATCGGCATTTGTCCACTGATAGCTTCAGGCCTTCAGCTTGCAGTCGATCCAACACCTTTAGCAATCTTTGTTCATGCTCCTCTGGTGTCTTCCCGAAAACAATTAGGTCATCTAGATACACTAAACACTCTTTGGGATTCATATCCCCCACAGTTTTCTCCATCAGCCTCTGAAAAGTAGCAGGAGCTCCTGTGATTCCCTGTGGCATTCTGGTAAACTGGAAGAACCCCAAGGGGCAGATGAAAGCTGTCTTTTCCTGATCCTCCTTCTTCATAGGTACCTGATAATATCCAGACCTCAAGTCAAGCACACTGAACCACTGGCTGCCAGATAGGGCGTTCAGAAGATCCTCTATTCGGGGCAAAGTGTACTGATCTGGCACAGTTCTCTTGTTCAGAGTACGGTAGTCCACACATAGCCGAACTGAACCATTCTTTTTCCTCACTACCACAATAGGTGAGGCATAGGGGCTCCGGGACTCTGTGATGATGCCTGCTCCTTCCATCTGTTGGAGTATGTCCCGGACATCTTCCACATCTCGAGGGGGTATTCTTCTTGACCTTTCTCTGAAGGGAGTAGGATCAGCAAGTCTTATAGCATGGGTGGCACTTTTAGAACACCCCACGTCCATCTCTGCTCTGGAGAACACTCCCTCTCGGGTGGCCAGTTTTGAACGAAGGCTGTCTTTCCACTGCTGTGGTAGGGGAGAATCTTCTAGATCAAAATCTAAAGGTGCTTTCACATAATCCTTCTGTTCTGCACTCACAGACATGATGGACGAAACTTGATCTAAAAGGTGTATTGCACCAATCGTTTGATGACGATCAATCCGGATTTCCGTGGGGGTTAAATTCTGTACCATCACAGGAAAGCTCCGACACCACCTTTTTCGCCAATCTTTTATCTCAGGTATGAGAGTCCACCCCTTCTTCTGATCCTCTTCAGGCAGAGACTCAATAAGGTATTGTCCAGTTCCCCCCAACATTTCATGGTGCATTGAGGCTATGGCTCGTAAGGTTTTAGTCTCACCAGGCTTCACAAATGCAGGTTCTGTTCCTGAATAGTGGCACAACCCTGGTTTTGTTTCAAGGGCTAGTCGTCGACACTCTTTTCCTAGGACAGGGCTGACCTCCATCAGTCGGTCTAGGGAGACATCTCCCACTTCTGTCAGATAGGCCCTGAATACATCTTGTACCATCTTTGCATTAGTACCCAATATTATTGGGGCACACACTTTCTTGGCTGCAGGGCATATCAAAGCTTCCAGCTCCATAGGACATATCATCCCGGTATTTAACTGGGGAATAGTTATGGTCACTTTTATGCATCCCTCCACAGGTTGAGCTTGCGACCCAACGCCCCATAGCTGAAACTCTCCTGCAGGTTCCATAGGAATGTGTTTCAAATGACGTTCATAGAAGTCTCTGTAGATAATGGTGACTTGAGAACCTGTATCTAGCAATGCTGAAGCATGAATTCCTTCCACTTGTACGTGTATCAAAGATTTAGGCCCAATCTTGGCCCCTACAGATAGACTATGTGTAGGCCGGGTCTTCCTTCGCTTGTAAGACCTGGTCATTTGAGTCTCCTCGAGCTCGGTTGCCAGTATCTCCACATCCACCTCCATGGAATTCGCAGGGCACTCCCGCTGAAAATGCCCTGACTTTCCACATTTAAAGCAGTCCCCTCGGCGGGGTGAATCCTCAGGAAACAGCTTTTTCTGAGTCTTCCTGTGTTGCCCCCCACTTCCAGGGGGAAAAACTGCTCTCTTTGGTGGTGATTTGCATAAGAGCTCCAATTCAGCCACCTTCTTCCTAAGAGCTGACAGTTCTGTATCCTCTTTCTCCTTCTGTAGGGGTGGACACGTCTGGTCTTCCATTCTCCTAGCTGTATTTATTAATGTGGAATAAGGCAGAACTTTATCATCCAATTTGGCTCTCAGCAGAATCATAACTGGATTATTGGTCAAACCACCTCTCTGAATTTGCTTAGATAGCCGAGCATCCAACTCAGGGGCAGTGACTGCTCCTTTATGGAATAACTTTCCAAGCGATAGTTGTAACCGGTTGATATAGTCAGTGGCCTTTTCATGCTCCTTCTGCTTAGTGGCTAGGAACTTAACCAACAGATCATCCAAATCTTCTGATTTCCCATAAGCATCCTGTAAAACTTGTAGATAGTCGTGCACAGTAGCTTGCCCATTTACTCCCTTGTACAGTCTTATCATGTCTGTAGCGGGAAAACGAAGACTCTCCACCAACCGCTGTTTCTTTATGGTATTCGTACAAGACCATTCCTCCAACAACTGCATAGCATTATCCTTCCAGACCTCAAAAGGTTCTTCTCCTGCAGGAACAGGCTGATTCCCAGAAAACACCTTTAGTTTGCGGTAACTATGGGTGTGGTTTGCCGTCACTATGGCTTCTGAGAGTTTCTGTAGTATGTCCGATACATCACTACCTCCTGTAGGCAGGGTGTGTACTTCAGGGTTGTCTGGTTTCAGTAATGCTGTAGGTGGATGAGATTCTACTTTAGGAGTAATCATCCCCTGCCCTCTAGGAGGATGGGCAGCTTGTTTAGGAATGGCTCCGGCCTTTCCGGAGATGGGGGTCAGGAGCTTAGAATAATTTTCTGTGACATAATCTTTCCGTTCTAATTTAAAGGGTTGTTGCAGTGAGGCCCTTTCTTTCTTATCAAGGAGAGCGTACACTAAGGAGCATCCTTCATCCGGGGCTCCATATAAATGAATGTTGGTAGGCATCTCGTGGTCTCCCAAGTCCGTATGACAATATATTAACATGTAAGTTTGGCCTTCAGAATCCTGCAGGATATCCCTGACGGTTGCCATTTCTATTCCCAGTCGAATTTCTATACACAAGATGACGTGATTCATCTCACAGCAGGATGGGACTTTGCATAACATCACAGCTTGCTGTAATGGTACATTTCTTTTCTGGGCCCACTCTTTTGCAAAGGAGGGAGTGGCCTGAGGACTTAGCCTATTCTCACTGGTTGTACCCCAATTCATCTCAGCAGCGCCTCCATATGTAACGGGGTTTTGGGGATGCCCCCTAGTGTCTTTGGGGTCCTTAAACCTAGTTAATTCACTATGCCTGACAGGCGGATCCTGAGCCTCCGCTATCTGGGAGCTGGGGTACATGTCTGCGGCAGCGCCTCCACCCAGTGGAACATCCGGGGTAGGGATGTGGGGTCCCACTGGGAACATACTTGGTGCAATAAGACTGACACAGCCTAACTAGAACTAACTTTATATGGTAAATAGCAATTGAACCGACACACATAGGAAAATACAATGGCGTAACAGATAACAATGCAAATGTGGATTTTCCCCACTCACCCACCAGCACACCTGTGTCCCACCCCCTGATCTTCGCCCTAGCGGCCGTTGGTGCACATAGGAGAGTTGGGGCCCTAATAAGTCCTGCTCCACAGAGTCACTGACACAGCCTCAGATGTGTAATGTCTGTACGGGACCTCAGAGTCTTTACTGTGAGTGAGAAGACAGGTGCCCTGTGGTGATACAGGGAGAGGTTTGGCTTACCCTCACAACACAATTAACCAGGTAGTCAGTAGCAGTCTCCTCTCACTGGATTCACCAAACGTCTGGGCTCAATGCTTGTCTTTGCCAGCAGGTCCCTCTCTCATCTGGTGTGATCTTGGGTGAAACAAGTTCTCTCTGCCAGGTTGCATCTCTTTTTACAGTCTCTCACATGTCCTCCATTTCAGCTCAGCATGTCATCCTTCTAGAATCCTTTTTGGCCCTCCTTCCCCAGAGCTGTGCAGGAAAACCTCCCAGGAACTGATGATGCCACACTCCTCCCACTGATTTCAGCAAGTCATGTGATCAATGCTCAATGTTTTATTAACAACATACTGGGGCCATGTGCCATCTACTGGGCATTTCAGATAATGCAGTCTGTGTAACTTCACAGGGTTACACATGTCAACATTGTATAACTAAGTTCTATTCATAAAGTAAGCTTTATTTTTGGCAAAGCTAGTGTGAACAAAATCTTGTCTTATGTGTAGTATACAAAGAAATGCACACATGCCAAACGTATTATGGAATGTACTGTACATTGAATTAATGTCAGTATAGTAATGAAGAAAATAAGACATTATAGAGAGAGTGTCAGGTGGGGCTTTTAAAATAAATGCAAAAATATAATAGAAATACAAATACAAATCTTCTTTAAAATATCTGTGTGTGCTCCTGGATTTGCGAGACTTTGTGGTGAGTCCTCTAATGACTAGGAAGCATTGGAAACATTAAAGGGAAACTCCACTGCCCAAACACCAAATAAATAAAAATCACTGTTAGTAGATAAAACCCAAATGAAAACCTGCATGCATTTAATTATCGGGATATATCAGCTTTTAAATCAGCTTTCAAAAGCTGCAGTTCTCTTGTCTGCTGCCTTTGCAAGCTCTCCCCTTCTAGCCCCGTCCAGACTTTCTGTGGCAGTCCAATCACAGACTTCTCAATGCAGCTCACCGAGAAATCTTTGTAAGTCAGGTGCTCTGAGCAATTGCTGCCTCTTGAGGTCAGCTGCATTGAGCTAATGAAACCAGGAAGTAATATTACCTGTTGTTTGTTTGAAAGTCAAGGGGGTGTAACCAGGTTAATTTATAAAGTGTCAATTTCTATTGCAATCTGCAGTTTTTGCAAAATGAAAAAAGAGGACAGACTCTTCACAAATAAAGCTTTTCAGCAAGCTAAAGTTGTTAAGGTGTCTGGAGTGACCTTTTAAAGACAATCTTAGCTCTCCTAGAAACATATGAAGGGGTCTGTTATAGAAGCGTGTGAAAATAAATAGTCATAGGAGGTACAGATTAATATAGCATGCAGAGGAGGTGGGACTAGATGTTGTACATAGGGATAGCTTCAGTGTAGGCAAGCAATGTCATGTAATGCAAAGCAGGAACATAAAATGGCAGAAACTCAAGATATTTATGACAATGTATTACACTCACCTCTTTGACAAATCTATAATCATAAACTGTGTTTTCTTTTGGGAATGGAACAGTGAATGGCTTTTCTGGCGGATCCACAGGATGTAGAATTTTAAATCGAGTTCTTGTTTCCTCACTGAGTGGTCCATCTATGATTTCTCTGACAAGTTTATCAAACTTAAGTCGGTCATCTTCTTTGCAACTTCCCCCAACAGACCAGATCAATGAAAACAAAAATATACCCTTTAAAAAGAAAACCAAAAATCAATGAAAGGTTCAAGAAGTTGTCTATAAAATGGGCATATACAATTTTAAGGCGTACCTTAAGGTACACACAACTTGGTCTAATATTAACCCCTTAAGGACCAAACTTCTGGAATAAAAGGGAATCATGACATGTCACACATGTCGTGTCCTTAAGGGGTTAAAGAGCATTTGCATTTCATATATATATTGTGCCAGCAGCAATGTTTGCAAATGTACAGATTTTTATTAAATGATCTTTAAAACATGTTTTCTCATTCCCTTATCCATTCATGCTGCTGGATTTACTTTATTTATTTTTTTAAATGGAATAATAAAGTCTAGCTGACTTATGGACAAGCTTATGGATCACCCGAGTAAAATGTTCTTAAATGCTGTATAGGTTGTTTTCTGATCTTAAACTAAGCAAACATAAGGTAAATCAGTAATGTACCTGAACAATCTAGTTTGTGGCCAAGCTAACAGAGAGAAATGGATAGGACTGCATGACTTTTTCAGAAATAAAACCTAGCTTTATATATATATATATAGATTTATATATTGTACACCTATAGAAAAAAAATATGTAATGAAATTAATTTTCATTAAACTGATCACATGACACATTAAAATTCAAGAGCACTTTCAGTTTATTTATCTATTTTTCATACGGCATAAAAAAAAAACTCCCAAAAAAACAAACAAACAAAAAAAAAACCAGCACCCACCTCCAGCCATGAGCATATTTCACGCTCATTCATATTGTGGAATTTAGATTCATCTGCAAATTCATCCATCAAGCAGTCCATGAGATTCATTAGGGAATGTACTAAATTTGTGTCAGAAGTTGGAGACAGTTCCTGAAATCCACAAATTATTTGACATTAGTCAGCTGTCATTCTTTACACATGATGCTACAATTTATAACGAAGACTAAATATAAAACAGCCTGACCATTAGTAGATAGACATTCGGATCAGATTGTATATAATCCATTAATAGCTTGATTTATAAACGATTACCTGACCAGCAACAGAATTCCACTGATCATTATGGTCAAGTATAGTGGATTATTTTAGGTATTTTCCTCACATTCCCTAACAGTCAATTCACTAAAATTGAGGCACAAGTACAGCTTGTCATTAAAGTCTGCTTCAAAGCATTGGCAGTCAAATGAGATACTATGTTAGCAAACTGATTAGGCCATCATTTATTTTATTTATTTTATGTAGTCTGTTTGAGTCTCAGCCAGGGGAGGTGTGGCTAGGGCTACATAAACAG
Source organism: Pelobates fuscus (assembly GCF_036172605.1). NCBI lineage: Eukaryota > Metazoa > Chordata > Amphibia > Anura > Pelobatidae > Pelobates > Pelobates fuscus. The sequence goes on along the minus strand of NC_086324.1, from coordinate 92,607,258 downwards.
AAAGAAAAGTGATTAAACTATAATAAAGAGAATTGATAATTGATAAGTGAGAATGTATGGGGCATGATTTATACAACAAAACTGCTTCATTAAGGTAAAGTTGTCTTGCTGTTTGGAGTATCCTTAAAACGACAGGCTGAAATAGTGGCAGAGTGGTGGAGAGAAGTAAGAGTTTGAAAAGGTTGTCTACTGAAACATTTCTCTATTTTGTTTGTAAAGAAGCGATCCGAAATTGCTCACCTCTGTGTTTGCATCACAATGCGGCTGAGTTTTGCAGTTGAAATTAGTTTGTTCGTGTAAAATTGCATAAAATTTTTATTTTATTTCCTGGATCCCATAATGGGGAACAATTCTAGATTAATTTTGCTTACTACAATATGACCAATGCCATTGGTCTTAACAAAGACCTACGGTACTTAATAGGCTTAACCTATGCATTTATACATGAAAACCCAACTGTTTTCCCCCAGATGCAGAGCAATTCTCCACGACACAGCAGGTTTTAAAATAGCATGTGTTTCATTTTGTTAATATTCAGAATGTTATACCTTAGCACATTTTCTGATCATTTGAAGACAAGGAGGAACCATTCTGTCAAACAGTCTTTCAATAAATGATTTGTGCATTTTGCTGAGACCAGACGGCAAGAGGTTAAGCCAAGATACCATAACAGGCTTCCATCCAAGCATATGTGGTTCCATGTAAATCATACCACATCTGGATACCTAAAGCAAAGTAAAAACAACCACAGTCAATTAGCATGCGCATACAAATAAATATTACAAAACCTTGTCATAATTCATATTAGATAAGTGTGGAAAGAGTGAGCAGCTTAATCAGATTATGGATACAGTGTTATATGTCAAAATCAGCACTTCAGGCAATGTAAAAACCAAAGGAAAAAAGTTACCCACGCTCTCTCCTTAATCCCTATGTATATTTAAACAAATGGTGGTCATTTGGTTACTCCAATGGCCACTGGAGGGAATGCCCGCCTGCCAACATCAAGGCAGACACCCCTAGACGGGTCCTACTCTGACCCTAACTTTTTTTCTTTGGTTTTTACTATATGTATTAGCTGATGTGTACTGTAGTCATTGCTGCCGCCCAGGAGTGATAGGAGTGAGCGCAGGACTTTTCTTTTTGTATTTGTATTCACTTTTTGTATCACACAGCTAGGTTACAATGCTGCCACCCATCCCATGTGTTCCCTATTAAGGGTTAACAAGTATATAGGGATGTATATAAAAAATACCCCTTTCTGTCTCAGAGATATTTTTGCCAGAAGCTCAATGAAGCAAGGCAAAGGGTCAGAGTAGCACCCGTCTAGGGGGGTCTGCCTTGACATTGGCAGCAGACATACCATTGTCCATTGGAGTAACTAAATGACCTCCATTTGTTTAAATATACATAGGGATTAAGGAGAGAGCGCAGGTAACTTTTTTTCTTAAGGCAATGTATTAGCTTCCCCAAGGACTGATTTTTTACCCTGTTTTAAACTCAGTTGAACTTAAAGGTGATTATACGTAACACTAACAAAGGCTTATCTATAGTTGATGCAGGGAACTAAATTAGACACGACTAAAACAGACATCCAGGTATTACATATTAAGGTACATTTGCTAACAACAATAACACGGGAAACTATTATTTTATATATACCATATTACACCTTGCATTTTTCAGCTATGGACTGAGTTCTTGGTTGTACCAGACAACAATGGAACTTGTTGGGTTCCAGAGTGGAGATTATACTGCTGAAATGGGTTCTATAATTCACCTTTTGCCAACGTATACACTAACTCCTGCATGTTAATGGTTTTATGAATTGTATGGAATAGCATTCTTCTAGATTTAGTTGTATTAAGCAAGTGCAATTGTATCTTTCCCTCAAATCTTTTGATTCCTTTAATGTAATCTTTGAGCCCTCCACTTCTACAAATGTATATTCAATAAAAATGTATGAGTTTAAGTGTGGGTGAGACAGCATAGATGATTTGTTTATTACCCTATACACGATGCAGATAACACCCCCCTCCCCCCCCCCCCCCTGCCTACAATTGAAACTCTTTATTTTAAGAATTATCTCTTTGGTACTATTATTTCTCCGTAACACTATGCAATATGGAGGGCACAAAGAGGCAATTCAAGCAATTGACGCTATTTTCATCTTTTATAAACAAAACATGCCAAAATGTGAATTCTTACTGTTGCAGGTGAAGCAACTTCTAGATCCATAGGTTCAAAGATGAGGCTCATTTGTGGTGACATCTGGATGATCTCTCCACTCATCAAACACAGTTTTTTGTTATCATCTAATACTGTATTCATATTTTCAATCCAAACAGCATCTACAGGTCCATCAAAAATGAGCCATTTTCTGTCTGGAGTCTAAAGTAAGTAAAATATAAAAATCATTATTTGTTTCATGAGATTAAACATTGTTCTTATTTATCAGTTTAACCTGATTAAAAATAGGGTCGATGATAAGATTATATTTTATTTCTCACAAAATACTCACTGTTGAAGAGGCGAAGGCTCTGAAGCTGACAGCTAGGATTCCATCTGACCACTCGTGGGAAACTGGGTCAAACTGTCCATAAAGTTGACCCATGGTTATAGACTTTGGATTTAACACTGTGATTTGCACTTTGTTTTCATCCAACAGGTTCTAAAAAAAAAAAAGGAAAACAGAGTTGTTCAAAATACTACAGAATAAAAAATATAAGAAGAATAACAATACACATAGTCAGATCATTTAATCTGGTTATACATGTAAACATATTTCAATTAACCCCTTCAGTACTAAGTTTTCTTTACACTTCTGGACAAAACAAATGTAGGCTTTTTACTATGATCTTGTTCAACTAAAATGTCCTTCTTTCTCACTCAGGTATTTACAAATATACTTTTAATTTTAAAAGATCAGTTAAGGCTTTCATTGGATCTTGTTCATATAGTTAAAGTGAATTTGTCACTTTCAGGGATCTCTATATATTTTGCAAAGACCCCCGAAACTGATGTGGGTCTAGTACCTCAGACTGTTCATCACGGTTTCCGCCTTCTTCATCCTGCTTTCCTCTTTGGCCCCTGACAGTTCAGTTGCTAAGAGTCATGTCAGTGCTGCACTCTCAAGCATGAGTGACAGCACAACTCTGCAGTCTATGGAGGATCCTGCGAGACAGTGCCTGACTTCTATAGCCGTCATTTCTGACAGCAGTTGGGACTGGACAAAATTTGTCCTAGGAGCTTTAGTCAACTTTTGGCAACCTCATTATATCTTTATGAAATACTGAAAGTGTCAGATATGTTTTAAACAATCATTTTCAATGAATAAAATATTGGAGAAAGTAGACACACACAAGCAGTGAACCATATTTTATCCAGAGTGTTTTGCTAAGCCAACACATCTTGTACTGAAATTTTACTGGCAAAAGAGTATAACTCCTTGCCACTTTAGTCAAACTGACTTAGCATGTAGCTACCTAACCAGTATCTAACCAGTATCAAAATAGCACAAAACATGAATATGCAAGGAGTGTCAAAAATAGCAGATGCCTTAATGTGAATAACAGACCTATCCCTGAACGCATCAAGATTGTGGATGAATCACTAATTGGTGGAGACTAAATTTAAAAGAAGAAAAACTACCATAGCAAGAGGACATAGTCTTAAATTAGAGAGGCAAAGGTTTAAAAATAATATCAGGAAGTATTACTTTACTGAGAGGGTAGTGGATGCATGGAATAGCCTTCCAGCTGAAGTGGTAGAGGTTAACACAGTAAAGGAGTTTAAGCATGCGTGGGATATGCATAAGGCTATCCTAACTATAAGATAAGGCCAGGGACTAATGAAAGTATTTAGAAAATTGGGCAGACTAGATGGGCCGAATGGTTCTTATCTGCCGTCACATTCTATGTTTCTACTTATCATTGAAAACAATAGTATGCAACATGATCCAATCCAAGGTCCAAAACCATGGGGCAACTGTAAAGTCTACATATGGTCAGCAGACCAGGACATAATACAAATTGTATGGCTACAGAGCCATCTGCCAGAGCGAATCTGATCAGAACAGTTATTGAACAAACTAAGGATTAGACACTGTTCAGTGTGATCATGGAGGATCACTGCTCTGCTACACCAGACTAATGTTTACACCATAAAATACAAATAAAGATACTAGCCATGCAAGTTCCAAGTAGTCAGCAAACGTGTTTCAGCTTGAATGCAGCCTTCTTCAGTGAGAAATAAGGATATTTTAGTTGAACAAGGTCATTTGTTTTGTCCAGAAGTGTAAAGAAAACTTAGTACTGAAGGAGTTAATTGAAATATGTTTACATGTATAACCAGATTGTGTATATGTACAGAATAGGTTACAATAGCCTTTATGGCATTGTGCTCCAGTGTATGTGAATATGACTCAGTGGGTCAATGTAAATGTTCAATGTATGAGAAGATGAATTAGTGGGAAGGGACGTCATTAAAAAATTAAATGTTTCACTATCCTTAGAGTGCATAATGCATCCCAAAAGGTATATTTACATTTTTGTTGAACTTTTCAAGGAAAAATACAGAGCGCATTAGATATATATGCTCTGTAAAAAAAATCATATTCAAAAGTTGGACCGGCGCAAAATGCATTTCGGGTACTAAGTGAGGAGAAAGAAGAGGAGCTATATTCTCCTTTTCCAGATAAGCCTTTTTCTTTTACTCTTCGGGCACACGGGGAGCCACCACAACTTGGTGCTCTGGTACCATGTAGTCTAGAGATAAACCAAATAAAGTGTAGTCTAGTGATAGCTCATATAAATTATATAATCTTGTTTATCTTTCAGGTACATTTATTTCAGAATACTCAGGGTGGCTGAGTGGTAAAATATAAATCATAATTTAAGACTTACAAATAACAACTGCAACTTTAGGCCACCAGTGTATGTAAACTCATTCGGGCAACATACTGAAACCATAAGTCTGATGGTGGGATGAACCTCACTTCGGATTGCTGTTTGTATTGTCCTTTCATGATTTAAGACGTTCTTTAACTACAATTTCTACAAATAACTAAATCACCATCCAAACTATCATGCAAGACCATCCTTCTCCATTTGTGGCTAAATTCAGCCGTCCCATTTTAATTAATGTATTAATTACTTGTTAAATTGTAACTGATTCATTGCATATAAATAATTTCTTGTCTTTTTTCAGTAACCTTAATTATCAAGAATTTTTGTTTTTTTCACAACCACTAATAATGTCAAGACTGTAACAATAACAGCAATCTTGTTTTTCCTTAGTCTTAAAGGATCTAAAGTATCACTAAATCTTGTTTGGGTGAGTGTTAATTCATCGAGATATTAATAAATGCATACAAAATCATTACATTTTAGCCCTTCAATCTAAAACATTGCTGTTTAGTAGGTAGGGAAAAAAGATAAGTAAAACTTTTTTTCTAATTTTTTTGCAGAGGTCAGCAGGGGGGGGGGGGTGTTGAATCTAAGTATAGACTAGGACACTATAGCTTTAGGAATACATGTTTGTATTCCAACTCATTAGTGCTCCTTTAATTTAGTAAATATCTGTTTTTTTTTATTTATTTATCTGGATAACACATTCAGTGATTCCATCACATAAAGGACTAAGATGAACCCTCTATTTCAGTTTGCTTTCATCGTACAAGAGAAATATATTGTAGAGCATTTGTTGTCAGGTATTTACTAAAAGCCAGTTGGACACAGCTAGAACAGGACTGCGCAACAGAGAGTTTGTAAGAACACTGAATAACAATGCAATAACAATGTCACTATGGAATAAACAGAATGCCAGAATTATTCACAGGTCCAGGCAGTAAACATTTTATGTGTCCAATATGTGGGTTTTAACTGCACAGTGTCTTTATGCACAATTGGTGTTCGAGATTGCATTTTCAAGACATTATTATATTTATAGTTTCTTGTTTTTTTCTTATTTCCTCACCTACCCCAAACCCATGCGAATTGTTTGCTACCTCGATCATGTTTTTTGCTTTCCATAAATTTAATAGGGGGGAGGAGAATAATTAATGCAAATGGCATACCTTTTCGCAAATGTCATTCAAAGCAGATGCCAAGACACGGTAAGCACATGTCTTTCCACCAAAAGGTTCTCCAACAATCATAAATCCGTGTCGCACAATCATCATTTCATATATCTGCAAAATCTTCTCTGCAAAGAAGCTGGTCATCTGCAGATTCATACGGTCACAGTTTTCCTTGATAGCATCCATGAAGACAATGTAGTCAGCTTTGGGTAATTTCACTCCAGGAAACAAATCTGATGTTATTCCCTAGTTCAAAAAAAAAGATCATCTTCATATATTCAGTGTGCTGTATTAAACAATATAAAACCTTGTAATAACAAACCTTTCTCAAATCTTGTATTTATTGTATGTGTGTATGTCAGCACAAGGGGTAGAGAAACAAATCGAAACTGTTTGTTAACCAATAAGTATTGACCTCTGTATTGACAAAGAAAAATAAACAAGTGCTTTTAAAGGAAAACAATGATGGATGTGAAAACAAAAATAATGTAAAATATCCACACGTGAAGTGTTATACAGAGGTGTGCAAACCAAATAAATGTTGGAAAATTAAAGAGCACACTCTGTTCAAAATAAGATGGTGTGGTCAACCAAAACTACCTGTATAATAAAATGCATTTTAGAACAACACTTTCAATCTGAAATCATGAAAATGTGTCTGTAACTTTTGTAATCTTCATTGTATATGTAAAATGTGGCCACAAGTCAGATAGGGGGCCGGTGAGACTGGCCCACATTTTTTGCTGCAATTTTTTTTTAAATACATCAGCTGTTTTTATGAGGACTACTGAGCAGTGTGTGTTAGAAAAAAAAACACAGTGTGTCGCTCTTAGTTAAGTAGATTTGTGCAGGGGAAAAAAACAGTTCTTCCAAACAACTTCAACAGAAAAAAAAATTAGACACGGCAGAATTTAGTTCATGCCATTGTTCAGCTTGGCTAAATTTAGGCACAGAAAAACATTTGCAAAGCAATTTAGACTGTCAAAACAGCAGGAAAAATGGTGACTGTGCTGCAATGCAAAAATGATTACAACGGTGTATTCTGAGCCATAGCACTTCAACCTCTCATTTCCTTGAGCCCAGACCTAAATAGGAGGTTCTTCCCTGTGTCCATAGATCCCCCTGCCACGTGCCGTAGGACCTTGGGCCAGCGGGAACTCTGAATCCCGGAAACCCCTTTGGACGGTGGGCTGGATACTTTTCCAAGTGAACTCCTGGCCCAGTAGAAGAATGGACAATCTCAGTGCCAGTGCTCCTCTGGGGTTCAGCAGGAGAGATAATATCAGGAGATCTGCTAGGACAGGTAGGCATTCCTGGCATGTCAGCCATTTTGTATGTAGTATGACAACTCCGAGGTAGGTTAGCTCTGTGCTTAATTGTAGCAGGTTCCGGCAAACAATGTGCCAGCTTGGGCCAAAAGTCCTCAAAGATTGCGTCAAGCTGGGTGGAAAAATCAGCGTACCCTCCCGTGCAGACTAGAGATCCAGAGCTTTCTGTTGGTGGTGAATGGTATACATATATTTTATTTTTTTATTTTTATTATTTTTATTTTTATTATGATGTGGATAAACAAGGGGCTGAACTGTCACAAAATTGACATCAAGCTCAAAATGTCCGTAGCGTCCTTAACTGGTACAAGAACCAACACTAGCCGTCCTATCCTCACAACTCAGTAGGGAGTCAATGTCATTGGAGTGGAGGGAAGATGGAGGGAAGAGTATGGATAACCCTCTGCTGTTCCAAAATTCTTTCTACCATGCTTAATGTGGAGTTTCACCTTGATGAAGTATACTTGTCAATGTAGTGTTATCACCCTGCCTAATGCTTGCATTGAAAAATCAGTTGCTTTGACACTTGTACAGCACATAGTTAAAAAAGGCTTTGCAAACTGATTCTTCATATTCAATGATGATGTACCCTGCCTGTAAAACTACTACTGCGACACCCAGTGTAGGCAGGGTGCAATTGTGCTGTAAATTGCAGCCATACACTGTATATATTGCAGAGGGTAAGAATATTGCAATTTTCAAAGCACAAACAGTGGCACAGAAGCACACTCAAAATTAAAGGGACACTATAGTCACCAGAACAACGCTTATTGTATTTCATTCCCTTCTGTCTTTTTGCAGTAACCACTGTCTTTTCAGAGAAAATGCAGTGTTTACATTACAGCCTAGGGATAACTCCACTGGCCACTTCTCAGATGGCTCAGAGGCAGCAACTGCAGACCCGAATACAAGTAAGATTTTACTATATTTAGGGAGGCAAGGGGGATTAGGGGAGCTAGATGATGGTTTTAACACTATAGGGTCAGAAATACATGTTTGTGCTCCTGACTCTATTGTGTTCCTTAAAATAAAATGTCCCTGATTAGAAATATATATAAAAAAACAACTCTCAGTATGAAAAAAACCTGCCCTATCTGCTTCTACAAACTGCATCTGTAGAAGTAGCAGGCATAGCCACACTGCCTCAGCCAGGCAGGGTGACTCTACTACAATTAGAAATGTTTTAAAACATTACAACACCACAACCATATTTTAGAATAGTTTTTCTACAAAAAAAAAAAGACCTGTCACATTCACTGCGGACAGGCTTTACTTTGTGTATACACTTTGTGTATACTACTGAGAAAAGAAGCTCACAATTTACAAAATGCAAGCAGTGGCACGTAAGCACATCAAATATTCAGTCTCTTACAAGAAATAAAATTAAAATAAAATCACAAATCAATAAAGCAATTCTAAACCAGTGAAGTGGATGTAATCGGCACTGACAGTAGCAGCTAGACAAGATAACCTTTTTTTTTTATTCATTGTATGAGGGGTCCGACTGTTCCTGTCTAACCTGCCTCTGACGTCTACTGGCATTACCCTTGCCATCCTCACTGTTCGCCATAAGTGTTGAATATTTGTGACAACTGCACAGAATCAGATATTGTTGCTTGTCCTTGTTGCACAATTTGCACTTTGAAAGTCAGCCTTCTTGGAGGTACTTAAATTGACCCCAAACATTGCTTCATTGGGGCAATACAGTACTCCAACATTTTGGTTTTCGACGGTCATGCTGCTAATCCCACTATCCCAAGGCTGAACACTACTAATAGTGATGCTGGAGGCACTGGTGGTAGAGATGTCAGCAGTACTCATGGCTGAGGTGTTGAAACTCTCAGAAGCCATGGTACTACTGCAGATGGTCGATTGTGGAAAGGACCATTCCCCTATTTTCCTCAATTTAATTTTGGGATTGTTATATAACATGATGGTAAGTTTGTTTTTCTTGTAATAAACATGGGATATTAATGATTGTGTATTGTGTAAACTAACACAACTTTAACAACTGTAAATTAATGATTCCAAGCTGGTGTTAAGTGGCAGTGGCTAGTTGTGTAATACTACACTAGACATAAACAACAGTGTAACTCTATGATGAAAAAAGCAGCCTATATCGCCCCCTTAAAGTTTGTGTGTGCTAATGTGGGAGCAACAGGCTAGGCAAGAAGAACTTTTTTTTTAATTCTTTTTTTTTCACTGAATAAAACACTCCCCAAGAACAATGTTCTGACTCCGCAAAAAATAACGACTTATATTGGTGATGTAGTCTCATGCTAGGACCAATGATAAAATAGTTGTTTCAAGTGCCTCCGGCAGTAGCTTGCTTATTGGACACATGAGCAAGTTAAACCTAGTCTCACACTAGAATCAATGAGCCAGGATATCTCCTACTCCAACACAGACACACCATGGGTAAAACACACAGTAACTCTGCTGGTGTGCCTTGCTCAGTAGCTCCAATCAAAATGTCTGGAAAATCCTGCTTGGAAGCATCTTTTCCATTCCCCTTTTTTACCAGTGCAAGCAAGGGTACTCCAAATCAAGAACCATAACGAGCATGTTTAGGCTTGCATGAGTTGGTTCCCAAGATTCTGGTGGGTGGCTGGTCAGAAATCAAAATTTCGACTGTTCACTAGATTGGCCGAGTTCTGCCAAATTGCGGAAAGTAATCTCTGAGTGTATTGACTAGCTCTGCAGTTTCCTTAATCCAATTGACTTTGATGGCTGGAGATACTCATGAGAGGCTGAGCAACTAATCCAAGTATAAATATCTACATCCAGTTGTCGGTCAGCATTGTTACATGAGAGCCTATGCCCTAGTTAGTATTCAGAGCAATTCCAAAAAAGTACCGAACTGTAGTTTTTACGTTGCATTTACAAACTCCATGCACTTCTACATGTAAGAATGTTAAATCACCTGGATAAAAATTGCTGTACAGCTGTGTTCCTGTTCCTTTCTGGCATGCTTATTGTTTAAGAATAATAAAAAGAGAACATCAATAAAAAAGAATCTTACCTCAAAGAGTGGCAAATCGTGAGCCAAAAATTTGGGAAGATTTACATCAATTATAGAGCGGAGAAGTAAAATTTCTTCATTTTCAGTTGGATATTTGAGCTGTAAAACAATACATATGTGTGTCATTCCATCACATACACTGAATACCAATGACATCAGAGTAAAATATGCACATTCACACTACTCCCATTGAAAACAAATGAAAAGAGATGATTGGTTAGCATGATTCAGACAGCCTCTAGTCTTTGCACAGACTATCCAATCCTGAGGATGTGGAGCATTTTTTCAATTTTTTGATATAATGCAATAAAAATAGAGGTCAACTCTAGTCTACAGCATCATTTTTTTAAAAGTGTGCATTTAAAAGATGTAAAGGCTTTGATTATCACTAGATGTCTAAGAAAACTTTAGAAATAAGTCAATATTTATAGTGTACACAAAATCCATATTTTAAACTTACACATGAGTAATTAAGAAGTATTGAAAATATAGGTCAGAAACATCCACTATGCCAAGGTTAGATGTCAATTTTTATGCAACATAAAACTCTCAAAAATAAGCATACATATCTTTTAGCATGACTCTCCATTTATTCCTACTCCTAATTGAAAGTACTTAATATGTTTACATCAAATACAGTACTAACCACTCGAAAATGAAAATATCACAAAAACAAAAAGACTAAATAATGAATGTTACATATAATATTTCCTTATTTAATGTTTGGCCATCAGAAATCTATATTGTTAAATAATTCATATTTTGTGATTAATAGTGAATAAAATGTGCACTGTACCAATAGCACAGAATAGTTTCTTAAAATAATATGTTCTCATGCATTTTTAATGTATGGTCAGCAAAACAGTTCTAAACTGTGAACATACTATATTAGCACAGTTCTTAAATATATTAACAACTTGCATTTGATTAGCACGTTAATACTTGATCAAAAACAAAAGTATTATTTCTAATTAGAGTCTAGTTTTTTTGTTTTTTTTTTACTTTATTGGTGCAAGCCTCCTTTTATTGAGTATATGTATAGTATCCTTACCTTAAGGTTGCCTGCAGCAGTCAGCACTGACTTTACAGCTCTCATTCCATAATCATAATGATGCTGGGACGATAGTTGCTCTGAACAGAGACGATAAGTTGCTACAATTTTCACCGACAATGGTCGGGCCGTGACAAAGCCACAGGAATATAAAACAATTTCTGCTATCATTGCGTAATCAGGTACCATCATGGCCACTGTCCTGAAGAGTGCCTGCAAAACAGGAAGCAGAGGTATGTGCATAATTTAGATGGCAACCAAAGGAAATGTACATGTCATAGCAGATGGAGAAATGAACCAGTAAGGAAAGAAAGGCCCTTTAAATAAGGCACATTTGCGTCAATAGTATGCTAAATATATTTATGAAACAAGTACAACATGTATTAGTGAAACTAATGAAACATCTTTACGTAGGTAGGTATTAGCTGCCTAGGTGCAATTTTAGTGCATAGAAACACTTCTTGCAGGACCTTTCAGGAAGCACTTTTCAGTATTCTTACTCAATAGTGATGGGAAGGTGACACAACTCCTAGGAAGCTAGAAATGTTACCAGAGACATTATCAACAGATCATTTATTTATTCAGACCCTAGCCTCCACTTTGGCCACAAACAGTATAGGTCATGGCAAACCTAACCTACAGGAACGTGGGATTTAAATCTGAAACAAATGTGACAATTATGCTTCTTGGTATAATATGCAGCTCATTTCAGAAGAGTTGTCAAGAGTTCATTGAATGTTTGAGACTTCTCTGATTAACAACCACTAACAATTTTGATGTGTTATATAATAAGCAGTACATTACTATATTACTACACCAACTATTAACATCACTATTAAGAGTATATGAAAAAAAAAATAACAGATATACAATACCTTGAGATTATCTGGGAGCTCGGAACGTCCTGCATAACCGGGATTCATAGTGATAAATACAGCACACGAGGGATTCAACTTTAATTCAGTGCCCTCAAACATTAATAAATCAGATCCTGTATTGATGCCTATAAGTAAGAAAAACAGGGTACCGTAATTATATTAAATGCATAGTGCATATTGTAAGGGGTGTATGTATGGCTCATTATAAACTTTGTACAATAATGTTTACTCATGTATTTGATTTTGATCCTAGAACTGTCACTTTCCCCTAAACTATAACACACATTTTACAAGATTCTTTAATCTAGGCCATATAATAACGATAATGATGAAGTTTTATAATTAAATATATTTAGTATAAAAAGTTACTGCAGGATAAATCAGATACTGTTATAAATAACACCAAATACATTTCAAGTGACCCAGTTGGTGTTTACTTAGATACTCAATGTTTTGGCTGCAGTGGACTAATGTGGTTGGATGTAACATCCAAGAACAAGATCATGAGTAAATTAAAAAACGAGCATTGAGAAAGTTTGAAAACGAAATGCGCACACTGTTATTGCTGCTATTGGATGAGTCTACATTGCTAAAGCACTTAAGTCTTGACTCCGGAGGTTGCACATTTGGGAACACTGTTGCTTTTAATAAACCATAAATGATAAATAAATGTCATAGATTTTGTAAGTTACTGATGTTCACGTTCTTAGATGTTATAGAATTTTCTGAGGACTGACCTTTCTTAACTGAATATCTGAGGTGTGAGTACTTTAAGGTTTTAGTCTGTATTAAGCAAGATTTTTTTCAATGGTGCTTTTAACTAAGTAAATGAATGCTTACTACATTCAATATTATTGCCCCAAAGGGAGGAAATTCTTGTTTCCTTTTTACTGTGGTTAGGAAATAACAGATAAGTGGGGTACAACAAATATGTATGAAAACTTGCATGTGTCGTCCTTGTTACAATATTTTATTATTAGAGCATATACATATATTACCTATCGTCTTTTTCATATTACTATGAGCTTTTCAGTAACTCGTAATACCACACATACACAAATTCATAACATGGCAATACGGTACCTCTTTGGATGGTAAGGATTTGCTGAGCTACTACGGAGAGCACCTCTAAATCAATTCTGTTAAATTCATCAAAGCAAGCCCAGGCTCCACAGGACAGTAAACCCTAAAACGGACAATGTGCGCAATGTTATTGCAAAATATACATATAGGATAAGAATTGTAAATTAATAAAGAGGCATGACTTTTTAAATATTGCCTTGAGTATAATAAAATTAAATATGTTTAAATGTAAAATCTTTAGGCTGTGCATACATGTATTTTATTAATAGCTTAGCATACAGAAATAAATTCAGTATTTATAATACATTAATATTACCTTTTGTTTAAATATCAGAGCAGCTAAACCAACAAACTTTTTTTTTTTTTTTTAATTAGTCAGTGTGAGGTAGATACACATAGCATAGCCTAATAAAACATAGAAACATAGAATGGGACGGCAGATAAGAACCATTCGGCCCATCTAGTCTGCCCAATGAAAGCCTGAAAGTGAAACGCAGTGATAGTCCCCTCTTTTAAATTATATTATAAGAAAGAACAATGGGGGGAGATTCTAGGCCCTTGTTAGGATTATTTACTAAAGTGATAATTGCTGGGAATTCAAAATAAATTTCAAATTTAAGGTCAAAGAAGACAATTTAAAAGCATATAAGACTTGCCAATTGTACTATGTATGGCAACAGAAGATTTGTTTTATTTATTTGGATTAAGGAACAATAAAAATGAATCTTCATATGTGTGCATTTAGTATGTTTAACCATCTGAGTACTGAGCAGAATGCACTATAATACATATAGTATTGATCTATCCTGTAGCCCTAAATATGTGAAATATTTTTACAAGTTGGGTACTGTACCTTGAAAAATTTTCCCAACGCAAGGTAGTCCAGCCCATCTGAGCAATTGAAAACAACACATTGCTTTGCTACGGCTTTTGCAAGATCCTTGGTGGTTTCTGTTTTTCCTGTTCCCGCAGGGCCTTCAGGAGCTCCACCCAGATGAAGGTTGAGAGCACCAAATAAAGTTCTACAATTGAAAAAATAAGCTTTATTAAATTTAAGAGCGAGGAAAATAGCATAAAGCCACTGATATCAGTGGATCTACAAAATGTTTACCCATCACAAACAAGTTGTGTGATGGTAAATAACATCTATTAAGAATATTAAACACATTGTATTCATCAAATTGCTAACAAACTTACATAGTTATATACATAGTTACGGTTACATAGTTACATGGGCCAAAAAGAGGCATGTGTCCATCAAGTTCAGCCCTCTTCACATCTGTCTTTCCTATTGATCCAAAATAAGGCAAAACCCCAAGTTTGCAGCACTTTTCAATTTTGGAAAACTAGGAAAATAATTCCTTCTTGACCCCAGAATGGCAGTCAGATCTCTCCTTGAGAAGCTATCATACCACAAAGTAAAAGTCATATTGCTGAATATTATGCTTTTGAAAGTATTCATCCAGTTGCTGTTTAAACATCTGTACATCAGATAAACCACCTCTTTAGGCAGATAATTCCACATCCTTGTGTTCTTACTATAAAGAAAAAAAAACTCTCCTTTGCCTTAGACTAGATCTCCTTTCTTCCAGTCTAAATGTGTGACCTTGTGCATTAAAAGGTACATTAGTTAAATTATCCCTCTTTATATAATAGAGTAGAACTGGATAGTAAGCTGGTATATGCAAGAAACATAAAGTAGCCAAGATTTGTAACATTGCAAATACATTAACTCAGGAGGATATTTAATGCCTCCCAAGGGGGAAGCAGGTGCAAATTACAATACTGTTAACAAAGAGGCAGGATATTGTTCCCCTAAGGATTCACAGTGTGGTGAACGGTGGAAGAAAGAGATTTCTGAATATAAAATAAACTCTAGTGGAGTGGGTAACATAAAATAAGGATTGTACATTATTAGTGCATTTAAAAACGAAAAGTAAACTTTCAAAATAGGATAATTTCAATGTAGAGTATCCCAGATAAGAACCTTACTATCAAGACCTTATGCAATATCACTAATAAAAACATTAAGGAGAATGGGTCCAAGTACAGATCCCTGAGGTACCCCACCGGTGACAAGCCCAAGCTTCAAATATACTCCATTGACTACAACCCTCTGTTGCCTGTCATTCAGCCACTGCCTTACCCATTCAACAATATTGGAATCCAAACTGAAAGATTGCAGTTTATTGATAAGCCTTCTATGTGCGACAGTGTCAAAAGTCTTACTGAAATCTAGGTAAGCAATGTCTACTGCACCATCCTGATCTATTATTTTAGTTACCCAATTACAAGTAGCAATAAACATGTAAATAGAATAAAGCTCATGCTGTATTTAAAACATTCATAATGTCCCGTATATACTCGAGTATAAGCCGAGTTTTTCACCACATTTTTTGTGCTGAAAAACCGGAACTCGGCTTATACTCGAGTCAATAGTCTGTATTATGGCAATTTGCATTGCCATAATACAGACTGAGGGAGAGGGGGCTGGCAGAGATCTTACTTACCCGTCCTGCAGCTCCTGTCAGCTCCCTTCTCCTCTGCACCGTCCGTTCAGCACCTCGGTCAGCTCCCAGTGTAAATCTCGCGAGAGCCGCGGCTCTCGCGAGACTTACAGTGTGAGCTGACAGAAGAGCTGAACGGACGGCGCGGAGGAGGAGAGAGCTGACAGGAGCTGCAGGACGGGTAAGTAAGATCTCTGCCAGCCCCCTCTCCCCCCCACTGAACTGCCAATGCTGGACCACCAGGGAAGGAGCCCCCCTCCCTGCCATGTATCAAGCAGGGAGGGGGGACAAAAATAAAAATAATAATTAAATAAAAAATAATAATAAGAAATAATAATGAAAAAAATATATTAAAATAATAAAAAATAATAATAAATAAAATAATAAAATTGCCCACCCCCCCACCACTGCAACACACACACACACACACACACACTGCACTCATACACACACTGCATACACACACACACTGCATTCATACACACACTGCATTCATACACACACACACTGCACTCATACACACACACACTGCACTCATACACACACACTGCACACATACACACACTGCACTCATACACACGCTGCACTCATACACACGCTGCACTCATACACACACGCTGCACTCATACACACACGCTGCACTCATACACACACGCTGCACTAATACACACACTGCATTCATTATACACACACTGCATTCATTATACACACACTGTAAATAAATATTCAATTAATATATTTTTTTTAGGATCTAATTTTATTTAGAAATTTACCAGTAGCTGCGCACTGCGCTCATACACATACACACACACTGCACACATACACACACACTGCACTCATACACACACTGCATACACACACACACACTGCATTCATACACACACTGCATTCATACACACACACACCACACTCATACACACACACACTGCACTCATACACACACACTGCACACATACACACAGCACTCATACACACGCTGCACTCATACACACGCTGCACTCATACACACACGCTGCACTCATACACACACGCTGCACTAATACACACACTGCATTCATACACACACACACTGCATTCATTATACACACACTGTAAATAAATATTCAATTAATATATTTTTTTTAGGATCTTATTTTATTTAGAAATTTACCAGTAGCTGCTGCATTTCCCACCCTAGTCTTATACTCGAGTCAATAAGTTTTCCCAGTTTTTTGGGGTAAAATTAGGGGCCTCGGCTTATATTCGGGTCGGCTTATACTCGAGTATATACGGTAATATTTACGTGGACATGGAAAAGCACGAGCAAGAGGTGGATGGAGCTATGGCAGCATATCTTGTCTATAGATTAGTAAAAACGTGCTAGCCAAATGGTATGTGATTGATCTTCAGTGCTTGCCTCACGCTGTTCGTATTTGTTCCATTTTAGAACACAGTACAGTATAGGCCGGGCATCAATAGTAACTTATGACTAAGTGTTCTCTGCAACATAAAATATGTGAAGTGAGATGGCTTTAACCTGACCTTGTCTTTCTGCAAGATAGAATACATTTTTATATTGGAGCAATAATTTGTGGATCTCCTGGTGTAACCATTTCTGCATTTCATATTTTTATTAGCTTGGATTTGTATATTGAAGGGACTAGCAGGTCCCCACTGGAGACTGAAAATCAGCAGTCACACGCAGTTAATGTGAGTAGTTTTAACCCTTGGAGCTCCCAGTTGATTTCTTATTATACTGTATGACTTTCCAGAGTATCAGTAGTGATAGCAACATAAAGTAAATATAAAGACTTGCTTGGGGTTTACTTAATTACCTGTAGCATCTATCTGTTAAAGGTGTTATAACCAATCTTGGGGTGTTACCAAGATATTCATATCCATATTGCAATCCAGCATTGATCATCTTTGTTTGAAGGTGTCCTTCCTAAAATAAAATGAAAAATCATCAGCAGAAATCAACTACAAAACATGCCAATATGTCATTCCCAGTGACATTTCTCTACCGACCTCCTGCTGAGTCCTATTTCATAACTGACATTTTTCTACACAATTTACTGGGACCCTAGACATTTTTCAGCTGAACTGCTAGTTATTGTGACCTTAGGAAGAGGAAATGGAATTATCTAGACAAATGAACTACTATTATTCCACGTTATATAAATGTATTGTTTTAAAAGATTTTGTCTCTTTAATTAAAGGGACACTATAGTCACCTGAACAACTTCAGCTTAATGAGGTTGTTCAGGTGAGTGCTACAGCTACCCGGAGCCTTTTTCTTGTAAGCACTGTATTTTCTGAGAAAATGCAGTGTTTACATTGGAAGCTTGGAACACCTCTTGTTGCAGTCAATCAGACGGCCACCAGAGGGACTTCCGAGTTCAGAGGCCCTAAAAAGGCCTCCCGTCCGATGCATTCTGGGTGAATGCATCAGACGGGCTATCAGCACACAAAGCACTGTGAACGCGCTTTGTGTGCTGACAGCCTGTCAGCACTGCTGTGGGCGTGGCTTCAGCTGACAGCTTCAGCTTCAGCTGACAGCTGAAGCCCGAACCCACAGGGACGATTACTGTCCACAATAGTGGTTGAAGGGGGGGGGAGACCTACTCTCCTCCCCCCCCCCGGCCCCCACCGCTGTGCGGCGGGTGGGGGCCCTAAAATTATCAATAAGGGGGGGGACCTACTGTCCCCCCCCCCGGCCCCCACCCCTGTGCGGCGGGTGGGGGCCCTAAAATTATCAATAAGGGGGGGACCTATTGTCCCCCCCCGGCCCCCACCCCTGAGCGGTGGGTGGGGGCCCTAAAATTATCAATAAGGGGGGGGACCTACTGTCCCCCCCCCGGCCCCCACCCCTGTGCGGCGGGTGGGGGCCCTAAAATTATCCCCGGCCCCCACCCCTGTGCGGCGGGTGGGGGCCCTAAAATTATCAATAAGGGGGGGACCTACTGTCCCCCCCTGGCCCCCACCCCTGTGCGGCGGGTGGGGGCCCTAAAATTATCAATAAGGGGGGGACCTACTGTCCCCCCCCGCCCCCCACCCCTGTGCGGCGGGTGGGGGCCCTAAAATTATCAATAAGGGGGGGACCTACTGTCCCCCCCCCGGCCCCCACCCCTGTGCGGCGGGTGGGGGCCCTAAAATTATCGATAAGGGGGGGGACCTACTGTCCCCCCCGGCCCCCACCCCTGTGCGGCGGGTGGGGGCCCTAAAATTATCAATAAGGGGGGGACCTACTGTCCCCCCCCGGCCCCCACCCCTGTGCGGCGGGTGGGGGCCCTAAAATGATCAATAAGGGGGGGACCTACTGTCCCCCCCGGCCCCCACCCCTGAGCGGCGGGTGGGGGCCCTAAAATTATCAATAAGGGGGGGACCTACTGTCCCCCCCCGGCCCCCACCCATGTGCGGCGGGTGGGGGCCCTAAAATGATCAATAAGGGGGGGACCTACTGTCCCCCCCGGCCCCCACCCCTGAGCGGTGGGTGGGGGCCCTAAATACAAAGGGGGGGGGGACCCTAGTTAACCCTCCCCCCCCCCCAAAAAAAAATTATCTCCCTACCTACCCCCCTCACCCTAAAAATAATGAGGGGGGGAACATTAACTAAAAACCTGTAAAAAAAAATAAAAATAAAAAGAGATAAAAAAAACTTACCATTCGATGTTTTCTTTCTTCTAAAATCTTCTTTCTTCAGCCCAAAAAAGGCCAAATAAAAATCCATAATAACCGACGCAATTAAAAAAAAAAAAAAAAAAAAACGAGCGCAAAAAAAATAATCCATCTTCACCCATGGAGGGCTCCGCGCAGACTGAGCTCCGCAGGGTGGGGAAGGCTTATAAAGCCTTGCCCCGCCCTGCAATTAGGCTAAGAACACTCTGATTGGTGGGTTTAAACCAATCAGAGTGCTCTTTGTCATTTTACAAGCGTGGGAAAGTTCTTTGGAATTTTCCCACGCTTGTAAAATAACACAGAGCACTGTGATTGGATGGATTTCAAGCCATCCAATCACAGTGCTCTGTGTCATTTTACAAGCGTGGGAAAGTTCTTTGGAATTTTCCCACGCTTGTAAAATGACACAGAGCACTGTGATTGGATGGCTTGAAACCCATCCAATCACAGTGCTCTGTGTCATTTTACAAGCGTGGGGAAATTCCAAAGAACTTTCCCACGCTTGTAAAATGACAAAGAGCACTGTGATTGGATGGCTTGAAATCCATCCAATCACAGTGCTCTGTGTCATTTTACAAGCGTGGGAAAATTCCAAAGAACTTTCCCACGCTTGTAAAATGACACAGAGCACTGTGATTGGATGGCTTGAAACCCATCCAATCACAGTGCTCTGTGTCATTTTACAAGCGTGGGGAAATTCCAAAGAACTTTCCCACGCTTGTAAAATGACAAAGAGCACTGTGATTGGATGGCTTGAAATCCATCCAATCACAGTGCTCTGTGTCATTTTACAAGCGTGGGAAAATTCCAAAGAACTTTCCCACGCTTGTAAAATGACACAGAGCACTGTGATTGGATGGCTTGAAATCCATCCAATCACAGTGCTCTGTGTCATTTTACAAGCGTGGGAAAATTCCAAAGAACTTTCCCACGCTTGTAAAATGACAAAGAGCACTCTGATTGGCTCAAACCCACCAATCAGAGTGTTCTTAGCCTAATTGCAGGGCGGGGCAAGGCTTTATAAGCCTTCCCCACCCTGCGGAGCTCAGTCTGCGCGGAGCCCTCCATGGGTGAAGATGGATTATTTTTTTTTGCGCTCGTTTTTTTTTTTTTTTTTTTTAATTGCGTCAGTTATTATGGATTTTTATTTGGCCTTTTTTGGGGCTGAAGAAAGAAGATTTTAGAAGAAAGAAAACATCGAATGGTAAGTTGATTTTATCTCATTTTTTCTTTTTTACAGGTTTTTAGTTAATGGTCCCCCCTCATTATTTTTAGGGTGAGGGGGGTAGGTAGGGAGATATTTTTTTTTGGGGGGGGGGAGGGTTAACTAGGGCCCCCACCCACCGCTCAGGGGTGGGGGCCGGGGGGGGACAATAGGTCCCCCCCCTTATTGATAATTGTAGGGCCCCCACCCGCCGCTCAGGGGTGGGGGCCGGGGGGGGGACAGTAGGTCCCCCCCCTCATTGATCATTTTAGGGCCCCCACCCGCCGCTCAGGGGTGGGGGCCGGGGGGGGGGACAGTAGGTCCCCCCCCTCATTGATAATTTTAGGGCCCCCACCCGCCGCACAGGGGTGGGGGCCGGGGGGGGGACAGTAGGTCCCCCCCCTTATTGATAATTTTAGGGCCCCCACCCGCCGCACAGGGGTGGGGGCCGGGGGGGGGACAGTAGGTCCCCCCCTTATTGATAATTGTAGGGCCCCCACCCGCCGCTCAGGGGTGGGGGCCGGGGGGGGGGACAGTAGGTCCCCCCCCTCATTGATAATTTTAGGGCCCCCACCCGCCGCACAGGGGTGGGGGCCGGGGGGGGACAGTAGGTCCCCCCCTTATTGATAATTTTAGGGCCCCCACCCGCCGCACAGGGGTGGGGGCCGGGGGGGGGACAGTAGGTCCCCCCCCTTATTGATAATTTTAGGGCCCCCACCCGCCGCTCAGGGGTGGGGGCCGGGGGGGGCAGTAGGTCCCCCCCCTCATTGATAATTTTAGGGCCCCCACCCGCCGCACAGGGGTGGGGGCCGGGGGGGGACAGTAGGTCCCCCCCCTTATTGATAATTTTAGAAAGCGAGCTGAGCTGTCAGTCAGACAGCTCAGCTCGCGAACGCGCATTCCGCGCACATGCGCGGTAAAGCGCTCAGGTTCTTCATAGGGCGGCATTCAATGCCGCTCTATGAAGAACGCGATTGGTCCAGCGCGAAGCCGTCCCATTGGGCCCCGCGATTTCGTCATTTTGACGAAAAAGGGGGCGCGGCCTAGCGGGGAGCTCGGCGCTGGAACGGAGGTAAGTTTTTAATATAAAACCACCGAATTTTTTTTTTTAATTAATGAAAGTTCATATAAAAGCAAGAAGGAAGGCTGGGGGACCTGTCTTTCTTGCTTTTATATGGTGACTATAGAGTCCCTTTAATTATACACAACTTGTGTCTATATTGGGAGTCAAATTCTAAAATAAATGTGTCAACTGAACCAGCAAGTGGATTTACTAGACTAGAGCCTCACGCTGTTAAAATTGCGGTTATAACAAAAATTACAATAACTCACTGTCGTAACTTTACAGAGACTCGTAAACGTATGCCCCAGGAGCAAACTCTCTCCATGAGAATTAATAGAAATACCATTGGAGTTGCAGATTCATAAACTGTAAACAAGCCAGTTATATGGTGTAAATGCTTTGCCTCTTGAGACCAGGTGTAAGTTCTCACTAGGTGAGCTACACTATACAAGTCAAATCTTCTGGCTAATATAAGCACATTATGGGGGCATAAGCACATTCTTGGGAGTTATATTTGATGGACAGTTTTTACGTTTCTAGTAATTTTTTTTCTTAACTAGGGGAGTTTGTTTACTAATATAGTTACTTTTGATCAATACTGATTATATTATTCATTATTATATGAAAACAGTGGAGGCGGGTCAATAGTGCAAAATAAATAAATACATACATCCTAACCATGTTTTAAGTTTGGTGTATTTTTGAAAACTTGTTCCATTCTCTTTGTCTAGAAAGATATCCTTAGTTTTGCTCTATTTTTACAGAGGTCACCAATTGGCTGTGGGCTGTCAGATCCTGGACAAAAAAAGAAAACCCTGTCTTCTAGGGATGCCATTGGCGAACGTCATCAATAGATGGAGGCAGAGTTCTTTAAAGTGATTGTTTATGTGCACCTCTATGTTTGATCATGGGTTAAGTACACATAGTAGAGTCATACTCAAGGCAGAGAGTCAAGAGCTCCATTATCTGTAATCTTTACTAGGTGCCACAGTTTGAGCAGCTTCCCAGTGTCTAAAACCCTCACAAAACACAAAATTACAAAAATGTATAAATAAAAAACAAACATAGGGTGCAATTTCAAGCATTTAAAACAAGTGAATAAAATAAATAGATGACACTTTTTCACTCTTGATACTTGGTAAATATTAAATGAACCAAATAGATCTTGATAGCAGTTTCTAAGAACGTTCAATGCAAAAAATCTTGAACTGAAAGCTAGACTCAGAATAGAACTTAACAGCGGCTTATCTGAGTCCACTTTATTCTGTTGAAGATTTTCTTATAAACAGAATCCTGACTTTTGTCCTCAGCGATGTCTCCTCTAGTTTAATCTTCTTTCTGAATTCTCTAGACTAACCACAATTTCTGCAGCCACCGGAAGCGGAAAACAAAGACCAGAAAGCTAATTCTTCAAATGACTTTCCCGTAAGCGGTGTGGCTTTTGCAGTGTCTCTGTACAGGAGCCATTTTTTTGAACCCCACTGCAAAAGCCACACCGTTTACGGGAAAGTAATGTGAAGAATTAGCTTTCTGGTCTTTGTTTTCCGCTTCCGGTGGCTGCAGAAATTGTGGGTAGTTTGGAGAATTC
Source organism: Pelobates fuscus (assembly GCF_036172605.1). Taxonomy (NCBI): domain Eukaryota; kingdom Metazoa; phylum Chordata; class Amphibia; order Anura; family Pelobatidae; genus Pelobates; species Pelobates fuscus. The sequence continues at coordinate 92,583,798 of NC_086324.1, read as the reverse complement.
AGAAAGAAGATTAAACTAGTGGAGACATTGCTGAGGACAGATGTCAGGATTCTGTTTATTAGCAGCTGTTAAGTTCTATTCTGATTCTAGCTTTCATTTCAAGATTTTCCGCATTAATCACTCTAAAAATCGCTATGAAGATCTATTTGGTTCATTTAATATTTACCATGGTTCAAGAGTGAATAAGTATTTTCTATTTTTTGTATTCACTTATTTTAAATGCGTGAAATTACACCCCCTATCCTTGATTTTTCTTTATAATTATTACAGGTGAAATGTTGCACACAATATCAATCGTTGTTTATGTATGTGGCATGTAACAGAATATATCTAAACAATGACGCCTGCTATGTGCTATTTTATATAACAAAAAACGTACTATTTGCAAGTAGCATTTCTGACAGTAATTCACAAAGAATAGGCAGGGAGTAACAAAACTTTTCTTTCGCACATAGATTACTATATGTGAAATAACCTACAAACTAAAGAAAGGCAAACATGCAAATAAAATTGCCGCTCTTCTTTAGCATAACAATGGCCTCTGATATGTCTTAAAATAACTAAACATAAAAACTTTTCCTTAATTACATCCCCTTTTCCAGTAATATTTCTTTTCAGACTAAATGCGTTATGCAATTTTCTGATCCAGGACAATGTACGCAATACCAATAACGTATAAAGTATATTTGTTTTATATTGCTTTTCTTCTAGAGAACAAATTGTTTGTCATGCTATTATTTATTAAACAGGTGGAAGAGCAGATAGATTAAGAAAGTATTTTATCACACCACATTCTGTTCCTGTGTTTAAAAGTGGGTCATAATGTACTAAGTATTATTCATGTGTTCTTGTTTGTTTGTTTTTTTACAACAGAAAGACATAAAACATTTAGAAACTGAAAATACCGGTATATACAAAGGAGTTATAAAAAAATGTTTATTGCATACCTCCCAATAATATCGCAACTGACTTAACCATTCAAAATCATTTTCATCGCAAACTCGTTTATTAACCAGAGATGAGAGGACATCTCTTGCGTGAACATCCAATACCACAAGAGCTCCAAGTGTCACACGGTTCTGCTTTGACAATGTCCCTCGTACCAATGCTACAATATCATCAATTTGCTTATTATTCTGTTCCAAGTATGCCTCAAGTGCCTGGATTTAGAACAAAAAAAGACAAGAATGTATAAAAAGGATACAAACACAAAGTAATTCTGAAATTCCAATTGATCTCAAAGTCACTTTATTTATTGATTTACAACCTCCTGCACTTCATTCTTTGAGATTTTAGAGCCGTCCAATATATTGTACCATAGGTTACTTATATTGGAATACATTGTTATTTTAAAGTGAATGTTTTCTACACTAATAATAAGGCAGAAATTATCATGCTAAAAGTAAAGGATTCAATACAAGTGGAGCATTTAAAAGTTTACATTCAAATCAGTTGCAAGAGATGTTGTGTTGTTTTGTTTCAGGATTATTTTTCCTTTTTTTCTATTCATAGTAGCAATTTCTTGGCAGACAGGTACTCTCCAGAAATTTGTCAGACTGTCACTCCATATACTCCTCAACATGTTTTAGCTTTTGTGCGTCCGCAGCAATAATTCTTTCTTTAGCGCTCTGACAGGTTAATAGCAGCACATGCACAGAAGATAAAAATGTACTGTATGTGTGCAATAGCATGGTGGTGTGACTATGCAATGTCCAATGCACATGAATGTGCACTTATCTGCTGATTGGACAGTCCAGCAGAATACTTCTGTAGATCAACAGAACAGAAATCAAAAGAAGAATGCTTATACTTAACATGTTGTGCTTCACTAAACCCTTACCAACTTCTTAATGGGAAGTTTGAGGCTATTTCTTAACAGTCTTTCAAAGCACATAACATTTAAATTTAATGAGGAATACTACATATGAGATATTATTTACTCTTTAACACAATATGATCTTATTTTGTGTAAGATTTTTATTTTGAAACATATTGTAAAGTACGCCTTCATTTAGGCATTGCTTCAAATGATCAAATGGCAAAAAACAAATTAGCAAGGCTTATTGCTTATTATCAAAATGTTCATACCTCTTGGCTTTTTCTGATAGACAGCTGAACGTCTTGAGTCCAGAAACACTGAGATACGCAAAGGACAGTTTGTCCAGGCCATTCCCTCACCCAGTCTATTCGAGTTGCTTTGGGGTAAGCTTCAAGGGCTTCACCAATAACCTTTATGCAATGAAAACAGTGTTATTGTTTTGCTACAACATCTCAATTACATTCTAATAAAAATATAATTCTGTAACAATTGGTTGTGAGCGTTTTACAGCCAAAGACTGTACATGCACAAAGGAGTGGAATCTGGAGAGAAGTAGGTTCAGCCATAAACTTCATGGACCAACCACATTATTTGGCACATCTGGAATGTCACAAGCTATACCATTCAACCACACTAGCTAGTTACACCTGGCAATCTGACCCAAATAAATAAGAGAATTAGGGCAACATTATAATTGAAATAATGGGACTTGTAGCCAAATGTTTACATGGCAATGATGTGAAACTCTAGAGAGCATTGCCAAGTGATAATTGTCAGGTTTTTCTCAATAAATTGTTTGATATTGTCCAGTATTATCCAGTTAAGTTGGTATAAGCAAAGCCAGATTACATAAGGTATAAACCTGGTGCTGACAATTATGATGGGCCTAATTACAGAATCTTATCAACAAAAAAATACTAAAACAGTCATACCTCCCAAGCATTATGTATCTGGTGGAGGTGGTGGTGGAGGTGAGCTCACAGGATGCCGCTACAATAAAACACATACCCTTCATATCTCAAGCAAATCAATACCCCATAACAGCAGAGTCCGGTGAAGCAGGACGTTGCTGCAGGGGTAAAAGTGTGGACCACTGACGTGAATCACATGACTGGCACTGCCTAAATGGGCGGACATGCCCAGAAAGGGGGGAAGCAGATCTGCCCAAAGATTTAGAAGGTCGGCCTTAGTGTGAATGCATGTCAGGCTGCCTGCCAATCATGCAGGCTGGCTAACTAAGGGCATACAAAGCAGACAGTATCCCGAGCTTGGTGCAAATGCATCTAATGATGCGCTCCCTCAGCGCTTTCTTGGGCCCGTCCCTGGTGTCCCCCAGCACTCACTTGTTCACTCCTTTCCTTACCTTCTTACTAGCAGGTAGAAGCTTCCAGTATGCTGTCTGGCATAGTGAAAAGCAGAGGTGGCTCTCTAATTAGGCGATTTAGGTGGTCGCCTAAGGCCTTGCGCTGCCTGGGGCCTCGCGGGTGCCTAAACCGCCTTAGGGAAGACTGTGTCGGGTCCTCAGTCAGTGACCGAGGACCTGACACCAGCAGGGGGCCTGGCAGCTTGCTCTGTATGCCCCCCGGGTGCAAGGCCCCTCCGGTCTGCCCGGCCGGAGAACGCCAATAGCACAAACAGGTCTGCAACTCTGCAATGTGCAGAGCTGCAGACCAGGTGTCTCACGAGATGTGGGTTACCACGGCAACACTCTGACTGGATCTCGCGAGATACATGGTCTGTAAGTCTGCAGAGCTGCAAACCGGATATTATGGCCACCAGACCACCAGGGAGCCCACTGGACCACCAGGGAGCTACAAAAAGGTATTTAATCCCTTATTATCACTCCCTCCTTCACACCATCATCCCTCTATCAATACCTCCACTCCATTTTCCTCACACCATCAATACCCCATCTCCCTCACATCATCATCACACACTCCTCACACCATCATCACCCCCCTTCCTCACACCATCAATAACCCCCTCACACCATCATTACCTCCCCCACACACAGAAACACACAATGCATTCCTTACACACACTCAATGCACCCCTTACAGACGCACACACTGCATCCCGTACATACACAGAAACATACCTTGCAGCCCTTACACATACAAACACAGATTCACACAATGCATTCCTTACACACATATCAGGACATCCCCTACACATTCCACCCCCTGTGAACAAACTCATTGGTGGAACATGAAGGTGGACCCTGGGACCCAGACCTTGAGCTGTGTAAAGGGCCCCCAAAAAATGGAGCTGCTTCCCGTTCTCCCAGAACATTGATTTTTGCAACCACAGTTACAAACAGCCTCCAGAGAGCCTTTTCTACACCAGACCAGTGGAGCCAGACTGCAGCTAGAGCCCATCATCATCCTCATCTGGTTGTAAGTAGGCAATCTAGTATATTATTCGTGGCACTAATCTCTAATTTACCTCACATTAAAGAAACACTATAGTCCCCAGAACCACTTCAGCTTAACCCCTTAAGACCGCAGCCAAATGTACAAGTTGTGATCCAAAAAAAATGTAAACAAAACCTGGCATTTGCGCTATATGTCTGTCCAACCGTAATTCACCTCTTTCATATTAAATGCACCCACACTCATTATATATAATTTTATTCAGGGGAAACAGGGCTTTCGTTTAACATCAAATATTTAGGTATGGAACATAATTTAATATGAAAAAAATATAAAAAAAATGGGAGAAAATAAGAATTTTTAAAATTGTTTTAGTTCTACGTGACGTTCTAACTGTGAATGTCAAAATACTGTTTGATTTACTGCAATAAAATACACATATTTGTATTCAGCTATGTCTCATGTGTAAAACAGTACCCCCTATGTGCAGGTTTTTTATGGTGTTTTGGGAAGTTACAGGGTCAAATATAGCGTGTTACATTTTTCATTTTATTCACATTGAAATTCGCCAGATTGGTTACGTTGCCTTTGAGACCATATGGTAGCCCAGGAATAAGTGGCTACTAAAAAAAACTGAACATACCCTATTTGCATTACCCTGGGTTGTCTACTATTGCAAATGGTATGCCATCATGGGGATAATTTTCATTCCTGGGCTACCATACGGTCTCAAAGGCAACCTGGCCAATTTTAATGTGAAAAAACTGAAACGCAAACCTTATATTTGACTCTGTAACTTCTGAAAACACCATAAAACCTGTAAATGAGGGGTACTGTTATACTCAGGAGACTTCGCTGAACACAAATATTAGTGTTTCAAAACAGTAAAACGTATCACAACAATTATATCGTCAGTGTAAGTGCCATTTGTGTGTGAAAAAATGCAAAAAATGTCACTGTCACTGACGATATCGTCGTTGTAATATATTTTACTGTTTTGAAACACTAATATTTGTGTTCAGCGAAGTCTTCCGAGTAAAACAGTACCCCCCATGTACAGGTTTTATGGTGTCTTGGAAAGTTACAGGGTTAAATATAGTGCTAGAAAATTTAATTCCCTGAACTTTCGGCCTGGGTTGGCAGGCAGGTCCTGCAAATTGTAATTAATGAAATGACCTAATTATGTAAAATTATTACATACATATATACGTAGAATTATTATATATATGTGTGTAAATATATATGTGTATATATATATATATATATATGTATATAATTTTTTTATTATTTTTATTTATATATAGGTATATATATATAGTGATATATACGTATATACTTATGTATATAAATATATATATTTATTCGTTCTACATGTATTTTGATATCAATATATATATATTAATTTTAAAATACAGTTAGAACGAAATGACGCATGTTTATATATTTTTTATCTATTTATTTTTTATTATTTTTTTAATTTTATTTTTTAACACATTTATATATTTATTTATTTATTATATATAAATATATATAATGAAAATTATATATATATTTAATCAATATCATTGTACGTGTATTTTGATATTAATATATATATATAATTATGTATATATTAATATTAAAATACACGTAGACAGTGCAGCGTGTGTGTATGAGTGCAGTGTGTGAGCGTATGAGTGCAGTGTGTGTGTGTATGAGTGCAGTGTGTGTGTATGAATGCAGTGTGTGTGTATGAGTGCAGTGTGTGTGTATGAGTGGTGTGTGTGTGTGTGTTGCAGAGCCTTGGTGGGGGATGGGCAATTTTTTTTTTATTATTATTTTAATATTTTTTTTATTATTATTTATTATTTTCATTTATTTAATTAAATTTTTTATTATTTTTGTATTATTATTTAATTTTTCTTTTTTTTATTATTACTAATTATTATTTTTTCGTCCCCCCTCCCTGCTTGATACATGGCAGGGAGGGGGGCTCTCCTTCCCTGGTGGTCCAGCATTGGTAGTTCAGTGGGGCTCTAGACTTTATGAGGCTAAGGCGAAACTAAACCGTGAGGCCCCACTAACACCCAAAGTGAAAAAATATAGGCAAATTTGCATTGCCATAATACAGACTGGGGCTGTGGGGGCTGTAAGAGAGTTTACTTACCTCTCCTGCAGCTCCTGTCAGCTCTCTCCTCCTCCGCGCCGTCCGTGCAGCTCCCTCTGTCAGCTCCCAGTGTAAGTCTCGCGAGAGCCGCGGCTCTCGCGAGACTTACACTGGGAGCTGACCGAGGTGCTGAACGGACGGCGCGGAGGAGGAGGGAGCTGACAGGAGCTGCAGGAGAGGTAAGTAAACTCTCTTACAGCCCCCACAGCCCCAGTCTGTATTATGGCAATGCAAATTTGCCTATATTTTTTCACTTTGGGTGTTAGTGGGGCCTCACGGTTTAGTTTCGCCTTAGCCTCATAAAGTCTAGAGCCGCCCCTGGTGAAAAGGTGTATATAGTGAATGTAGAAGAAAGGGGACATGCCACAGTGTTAGAGAGACCAAAGCAGCAAGAGCATTTGCACAGTGCACAAAGTCAGCTTTACCTTAACTAATTTATATACAGCCAATCCACATAAGTTTTGCTCCCATACATCCAACATAAGTTACCATACTTAACTCCTTCTGCACCAAGCAAGAACATGTGAAGAGTAGTTGAAAAAGTATATATATATATATATATATATATATATATATATATATATATATATATATATATTATAAGTAATAGCTTGGCACTCTCCTTTACCAATATTATGGAATACTTGCCTGGGTGCAATCCACTTTGCGTTGTATATATAAACTTAAGAATGAAGGATGCACTCACAGGACTTGGTGAAAAAATCTTCTTGTTTTATTCAATCACGGTGTTTTGGGTTTACACCGTGATTGAATAAAACAAGAAGATTTTTTCACCAAGTCCTGTGAGTGCATCCTTCATTCTTAAGTTTATATATATATATATATATATACATATAATTATTATTTTTTTTTTTAATCAATGGGCCGCCTGGAGCTTCTGCTCCATCGGCCCCTATGTTAATCCAGTCCTGGGTATAAGTGAATAAAAGTAGTTTTTTGTCAGAAAAGGGGTGTAGTTTTTCACATAAAAGACATCTAGGAACAGGTCTATTTATGTGGAAACAGGGAGCAGTGAATTACTACTGTTTCGTTAGGTCAAATGAACAAACCCACAATACTCTATTACTTCATATTGTCTGTTTCTTTCTTTTTATATTGAAAAACAGAAATGACAAGGTCAACAAAATAGTATTTTCAGTATTGTGCATTTTGCAGCAGAGACTGAATCCAGTTAGGGAATATTAGGACCATCCCAGTCTTGGGCAGTACCATAACCTGCAAAATGACAAAGTTGTTTATGCCTGCCTCTTATGTTTAGCTTCAGTGAGCTAAACAACCTAGAAGTAACATGACTGGTTGTGTGATGGGCAGCCTTGATGGGTATAACAAGGTTTATTTTGAAAAGTGCCAATTTCTATTGAAATTCCATGTCTTTTTTTTTTTTTTTTAAACGAATAAAAGAGGACACATTCTTCATACATAAAGCTCTTCAGTATGCTCAAGTTCTTTAGGGGTCTGGAGAGTCCCTTTAAGGTAGAGGGGAAAAAAATCAGAATTCTAAATTATCTAGAAATATAAAAAAATAAGCACAATAAATGTAACCAAGTAGCATATTATTACAAAAACATTGAGAGAATACCAATAAAATATGTTGTATAGAACCAAGGACATTCACAGTTGATCATAGTTACAATACAGAGGCAAACAAAAACATTAAGCATGAAATGTTTGTCAATACGATACTGTTAATATAAGTGAATATATTCAATCTGTTAATTAATCTGTGTACCTTTGGAATGTTGTAATTGTTATGATTAATATAAGTGCAAGGTTTTTATAACATACAAACATTACTGAAATCTTGTTTTATTTTACATTATGTGAGTCCATAATAAAAAATAAAAAAATTGAATTTACAGCAAGCAATAACATGCTATTGATCAAAATAATTAATAAGATGGAACATTTGAAATGTGGCATGTCCATATGAATCAAATATGATTTAGAGAATATTCCATGCCGACATATCAAGAAAACCAAAAGTGAAGTATCTTAAGAAACCTTTCTACCTTGTGAATTGAACTGATCATTGAAGATTCAAGTTCAAGAAGCCATTTTTCCACTTGACCTCTAGCTTTAGATGTTGAAATTGTATTTATTAGTTGGACCACCTCTCCTTCACTGCTTTTAATGTGTGTGATATCCAAGACATCTGTAAATTCCACTTTAGCTATTCCTTCAAAACATTTTTTCAAGTGTGGTTGTACTCTAAAAACAAAAATATAAATTTAAGTACATACACATATTAGTAAACAAAAGATTAGAAAAGTCAAGTACATTACGATTAAATACCTATCAAAGGTCTGCTCTTTACCTTTCAAGACCAGGGCAGTGAGTACACAATAACATGATATGAGGTTAAAATTAAGGATTAAGCGAGGTGTGCTGGGCCTCTGGGATTGGATGCAGATTTAAAAATTCCCAGATTTTTTTTAATATTATGTTTACATATCATCTATATTTAAATTTTTAGACCAACCAACATGTCCACTTATGCTTTCAGAAGTGATCACGGTAGTAGGAGTCTTGAAATGCTGCACATACTGAGATATTTGCTGGTGATGCCCCCATACACATGACTTTGGAAGCGAGGAACAGAGTTTGTGCGTCTGTCGTCAGCACTCACTGCACTCTGGCAATAGATGTAATTTGCTTCTCCTTTGCAAACATAGCCTGAAAGGGGAAGCATTGGGGCATCCTGCCTTCTTCACTCCCTCTCTCCGCTCGCCAGCTCAAAACCCACATGCACTCTGAGCCAGTTAAGTGGTCCAATGAAAGCATTCTCTACTAGCAGCCTTTGATTGGACCTCTTGATGATTGCTGTGACATCAGAAACGGTAGTGCCGAGCAAGGCATGGCAAGATTCCAGGTAAGTTGAAGCACAATTCAGCATTTATGAGAGGTGGGACACAAAAGCAGCTCTCTTATTAGGTGATTTAGGAGGCCGTTTAGGGTCACGCATTCGCTGGGGCCTCACGGCTGCCTAACTCACCTAACTGAAGAAAAGGCATGGAGAAGCCAGCAGAGTGCCACCATCAGAGGCTATCCACTATTAGGAGGTGCGAGGAGTGACAGCAGTAAGTCGCTTCTCACACTGCTGCAGATTCGGGGGAGGGAAAAGGATCACCATCAAAGGTGTGCAGGTGGCCCCTAAGGATTATTATTACAATGGAGCTGGGAGGGGAGAGAAGGAAGATGAAGATCGATGGGAGAGAGAGTTGATGGATGGAAGAAAGGAAGGAAGAGAGGAAGAAATAGCTGAATTGGTGAGCGGTAACAGATTTGGAGAGGGGAAGATGGAGTTTGGTGGCAGAGAGGGAGATAAGGCTGAGGGGAGAGAGGCAGATGGAGCAGAGGGGACAGAGAGGGATGGAGGGAGATGGATTAGAGGGAGAAATGGTGATGAAGCTGGTTGGGAGAGAGGAAAGTGGAGATGGAGCTGGGGAGGAGAGAGGGAGATTAAGGGGTGAGAGAGGGATGGAGGGGATTAATGGGGGATGGAACTGGGGGAGAAAGGGACATTGAGCTGAGTGGGAGAGAGAGAGGGAGATGAAGCTGAGGGGTGAAAGAGAGATGGAGGTGGGGTTGAGCTCGGGCAAGAGAGGAAGAGAGATGCTGCCTGTAAGCTGAGGGTTCCAGGGCAGTAGGGCCACCATCAGGAATGAACAGACCATAATCTGTTAGCCCATGCTTTGGGGTCCACAAAAGGCCCATTCAATGTTACATGGTCTGGTTGAGCACCAGACAATATCTGGAATCTGATGATGGCACAGACCCCTTACAAGGTACAGCATCTCCACATGCACAGATGTTCGATCTATTCCTCCCAGTGCTCAGAAGACAGATACTGCCCACTTGCGTACAGCCTGCATTCAATGGACTGGACCCTATCGGACCACAGGGAAGCCACCTTCCTGGCAAAAAGTTAGTAAAGAGCAGGGTGACTAAAACATCTTACATTTTAATATTTGCGTTTGTGGGGGTCTCTGTCGATCCTTGTTTATGTGTGTATGTCGGTGTGTGTGTGTGTGTGTGTGAATCTATTAGTGTTTGTGTGCTTGGCAGGGGATGTATGTATGTTTGTCTCTGCATGTGTGTGTGTGTTTGTCTGGTACTGAGAATCACTATTCTCTAAAGACTAAAGAACCCCTAACCCTACTCCTATTCATAGCTAATTGAGATGTATACATTAAAAAAAAGAAAAAAGAAAACATGTTGAGACTTAAAGGAATACTTTAAGTACTAAAACAACTTTAACTTAAGAAAGTGGTTCTGGTCTATAGATCATGCTCCTGCAGTTTCACTGCTTATTTCTCTGCCATTCAAGAGTCACTGATCCTCTACGTGAAACTATTGTGACCTACACAGTCTCCCTACACATTCCCTGTAAAGAGAGAGATAATGTGTCAACTTCCTTTATTGCACAGTCTGTTTAATGTAGGATTTCTTATCTCCTGCTCTATTAATAGCCTGCTAGGGCCTGCAGTAGCATTCTGTGTGTGACTTAAGTTCAATTAACAGAGCAGGAGAGAAAAACATTGAAAGGAATTGCACTGTGCTGTGAAAATGAAACCCTTTGGTGACTGTGAGAGTCACATCGAAGGGGGGGGGGGGGGGGTTGCCTAGGAATTCATTAGCAAAGTGACCAAAATGGCAGATAATGATCTATACGCCAAAACCAGTTCATTAAGCAAAAGTTGTTTTGCTGCTTTAGGCTTGAATGGACGAAAATATGTGTTTTGTTTCTGTACTGATGCTATTTTCTGTGGAATAAAGTTTCAGGACTTGGTTTTATTTTGCTGTATATGATGTACATACTACTATTTAAAATGGCTATTAATCTCCGTGTCACAACAAATCGATAGGACAGGCATCAACAGTACTCACCAAGAGTGAGCAGATCTTTCCTGGTCCAGTGTGTCACTAAAACCCTGTCCCTTAAAGATGGTCCTGCAGTGCTGAGACCCTGGGATGGCAAACGGAGCCCAGTGGGTTTCTTTTCAGAGGTGGAACTACCTCTGGTGCAGCCAGTGCGGCAGCTGCGGGGTCATGGGGCCATCATAAGGGTGCTACTGGGACAAGGACCTGGTCGGGCACAGTGGCTCTTTAACAACACAACCGGCCCTCTGTAGTATAAGTGATACCAGGAAGAAGTGAAAGCAGGCCACGTCCTCCCACACACAGAGGGTGCCGAGCAGGATGGAGATATCGGTAGCTCTTCAGGAACAAAGATAGCCTTGCCTTACAATTTTTCTTAGCACAACCCATTGCACAATTCATCCAATCCAAGAGCACTCACAAAGGAGCTATAACCACCCACAGTAATTCTTGACTGATAGTACTTGGAGTCACAACAGAGCTACCAAATATTGGTGCTGCCTTCCCTCAGGTACCTACAGCCATTAGCAGGACACTTAATTGAGTAAAAAATAAATGTATTTTATCATGGAAAGAATGGAGATTTAAATACACTTTGTAGGAAGGTACTGACTTATTGACACATTAAAAACTTGAATACAATAATACATTGATCTATTATCATCTCAACTTAATCAACATGGTATTCATTCATGAAAAAAAAAGTAAAAACAGGCACAAAACCAATAATCTCAACTCTAATTTCAGTAAACAGGGTTAACATCTTCTAGCAAACAATCAGACAGTCTGAGGAGCCCCTGTAATGACAGTGACTAACCTGTATTGTTACAATGCACCATTCTATAAGAGGGGGTACAGTGTCCCAAATAAAACTCCAAAGTCTATGTGCTTAAATTCTAGCCCCAAGGCTCTTCACAGGAAAATACAATATTTCCCTGGTGGGATAAATCGCACATATTTGGTTTATCAGGGCAGAAGAGGGACCAGGGGCCATGGACTAGGAGAGGCAGCATTCGATATCACACTTACCGTGTAGGATCTTTTGTCTCTGACAGAATTTCAAGGAGTTCATCGTTAGATAAAAAGAAGAAACGTGGAAAGTACAACCGTTTTTTCTCCAAGTAGTCATTGAGTCCTTTAAGAATAAGCTCCAGAAATTCATTCGACTTTTTGAATTTTTCCAACATTTTTTCAATTGTTACCACAGTGAGAACATTTCTGTCCTGAAATAAGATTATATTTTAAAACTTTGGGCATAAAAAAAAAATACCACAAGGCTCTGTATGTTTTTTTTTTTCCTATCACTCAAGAAGCAAAAGGAAGTGCAGAAAACCAACAGCTGTTTTATAAAATGAAATGCAATTGTGTTGATGGTTTATTGGTGTAAGAAAGCATATAAGCATTGTCATGTATCTGTAATGATAACTTTTCTTGAGGCTTACCATAACAAATATTGCACGTAATTTTAGTAGAGGGCTCACCGTGTAATTGAAAGGAACACTCCACATTAAAATAAGAATTTTTACCAATTTAGTAGAAACTTAGAAAAATAAGCATGCATTTTCTTTTGTTATTTTTCGTTAGGGGTATATGAAAAATCGTCGTGCAATAGCTGCATATCTAGATTATACAGCTTGTCTTACCAGTAGACTCAACCAAGCATAACACAGTCAACTCATCCACTAATCTTATGGCCTACAACTTTAATGCTATGTTGCTACCATTATGTTACCTAGATTAAAGTAAAGACTGGTACTGAAAGATGGGAAACAAGTATTCTCTACTTCTCAGTTAATGTCAATGCTTACATGGGCTCTATGCTTCTTTCAGGATACTACTGAAATTAGAACGAGAAAGAAAAACAACACTTTTTGGTTGTTGAAAACTTGGCAAATGGCAGCCTTGAACTGTGAATCTTGCTTCTTAATCAAAACAACTCATTAATCCATACTACTGTTCTAATATTTAAAGGAACGCTGTAGTCACCAGAAGAACTACAGTTTAATGTAGTTGTTCTGGGTTCTGTAGGCTTTTAGACTTTTTAATGTAAACACTGCCTTTTCAGAGAAAAGGCAGTGTTTTTATTGCTCCCTACTAACACCTTTAGTGGCAGTCACTCTGACGGTGATGTTCAGCGTCTCCATGCTCTGTATGCAGACACTGAACGTTCCTCATAGAGGTGCATTGATTCAATGCATCTCTATGAGAAGATGCTGATTGGCGAAGTGCAGCTAAGGGAAAGCATTGGATTGGCTAAGATCATCAGGTTTGATAATCTCAGCCAAGGAGGCAGAGGGGGGTCCAAGCCAGCCACGGCGAGACACACACGGTGGAAATAAGGTGAGTAAAACTACTTTTTAATAGGGAACAAAGGGGGGCACGGAGCTAAACGGCATGTTTGTCTTCCTGACACTACAGTGTTCCTTTAAGCTCTTTTTATTTTTTTGTTTATTTGTTTTTAGGAGGATTATAGCTCAGTGAACAACTGCATCGCTCAAATAAAACACAAAAGAATCATCTTTATAGAGTATAACTGTACAATATATTTAAATATGATATATATTAAATATATATAAAAATGTATATATATATATATTAATATTTAACTGGGCTAACGGTAAATTATCCTACTTTGAGTGAAAAAAATAAGACACTCATTAATATTTTCTCAAATTGCTACAGTTTTTCCAAGTAAATAGTTTTCAATTTACTGTAGATGGCCATCTGGCATTGTTTATACAAATATGTTTTAACTATGAAAAAAAAAAATAGCTGACCATCAAGATTTTCTTTTTTTTTTTTTCTTCTATATTTTAGCAAACTCGAAATATGCCTTTTAAGTAGTAATTATTCATAATTAATTTGACAGGTTAGATGCTTGAAAGATTGCATTTGCATTACCTTTCATCCCAATATGCTAACAGCTAGCTCACATTACCATGAATATGAAAGACAAAGAAAATGTATTTGTGTTGATCAGTAGGGAAGGAATGTCTGTTTTGATGTAAGAAACCATCCTTCTAGCTCAGTGCATGTTTTCTATAGAGTCACAGCACCACCTTCTGAGAAACGAGATTCACATTCTTGATTTACCAAGAAGTCAGATAAATAATCTCATTATTAGGAGTGTTATGCAGCAAAGGAAAACATATTGCAATAAAACCAAAAAACGTGTTTTTTAAATAAATAAGCAAAGCCCTAAACACTACCATTTTGTATTAGAACTACATTAAAGGACCACTCTAGGCACCCGGACCACTTCAGCTTAATGAGGTGGTCTGGGTGCCAGGTCCTTCTAGGGCAGGGGTAGGCAACCTATGGCACGTGTGCCATGCACGGCACTCAAGGTGTCTTCGCATGGCACTCAAGGCTGCTAGAGCCAAACAGGCTCTGGCCTATCAGGATTCCAGTGAATCTTCAGATATTTGCGAATACGATAAGGTGGTGAGGGACAATCCTCAATGTATGCATTGCAGCACATAGAGGAAGTGATCTCAGATCACTTCATTCCAGCACTTGTAAGTGGGAATCCACACTGTAGTAGAGCAGCCTGCAGCTGTTGTTGCAGCTCCTGTTCTTGACCTGTACCTGGCCAGCCTGGTCCCCACTGGAACCCAGGGAAGCCACAGACACTGCTAGATACACACAGAAATGAAGAATAACCCTCCCCTCATACAAATTATATGAACAGCCCACACACAAACACACAACCCCACATGCAGCCTCTCACATGCAATACCCCAAACAGCCTCAAACATACACACACTACCAAACACACAATGTGACATTTCCATCCACACACACAATTCCACAAGCAGCCACCATACACAGCCCACATTCATAGGTATCACACACAATACCATAAACTACTCATGAACATATAAAATATAATCACTCATATGTGCACAAATACAAAGATACAAAGCAACTGCAGTAGAAATAAAAAGCAGAATGCGGCAACATACACACCTCAATTTAAAAAAAATAGGATCGGCACGCTACGGGACATCACAATCTTATTTCGGCACAGTGCTGCTAAAAGGTTGCCTACCCCTGTTCTAGGGTTAACCCATTTTTTCATAAACATAGCAGTTTCAGAGAAACTGCTATGTTTATGAATGGGTTAAGCCTTCCCCCTATGTCCTCTAGTGGCTGTCTCATTGACAGCCACTAGAGGCGCTTGCGTGCTTCTCACTGTGATTTTCACAGTGAGAGCACGCCAGCGTCAATAGGAAAGCATTATGAATGCTTTCCTATGTGACCGGCAGAATGCGCGCGCAGCTCTTGCCGCGCGTGCGCATTCAGCCGACGGGGAGGAGAAGAGGAGGATCGGAGGAGGAGAGCAGGAGGAGATCTCTCCGCCCAGCGCTGGAAAAAGGTAAGATTTAACCCCTTTCCCCTTTCCAGAGCCGGGCGGGAGGGGGTCCCTGAGGGTGGGGGCACCCTCAGGGCACTCTAGTGCCAGGAAAACGAGTATGCTTTCCTGGCACTAGAGTGGTCCTTTAAGGCAAAACCTCTTAGGTGAGTCCTACACTAAACATTTGTTAGTGTAGGACTCACCTAAGAGATTTTGCCTTAACGTGGCTGATGAGCTTGCACTTTAAATGGTTATAGGAGTGATACTAAAAAACCTTCAGTTTTTAAATGTGCATAGGGATTTGGGATAATGCACAAGTACATTTTATGTTTTCAATGTATTGGGGCTAATGTGTACTATAGTCATTTGTGCCGTCAAGGAACAGTGGGAGTTTGAGCACAAGGCCTAATTTTGTATTTTTAAATAGCTTGGGTAGCCAGGTTAGAGGACGTAGAAAGCTATGGATTCAAGAAGTTCTTTATATGAACTTACTACTGCACATTGTGTCTGTTCTGCTTGTGGTGTAGAGACAAAATAGGGCAATGACTCTTCTAGTGCTTATAACCAAATCTCCGGCTGATATCACTGAAACAAACAGTGCAAACAGGAATATGGTCTTTCTAAAAAAAATTGTAAATGGCAAACTTGCATCTCAATCTATTTACCAAAAGTATATATATATATATATATATATATATATATATATATATATATATATATAAATAAATGATATCCCAACTATGAAGTGTACTAGGATATAAATGACCCATGTTAATTTTCAGGGTTTGGATTTTTAGACTCTTATGAAATTACATACTAGCCTTTTTTTGTATTAATTCTTGTGTGCAGTATCATTTTTTATCATTTTTACTTACCAAAAGTACCAGTTTCATTAAGTCTCTCCATGTCTTATCTACTGTAGTGAAACGCCTGCCTTCTTCTGGCATCTGTGCCATGATGTCAGGGGAGCTAAATATGGGTTCTAAGTACAACCAGGTTGCTTGGACTTTTAGCCATTCATCAAGGATTTCTTGTAGAAGCAACAGTTTACCTTCCCAATCCCTGCATTGAATATATAGAGATTGAAATTATAACCCTGGTAAAGTCAACAGGAGCGATGTACATTTCATCATAAAAAAAATAACTTCCAATGAGCTAAGATAAATTCAGTGGGTTGGTTTCAACAGGCCAAATAACTAACTGTGTTATTTCAATGGAACACTACTAATTATTGTAGTTTAACCCCTTAAGGACACATGACATGTGTGATTCCCTTTTATTCCAGAAGTTTGGTCCTTAAGGGGTTAAATTATTGTTATCAATGATGTAATCTGTACTCTATTCTACACTTATAAACCATGCAAAGACCATTATTCATAAGTGAGCTGAGCACAAGTTAGCTGGAGAAATTGCACCAGCAGCATACCTAAGACACTGATTGAGTGCAAAGCTCATAATAAACATGAATTAATATTAGCAAATGTGTATCTATACCATGTTGGTGTGCTGATAAAGCATGAACAAGGCTAGCCTGCCACATTGCAGTGTTGAGTTGAATACACAGCTTGGCAATCAATTATTTGACATCTAGTTTTAGCTGTTTTCTATGGTGAGGCAACCCAGGCCCAGAATAAAGACAGTCCATTGTAAATCAGCCACTTGTGCATTATGGGGGAAAGTCATGGCAGAAATAATTAGTTTGAGCATGCTGATTCAAGGCTTCAATTGCTGGAATTTTGAAACAGTTGCATGCATCATCATGTTTTATAACTAGGATTTGTACATTTGGTCCCTTTAAATGTTTTAGTCAGGTCTTATTGTTTTGATTGAATTATACTGCGCAGTCATAATTAGAAATGTTTATCTTGATAATAACCCTATCCCAACAATGCCATAGAAAACCAATGAATAGGATTTAGAACACAAACATTTACACAATAAACAGTTGCATGCCCTCTATAAAGGGTACACAAATAGGCCTAAAAGAACAAAAAATGCAAACATTTACTGAGTCAATCACCTGACTGAAATGGCTATTGATGTGCCTCAATAAGGTCCTACCCAGATGTCCTGCAATACCGCTATATTCACATGGATAAATTAAATGTCTGTTGCTCACATCTCTGGCACCCTAGACTGTGAGTTTTAAGCTGATTTAGGTAACCACACATGCTAAAAGTAAATATAAATCTAAAAACTTGAGCACATATGTAAGGACTTTAGCAAATGTGTTTAAATGTCTGAAGCCTCATGGATCAAATGCAAACCCTTTTGTTTTGCTCCAAGCTACAGAAAACATAACGTTTACAGTGTTATACTTCTGGATTGATAAGGAAGCCTTAATACTGTGTAGGACATCTAAAAGTTGGATGAAACTGGAAAACATAATATATTATTAATGTATGATGTGCAAAACGCAGTTACACCATCAGAAACCAAGCAGGGTTGATAAATACATTATCTGTTCTAAGTTTTAACAAATCTCCTTACCTGATTTCTGTCTCAAAAGCCTTAATAAATGGAGAACCTCTCATGGTCTGTGTCTTGACAATGTGGTCATCTAGTAACATCTGTATATCATCCACAGATGAAAGAATGTATGTTCCAGTTTCACGATAAGGAAGTAGAGTAAATTCTACTTTATCCCACTCTGAAATCATTTTTTCCATTGCTTTCTCAAGTGAATATTCCTTGCTAGCAGATTCACTGATACTTTCAAATTTTTCAAGAAAAGGTTGGAGATTCATATCTAGAAAATTGTGGACATTGGTGCTCTGTTGTGGTTTAATTGAATAGCCAACAATAGCAGACATAGCTTCCCAGTGCCTATCTCTGAGCCCAGGATTACAAACTACTTGGATAAGAGGCATGTACTCTCTGAATTCTTCCACTTTGACCTTGATTTTAGAAGCCAATGAAAGGGCATTTGGGGAGTCCTGAAATGTTCTTTCAAGTTTATAAAGTGCTCTCCAATAGTTTCCCACATCCTGTTCGACTCCGTCAGGGTTAACATTAGAATAAGGACCTTCCAGCCAGTCTTTGTACTTGGTGCTGAACTCAACTATAATCTCATAAAGTCGCAGATATGGATTCAATGTATCTTGAATTTTTTTCCTTTGAGGATATTGGGAAGCTGACCATCCAAATGCTTCTTCTTCTGCATTCAGCTGATCCACCTGGGATACATGCATTTTAAAAACATAGTTAGCAGAAAACGTGGCCTAAACTAGAGAATTAGTCACTAAAGTGAGAACTGTCAGACTATTCAAATAGTCAAACTAAAAAAAGTTTCTAAATCAGCTATGCTTCAAGTTCAGCACTAAAGTGTTTGTTGGAATTATGTCATTATGAATTATAGATTTTGGAATAAAATACAGCTGACTATATTTCTTGTAATTCTTCTTCTAATCCAGCTTACAATGTCTACATTTTAATTGACTTTGAATTCACTCTAAATTACAGAAAACTTGTTAAGGTTTACATTTGTAACTAAAAAAATGCATGTGGCAACTTTATCATTTTTTTAGAGGCAAGAAAATTAGTAGGTTTAATTGTGAGGTTTCTGAATTGTGAGTATGGCAAAAATAGTGTTTTCTATGGCACCCAGAGACTGTGTCACTGCTCAACGACACTGATAAGGCAGTGTTTAAACTTCCACACTATCAAAGTAAATTTAGTTCATCCTAGACAGCACTGCCTAACCTTCCGCCAGCACTGTTAGGTGGTATCCACCATTCCTCCAGGATACCCAGCCTACCAGCACTACTGCCTCCATATCTCGTATTGAAGGTAAAATTTACACACCAGATATTTTCGATCAAAATAGCAAAACTTGATTTTGGTCAATCCAATTGTGACAAACTGAAAAATGTAAAGACAATTAGTAAACCAAGAAGACCCAGAACTAACCTTTTCAACTGCTTGGTCTAGTTTTGAATTCAGTGCTTGTGCCTTTTTAAGATATTTGTTGACCTCCTGAAAGTCACCAAATGCTTTAAATTCAAGCACCTGCTTGGAATAGGTGTCCAGTTCTTCCACAAACCTCTCACAGCGAACCTTTTTGAAATGAAATATTTTTCAGTTACTTATTACTAAATAAAGGCATGTACTATGTCTAGGCAAAATGTGACTATGACTGTGTAGTGTATTTAATGTGCAAAATAGCCAGCATGGATCAAGAGGTGTAGTAATGGATATCATTCTCACATACTTTACTACTAATAATGAGACTAGTACATAATACTACTAGCAAATACAAAAATATGTTCAGATACTTTAACAACTGTTTTAAAAGCATTATACTACACAGAGGTGTTAGAATTATTGTCCCGCTGTTGTCTGAAAGGCAGGCAATCTTTTAATGTGGAACCGAAAAACAATAAATACATCAATCACTAATACATATTTATTTGCAATGCTTTTCCTTTACTAGTATTTGAACGTAGCACTAAATATCTTACTTTCAATCCCTCTTGATATTGTTCTGTCTTCTCTTTAACTATTTTTCTGTGTTCCTCAAAAATGTCTCCCATGCGATCATGCCACTGAAAAGTATTGCTATTCAACCGTATATCCGCAGGTGAAAATATGCTGTAGTCTACCAGGAAAATAATTCGATTCTTAGCCTCCACTAGTTTCTGATCCAAATCCAGCATATCTTGGGCTTCAACCTTCTTTATGTATTCCTTAATTGCAATTGGAAAAAAAAAACATAATTTTAGTAAATCAGATGTCTGAAGCTAAAGTGGTTGGCAAGAAGTGGTTGAATAATTAGGATAGAGGCATTAATTAAAGAATATATGTCAGAAAGATGTTTGAATTACACAACAGCTTTTTAAAAGCTATTTATGTTTTTTTCTTTTGAATAGATTTATGCTATACTTTCGGCTGTCAATGTCAATGAGATATGATGCAAATCTCTGATATCACATAAAGTTTTGTGCGACATGGTAACCATGCATGGACAGCATCATGGAATAGATGTTTGGGCACGTAAGCTAGTGTGGAATTGTGGTAGGTGAATGCCAAGGGGACTATGAGTGTGCAGGACACCAGAAGAGAGTGCACCAGTATCGGAAATGACTAAAGTGTGTTTTATACTTTAGTTGCGTGCCTGCCCCAAGTAAACAAATCAGAAAGGCTTACTGAGAAAACAGAATGGCTATCAATTCACTATTAACAGTTCTTTGCAAGAGATGCACTATACAATGTATGTTTGTTTACTATGTTAAGGGATAGCTAATGAATGACAAAATCACATTTGTTAGGGAATATGTTGAACATTGGAAGCCAAAACTACCACAGCTCTAAGAACGAAATTCTATACAACACATGTAGCTTGGTAGGTAAAGAAGCTAGTAACAGAAGTAATCTCAGGATTTAGTAGATTGTTCCAACTCCAAGTATGAATTTCTCCAATGGAAACAGAAACATGAGATTAGAGCTATTTATACATGTTGCCTATGTCTGTGCAATACGAATATTAATCCTAAATAGCATACGACGCAGAGTTTTAAGTTTTGAAAACCAAAATGTTAACATACCTTCAATTCCATGAGCTCACTGGTGTTTGGAGGTGTGCTTAGTGCCTTCTCTGCTATTTGCTCAAAGTCATTACATATCCTACAGACAATATGAAATAAAATAACTTGTAAAATATAGACTTACTCATCAACACATAATGACCAATGCTAGAAAGCAGAGTGCATCTAAAAGCGTGCATATACCATGTTCATGTTTGGAGTGAAAGAAACTCTTACCGGGTTATTCACTAACTTGTAAACTAAATCAACATGAAATTATAAATTTAAGGCCAAAATAAGTGAACTGGAAACACTGCTGAGTTAGAGATTTTGCTCAATTTGATTATGTTGGACTAAAATATCTAATTTCCTGATGAAATCCATACTATTTGCAGTTTAGTGAGTAATCGTGTAGTTGTACGCACTGTAGATGGCTCTCAGTGTATAAATAACATACAAAAAAAAAAAAAAAGGTTCATAGACAATTTCAAATGATACTAGTATGTTTGCCCCTCGATGGAATGCCTAAAAGATGTATTGCACATTAATGTGCTCCTCCCATTGATTATTAAGGACAAATACTGCACACACTGCAAAGTTTCTGCTGTAGAAACTGCAAAGAAATAGGATCAGCACCTAGAGAAAAATCCACAAGATGTATTTGCAGTTATGTTTCTACTTTTATTAACATGCATGATTGACATAAAACATTACATAAACGGTGGTCAAATCTACATTTGATCGTCCCTTTAATTTTACTTTGTACTAAATGTTTGTTTTGCAATAGTCTGATTAGCAATATATCTGGGCTTGGCTCTTGGAAAGGTACAGATATTTATAGTACCATGTAATACACAGCACCTGACTATGCAAATATAATATATGTCTATACTCTTATACAGACTAAGCCAAATAAGGCAAAAAAGGCAACAGTGTTAAAAAAAAAAAATCCTACCACGTTTAAACATCACAACAGCAGTATTTTACTACCAATGAAGGAAATGTTTCAATCGTAGAATCACTATATTTAGAAAAATCGACAGAAAATAAAAGAGAGAACTGGACACTGTGATAAACAGCTAAAATGTGCACAGAGAGACTTAAGTTGTAGAACTGAGTGATTAACATGCAGAAAATAAGTATCGAACTCAATTCTCCATAGTATATCCTGGCAGTGAAGAAATAAAAACCATAAGGTTCCTTCTATGAAAACAAATAATCCTATTATAAGAGAACAACACTGCTACATGGTTGATGCCTTGGAGAGATTACTTACTAATACAATGCAATAGAAGAAAAACAGAAAGCTAGTTTGAAGCACTGCTTACCTCTTATTGGTCTCCTGGTGATCTTTGAGCATTTTTGCTACCAGTTTTCCACAAATAGTCTCTGAACGTTTGACCAGAGCTCGGATCAATTCATCACAGTGGAGTTCGAACATGCCTAAACGAATGAACTGAAAATAGAAATAGGAAAAAACTATTTAAAAACTGATACACAATTCCCTACCTCAGCAGAGCTGAGGCTCCACTCATTCACAATTGCTGGCTGAAGAGATCATAGAAGAAAACATCATTCACAAAACTGCAAATTGGGGCAATGGAAAAATTGACAGCCACCACGGCATTAGTATAGAAAATAATCATTAGCCAGCGCCCAAGCGGCGAACAGTGTTTGTCAGACTGTGGGGTGTAAGGTTAACCCTTACCATGCCAGGTCCAACAAACTACTCAAAACAGCACATTGGACTTCACTGTGTACATTTAGCCAATAAACAGGAGTGCTGGTCATTGAAAAGAGAAGAGGTGTGTTGGACCCATATGTTGTTTTGAGTACGATACGATACGATAATTTCAGGCATTCTATATGAGATGAGTGGGACTGCGGTTGAATGCTGAACTACATACCTTCATAAATCTTGCTAGGGAGAGACTTACGGATTATGGATAAGCTCCTTCTAAACCAGAAGGAGAGACTCCAGGTGGGTTGAGTCTCTTTCTGGTTTGGGAGGAGTCTCCCTGTAATGGTAATAGCAGACGTGGCAGGAACATTGAAGGTGAGTATTTTTTCTAGTAATCTGAAATTAACAAATAACTCAATACCTGGGCCATATTTACCTATCAGTTTTTTGTACACATACATATAAAGAAGGCAGTGCTCTTAACATAAGGGAAACAAAATAAAGACATTATGTTGCTGCTTCAGCATAATCCAGACAAGTTTTCGTGAGTATAGAAGACACCAATTGTCTTTCACTATGCTATAAACAATCTCTCAACAAGAAAGTTCCCTTAGAATGCAAAATCCCACTGCTTAGATGGCGTTGTATTAAAAAACAAATGAGTGTAATACAAAGAAATACACTGATAAGCAACAACATTAAAACCACCCGTCTAATATTGTGTAGGTCCTCCTCGTCCTACCCAAAAAGCTCTGATGAGTTGAGGCATGGACTCCACAAGACCTTGGAATGTTTCCTGTGGTCTCTGGCACCAAGACATTAGCAGCACATCCTTTAAGTCCTGCAAGTTGCGAAGTGGATCAGATAAGTTGTTATAGCACATCCCACAACTCTTTGGCATACTCCACAAACCATTCCTGAACATCTTTTGCAGTTTGCATTATCCTGCTGAAAGAAGCCACTGCCATCAGGAAACATCATTCCCATTAAGGCATGTATGTGGTCTGCAGCAATCTCTAGGTGGTATGTGTCAAAGTAACATCCACCTGAATGCCAGTACCCAAGGTTTCCTAGTAGAACATTGCCCAAAGCATTCTTCCCATAGTGCATACTGCTGCCATCTTTTCTCCAGGTATATGACACACTCAAACCTAGCCATACATCATGGTTCTTCAGATCAGGCAACTTTGTTCCATTCCTCCATGGTCCAGTTCTGATGCTCACATTCCCATTAAAAGCACTTTCGTCGGTGGACAGGGATCATCATGGGCAATCTGACTGGTCTACGCCAATGCAGCCCTATACGCAGCAAATTAAGATCCACTGAGTGTTCCAGCACCATGGCTAGCAGTACGGTTTTAAGCAATTTGAGCTACAGGATCTCTTTGTGAATGGACAGGAGAGGCTAGTTTTCGCTTCAAAAATAAGCCTCGGGCGCCCATGACCTTAACACCTGTTAAGCGGTTGGCCTTCCTTGCACCACTTTTGGCAGGTACTAAACACTGGAACACCCCACAAGGCTTGCCATTTTGGAGATGCTCTGACTCAATTGTCTAGCATTCCTATTTGACCCTTGTTAAAGGTCAGTCAGACCTTTTCGCTCACCCATTTTTACTGCTTCCAGCACATGAAATCCAAAAACTGACTGTTCACTTGCTGCCTAATATATCCCACCGTTGACTGATGCCATTGTAGCAATATAATCAATGCTATTCACTTCACCTCTAAGTGGTTTTAATGTTGTGGCTTATCAGTGTATACATTTTTATTAAAGTTCAGATAACCTCTTAGCTCTCGAAATTATGGAGTGAACTGAACCTAGCCTAGTCAGATGAATTAGACAGGATAGCCATCATTTGCTTTTGCATACCATTACCTATAAAACTCTACCACGGGTTTTTTGCCTCCAACCTATAGATTCAAATAATATGAAAGTACTTCTCCCGTTGCTGTCTCCCATTTTTCTCACCTTTTTCCTCCCTTCCTTCTCTACTCCCCAAACTCTTTGATTTTCTACTCTTCCTATACTTTGCCAGACTTTACTACTACAATCTGGATGTTTTTTATTTTATTTTAGCTGAATAATTCATTTCTTGTAGGTTTCATGTTTACTGTCATGTATACTGTATGTGTTCTCGTGCAATAAAAACACATTTCCAACGTCAGAACTAAAGCTAATTATGATATTTTGTTTAAAAACAATTGTATTAAAGTGCCTTGCAAGATACATTCATGTTAAGATAAAACATATTTACCTTTCTGGAAGTGTATTGTATTTCATCTGTAAGTATTTCATATTTCTTAACCTCTCTCATAATCTCTTCAAATGTATGATCTTCAGCCAAGAATTGATCTACATCCAAATCTGCCTGTTTGCTAATTAAAATATTGTATTTATCATACAATTTTAAATGCTCTTTTGGTAAGAAGCTCTCTGAAGCAACATATTCTTTCACTTTCCTCTTCTGTTCTTGTAAGATATCGTCAGGAATTATTGGTTTTAGAGTAAATTTGGACTGATCAGTCTGTATGGAAATAAATATATGGTTAAACAGATCCTGAGTGAGTCTAACAGGCAGAAATATTTCAAATTAATGTGTACACAACTAAACTACTACAGTGAAAAGCAAAATATTGGGTTTTAAGGAGGGGGATTACCTATACACAGTAACATAAAATTGGTTTCCTACAAAAGAATTATAACTCAAAAAAAAACATTTAAAGAAAATATCTTAAATATACACATACACTTTATGGCACTTTAAAGGTAGTGAATTTATCTGTACATTATCGTTATTAATATTTTTATTATTATTGCACTATTGCACAGCAAAACTACAGTATATTCAGCTGTGCACACAACACTACAGTATAGCACACAACCCAGTACACAATCTGAGTAGGCAATTTTAATTAATTTATGGAACTAATCCACACACATAAGAGGTCTCAATAGAAAGTTCAGAATAGAACGGAATTTAGTTGACACATTTGTTAGTGAACCCCATAATTGTTTCGTTTTCATAATGATCACCTTCTCCTAAAATTATCCATTTCAGTGATACATTTTCAACATACATTTCAAATTCTAGAAAGTTCCTCTGCACATAGCCAAGATGTAGAATGAAAGAGAGATTTTCTGATTCACAGTGCCTTGCAAAAGTATTCACCCCCCTTGGCATTTTTTTGTGTTTTGTTGCCTTTACAACCTGGAATTAACATGGATTGTTTGAGGATTTGCATCATTTAATTTACAGAACATGCCCACAATTTAGAAGATGTTTTTAAATTTTATTTTATTGTGATGCAAACAACAAATAGGACAAAATAACCGAAAAAGTCAATGTGCATAACTATTCACCCCCCTAAAGTCAATACTTTGTAGAGCCACCTTTTGCGGCAATCACAGCTCCAAGTCGCTTTGGATAAGTATCTATGAGCTTGCCACATCTTACCACTGGGATTTTTGCCCATTCATCCTTGTAAAACTGCTCCAGCTCCTTCAAGGTGGATGGTTTGCGCTTGTGAACGGCAATCTTTAAGTCTGACCACAGATTTTCTATTGGATTGAGGACTGGGCTTTGGCTAGGCCATTCCAACACATTTACATGTTTCCCCTTAAACCACTCAAGTGTTGCTTTAGCAGTGTGTTTGGGGTCATTGTCCTGCTGGAAGGTGAACCTCCGTCCTAGCCTCAAATCACGCACAGAGTGGTACAGGTATTGCTCAATTTGTTTGGGTGATGTGATGTGTTGGGTTTGCGCCAGACATAGTGTTTTCTTTGATGGCCGAAAAGTTCAATTTTAGTCTCATCAGACCAGAGCACCTTCCTCCATACATTTTGGGAGTCTCCCAAATGCCTTTTTCGCAAACTCAAAATGTGCCAGTTTGTTTTTTGCTGAAAGTAATGGCTTTCTTCTGGCCACTCTGACATAAAGCCCAACTCTATGGAGCGTACGGCTTATTGTCTTCCCATGTACATATACTCCAGTCTCTGCTGTGGAACTCTGCAGCTCCTCCATGGTTACCTTAGGTCTCTGAGCTGCCTCTCTGATTAATGCCCTCCTTGCCCGGTCTGTGAGTTTTGGTGGGCGGCCGTCTCTTGGCAGGTTTGCTGTTGTGCCATGTTCTTTCCATTTGGTTATGATAGATTTGATGGTGCTCCTGGGGATCATCAAAGATTTGGATATTTTTTTTATAACCTAACCCTGACTTGTACTTCTCAACAACATTGTCCCTTACTTGTTTGGAGAGTTTCTTGGTCTTCGTGGCAGTGTTTGGTTAGTGGTGCCTCTTGCTTAGGTGTTGCAGCCTCTGGTCCTTTCAAAAAAGGTGTGTATATGTAATGACAGATCATGTGACACTAATATTGCACACAGGTGGACATCATTTCACTAATTACGTGACTTCTGAAGGTAATTGGTTGCACCAGAGCTTTCTATGGGCTTCATAACAAAGGGGGTGAATACATACGCACATGCCAATTTTCTGTTTTCTGTTTCTAAAAAATAGTTTTATGTATATATTTTTTTTACCTTCACTTCACCAACTTAGACTATTGTGTTCTGATCCATCACATAAAATTCAGATTAATAAAACATTGAACTTAAGGCTGTAATGTAACAAAATAGGTAAAAAGTCAAGGGGGCAGGGGGTGAATACTTTTGCAAGGCACTGTACCTGATAAAAGTGATTCTTTGTACACACCAACAAACAAATATATTGTGCTGCAAGATATAATCTATGAACTCATATCTGAAAATGTCATCGCACTATAAGTTTACCACTGTGATTATGAATATTAATATAATTCTCATTACTACAGAAGCCAATTGGATGTGCAGTGAAACACATATAGAGAAATGTTGTATTGTAGAACTGAAGCAAATCCTGGAAACAATATCTACACAATTTTGAGTAATGAAATTAGAGACACTGATTTTTTTTTTATTGTACTTACCCCTGCAGAAAAAAGCTTAGTCTCCACTCTTGGGACAAGATTAACAGCTTTAATCATTATGTCATAAGTATTCAACAGGACAATATCGTAATCAACAAAATCAGGTTCAAATTTGATAGAAACGTTGTCAAGAATCAGTCTCATTATGAAGCCAGGATGTTCATAAGCACGGATAGAGTCCTGAAATAATGAATATGATTTTACAATACGTGACATTTCCCAAGTATTTCGGTACTTACTGATTGTTCATAATTATAAAATTGGACATGGGCTGTGGTCACTTTTTAACAGTTGATTCTACAAACCATAAAGCTTTCTAGCCTGCATCTCTGGTACACCTTTGCTACTATTATGGCTCCTGCATCTGATGGACACCTACACGTTTGCATTCATGCTGTGAGCTATTCAATTTCGAACAGACAACTTTGTGCGCATTGATGCCGAACATCATTCTGGCACGGATTCTGACATGGACCGTTCCTATTGGCAATCCTTTTATACACTCAGATGTCTGCATCATTTTTTGATGCCATGCCAGTCCACGTCAGTTAAGTATCCCTGTAGTATAGGATACTCATAGACCTGAGGTTAGCACATTGAGCTGTCTAGCCTTGACAGCTACAGAGTGTGTCCAGGATTTACCAGTGGCTATCTGTGAGGACTGTGAACAAATGAACAGAAGCATTTCTTTATAAAATATATGTGTGTTAGTTGATATGTTTATACTGATCTTTTATCTAAAAGACAGAAGCAGGATCTCTATTTAATACCTAGGACCCAATATATTACCATAACTAAATGTGAATCGCGCTGGTATATGGACATTTGCTTCCAAAAAGATATCACTATTGGGTTATGTATATAAAGGAATCCAAACCCCTATTAAGCAGCTCCAATATTCTATAACATCCTAGCTGATGCCACTATTACTACATTCCAGCTGCTTACTGTTTCAAATGTGGTCTGTGTAGTCTACAATCAGTTTTATTTCTTGTACTTATTAATGGAAATAATTACTCACTGGTGGTTGCACAATTAAATCTGTATAGTCCTGCATGGATACCAGAGCAAGACGTTGCAGCTGTTCAGTCATTAATGTGGCGATGCAGCTGAAAAAAGATTGTAGTTTTCTAGGGTTGCGGTCACTGGGAATTTGCTTTTTCTTATTTCCTTGATAGAAAATGTTAAGGACTTCTGTAAACCACCTATTAAAGTCAGAAAAAAATAGTATTCTTCAGTTGTCAGTTACACAATATTTTACATGTAAACTTCCGACATTGATGTGCACAGGAGGTGTCCCAGGTATGCCAAGGCCCACGATAATGCAGGGCTAAATTGTCATCCTTGTCCACTGTTTCTGGATCTTTGGTCAACCAAAATTAATTTTAAGCCTCATATTTTAATATAATATTAGTATTAGTAAACTTGATGAAACTTGTTTTTGGCTGCAGACCCTATGACTGCAGACGTGAATATGTATAACCCTAATAGAAAATCTTTTAAAATATTCATTATAAAAGATTGTTAAAGGGACATTCTAAGCATCGAAAACAATTTAGCTCAATTAAACAGTAATGGCATATATACCATGGGCTTGCACTCTCACTGATAATTATCTGCCTATAAGGAGTTAAATACATTTTGTTTCTGATTTTGAAGCCCTAGCTACACTTCCGCAGGGCGTGACTGACACAGCCTGCATGAAACACAATGGTTTAATTTTGCATAAGATGTCAACTTGCTTTAGACATTTTTATCACCTGCATTGTAAATTGAACTTTAATCTAAAAGGCTATTAACAGAGCAGGAGATAATAAATTCTAGATTAAACAGTGCAATAGAGGATGTGTAAACATTAGATAACACTTTACAGGAAGTGTTTAGGAAGGCTGTGCAGGATACATGCAGGGAAATGTGACTAGGGCTGCATAAACAAAGTGATTCAACTCCTAAATGGTAGAGAACTGAGCATTGAGACTGCAGGGGCATGACCTATACACCAAAACTGTTTTATTAGCTGAAATTGTTTTGGTTGTTATAGTGTAAATAGTAAACACCTTTAATTAAGCTAAAGGTGTTTTTGTGCTTAGAGTGTCCCTTTAAAGAACAAATTAAATGGGAAATGTAAATGATGTGCAAAGTAATGTGTAATGTGTTTAAAAAATATAACTTTCCTAAATCTTTTCATTTATGTTCATGACTAAGCCCTAACATATGTAAAATATTTAAAATAGAGGAAATTGATAAGCCTATCATGCCATTCCCCCTTTACATTTGAATGTTTTGGTTTACTTTCAGCTAAAATGTGTCCTTTTTACCATGGACAGGACACGTCACACCTTGTATGTTTACTACAGGGTCACGAGGGGCATGTGGGTGGCAGCTATTATCTGCAACTTTTTTTCTATTTTTAGTTTCCCTACTGAGTTTTCCCACAAAATTAGGCTATTTACTGAAGTCAAAATTGCAGCTAATTCAAAGTGAATTTAAAGTGAATTTAAACTTGAAGGCCCAAAACTGGCCTTTAATTTGGCATTCACTTTGAATTCCCAACAATTCTCACTTTTATGAATAACTATGTCTGTCCTGGGTGCATGGAGATAAAAAATGTTATGCGTGAGTATGGAAATATTATTACTCCCAATAACATTCAACACATTTTGAGCCATGGTATACTACTTAGAAATGTATCTTCCTTGGATTGATACAGTGTGTGAACAATATCTGAGATACACTGTGACAATTTACAGTTTACTTTCCATTCCAGATTCATTGATCGAAGTGGATGCAAACTATGTTGATCTAGATTTTGTGTATTTGGTTACTTCTTCTCTTCTTTATTCTTATTGAGTGAGACTTTTTATTGATTACAATTAAAATGACGCTTTATTACTGGTAATTATTGGAGCCAAGTCCCTAGGTGAGGATTGTCTTTATAGATAGTCACATACTTACTTTGAAAGTAATTTGTCTGTGGCGGCATCAATGTGTCGAATTACAAGATTTTGAAAGATGCTAAGTTCCATTGAGTCTTGACGATTGTGAAATTCATCAGTATCAACCAGCCGTAGTTTCCTTAATAATAAATGAACAATCAACATTAAAGCCATTTAAAAAACACAAGTGGGTTGTATAACAAGCAGTAAGAAATCTAAGTTCATGAGGTTTTTTTTCTTTTTTATTATTTCAAAGAAACGCATTAAAAATAACTTGTAAAGAAGTGATGGTGCTTTGCAGTGAAAGAAAGGTCCAGGAACAATGATGCTTACTCTTGGAGACACTTTTCCACGCATGAATGATCCGATGCGGGAATACTGAGATGAGACTCATTAAATATATTATGTATATGTATCGTTTATAATGTAAGTTTGTAGGCTTGCTTCACCTGCTGTTCCAGTATGTCAATCATGTTTTATTAGAATTTAGTGTTTGTTTTACCTATTGTACAGCGCTGCGGAATTATAAATAATTGTAATTGTACATTGTTTGTCAACTTCTAAAAGCTCTGCTGAAATCCTCTTCAAAGCATCCCTCTCTCGCTTATATTCCCTCATCTAACTAATGTGCTTGATAACACTGTGAAACGCATTGGTAATGCCAGAATGTAGCTCTGTGTATAGAGTTTTCCCGGACTCACATTCATTATCACCGATCAATACAAATGTTTTGAGGAATAGTAAATTAATGAGCATTACTTTTTTAGTAAATCTAGATCATGTGTCTTAGAGAAAAAGACTTAGATATACAAAGTAGGCAGTTTACTTACGTAAAAGAGGAATACCACAAATCCAAAACAGCAGCCATTACTGGATTAATGGAATTCAAATTCTTCTTTATGAATTCATGGTTTTCTAAAAATGAATTTTTCCAAGGTTTTGGCAGAATCTGTATTCTAAAATAATACACACACGTATATATACACTCAGATTAATTAAATTATAAGAAAATGTAAAATAATATGGCAAAACATGATTTAATATCAAACAGCTCAAAAGAAGAACAAAAACTGGAGATGAACCACTGATTTTGCTCATTTTATAGATGCTAAAATATGACAGACAGACATAATACATTTCTTACTCCATACGATGGGGTAGAAGATCAATTTTCTTATCCTCATCTTTTTCCTGTGGGTCTTTTAATACAAAATCAACTACAAGAGAGTCAGAAAAGATGCAACTTTTAGCTTGAGTAACCGCTGCCTTAAAGTACAAATACTTTTTATATATAGACATACGCCTATATAAACAATACATTGCTTACTGTAGAAGCACTGACCTTTGTCAAAGGGAAACTCCTCTGGCAATATAAAGAGTCTATACAATATTACATTATTACATTACACTTAGCTATTTTCACAGCTAAACACCAGTATAATGCCATGCTCATAAATTAGGTCCCTAAGAAAAAAGCTTACATTTATACAATTTTTTTAAAAAAACTGTTACCACTACTTTATAACTTATTAAATCTGTTTGCAGAAACTGTCCAGTTTCCACATTTTTGTGTTACTATTAGTTAAACAACGCAATAGTTTTAAAAATATGAATACTATTTATTAAGAACATCATGCCTTTTTGTGCTTTTCCCATAGTCCCTGGTTTGGTGACTGTCAGCTCTGCCCCTTCACTTCCATTTGAGTTTGAGGCTTAAATCAAGATGCCTCAGACTGGGTGCTCCTGATAGGCTGAGAGTGTCAGCTGACACTTTCATCCTATTAGTAGATCAATGTTCACAAACTTGAGTGAAAAATTTACTTATCGTTTTTACTCCATTTTGTGAATATTAATGTTTAGGTAGGGTGATTTGACTCAGCAGCTCCAAACTTGAGACTCCTGATTGAAGCCTCGGACTAAAACGGAAGTAGAGGAGCACAGCTGACTGGTGCCTGACGAAAGACTTTTGGGTTAAACTGCTCCTTAATGGTTTAGCCTGTGAAGGTAAGCCAGCGCCTGGGAACTTCTCACACCATAAGAACTCCATTCTGGTGAAGTTGTTATTGTGCCCAGAGTGTTCTTTTAATGCATCCTATTCTAAATTGGTATTGTTTTTTCAAATGTGTACTTAGAAAGACTTTTCAAAGTAGGCAGGTGTTGTATAATTAAAAGAAGAGCTGCATAAAATATATAGAGAGTGAATGTATCAATGCTCCAAATAATTTTTTACAGCAGCAAAATGAAAATGAAATTAGATAACAGTGAACGTTTTTACACAGAACACAATATTTCCAGCTCACACAGATATTTTAAGAAAGTGATGCAAAGATTTTACCAGTTGCTTTCTTGACGCCAATTAGATAATCTTCTTCCACTTCATCTAAAAGGCCATCAATGGTCTCCTTGTAAACCTTCAGACGTTTGGGAACCAAATTTAAAATATTTTCTAGCCACAAGTTCTCCATTGGTGCAATATGTTCTTTGTCAATACCATGTCTTATGTAATAATTGTACCGCTAGAAAATGAATGGAAGATGATTGAATGAGAATATAGGTAACACTTTTTACAGCTAGAACAGCTACTTTATTTACAGGGACACTTTAGGCATCAACTTTAATGCAAATTTCAGCTCATAACTTCAGTGATTATTTTTGCAAATAAATTTTGTTTAGTTCTTTCTTGCAGTTTACCAAATTTGGATATGTGATATCACAGCTCTCGTTTTGTTCTTCTCTTCCAAACCTGTAGTGTTTCCTCAGTAACACAGTTCTTCAAGTCATCAGGAAATACAGCAAAGGATTCTGGGAGTTGGAGTTCATCTAACAGCATTCACAAGTAAAGAGATAATAAATAAACTACAACTTCCAGAAATCCATGCTCTCCTCATAAAGCCATGCTAGTCTGAACTGCCTGGATTGAAAATCCAGAAGAATTAATGCAAGAGAAATACTCTATTTACCAAAATATCTTTTTCCAAAGAAGATGGCTTTGCTTGTGGCTGATTAGTGGGATCAAGCTGAAACGACTGGATTGTAGCAACATCTCTTTGCCTGAAAAATAAGTGAGTCATATTTTATTTATAATGTAAAATATACATTTACCCTACAAAAAGAAAGTGTGATGGTGTTGTACTGTAAATATATTTTGATTTTCTTTTTGTGGTTACAGTGCATTAAACAATGAATGCTGGGAATTTAATCCCCAGCAGTTGAAAAACAGGAAGTAACAACAAATGAGCAAAACAAATGCAGGTGTCATGTCCAAGGAAACTTCCTGCCATACACATTATCACTATGTTAAGACAGCCATTTAATGTCTCCACTAAAGCCATTTGTCACATTTTTGTGATATGTGAGAAATGAACAATGATTTCTTTTTTTTAAAGGACTGAGTGACCTCCATGTTATATGTATTTATTAAATATGTTCATATATAAGAATTCTACCCCAAGGTTTGTAGGGTTGTCTTTCCTTCTTATTTATTGGCTACCAATAAAAACAAACGATTTCATAGTAGATGGAGCTGGGTAAGACTCCCTTTGCCAAAAAAAAAAAAAAGATGTTTTGATTATATGCGAAATTGTCTAACAGAGATGAAATATCAGGACAAATGGAAAGTTAATCCCATATTAAAAAAGTAAGAAACAATAATTTAAGAAATTTAAAAATTTTACCCATCTGTACAGAAAGCAAAATATGAAAGGGGGGGTCCAGAGTGAAGAAACAAAGAAGAGGAAAAGCAAAGCCTTTTGGGAGGCAGGTGCCATAGAGGAGATTCAGAGAGAAGAAGCAGATGAAAGAAGTACAGTCTTTTGGGATTTTTTTTTACTGTAGGGAGTGACTTTCTGGCCAGAAGTAACTGTAGTGGACTATAACCTCATCAGGTAGTGTATTTGTGTATGTTAAATGTTTAGTTTAGTAAAACATTGCTACGGATGGGATATGATAGAACTGTACAAACATATTCAAGGCCAGTACAAACCATTGTCTTAAAATCTGTTCATGAACAGAACTATACAAAGGAAACAAGGTCACCCATTTAGACTGGAAGAATGGAGATTACACTTCTAAATGGCAAGGAATTGAGCAGCGAGACTGCAGGGACATGATCTATTCTATACACCAAAACTGCTTGATTAAGCTATAGTTGTTTTGGTGACCATAGTGTCCCTTTAATATCAATACCTAAAAAGTAAAAAGTCCCCAAGATAATGTTTTTTTTATTTTTTTTAATATTAGGAAACCTGCAAAAGCAAAGTGGGCATGGAGTTGAAAGAATAAGATGTAGAATATTTCAAAAGGTGAATAATTAATAAACTAAATGAAATAAAAATAAAAGAATAACCAACATGGTGATATCAACAAGCGCACTCCGGAATTTTTCTCGACTTTTCTTCGGATTGGGATAACTGCTCTGCATTTTTGAATAAGATGGTCTGGCATCATGAAAACGTGGTGACACATGGGAAGGCAATTCTACCAACTCTGTAGTAAAAAAAACACTTTGTTATATAAATGTTAAACCAAAAAAAAATGTAAAGCATTTAATAAAGATAATACTTTGTGAACTGCTCATATTGACTGTGTTGGAATTACACTATGGTAAATCCTCAAATTAACAAATTTGACAAAAGGCAGAACTTCCACCATCAAGCTTTGTTTGTTCCTCCAACCTTTAGTTCTCACACATTACAATCTAGTTTTGTATGTCACTTTCAGATACAAAGATAATAACGTACAGTTAAAAATATAAGAGATAAAAATCTAATCTTACTGGGTTTCACGTCAAAAAGTTCATTAACATCTTTCTGCTCGTCCTTTTTTACATCTCGTTCAAGGAAAAAAGATGGAGTGTTTTTCCATGGAGGTTTTGAGGTGACCTTAAGATAAAAAAAGAATAATCATTCTAAGACATAGTTGTTTTGACAAGTTATTTCCCCCATTATTCAAGTATACAGGATATGTACACTATATGGCCAAATATATGTGGACATCCCTACTAATTACTGACTTCAAGCAATTTCAGCTTAACTTGCTAATGAGTGTATAAAATCTCCAAGAAATCTCCACAGCCAAACACTGGTAGCACAATGTGTCTTACTAAAGTGCTTTGTATGTCTGCCCCTGTCTAAATTGGTTATATGTTTCGTGCACGCTTCCTAAAGTAATTCACACCAGACACAAAGTTTCAGGTTGGTGAAAAACTCAGGAATGCTTTAATCAGGGGGCGGGAGCCCCTTATGAAGACAGAAATACGTCACATGCATAATTATGGGAGGAGGAGCAGTTACTCTAGCAGCCAGGTTAACACAGTGAATGAATAATGAGCACAGATGCACAGAGTAAATAGACATTTTACTAAAGTTAATATTCTGTCCACAACAGAATGTTTATTTTATGACTTGCAGGCATACTCTAAAGATCTACCTGTACATTCTGCTTATCTCTTTGCTCAGAGCTGTGAAGGGATTACAGTTCTGTTAACTGACAGCTAATGTTGGCATAAGGCACGGTACCCTTCCAGCAAGCTCATGTGTAAAATAGAATGTAGGATCTCACATGAAGACTGTATAATTCACCAAAATTTGTAGAGCTTATCCCAGAAATAAATAACTATTTTAAATCTGCAGACCTCCCCTGGACAGGATCAAAAAATCACTTTATTGAAATTATTTATACCACAACAATATTTATTTTTTCTTTTTTGTTATATAATATGTAATATATACAGTATTTAATTATTTAATAATGTTAATATCTATTTTCAAATATGTTTCCATAGCTTTCAAAAGTGTTTTGGGTATAAACTAAGTGTTCTTAATATGTTACATTATTCTCCCACAGTGAGAATTTCTGGGAATTCAAAGTGAATTCAAACAGGTTTGTTTACTAAATTGAGAATTGGCAGGAATTTATATTGAATTCAAAGCAAATTTTAAATTTAAGGCCAAAATACCGAAACTGGAAACATTTGCAAGTCAGCTATGGTCTCAATTCGGTTACTTTGTCCTTACATTTTAAATTCACTTAGAATTTTGCACAATTCTCACTGCTTTCCTCTGTGACATTATAGAAATGAATACAGCTTCTGATTATATGAAATGTAATGATCTTAAATCCATTGCTACCTCAGGCAGTGGTGGTAAAAATCCTAACGAAGTCTTTGGTAATTTCGCTTTGGTGGGTCTTGAAGGCTGTTAAAAAAATGTATAAAATCAGAATTAATATAGGCATGTTTATAATAAAGTAATGTAATGGGTATTTTTTTCATTATAATACTTTGATTTCCAAATACAAAAATACATAGGTAAAGTATAATACTCTTCCAATAGTTATTGACATGTTAATAGCTGATTTCCAAGCAATCACAATCCAACTCTTTCTACATCACTTTTACTATTATCACATCAATGAAATAAATACATTTTACTTACCTTTAGTCCCCTGAAAGCTCCAGTTCCGCTGTGCTCTTTACACCATTATTACTGATCTCAGACAATCCAATGCTTCCCCGTAGGAAATAATTGGAAGGCAGTTGCGCATGTGTAGTAGTGGCTTCAATCAGAATATGCTCATAAAAGCATGAGAAGTATTTGGATTGCAGAGACTGCAGGGGCAGTCTCTTTGTACCAGAACAACTATTTTAATAGTATGGGGTTGTAGCAGCTGCTCCTGTAGTCTTTATGTTTAAATGGCCCTGCAGCAGAGACAATAATCTGGGCACTAGTTGACAGCTGACATGTCTAGGTCGGCATGACGGTTTGTCAAGCCCTGCTTTAGACATTTGAAGTTCTTGCAATCACAATCTTGTCAAATAGGTTTTTATCAACAATTAAAGGGACACTCCAGGCACCCAGACCACTTCTGCCCATTGGAGTGGTCTGGGTGCCAACTCCCATCACCCTTAACCCTGCAAGTTTAATTATTGCAGTTTTTATAAACTGCAATATTTGCCTTGCAGGGTTATGTCCTCCTCTAGTGGCTGTCTATCAGGCAGCCACTAGAGGGACTTCCGGGTTCTTAAAACCCCAAAAGTGTTTTAAACGATGCTGGACGTCCTCACACTATGCATGAGGACCTTGTCAGGGTATTTATATCGGCAGACATTTTGTGCTATGATAGAAATTAAAATGTATATTGTCAGAGTCACTCTGAAACAGAGCAGACTCCATTTTGTTATTTTCAAGCTAACAAAAGACACAAGATTTCTATCCTTTCTGTAAAACTAACCACTTTGCCAGAAGCTAAGGAATGCTTTGTATAAACAAACCAAGTGATACAATGAGTCTAACAGAGAAGGGGGATGGAATACTCTTCTTAATGTTAGCTTCACACAAGAAAGCCAGACACCAGTGACCAGATAAGACTTAGTAATTAATTTTACTTTCTAAATTTTACAAGATTCCCATTGTAGTGAAAGGTGAGACTAAGTTTACGAACTGTCATAGTAGAAATTACAGCAGGAATTGGAGACACATAGTGTGAAGAAAATTCAAGGAAACTCTTTGAAATGACAGAAAACTTAAGTTAAAGACAACTATAAAGATAAGGTAAATGACGTCAAAATAGCCACCAGGAAAAGTTAACTCTTTCCTGGATAGGTATGTTTAGTGGGACGAGACTGCCCTCTATAGACCAAATACTTACATTGTTATCTGGAAGGTAACCACACCTCTAGTTTTCTATTGGTCTGTCATCTAGTGACGAACAGTGAATTTTCCCTTTAAAAAAAAAAAGGGATGCAGAGAAGGTATGCAGAGAAAGCAAGAAAGTGAGCAGTCGGGGGCAAAGAGTTGGAAGCAGGCTAAGTCAGGAGACAGAGAAAGAGACCCATGACATTCAAATTCCTGAGAATACCTACTAATCTGATGAAAATATCTACTCAACTGGTAATTATACTGGTTTCATTTAATTAATCTAAATTAATTAAAATTTTCTAATAGCATATCACATGTTAGCATATCGTGATATTTATCCAGGTGTATTGATTTGCTCTAAAATAAGATAAAATATCTGTTTAGGCAAGTTAAAATTCTGCTTATAGAACATGGTAGATTACTCTTATTGGATGGTTCCAGGAAGTGACTAATGAACTGGTTTAATTGTTATTTTATTTAAAATTACATGAGAATAGGTCTTAATTACTTAGGAGGTCTAGCCAGCATTGAAAGGGTTATTTTAACTGTCAGCTAAAGTTTTATGGCTTTATGCTGCAAACTGTGTGAAACTTTTTCTTTGTCTCAGTGAAGCCCATCATAAATCATTGTCTTGACAATTGCTATGTTAGCCAGTGGAATGCATTGCCATTTGTATTGCATACTCATGTTATACTGAATATTCATTGATTATTATCACGCATGTTACATATTATTATTATTTAAATTGTCACAATAAATTGTATCTATTTTTATAACAAATTGTGATTTAATTTATATGGAATACATTTCACTTACACGATAACGATCTTTGGGATCTGAGAATTGAAATAGTGGGCAATTCTCAACTGTTTACTATTATTATCCCATAAATATCCCCACAACCTCCAGCGTAGCCGGAATCCCCATAGGAAAGCATTGAGTAATGCTTACCTATGGGGAGGTCTAATGAGCGCATGCAGCTGACATTGGCGGGGGAGGGGCATGGGCGGAGACTGATAGACAGCCACTAGAGGGACTTCCGGGTTCTTAAAACCCCAAAAGTGTTTTAAACGATGCTGGACGTCCTCACACTATGCATAAGGACCTCCAGCGTAGCCGGAATCCCCATAGGAAAGCATTGAGTAATGCTTACCTATAGGGAGGTCTAATGAGCGCACGCAGCTGACATTGGCGGGGAGGAGCATGGGCGGAGACTGACCCAGCGCTGAGGGACATCGGCGCTGGGTTCAGGTAAGTCACTGAAGGGGTTTTAACCTCTTCAGCAACTTGGGATGGGGGGTCTGCAGGAACCTGCAGTGACAGGAAAACAGATATGTTTTCCTGGCACTGGAGAGTCCCTTTAACAAGAAACATTGAATTTAAGACCTCATAGAACTTGAAAATGCTTTTCTAACAAACAATAAATACCTCAACACGTGCTTTCTTTTTTTATTTAGAACTTAACAAGTCAATACGTAGAGGTGTGTCAGAGGTTCAAGGGAATAGGGCTATAAGGTACAAATCTACTGGGTAAAAATGTAGCAAGCAGAACAAACATCACAAACACCTCATTTCTCAATATAAACCAATTAAAGAACAAATAACCACTGTAACTAAACTATAACTAGTGCAATCAATAACACCATAAATAAACCAGTGCACAATACCTAAATGTCCACTTAGTGGTAGTTTTATGAAACTCACACATTACGGTTTAATTACACACATTTCTAATAACTGTTTCTTGGCACTCGGTAACCTTCAGTCTTTAATGTAATAGGGAACACGATTTATATTACCATTAACCTTGTGATGGTGACCTTTCATGCTAGACATCACGAGAACAACTTGAACAACTATGTAATTTAAAAGGTTTAAATCCCGGGGGAGTCTACTTTCTACAATTATATACTTTTAAATATTAGTTGGTGGTTAATGACCACTACACTACTGAATAAGACAATGGAAATCATCTGTAACTCATATTATCTTTTATTTAATGTAATACTCTGCCTTTTTTTTATATATATATGAAAGGCTTAGCTTTTGACATCCTGTTCCAGGTGTGAGTAATCTGTCAGCCTTGTAGAACGAGGCTATGGAAAATCAGTGGGATATTGTCTCCGGTTATGTGCCTTAGTCCAATACCACAGCTTTAGAAAGTTATCAGAAGGATGTGATCCCCATCTTGTGGTCATGAATGTGTAAGGCATTTTTCTGGTGCAATACAAACAGGATTTTTCACTAAAGTCTAAATGGCCCAGTATTGAATAGGACAAAACCATCACGTTTCAGTTGGGGACATTTGGACTGGAAAATCTGGACATTGTTCGTAGCATTTAGACATGTGGGCTAAGTTATGTGGAGGCTGGTCAGCACGTGGTAGTCAGCTGCCATGGTAAAAAGTAAAAAAATAATAATAATAAAAGTCTAAGGGTATCAATATAAAAAACCACCGAACCATAAGGAGGTTTAAAACCTCTCTTATTCCCCATCGACAGAGCAGTGGGTGGGTGGGGGAATATCTACTAAGTGGTAAGCAACCA
Organism: Pelobates fuscus; assembly: GCF_036172605.1. Taxonomy (NCBI): domain Eukaryota; kingdom Metazoa; phylum Chordata; class Amphibia; order Anura; family Pelobatidae; genus Pelobates; species Pelobates fuscus. The sequence continues at coordinate 92,542,923 of NC_086324.1, read as the reverse complement.
GCCAACTGTAACCATCACTTAAATTAACAATGGGGCAGAGACCTGTTCGGGTGCTAATGCCCTTTAACAGTGCGGCCATGTCCCTGTGGTATTGCTGATGCTGGGAGGAAGTAAAAGCCTGTCACGTCCTCCCAAATAGAGAGAACTGCGTGAGAGGCAGAATCGGAGAAGAGGAGGCGGTAGTACAGGTAGGATGGGAGAAAGATGCAGCAAGGAGTGTGTTTTACAGCCCCACACTCCCATCAGCCTCAGGCACCAGCAGAACCCAAGGAAACACCCTCCTGCACTGAAAAAGCATTTTAACAGGAGGGTGGCTAAAAATATTAAAACATATTGTATGTATAAATTATACATATTGTTTAAACATGTGTATGTATGTGTGTGTGTTAGAGTGTATGTGTCAATGTATGTGTGTCAATGTATGCGTATCTGTGTGTATATATATGTATGTATGTATTTGACAGTGTATGTGTATATGTGCATACATCCCAGCAATGAAACACCAACACTGCATGCAAACACACACATGCAATCAAACACAACATTACATACAAACAGACCACTGCATTCAAGTACTAAAATGATATACAAATACAATCCTTCATTCAAACATCAACAAAACAATTTTAAATGCAACAATACATACAAACACACCCCTGCATTCAAACGCAAACGCAGAAGTACACCACTGCAGTCCAGTGTCAATGGTACATACAAATACACCCCTACATTCACACAGACACATACTCTATACAACAACATGCTTACATTCAACTGCACAAACACTTCTCACAAATACAACTCTGCAAGGATGGGCAAATGGTAGATCCCCAACAGCACATCATATTTCTTAACTATTTGCCCTCTGGCACCACAAGCAATAGTTTGGATCCTATACGATGCATTTGGTAGTGAATTGCTTTACAATCAGTGCTTTGTAAATGCCCAAATTCTATCCTTTCTATATGATTCTGATGTGAAAAGCATAGATTTGAAAGTTGAGAATGAAGGCATCCAACCAAAGGGTGCAGATTCGGTATTTCTACCAGATTTGGCTTAAGTAAATATTAGAATTGCCAGTCTGGTCCAAATTCAGTCATTTTCACAGAATGTTAAAAATCTAGCAAAAATTCAGGGATTCGTGAATAAACTTGACAAATTATTTCCTTAATCGGATTTGAGAAAGTTTAACCAGAAAATATATGCTTCTCTGGCAATATACACTTTGTATCCACTAGGTGAGACAATGTCAACTCAATTAAATGAAATACATATTGTTTTTCTTAATATTGTTGGGTTTTGTCCCTTTTTATTTATTTATTTTTTTAATCATTTTACCGCATCCTAACAATGAGTTGTAGTGAATTAAAAACTGATCTGCAAAATGTAGATAAAAAAGCTGATTTGGAAAAAAACTCCACTATAATAGTTTATATATTGCAATTCCATTTTAAGTCACTATAATTCAGTGTTAGAAATAATTGTTCACTGCTCACTGTTAAGGAGTTAATTCACTAAACATTTTGGTGTTGAATACAAAGCTGGGTGAACTGAAAACTGTTTTGCACATCTCATGCCCTATTTCTAACATGCAGTCAAACATGACACTCAACAAACCCCAAGCCAATTCAGGTATTTCAAGTGTTCCAGTTCAAGCACACCTGGTGCAACTAATGAAGCCCTTGGATAGTTGCATCAGGTGTCCTTGCGACAACATCTGTTTTGCATATTTGTACTGTACGACATCTGTTTTGCATATTTGTGCTGTTTTGAGGGATTCTATGCAGAGGAGTGAATATTTTTGAGACTGGAGATGTCATTATAAGTTGCATTTTCAGTTGAATTTGGGGTAACCATTTGAAGTGTTGAGCTATTTCAATTTTGTCTGATTTGTTCAATGCAAACAGCTGAAAATTTTGACAATAAACCTAATTTTGAATGAGGGTTGAATACTGTAATTTTAACATAATGAGCACTGTTTCATTTCACTCTTAATATCTCTATGGACATCATACACACTAGTCATTGTTTGGTAGCCTGAATATACCAAGAATACAGTAGTCCATTAGGAAATATTTGAGTGCACTGCCTAAAGAACATTGACAGTTTACAGCCCATGGACAAACCAATACACTATAGGGCTAGCAAGAATATCACACACACACTGCTAAGAAGTGTGATGCCTAAGGGAGGGGAGTAAAGTTGGTGATCCAGTGACACGGTCATGTCACTGGCTCCGCCAAAAATGTGGGCCCTTCCAAATTACTGGCAGGTCAGCCTGGCCTGACTGCGTGCCAGGCTGTATGTCAATAATGTAAAGCAAGGCCACTGAGGGCAGACACCACAGGGTGAACTGTTTCAGTGCCCTGATCAAAGGACAAGCTTTTTCCAATAATGTGCTCCCCAAAGCGAAACACCAGGGACAGGACTGGATAGTCAGGGCTGTCCTGCCAAAACCAGCACAGTTGGTGTTAAGCTAGAGCCCTCAATCCATGTATGCTCATGAGAATTGCCCACATCCTTCCCTTGCCAGCCCTTCCACTGCAGTGAACTGAAAACTGAGTTGCAACTCTATAGTCAAAGTTACACATTTGTTTTTGCTGTTGATCCGAAAGAAGCCCAGACCATCCAGTTTATAGCACTTTACACTTTTGAAACAAACTAGGAAACAGGGATTGGATCAAGAAGCTGTTACCCCACATATTAAAAATTGTATCCCTGAATATTTTGTCTTTGCAAAAAGTCATCCAGTTGCTATTTACAGATTGAAAAAAACTCAGTTATTCACTAAAGTGAAAATTTGAAGTGAATTCAAAGTGAATTTCAAATGCAATGCCAGTGTAGCGAAACTAAAAACATACCTGACAGTTTACAGTTATTTTGACTTTGACTTCCAGGCTACTTTGACTTTAAATTTGAAATTCATTTTGGATTCTCACTTTACTAAATAACCCTGTAAATCTCCATTATTCCAGTCTAAATTGGTGACCTTGTGTCCTTTGTATAGTTCTGTTGATGAACCCGAATATGTTTATATAATGCTATCTTATTACATCTGTAGCTAAACTAAAGATTTAAAATGGTTATCCTTTTTCATAACTAATAGCTTATCTATTATGCAATTTGGATTTCAGTTCCAGTACATTTGCTAAACTCCAAATTGTAGTAAATTCAAATTAACATGGCAAAAATTGTGGCTACACGCTGTGACTATATCTGTGACTATAGTTGAGTTGTAAACTCCAAGATAATAACTCCTTTGTGATGCCACCATAGAGAGTCATTATAAACTTTGTAAAAATCGCTTTCTACAACTTGTGATAAGTCACTTTTTTTACACTTTGTGAAAGCCATTTTACCTCAAACATCAGCCATTAAAAGTGCTTTCAGATACACTGTCTTTCCTGGTTCAGCAAGATCAGGCTATCCCTTAGCGGGGCATCATAGAATCAGCAATGTCAAGGTCCCTCAAGGCAGGCAACAGCAGGGCCAGCTGTCCCTAGCAATAGTTATGCCCATTAACCTCACCCAGCCTAGGTGCCTCCATTAAGAAACTCAGTCCTCTCAACAGTACTGCTTTCAGCAGGACGGTCCTGATTCTGGGATTCTGTATACCTGGCTGCTACTATTTCCTCCAAAAAGTGACAAGGGACAAGTAAATCAGCTGGAGAAACCTGTGTTTTTGAAAACTGAGACTCGCATGTCTGGAATTTGACTCTATAAGGTCTCAGAAATTTGACAAAGTTCTACATCTGGGGTATTGCTATACTTGAGGACAGTAGCAGAATACATATTTGGTGTCTTAACAACGTTGGGAAATACACATTTCTTTAAACCAGCAAGCAAACAATTTTGAACAAATAAACAAACCAATATGAAATAAGAAATACTTTGAAAAGTATGCATTAAATGTTTATAAACTTACTATAAATGAATAAATAACTGCTTTTTCAGCCTGCAGAGTAGTTAGGCAACTGTCTCATTAAAAGATAACATGCTTGAATGAGACAGCTATCTCAAAGTGATGCACATCAATTTAAATAAAGAACCGCAGATTTGGCAGAGGTTGGTCAGGAGATAAAATGAACGTGTATGGGTTCACGTAAAGCGGCAATGTCACCACCTTGAAAAATTAGTGTTTAATAAAATTCTTTATGAAATAATCAGTTAACTGTGTTGGAATTTCACGTAAATTCACTGCCTGAACCCAATTTATTTTATCAATCTTGAGTGCCTGGACCTAATTTATTTTATGAAATTTCAACCCAGTCTAGACATACAGAGACAAAGTAGGGACTACTTTATCTCAGTATTTCTCCTCAGCCTGACTTTTCATGGCGGCGTGTATGTGTAATTCCCTACAACAGTGATGGCTGCAGGGGATTGGTTGTATCCATGGAGGATGCCATGGTCTCGTGGGATCCTCCATAGACCTCAATTTTGTACTCTCGTGCTTGCTCAAGAGTACAGCAGTAAAGTCAGCCCAAAGAGGACGTGCCAGATCAAAATGGAGGCGCCCACGAGGGAGAGATTCAGGTAAGTAAATCTCACCTTTACCTGCCCCCCAGCCACCAGAGCCCCAGCGGCGATGTCAGTGTCGTGGATCTTTGCGTATTCGGCACAGTCCCCAGCGGTGGCAATGCCGCTTTAAAAGGAAACTGGAAAACTACAGTGGAATAAACACATACAGGGCTATTCACTAAAATGAGAATTCAGAGTGACTTCCAAATTCTAAGCACAGAATAGCCAACATTCTTTGTATTTATTTCACTGGTTTTATCTTATTTTATATTGCAATACGATTGATTGTAGATTTTCTTATTGTATTATTTTATCTTCCAAATTTTGGCTTTCATCCTTTGTCTCTGGCGCACCCTGTTGTTTGTTTGTTATTTCAAGCTGGAAACATTCTCTAAGTCAGATAAATGTGACCTTTTATTTGAAATTCACTTTGGATTCTCATTTTAGTGAATAACCCTGATAGCAAAAAAAAAAAAAAAAAAGCCTCAGCCACCATTGCCCAGAATTTCGGTATTGCAGTAACTAAGGGGTTAAACCAGTAATAAAGTCCTACATAGCAAAGTAAGCAACACAACCCTTGCATATTATACAGTCGTTCATATTAATATCTACATTACAATATTATTGAATAACAAATTCACAGTGTATTTTCTAATTTATTATAAAGTGAAAGTTCACCCATTTTTTCTTCAAATGAAGAATAAAAGCAAAAAAAAAACCCCATCGATTTCTGTAATAAATGCGAGTACATTATTACGTCAACTTTTAAACCTGCTTTAAAAAAAAAAAACGAACCGAAATAAGTTTCAATCTTGAAGTTGACAGCTGAGGAGGTGGCAGAGATTTGAAGTGCAGGTTATAGCCTGGTGTAAATAGTTTGCTGGTTTTAATACCAACACTATCATAATGTACCTGATCCATGGCCGAGCAGTAGTTCCCCTAGAATCCTAGATTTCTTTTATAGAACATGAAATCCTCTTAGTATTCGTCGTCTGTCCGTGTTGTGTGTCAGGCACTGTATTGTTTATGCCCTGTCGCTAAGGAAGCCAAAGACATGAATGTGTGGTGCAGTTAATACACGGGACTGGCGGTTACTAAGGACAGAGGATCAAGCTCGGGGCGAATCCAAAAAAAAAAATGTCGCCGCTATGTAGTTTTGCGGCCATTTTGTGGGTTAGGAGCGGTGTCAGAGTAAGCGATCTTCGTGAATAACCAGCAGTGCGTCACAGAACCTTACCTGCTGCATTAGGTTCTTGTTTACTGGTAACTTGAATGTTTGTTTTTTAAATGGTAAGATAGATAGATAGATAGATAGATAGATAGATAGATAGATAGATAGATAGATAGATAGATAGATAGATAGATAGATAGATAGATAGATAGATAGAGATGGATAGATAGATATATTGATTTATAAAGGAACACATCAGATAAAAAAAATCAAATACATATAATGACAGAGTTTCTGCAAATTACTTTTTAAATATATAATATACTTTGTGTAATATTGTTTTTTTTTATTTGTATTTTTTGTGTGTGTTTTTGCAGTGCATTATAGTAATACAAATAAGTATTGGGTGCCCCAACAGGAATCCTCAAGCATATGATCCTGCAGAATATTTGGGCTACTAGATATGCACATGCACAATTTTTATAATGTAAAGTCGATATATTTAAGTTATGCTTCCATGGCTAGTCTAAACACGCTAAATAACAATACAGTGGCAATAACGACCATATGTCATGCTTGAGGGAACTTGTGAAATCTCGCGTGACACTAGCTATAGGGTAAAATTATATGGTAGAGGTGCGCCAGGCTAGGGTTACATGAAACAGTCACCACCGAGGGCCCACTCCATATCATGGTGGTGGATTAGTGGAAATAGGCTTTCATGGTATGCCCAACATTTTAAATGTTATAAATGGATATTTAACATTCTCACTAAAGTATATATTAACATATACTTTTATTATTGGTATGTTCCTTCTTTAATTATAAATATTAGTAAATATAAGCATATTCACATGCAGGCACAGACAATCTCATAGACACAAGTTCATTGGTACACGGCCTCACAGACAGACAATCTCACTGACACACACAAGATCATTGACAAACACAGACAAACTTACAGGTACACACAAACTCAATGCAGACAAACTATCTGACACACACACACACACAAGCTTACTACAAACAAACTCACTGGTATACACAAAGATGCTTACTACAGACAAGCTCACTGACACACGTCACTAGAGACTTGCTCGCTGACACACACATGCTCACTACAGACAAGCTTACTGACACACACATGCTCATTACAAGCTCACTGACATAAACATGCTTACTACAGACATGCTCACTGACACACACATACATGCTATTACAGACGTGCTCACTGACACACACATACATGCTTACTACAGACATGCTCACTGAAACATACATACATGCTCACTACAGACATGCTCACTGACACACACACACATGCTCACTAAAAAAATGCTTACTACAGAGGTGCTCACGGACACACACATACATGCTTACTACAGAGGTGCTGACTGAAACACACATACATGCTTACTACAGATATGCTCACTGACACACATACATGCTTACTACAGAGGTGCTCACTGACACACACATACATGCTTACTACAAACATGCTCACTGACACACACATACATGCTCACTAAAGACATGCTCACTGACACACAGATACATGCTTACTACAAACGTGCTCACTGACACACATACATGCTCTCTACAGACATGTTCACTGACACAAACATACATGCTCACTACAGATGTGCTCACTGACACACATGCTTACTACAGATGTGCTCACTGACACACACATACATGCTCACTACAGACGTGCTAACTGACACACAAATATGCTTACTACAGACGTGCTCACTGACACACATACATGCTCACTACAGACATGCTCACTGACACAAACATACATGCTCACTACAGATGTGCTCACTGACACACTTACATGCTTACTACAGATGTGCTCACTGACACATCTTTATTTTTATTTTCACTTTTATTTTTATTTTTATTTTCATTGTTATATTTATCTTTATCATTAATTATACTTATTTATTTTATTTTTATTTTACTTTCTTTTAAAATTTTAAAATTTAATTTAATTTTAATTTTTATTTTTTATTAATATTCTTTACTTATTTTCATTTTTATTTTCATTTTCATTTTTATTTATATTATATTATTTTTTTCACTTATATTTATTTTCATTATTGTTCATTTGATTTTCAAACATATTTCACTATTTAATTCATATATTTTTATTATATTGGTTAGAAACTGGCAGAGGATGTAAATCTCATTGCTCTATTGGATGATGGCACTTTTTTTGTTATTCATATGTCTCTGTTTGTATTATGAGAGTCTGTTAATTGATTATTGTCATTATTCCGAGATTACTTTCAGTTATTCAGCCATTTGAGTGGTTTTTCATTTTTGGAACGCATATATCGAATCTTGGAACGCAACGTCAGCGTCATGACGTGTGTTGCCGTCCGCAACCGGAAATACGTATGTGGAACGCAACCGGAAACGGACATTTGGAACGCAAAGTAATATTATACAGACGGACGGACAACAGCTGCTTTTTTGCCGCAAACTTTTCAAGTGAAAACCATCTGGAGGCAATATGTCCTTATTGGAGAGGTGGTTCCAGGAGATGATTCTCCAATCAACACACGGACTGGTTGTATTTAAGGGACTCTGTTGGGGGTGGGATTATGCATGCTTTGTATTTTATATTATTGTTTAAACTGCAGAATTATCTCTGATGAAGTCCAAGTTGTATGGACGAAACGCGTTAGATTGCAGTTAATTTTAAATTTTATCGATTGATTTTTTAAGGCTATCTATTGCCTTTGAATAAAAATTTTTTTTACATTCCAACTGTCATACTCCCATTTCTTGGAAAGACAGAGTAACCTACCCGTGGAAGGCAAATACCACTTCAGCCCATTGTGGGCTTAAAGGCGCATTACTCTACACTATTTCGTGAGTGCAATCATTGTGGGTTAAATCCAATTATTGTTATTGTACTTCACTATGTGCTATGTATTCTTTTGTTTTTTAGTTATTCAGCTGTATCCCATTTTTGTTCATTCACATATCTGTATTTGAGGTTCGTTTGGTGGAAACCTCTTGGGAAGCTGTATCCATCTTACACGCAGTTAAGTACCTCTGCATATTCCTACCATTGAGTTGGTTAGGTGTATTTGTGTATTTTTTTTCTTCTTTATACAAAAGACATGAAACACATAGTAGTATTTAATGGAACCACAACCCTAAGTAAAAAGCTTAACTGAAACACCAGTGAAATAGAAATTCAAATGTAAAAGAAAAAAGATAATTCTCTTCCCTATTCTTCCTTTTCCATTCCTCATTCTTTGCACCTTGATTTAAGAAATACCATATAAAAGCATACTTACTCTTTGTATATTGAGTAGGTAGCTGTTATAAGCATATGTTTATTTTCATTTATTACTTATAAAGCGCCAACATATTGTGCAGTGCTGTACAATTCGAAAAAAGACAATACAATATAAACAGACCAATACAAAAGGTAGAGAGCTCTGCCCGTGAGCGTACGATCTAAACATTAAAGGAACACTATAGTCACCTAAATTACTTTAGCTAAATAAAGCAGTTTTAGTGTATAGATCATTCCCCTGCAATTTCACTGCTCAGTTCACTGTCATTTAGGAGTTAAATCACTTTGTTTCTGTTTATGCAGCCCTAGCCACACCTCCCCTGGCTATGATTGACAGAGCCTGCATGAAAAAAAAACTGGTTTCACTTTCAAACAGGTGTAATTTACCTTAAATAATTGTATCTCAATCTCTAAATTGAACTTTAATCACATACAGGAGGCTCTTGCAGGGTCTAGCAAGCTACTAACATAGCAGGGGATAAGAAAATCTTAATTAAACAGAAATAGGGCTCTCTTTACAGGAAGTGTTTATGGAAGGCTGTGCAAGTCACATGCAGGGAGGTGTGACTAGGGTTCATAAACAAAGGGATTTAACTCCTAAATGGCAGAGGATTGAGCAGTGAGGCTGCAGGGGCATGTTCTATACACCAAAACTGCTTCATTAAGCTAAGGTTGTTCAGGTGACAATAGTGTCCCTTTAAAATGGGGAGATGAGACAAGAGGTTGTGAAAATTTTTGGAGGTGATGGTAAAGAGACTTAAAGAAACACTATAGGGTTAGGAACACAAACATGTATTCCTGACCCTATAGTGTTAAAAACACCATCAAGCCTCTAAAATCGTAACTTTATTCCAGTATTACTGGTTCTGCACCTGATCTGCTTGCTTGGCGACATCATCAGAAGTGTTGATTGAAGCCAATCACAATGGATTGGCTAAGACTGTCAAAAGGCAGAACAGGGACAGAGCTAGCACAAGACAAACACAGCCCTGACCAATCAGTATCTCCTCATAGAGATGCATTGAGTCAATACATCTCTATGAGGAAAGTTCGATGTCTCCATGTAGAGGGTGGAGACACTGAATGGCAGTGCTGCACACTGAGCAGCACTTCCCCAGGAAGCGCTGCTAGCAGCCATCTGAGAAGTGGCCAGTGGAGGTATCCCTAGGCTGTAATGTAAGCACTGCATTTTCTCTGAAAATTCAGTGTTTACAGCAAAAGGCCTGAAGGGAATGATTATACTCACCAGAGCAAGTACAATAAGCTGTAGTTTTTTTGGTGACTATAGTGTCCCTTTAATAGTATAATTGCAGTAACTGATAACATGTGAAGGAAATGATGAGGTGATTGACTGTGGTTCCAAACATATTCAGATTAGATTCTGATTTTTGTATTTATTTTAGTATGAAGAAATCCCTCTTTGTGTTCGGTATTTCTCCCCTTTTTCATTCGGTAGATGTAACTACCGAACAGAGACCACCCCTGGCTTGTTAACTTCAAAGCATGCCTTAATTGAACCCTCTACCTGTGCGGCCGTCGTTCGTATTGCCGAACGCCACGTGGCTGAGAAAATGGCAGCCATCTTTTTTTTGTGCGAACAAAGGCAGCGGGACTTGGTCGTCGAGTGTCTGGAACTAAAATCGGACACTCGACTTCCTGAACACTGGTCCCAACATATGAACGCTGGATCTTTATTTCCTGAACAGCTAGAAGAACCCTGTTCGGTACTTTTGTTCATTCGTATGAAGGGCACAATCGCTGCTAAGAGCCAGGGGAAACCGTTCGTGGAATTATTCGTTTTTTGCCACTTTACGAAATGGACCGGCAAAACTACCCAAACTCGTGGAACTGTTTTGGGCAGCAGCCTCGCAGTTAGCCGGTCACAAAAGACTTCCATACTTTTTGAGAACCCCTGAACCGATCTGGGTGAAATTTGAATATGTTGGTCACCCAGATCGGGCTATCAGGGGACATATTATTTGTGGGGATACCATATGCATAAAAGGGTGTTCTGAATATTGGGTAAAACTGTATTTTTTCTGCCTGGAGATAATTAAGTTATTACTTTATCAGACTTGATTATCTCCAGGACTAGGGGAGGGAATTGTATGTTTGTGCTTGGAGTGTTTTGTGTTTTACTTGTTAATGATTGGACCTTGTCCCTCCCTGTGGGATGTCCCCTTGCACGGGGACTTGCATAAAAGCCAGTGTGTGATAATTAAAAGCCAGTTCTGTTGCACCCTTCTTCTAGACTCCGGCTGATGTTTGGGTATTCATATACTTTACTAAGGGAATCATCTTGTAAAGCTATTGCATTCGTATGGACATCGTTTATTTCATCTTCCGAACGGAGAGTTATAATCACTGATGCTCTGGCCGTTCGGAAGGAAACTGCAGAATGAGGATTGGATATACTAGGTTTCCTTACAATTTTTAATTGTGTTTTTATTGATTTTTTTACAATGAGAAAGAGTATGCATAGTAATAAAATTTCCACAGTGGTTCAAGATAAGCATACAGTTTTTACAGATCCATAGAATGGTACAACTCATAGTTGTTAGGCGTTCGGGGTGCAATCCAGCCATTGAAACAACATAGTTATCACATCCTAGTATTTGATTGGTTGGCATAATGCAAAGCATACAACAGTTTAGGAAGGTATATGCATAAGTAACAATCTGTACACCTGTGGTGTCCATGAGCATTGTTTTGTGTCCCATATACGGATCTGCAATATAAAAACATATGTGAGGAAGGCTGAACTTGATGGACGCAAGTCTCTTTTCAGCTATGTAACTATGTAACTATGTAACTATGTAAGATGTACCTGCTTCTTCATGTGTGTGTAATGATGGGTGTCGACTTTAAGGTGAGTTGTTAGATGGGTGTAGTTGACCCCCTAAAGGGATGTCCACAGTATTTACTAACATTGTAGGAGCAGATCCATGTCTCTTGTTTTGTCATTAGGATGTCAATTAATGTGGAACCTGTAAACACTGATAATTGGTAATACGAACTCAAACAACAAGTAACGTGAACAATTAACATAATTTAGAGGTGTCTGTATGGGTTGCACATATCTGGAGTTTTGAGGGAAGAGAGGGGTCTTTAATCTATCCATGGTGTGTGGATCTAAGTAGTAGGGTAGATGTTTGAGGTATGTTCAACCTGTTCTGCCATGTATGTCTTGTCTTGATTAGATAAGTCAATTAGGTCAGGCTCTGAAGTTCAAAAGAGATCTGATTTATGTAATTAAATAGACTACTATAGTTAGCAATTTCTTGCATGGGTGGGGGTAGTGATTTGGAATGGTTTACCTCCCACGTAGGCACAAATTCAGCCTGGTCAGGGTGGACTAGCCCAGTCAGTAAGGGTAAAAGGTTTAATCCTTGATATTTGGACGCAAGATCCTCCAGCAAGCTGCTAGTTGGTTATTTCATAGGATATTCTGCATTTGCTGCCTAGCTTACTGTTGGTGAGAGGGATTTGAAGCAGTACTATCTCTACTCTAAGATGAAGGTAAAGGTATAGCATCCATTGAGCAATAAAATAATATAAACAAAAAAACTGCAATTAACCAAGATTTTCTACCACAAAACGATACTGGATATGGGTTACCTAATTAGCGTATTATGTCTAAATATTGCATTTATAAACAGGTAAGACACGGTAGTCTCAAGGTGGTCCTTCCCATAATTATGGGGATCGTGTTGTAGTTAGTAAACTACTCATCTCTAGTAACAGGGTTTAGTGGCTGTAACCCAATTAATATTGGCCAGGCAGCAAGGTTGTGTAAAGCCTTTAGAATGAATCATACAACCTGGTCCGATCTTTCAGGGCCCAGGGATTTCTTGTCGAGCTCTTTCGACAGAATATCTGGAAGTGTTTTTGGTTGTTGGACACTTCCTTGTTCCAGCCATTTTTTTGTTTATCACTTTGAGGCAGATAGGGTGTTAGATTTTGTGCCAAGTATCAGACCAGTCTGGTATGTCCATGTGTTCCTGTCCAAAGAACTGTAAAAAGTCCAGTACAGTTTTATGGGACACGATAGTTACTTAATGTCCTTCATGTTGTACTATTAGGAAGAAGGGGTATCCCCAGCGTTACTTAATTTGCTGCTTCTCCAGCGCTTATGTGATGGGTTTGAGGGTCCTCCTGGCCTGTAGTGTAATCCACAATAGATCCTGGTAGATTTATATGCGGTCCCTGCCTATTTGCAAGGCTGGTGTGTTCCTGGATTGTTTCAAAATCTCCTCTTTGAGACCAAAGTAATGAACCCTGCAGATTACGTCTTTTGGAGAGTTTCCTCTGTCTCCCTGGGTCGCAAAGCTCAATGGGATCTATCAAGGATGATCTGAGTGTCTGGCAGTCGTTGAAGTATTGTGTTAATGAGTCGTTGTAATGGGTCCTGCAGGTTTTCTGTAGTACCTTTAGGTTCTGGTAGGCCCCTAATTCGGAAATTGTTCTATCTTCCTGTATTGTCGAGGTCCTCCATGCTTCTCATTATGTGATTAATTATGCCTTCCATGGATTCCTACCTTTGTATTACCTCCTGTAGTGTGCCCCAGACTGATTCACTTTCCTCCTCGAAAGAGAGTACCCTCTGGCCTACATAGTTGATGTCTGTCACCAGAACCGAGATTCTTTCCTGAACGGAGGACTGAAACCTTGCTACCATTGAGGGTATATCCTCTTTGAGGGTAAGTTCTGTATGAGTTTTCAGAGGTTGAGTTCCCTTGAGTAAGTGAATCGTTCAGAGATGGCTGGGCTGTGTGGCGGCAAGTCTTGTGGCAAAGATGGCGCCACCATGCTATCCTCCGCATCTGCCGTTAGAATTCTGGCTTTATCTCTGAAGTATTTGTAGAGTTCTCCTGCTTTCCATGTGGTCCTGGGGGGTAGAAATGTTTTCTTGCTCCCCATTTTCTGTTTTTGCAAGTTTGTTTGGCCTGTTCAGGTATCGGTAAGCTGGGAGCTCTCAGAGAGTGTGTCACATCAACTGTCAGGCCCCACTCCCAAGGTAAATTATTTTTATGCAACACATTCACCGCTTGTTTGTATCTCTATGTTTCTGGACTGCATTTCCAATAATGCTCAGACAAGCTTTATATTCAATAACTAATTATCCAGAGATTAGCTACACCCATGCTGTCACGTTGGCAGTTCCTCTTGTCTTTATACTAAATATTCACCAGTACATCAGATCTTACTGGCCTCTATTTGAAGGTTCTGTATACATACTGTATTTAGCGCAAAGGGGGGATCTACCCTGCCAGCTTCCAACTGCTCCCAATCAATGGATCGAAAAATAGGATGATCACGGATGGAGCCAGCTGCCCCCAAGCGCTCAGATGGTTTCTTGTTTAGGAGCTGTAAGAAAAGAGTAGAATGTGTTACTCTGTGTTAACGTTTTCTGCACAGTAGAATACTTTTTTTACAAGCTAAAATAATGTTTAACAAAATAGCCTCACCATATAATTACTTGTGTTTGACAAGATGTCGTACCAAGCTGTCTGATAATACTTGCCTTTTTCAGAAGGTTTTTTACATCCATTTTGAGACATTCAGGTTGGTATTGAGTGTCCTGAAGCAAATAATCGGTCATATTTGAATCTCTATGATGAAACGCTCGTTTGGCCATCGTACGCAGGATAATGCCATAGGTCCACCAGTCTACAGCTGCGTTATATTTTTTCCCCTTGAGCATCTACCAAAATAATTTCAAAATTCATTAGTCAAATGACATTGGATTAAGTGGTAATTAAACTTCCTGTTTTGTTTTTTTTGTCAATCTTTCTTTTATTGAGGCAATTGGTAAATGGGATACAGAATAGAGAGAAGAGGATGTACGTTTGTCATACAGGTTGGGATCATGCTAACACAATGCATCATCTCCTATGAGTGACTGCCTCCTTTTATATTATTCAAGCAGTCTATAATATTACTAACAGGTTTAGCGTAATAATAGTAGAGTAGTTAAACATCCAGTGGATTACAACATTTATGTAACATGAGAAGCAATGCATGTTTTATAGAAACTGCGGCTTATCGGCACACCTTATCACAGAACTGCTGCATATCTGCACACCTTTTTGAAATATTGTATGAAGATGTCAGCCATGGAGCCATGATGTGTGTGGTATAATTTGCTGTGCTGAGTATGCATAGGGTTGAGCTAGTTGAGCTTAAGGTTACAGGTGTGTGGCTTGGGTGTAGTGTGCCATACTTAATAGTAGTATAGTAGCGTGGAGTATCATAAGGTAGAGTAAAGCACTGCCTGTAACTATAGTGCGAGATTATTAGAGCAGTACTGGGGCGGCGGTTATGACTGTGTGAGCGATATAGATACACATTACTGATCGTCATTTCAAGCTATGGCACAGTGGTTATACAATTGCCTATTATTTAGTTACATGCTAGACAGTTATTTATTAAAGTGTAATTAAACAGGCCTTTATCTAGTAGATAGGTTGCAGGCTAGGTAAGATCAGTCAATATGCACCTGAGGTTTGTCCGAAGTCAATCCGTTTGCCTGGCAACATGAAAGGTGCATAGAGGGGCTTTGTTTGCTGGGTTCAGCCGATTCCCTGTGTATGCTTTTGTGGACAGTCCATTCCCTGCTCAGGTGCATCAGTCTCCCTATCTGGCGTGCGGTCCGTCGGGCTGGGCTGCAGATACAGCAAACTGGTTGTCAGCATTTCGTGGCGCAGCAAATCCGCGACTCTGCGGCTCCGGGCTGTAATGTGGGCCTTTGCTCTTGGTCTGTGGGTCTTTTTCCTCCGATTGTCAGGATCTCCGGTCTTTCTGGGCTTTGTAGTGGTGGTTATCTGAGAATCTTGGGGTAGGGAGGGTGAACTCGTGCGGTGGGGGGCTTCTCCCCAGCTCCAGGCTGTATGTGGGGCCAACACCAAATGACCACAGACTCGGGTGCTTCTCAAGGCCGGGTCTTTCCCTTTGTGGGCGCTGAGGAAGGCCCTGGTGGTCCTCCGCCGCCAGCGGCGGGTGACCTTCCCGTGGTGTGGTCGGTGTTTTGGAGGATGTCTCCTAGTGACCCCCAGCCCAGATGGGCACTCCGCCCTTCGAGGTAAGGCGGCTTTGCCCGGGATCTGCTCCGTCCGCCTAACGACGTCTGTTAACTCCTCCACCTTGTATTGAGTGGGGATTCGTTGGGCCTCCCTTCGCTCCAGTCTCTCCCAGAATTGCCGGAGAAGGGTTTCCAGGCGCTCATGTAAGGGTTGAGATGGTGCAGGCTCAGCCACGTGGTCTGCAGCCGCCATTTTACAAGCGGCGGTTCGCTTGTTTGATGCATGTCCCTTTCTGTAGCTTTCAACCACAGTCCAGGTCGGCTTGTGGGGGGGGCCGATGCTTCGGGTGCCGCTTGTTTCAGTGGGTCGGGAGAGCGGCCGTCTCTCCCCTTCCCTGCTCGGTGTAGGACCCAAGCCTCTGATCTGGGAGCACTGTGGGTGCTTGAGCGTGCAAGGTGTCCCCCAGTTCCCAAGTCTCCATGGTGCCCGGTGAGGTGAGTAGGGGTTCAGGGTTGGGTGTTTTGCCCCCCGTTTTTTAATGAAAATCGGGTCCAGGCTCGGGAGCTCATGAAAAGCATGTCTGCACAGCTCCCCGGTCAGGCTCCGCCCCAACATGTTTTAATCTAGTAAAATAAACCCAGGCCAGACTTTCTTTCTACTTTTCAATTAAATTTTTACTAGCAGAGGGATGATTTGAGTTTGTTTGCGAAACATTGATAAAGCTTTTCATCTGACATATGCTCTATATATACACTACGGGGTAAAGTGTATGTATAACTCTGGCATTAAAATAAACTGTGAAGTTCCACTTGACTCTATTTAAAAACACTGGTTCTATCATACTGTTTTAGATCACCATGGAAACTAATGAAGTGTTTCTGTTAATTGATCCATATTTAACACTATTGAAGAAAAGTAAAGAAAAGTAGTGTTAATACAATTTTTAGGTCCCTCAGTTCCTGCAGATCCTATTGCAGCCTTCTTGTCATAAATATAGAAAACACAGAAAAGGTAAAGGAATCGGGAGCGAATGCTCAAATCACCACTGATGTGAATCACTCCAAATCACACCAAATAAATATAATGAAAATATCGTGAAAATAATGGTGAGAGCAAACTGAATACTAGATAAAATCAGATGACAGATAGATGAGAGGCAATATTACCATATATAACTGTCTGTTGGGCTTGTCCTAAAAAACAATAACATAAAGGACATAGTATAGCCTGTTTCCACAAAACAGATAAATAATAGGTATAAAAATGCCCACTCACGTGGTGCTGAGCCGTTCAAAAGTGGCTCAGACTATCAGCGCCTTGTAAAGTAATGTTGGAGACTGTAGTGCTGCAAGCAGGTTTTTCAATGCATAAAATCCGTCTTGTAGAATTGATGTCAGACAGGAAAAGCAGGTAAGTGAAAAAAACTTTTATTGCTAAAAACACAGCATAGGAAACTCGTCCCCCAATTGCACTAACGCGTTTCGACCGATAATGGTCTTTTTCAAAGTGCTACATGCTTCATCAAACTTTACATTTAAATATGTTACATTTTGGCGCCAAAATTCGTGTTCCGTTTCATTTCCGGTTCCGGTTTTCGGGTCTTGCTGACTTCCTGTTTCCGGTCACGGTGCGTGTCATTTCCGGTTCCGGTTTTCGGGTCTTGCTAACTTCCGGTTCCCGGTCACGTTGCGTGTCAGGGTCTATTTCCGGGTCAGCGGTAAATGACATCCCTGTACCTTTGTATACTTCCGGTCTCGGGCAGATAATGAAAACAACTTTGTTTTGCACAAGTCCTATTGAAGGAAAATGTCTATACTTTGTGGCAAACTAATTTTATGCATAATAACATCTCATATCAGAAATATGTTATAACACACAAAGTATATTATATACAGATAAGAAGAAAAAAGAAGAAAAAAATGTATTAATAATACAATACATGGAAACATAAAAAACACATCATTAAAGAAAAAACACTGCTAATTAATACATATGTATATAAAATGATGTGCATGTTAATCATAATAAAATGAACATCCTCATACAGTAATTAAAAACAATTCTTAGTGCTTATTTGTAATACCAATGTGAATATTCAATTAGTATAAATACCTACAGATACACACATGTCATCTGATTTTATCTAGTATTCAGTTTGCTCTCACCATTATTTTCACGAAGCCTTCTTGTCATGCATGTTTTCCAGTGCCAGCCCAAAGTCTCCGATCTTGAGATGTCCAGCTTCGTCCAGCATGATGTTCCTTGGTTTGATGTGTCTGTAGAGAGAAAAATTTTGAACTCTGTTTGTCTATGAATTTATAGAAGATCAGTCAATAAACATAAAACTCCCTCATCCACTTACCTGAATCCAGCGCCGCTCACACTCCTCCACCGCTGATGTCAGCTGACGGGAGAGATCTAATGCGCATGCACGGCAATGACCACCCACGCATTAGTGCTCCCCATAGGAAAGTATTATTCAGTGCTTTCCTATGGAAATTATCTGACGCTTGAGTTCCGTGAGGATGTCCAGCATCAGATAATGGACCAAAACACCGACCACACCGCGGGAAGGTCACCCGCCGCTGGCGGCGGACGACCACCAGTGCCAGGCAAACAACTTTGTTTTCCAAGCACTATAGTTTCCCTTTAAGGCTAAAATAGCAACACCGAAGACAGAATTGACGTGGATAATTTTTCTAAATTTGGTTATTTTGACCTAATTTCATTTTAAATTTCCTGTATAATACTATTCTTTGAATAAACCTTTTAGAAAACAGCCTTCAAGGTGAAAGATGTTCCATTTCAATCTCTCAAAATGGGAGCTATATGTGTAATTTCTGAGGGTGTGAGCATTGTTTTGTTTTTCTTTCTCTAATAATTATGCCCATATTATAAAGTATTTTTTGTTATATTACAGATCTGTATATATAGATTGTGTGATAACAAAATACAAAGCAGAGTATAGAAAACAGCGTCTTCAGAAATTAAGCTAAATGTAATGAAACTAAAAGATATAGTTACCGATGCACAATGCCGTGTTGGTGGAGATACTGCAGGCCGCATATTAACTCCGCAGCAAAGAATCTAACAGGCAAAAATTGTATTTATTATCAACTATATTCACAATATCAATAAAACATGTTTTCTTAAATGCGATCCTCCTATATGAGTTGGCTCACAGTAATTCCACTATAACTCTCTTTAGTTGTATAGAATACAACTAAATATATTCTAGGTACTAATTTGTTCTAAACCAAATTTAACTATTTTCAAGTTTTCTTCATGTATTCATTTTCCGCTTAGAAATTTGTTATCAGTTTGGAGATGTATTCTCCATGAACTTACCTGTAATCCAGCCAGGGCCGTTTGAAGGAATTTGGGGGCCCCAAGCAAAATAGACATGGAGGCCTCCCCCCCCCTCCACGCCCTCCCCACCTTACGCACGCAAAGCCTACAGGAACCACAATAATTAACATACACCACCCCATAATTAATACACCCCTATAATATACACCCCCCATAATTAATCCACCCCCCATAATTAATCCACCCCCCATAATTAATCCACTCCCCCATAATATACACCCCCCCATAATTAATACACTACCCCATAATTAATCCACCCCCATAATTAATATACACCACCCCATAATTAATCCACTCCCCCATAATTAATATACACCCCCCCATACTTAATATACACCCCCCATAATTAATATACACCCCCCCATAATTAATATACACCCCCATAATTAATCCACCCCCCATAATTAATATACACCCCCCATAATTAATATACACCCCCATAATTAATCCACCCCCCATAATTAATATACACCCCCATAATTAATCCACCCCCCATAATTAATATACACCCCCCATAATTAATACACCCCCCCATAATTAATACACCCCCTTTAATTAATTAAATAACATTACATAAATTACAAAAACACATAAATTACTACTCACGTTTTGATGATGCCTTCCCTCCGAGACCGACCACTGGATCCTTGCGCTGAAGATCCGTGAAGGCGGATTGACGGCGGCGTGCGTACGGCGTCATCACGCCGCGTCCCAAAGACTCCTCCCCCTTCTCAAAGGTGCGGCTTGATGACTGGGGCCGGGGGGGCGACACATGACACGTGAAGTCATGGCACCCCCCTGGACAGTGGCACCCGGGGCCCCCCATGCCCCCCCGCCCCCCCCCTTAGTACGCCACTGACGAGAAAGGAGTGCTGCAGCCGCCTGAGGCTCTCCATAGAGCGCTCAGGCGGCTGCAGCCTTATAGGAAGCACCGGCTCTGCTTGGGGCCCCAGGCCAGCTCGGGGCCCCAAGCAGTTGCTTGGTTTGCCTGTCGGGTAGCGACGGGCCTGAATCCAGCGCCAAGCAAAGCTCTCTATGTTCGTCTCCAATCCCTGTCAGATGTCACTGACTCTCTTACAAGGTGCAATCAAATGCTTCTCATAAAGAAGCTATTGATTGGACCATTTTCACCAGCTTAGAGCTCGTGCACACACTCTAGGGCTAGGGAGAGGAGGAAGGGAGTGAGGGAGTGCACATTAGAGGGAGTCTATTATTTGAAAAAAAAATGTGCAATGTAGGGAAGCGGGGAGAGAAAGAGGAGGCAGTCAAACTTGCCTGTAATGGTAGAAGGTGAGAACAGACAACTTTATCCACACAATTAAAATGAAGCATAAGCTACAGTGCCTGGGGTGTAGCTTGCACCCTCCACACAAAAGTGTAAATAACTCTGAATGCACAGTGTTTCAAGCAGACTGTTGCACTTACCACTATGACCCCTTCTAAAAGCAGAAGTACTCCTTTAAGATTCCTACCACCATGACCACTCCTAAAAACAGGAGTACTCCTTTAAGATGAAATTCTAGAGCTTAGAGCATGGAACCTTATAGTCCATTCTTTTACTGACCCTTTCTTACAGTACACTGTCTTACACCTGTGTCTTTTTAAAACCATTGTCATATTCCTTTTTTTACTAAGACTTCCCTTCCTCTGACTCTTAGTTTTGTCTCCAGTCCAAACACCGGCGTCTATTAGGCCTTACATTGCAGTGCTGAGTTCCATTCTCTTATTCTTATTAAGAAAATCCTCCAGATCCCCTCCGTGGTAATATTCTATGGCATAGAACACATGGCTCTGATTGAAAATACAATGTATTGAGATAAAAATCACAGCACAGACACATAAACAGCCACAGAAACATGATTGCAAAATTAAGATTTTTTATATTGTAGGACTATAAAACTATAAATGCAGAGTGTACATAAGGAGTGAAATGATGTGTTAAACTACACAGAGGTGCCATGTTCACTTATAGTTAGAAACTGTGAAGTAAACTTTATATGGCAGAGAAAACTTGACCCATAGTTGCCATTACAGCATTTACAAAAAGTAATTTGGAGACACATTTGGTGATTAGACCTGAACTTGCAAATTTGATTTAGAGTAATTTTGTGTCTCCTTCACCTTTCTCCTGAAATGTCAGAATTTCAAGCACAGTGTTTTAAACTTTGGCAAATACCGAATTGAAACCTTAATGCACAGATTCAGAGATTCCATCTAAGCTATGTCATGCAACTGTGGTGTAACACAATCCTCTGCATTAATATCAACTAAAAAAGATAGAGGTAAGGGCTGCGCTAGTATACAAAAAATAATATGGTAAAAAATTGAATATGCCAAAATGAATAAACAGCAATATAAAGACCTAGGTATAATAGTCTCTATTAAAATATCATAAAAAAGTAGATAAAACAAAGTCCGCCCAAGTGTTTAAAATGTTCAGTAGAGATCAAATAGTAAAATGTTCAATAAAGTACAAAAAACCGTCTCACTGGTATATGGATAGGTTATGTGTACAATCCTCAGGAGTTGATCCGTCCGGGTTGTAGGTAATCCGTATATGTGAAGATAAAAAACACGACAAGCTTCCAATGGTATAATATTGTAGCTCTGAAGGTAAAATAAATAAAAAAGGAGGATAGTACACTCACATTTGGTGGAGCTAAGGCCAACTCTGGGATGAAGGGCCCTTAGTGGTATAATCCCCGCTAGAGGATATACTGGAGAAGTGGTTCTGTCCGTCCGACTTTGGTTCCGTCGTACTCCACAGGATATATATAAAAACAGCAATAGTGCTCTCATTAGGAAAAGTAAAAGGAAAATATAAAATAAAATAAAATATACTCACAATGGTAGAGCAGAAAATACTGCTCTATAGATACAGCACTGGTGGAATTATCCCCACCTATGGATTGCTTGAAACAGGATACAGTAAAATGCCAGGAAAAATAATAAAAAAAAAGTGTACATACAATAAAATAAGTATAAGATTGGTCCTATAAAAAAGGTAACCAAATAAAACTTTTTATTGCTTTAAAATACACAATTTAAAACCATTTAACGCGTTTCACCTTTAAGGCTTTATCAAAAATGGTAATAAGAATTTTGTATAAGGTGGCAGGGGTCTTGTATAAGGGAGGGCTGAGCAGGAGATTTGAGGAAGTGGGGTGCAGGGGGAAAGGGGCAGTACAGGGGTTTGTAGAAGGGGGGCAGGATAGGGGTTTTGTAGGAGTAGCGGGGCAGGAAAGGGTTTTGTAGAAGGGAGCAGACAGGGGTTTACAGCGTTTACAAATTTGTGCAATACATTATAAAAAAAGAAAACATTTTAAAAATTTTGCGGGCATTTTTTACATTGGGGGAGTGGCACACACAGGATCCACCCCGGGTGCCAAATGCTCTAGGTACACCCCTGGTCTTTCTGTTTATGTAAGGATTAAGTTGAGTTACCAGGGTCTGGAATGTGCCATGGGCTTTGGTAAGGAATGGACTTCCAGATGCTATCTCCAGCACTCGTCTCTCTGTGAGTATCCTGTCTGGGTGTTCCATCAGAAGGTCTCTTTTTCTCACAATCTTCAGAGCAACTGCCTTCTTCGATATGCGTTCTGATGCTAGGACCTAGAAAATACACAAAACAAAAAAAAGTAGTAAGATGACTTGGTCAGTCACTGCATAATTGCACTGCAAAATTGATGCAGCAGGGGCCAGAGCTCCGCCCAGCTTCCATCCATGTTTGTGGGTCCTATGTACACTTAAAATTCAAACTGTTCCCCCTATCCATGTAACAAAGCCCAGTGTTGCCCCTGGGCCAAGCCCTATAGATATCACTCCTACGGTACCTTCTCCGGTATAGTGCAAGGCGTTGATAGACATTGTACCAGCCTAGTGAGAGAAGCTAGTAATGGACATTTGATTAAATATTTCTTCCTCTTCCCCATCAGGCCCCACTCACTAGAAGGCTAGAGCACAGAGCACAGCACCTGCTCCTAAATGTCCGATTATTCATTTCTGTGCTCCTATCACATATTTCCCATCTTAACATCATTCACTTCCATCCCTATCTTGTCATCATTCTTTGTCTTCCCATTACTCAAATTCATCTCTCTCTTCATGACTTCCCATCCCTCCAAACCCCCTAACTCCCATAACAATCACTATACACTCAGTGTATACGATCTTCCCTCCTTATACTCCCATCACTCCATCTTCTCCTTCCTTAACTTTACATCACTCTAATCCCTCCCTCCCTGCCCTCTCATTACTCCAATATCTCTCTCCTTGTTCTCTTACCACTCAAACTCTTCCCTTTCTCTCTGTACTAACATCACTCCAATCCTTCACTCACCATCCTTCCTATTCTCCCATTGCTCCCAGGCAGTCCTATACTCCCATCACTCAACTCCCTCACTATTCTCCCATCACTCAAATCCATCATTCCATTCATGTCTACCCAAACTCCAATCCATCCCTCCCTATTCCCATAATTTCTCCATTACTCCCTTCCTGTTTTCTCATCACTCCCAGCTACCCCTATGCTTCCATTATTACCATATTTCTCTATCATCACTCTAATATTTTCCCTCTCTTTCCTCCATCGCTCCCATGTATCCTAATCCCTCCATTCCTATCCTTTAGTCACTCCCATACCTTTTATACAATCTTCTGTAATGCCCATCCAACTCTAAGTAAAATAGTTTTCCAAATTATATTTATGGGGACCCTGAAAATAAATAAAAAGGAGTACACTATATAATTGCGAATATAGGTTTGTATTCATAGTACTATGTTGTTCGTGTAAGAGTTCCCTCACAGTCCTGTGCTCTTCTTGATGAGTAAGTCACAGCTAGAAAGCTCTTAAATTGATCTACATCCCTACAGGATAAGGGTGCAAACAGCAATGCTCCCCTACTGGACCACTATAATACTACCCAGAATGCACTACACTGGAGGACAGATAACATCCCCATCCTGCTAAAAGGTAAGCATGAGGGGGCTAATGAAAAACACACCCACCCAAACTCTTTCCCCAACATATCCAGACACCACACAAACACTTCCATACACAAAATTCAGCCACCACACACTCACAACACTCAGCCTTCTCCACACATATAACAGTTAAACACTTACGGGACCTGGGGCTGAGGTGGATGCTAAGGGAGGTGGGGGCTAAGGTGGGTGGAGGGGGCCTGGAGTTGAGGTGCGTGCTGAGGGATATGGGGATTGAGGTGGGTGGAGGGGGGCCTGGTGCTGAGGTGGGTGCTGATAGAGATGGGGCTGGGTGGGTGGAGGTGGGCCTGAGGGAGATGGGGACTAAGGTGGGTGGAGGTGGGGGGCCTGGGGGAGATGGGGGCTGAGATGGGAGCTGAGGTTAGTGAAGGGGGCCTGGAGGATTTAAATACCTGCTGCTTCAGCCACTCAGCAGGAGAGGAGGGGGCCCTTCCCCTGGGCCCCCCTCCTCCCCTCACATCGGAGCTCCACACAGGAAAAGGATGGAGGAGACCTGGTACGCAGCAGAATTGCTGCCAGGTCTCACTAAGAAGCTGAGGAGGACACTTCAGGGGCTTGATGTGCAATTTTGCATCCCTGGCTGGATCTCTGATGGGGGGGGGGGGGGGGGGGGGGGTAATCCTTGAATATACTAACCACAAAAAAAGAGAAATGTTAAGTAGGGCTGGAAGTTACAATGCCTCTAAATAGGGCAAACCAATATAGTGTACTTATTAACCGTGTTATTACAACATTTGAATCAAAGTGCTAGGAGTGAGATAAACAGGGTAATTTACTAAAGTGAGGCCAGAGTTGCTGAACTGAAGCATAGCTGATCTAGAAAAAAATTCTAGTGCATCTATTTTGACCTGAAATTTCAAATTATCATTTTTATTCAGATCCCTCTTTAGGAAATAATTCCCAGATTTTACTAGTAACATGACGTAAAGTCATGATTTTATTAAAGACACGGAGGCGAGTATTATGCATAACTCTTTCTTTATTTCCTCAGCAGCAAAGATAGAGGAATATAAATATTGTCAAAATGAAAGAAAAAACTGAACAGGCATAACAGTCAGCCAATCACATAACAGAGGAAGTAGCTATATAAGTCCTGTGTCTCCCACAATCCCCCTCTTTCTTGCGAAAACCGAAGACCAGGTAAGATAACGATGTCCCACTTGATCCAAACAGGAAACGGGAAACAATACGAAAACTTCAAGCTAAAAAAGATAGAAAAATATGGTAATTTCCAAACTCAAAACTGTAGACTTACCAAACATAACCGTGAGGAGCCATACAAAAAACTGTATTCTGAAATAGAAAATATATAAAATTAGGATCCAGCATAAAATGGTCAAGATCATTCAAAACATGATGCAAATATATGATATAAATACATGAAATAAATACAGACCTAATTGAAAAGCATACCTGAATAGCACCGAAGCATCTCATTTCCCAGAATCCACACCGGGAGGGTGGGCGGGAATAATACTCGCCTCCGTGTCTTTAATAAAATCATGACTTTACGTCATGTTACTAGTAAAATCTGGGAATTTTATTAAAGACACGGAGGCTCATATTATGCAAGTTCAAAGCTGTGCCACTACTCGAGATGCGATGTGTTCAATAGGTCTGAAATAGAAATCTCGAAAGGTCGATTCTCTGGACCAGTCCGCCGCTCGCATAATGTCTTCTAGACGACATCCGACTGAGGATGCTTTCGAAGCCATCGCGCCCCGTACAGAATGAGGCGTAAAAACAGAGGTGTCTATACCTGCAGAAGACAGTAGCCAACGCACCCAACGTGCCAGAGTAGGTGTCGAAACTGGCCGGTGAGGTGACTTAAAAGATAAGAACAAATCATGCAGATCAGCGGAGCGAAGGGAACGTGTAGCATCTAGATAAACTTTGACGCAATCCACTGGGCAGAGTGCCGGACAACCAGAAAACCTCGGGTAAGTAAACGACTTGGATGCGGATTTCGTCCTCCTGGATTTGTCAAAAGTAACGCCTTCTGGGGTGAATGCAACGGCGTCCCAATCCAGGGCCCTGACGTCAGAGACCCTCTTGCAAGAGATCAAACAGAGTAACATCACCAGCTTGGATGACAAACGTTTTAAAGTCAATTCTTGGTTAGGGTACCATGATGAGAGGAACTGCAACATCACGTTGACATCCCAAAATGCAGAGAAACGAGGCCGAGGAGGACGGGCAAAGCGAATACCCTTGAGAAGGCGACATACAAAAGGATGTCTGCCGACAGGGGAACCATCCAAATCCTTGTGTCCGGCTGAAATAGCCGAGCGGGATAGGTTAATCGTGCGGTACGCCTTGCCCGAGTCAAACAGAAACGTGAGGAACTCCAGGATCAAATGTAGAGGGGCAGATACGGGATCCACTGCCCGTTCCATGCACCAACCAGACCACGATCTCCATGAAGTTCGATAAGCTGTTCGTGTGCCTGGGGCCCAGGCGTTATCGAGGAGCAGGAGAGTTGTCTGCGGAACGTCTGAGACAACCCAAGGTCCCCTGAAAGGAACCATGCTATCAGGGGCAACTGGTGTTGCAACACCAGGTCGTGTGAGTTCCCATCCGGATCCAGAAGGAGGTCCTGGAAGACTGGTATCAGCCGAGGGAAATCTATTGACAACTCCATCAAGCGAGGGAACCACGGTCGAGATCTCCAGAGAGGGGTGACCAATGCCACACGACAATCGTGGCGAACCAGTTTCGAGATCGTGCGTGCGATCATGTTGAACGGGGGAAAGGCGTACAGGTGACCCTGCGGCCAGTCTTGGAGAAAGGCATCTGTCGCCACCGCCGCCGGGTCCGGCCTCCAACTGTAGAACTTCGGCAGTTGAGTGTTCAGCCGAGATGCGAACAGATCCATCTGGAATTTTCCCCACAACATGTCCAGGCCCTGGAACACTGAAGCGTGTAAATGCCAGTCGCCAGAGTCTCTTAAGTGTCTGGAATTCCAATCCGCTCCCGAATTGTCCAGACCCGGAATGTGTTCCGCCATCACTGAGACGTTGTTGTAGAGGCAGAACTGCCAGAAATCTTTCGCTAGAATCGCTAACATTTTGGACTTCGTGCCGCCCAGGTGATTTATGTAACGGACCGCCGACACGTTGTCCATCTTGAGCAGAACGCAGCAATTCGCCCGCCCTGGGGTAAGGCTGCGGATCGCGAATGCCCCTGCCAGAAGCTCCAAGCAGTTGATGTGTAACGACTTCTCCACGTCGGACCATCTGCCTCCTGTGGAAACGTCTCCACAACGAGCGCCCCAGCCGTGCAAGCTGGCATCGGACTCTATCACTACGTCCGGGACGGAGCCGAAAATGGCTCTCCCGTTCCACGCCTCCATGTGTGCCAACCACCATTCTAACTCGTCTCTGGATTCCGCGTCCAAGCGTATCCGGGATTCGTAGGAGTGGCCCAGCCGAAGGTGTGAACCTTTGAGCCGTTGGAGGGCTCTGTAATGTAGTGGGCCCGGGAAGATCGCCTGAATAGAGGCTGCGAGGAGGCCAATAATTCTCGCCAATTGTCTTACTGACAAGTCCGAGACACGAAGAGCCCTCCGGATTTCCTTCCGAATGGCCTTCATCTTGGAATCCGGTAGAAATAAAAACTGTTGGACGGAATCCACTTTGAAGCCCAGGAATTCTATCGACTGGGCGGGGGTCAGGACCGATTTGTCCCAATTGATCAGAAATCCCAAACCTTGTAAAAGGTCGGTCGTCCATTCTAAGTGTAGTAGGAGGTCCGCCCTTGACTGGGACAAGATCAGAATGTCGTCCAGGTAAATAATGAGGCGGACCCCTCGGGTTCGGAGGAATGCCACTGTCGGCTTCAAGAGCTTGGTGAAGCACCAAGGAGCCGAAGAGAGACCAAAAGGCAGGCAGGTGAAGCGCCATCGTCGGCCATGCCAAGTGAAATGCAGGTAGTCCCTGCAGTCCGCAGCAATGGGAACCGTGAAGTAAGCGTCCTTCAGGTCCAGTTTGGCCAGCCAGTCCGACTGGCGTAGAAGATCTCTGAGGCAGTGTATGCCTTCCATCTGGAAATGTTGGTAACGCAGGAAAGCATTGAGAGGGCGAAGATTTATCACGGGGCGAACTCCGCCCCCTTTCTTTGGTACTAGGAACAAGTTGCTCGTAAAGCCTCTTGCGGCGAACGGCAGTTCCTCTATTGCGCCCTTGGACAACATTTCCACGACCTCCGCGGAAATCATCTCGTCCTGATCTGGTGGAAGAGACAATTCTCTGGGGGGACAAAACTGGACAGGCATAGAAACGAACTCTAGGCGATATCCCCTTACACACTGTAGTACCCAAGCATCTGATGTCAGTGCCACCCACCTGTGGTAAAACAAGGCTAACCTCCCCGCTACCTGAACCTGAGCGGGAGTGGAAGAAGGGGGACGTCTGGTTGGAGCGCCACTGCGGGGGTATCTGGAGCCCCAAGCCCTGCCTCTGGCTGGGAAGAAGGTGGGTGCTCTCGGGTCTTGGAAGCCTCGTGACGGAAAAAAGGAACCTCTGGGTGCTCGGAACGAGCCTCTGTAACCGCGGCCAGGCGGACGGTTCCTGCTACGCCCGGCCCCTCCAAAAACCTTGGGCGCGAACATGCTCTTCATGTTCGCTTGCGCCTTATCAATTGCGGTAAAGGTCTTCACATAGGAGCCCATGTCTTTGACAAAGGAGGAGCCGAACAGTAAGCCCTCCTCAGTCGGGTCAGGTTCTGTCACCGTCATAGCGGCCAGTTTAGGGTCGATCTTTAGGAGGATCGCCTTACGCCTCTCGGAGGACATAGCTGTATTAGCATTGCCCAGCAGGCATATAGCCCGCTGGACCCATCCAATGGCCACATCCATATCCAAAACTGAGTCTCCAGATTTGGCAGCTTCGAGAAGCTCGTATAATTTAGATAGGGGCCCCAGAGTATCCAGGATCTTGTCCTGGCACCCTTTCAGGGAGTGGTCAAGGCCCTTCTTGGGCTTCCAGCCCGACTTATTGAGAAATTGGGCAATTTGGGGGTCAATATCCGGGGTTCTGCCGGCGGCGCCGGGGAGGGAAGGTCTCGGGCATTCGGCGCGCAGTTTATTGCGGCCTTCTTTAGAGAGCGGGGTGCGAATACGCTTAGCCACGTACTGGGCAATATGGTCTGGGGGAACCCATTCAGCGGACCTGGGGTGCCGCAGGTCATCAGGGTCGAACAGGGGGTTACCCTGCGGGTCAAGAATCGCCTTGGTATCCCCAGAGGCGTCTAATAAGTGGCCACTGGCCTTGGCGGAGGAGCCCGAGGGGGTCACGCCCGTAAGGGGCAAATCCTCGCCAGATTCACCTTCATCGAAGGAGTCATATCCCATATGGTCGGACTCATCCTCCACACTCCGGTCGGTATCCGACCCATCATCCAGGGCTCTAGCCCTTTTCCATAGTCTAGCCTTTTTAGCCCGGCCAGGGGCTCTTTTGCGCGTGGGGTGCGCGCTGTCAGTGACCGCTTCCAGCGAGTCATTCAAGGCAGGTAGCACCTGCATCGAGGAGTGGGAGCCGACATTTTTGGATTTGGCCTTAGCCTTACGTGCCCCAGGCACTGTCTGGGCAGGTGAAGGGGACCCCCCACCCTGGGAAGCTGGGGCGGTAACTGTAGGTAAAACCATCGAGTGCAGGGAGTGGGTAAATGAGGAGGAGACAGCCCCCATGGCTGAGGCAATAGCCTTCTGCAGGGAGGAAGCCATAGTGGCTTCAAGCAATGCTTGAAATTCCTGAGAGGCCATAGCACTCTCCGTAGTCTCCATGGTAAAGTCCCCTGAGGGATCTGCAGGCCCATCATCCCTATCCTGCATGCTGGCTATAGTTTGTAAGAGCCAACTTTAGACTAACGAAATGGGGCAGGAGAGAACTAAAAGGGGTTGAGTAACCCACAGAGAAAAAGCAATAAGAAATAGTCAGACCGTTAGTGTGCCCGGGAGGGATCGAGGCGACCGACTGCACGGCAACTAGGAGGCAGACCGCATGGAGGTCCGTCCAAAATGGCCGCCGCACGCGAGGGAAGTGCTCGCGGCCGTGCACCCGTCGGGGGAAGGGGCGCGTGCACTCTGCCCGCGCGGTAAGACCGTGAGCGGGCAGGGAAGTGCACGTAGCCGCGGTCGTGCAGCAAGGACCGGCCGCGGCAAAAATCACTGTTTGCACCCGCGAGGGAGCAAGGGAAAGGCAGGGAGAGAAAAAATCTCCCGGTAAAGGGGAAAAACCCCCAGGGATCCCCAAGGCACACTAAGAGCACAACAAATAAAAACGATGCATATACATTTAAACAAGGGATGCATCAATAAACACAATACCAAAGTAAAACCAGTAAATGGCAATAATAACAAGAAATACCACAATCAAAGTACAACAAGTAAGAGAGCTAAACATGGATACTTAGCTGTCTGAGGAAGCAGCAAAGAAAGAGGAGGATTGTGGGAGACACAGGACTTATATAGCTACTTCCTCTGTTATGTGATTGGCTGACTGTTATGCCTGTTCAGTTTTTTCTTTCATTTTGACAATATTTATATTCCTCTATCTTTGCTGCTGAGGAAATAAAGAAAGAGTTATGCATAATATGAGCCTCCGTGTCTTTAATAAAATCCTGATTGTATTGTACCGGAGTCTGTGCTGCCAAATATTAGCCACTAGATGGCACCATATCCTCAAATTTACATTAGCATGAACTCAAAAGGATTGATAAAATATATAGGCAGAAAAATAAATGATAGATATCTCCTAATTAAGGCCTTAAAGGGACTCTATAGTCAGCATATAAAAGCAAGAAAGACTGGGGGACCTGTCTTTCTTGCTTTTATATGCTGACTATAGAGGCCTTCCTTCTTGCTTTTATATGAACTTTCATTTATTAAAATAATTTTCAAGGCTTTTTTATATTAAAAATTTACCTCCGTTCCAGCGCCGAGCTCCCAGCCATGCCGCGCCCCCTTTTTCGTCAAAATGACAAAATCGCGGGGCCCAATAGGACGCTTCTCTGAGAGAAGCGTCATCGCGATGTGGTGCGCATGCGCGGCTTCGCGCTGCACCAATCGCGTTCTTCATAGAGCGGCATTGACAGCCGCCCTATGAAGACACTCAGCGCTTTACCGTGCATGTGCGCAGAATGCGCGTTCGCGAGCTGAGCTGAGTGACAGCTCAGCTCGCTGTGTGCCCGCCCCCCTCCTACTCCAAACTTTGCATGCAAACACTATATATAGAGATTTCTCTATATATAGTGTTTGCATACAAACACACACATATTGTTAAACATACACACACACTTTAAATAAATATTGTTAAACACATACACACTCTATTTCTACTTCTTTCTATTTATCTATATCTATTTCTTTCTATCTATCTAATTCTTTCTATCTATCTATCTATTTCTATCTATTCCTTTCTATCAGTGGCGTACATACTGGGGTCGCAGGGGTCGCGGCTGCGACCGGGCCCGGCCCACCAGGGGGCCCGGCCGCCCTGCGACCCAGGTATGTACCCACAGGGCCAGCCTCTTCTGCTGGGGGGCCCAGGAGCTGGCCACCTCAGGGCCCCCCGAGGCTGGCCCTGCTGTCACCCGGCTGGCGCGCGCGCGAGGGAGCACTGTCCCCTGAGTGCTCCCTCTTCAGCTCCCTCGCGCACCGCACTGAAACCGGAGCCGGAAGATGACGTCATCTTCCGGCTCCGGTAACAGTACGCGGCGCGCGAGGGAGCTGAAGAGGGAGCACTCAGGGGACAGTGCTCCCTCGCGCGCACGCCAGCCGGGTGACACCACTGGACCCCAGGGAACCCCCTCAGCTGTCCCACAGGTAAGGAGGCTGGGGGGATTAAATTAAAAAACAAAAAAAAACGTGTGAGTGAGAGTGTTAGAGTGAGTGTGTTAGTGAGAGTGTTAGTGTTAGTGTGTTAGTGAGTGTGTTAGTGAGAGTGTTAGTGTTAGTGTGTGTGTTAGTGAGAGTGTTAGTGTGTTAGTGAGAGTGTGTTAGTGAGAGTGTTAGTGTTAGTGTGTTAGTGAGTGTGTTAGTGTGTGTGTGTGTGTTAGTGAGTGTGTTAGTGTGTTAGTGAGTGTGTGTTAGTGAGTGTGTTAGTGAGTGTGTTAGTGTGAGTGTTAGTGAGAGTGTGTTAGTGAGAGTGTGTTAGTGAGAGTGTGTTAGTGAGTGTGTTAGTGTGTGTGTTAGTGAGTGAGTGTGTGTTAGTGAGTGTGTTAGTGTTAGTGTGAGTGTGTTAGTGAGAGTGTGTTAGTGAGAGTGTGTTAGTGAGAGTGTGTTAGTGTTAGTGATTGTGTTAGTGTTAGTGTGTGTTAGTGTGTGTGTTAGTGTGTGTGTTAGTGAGTGTGTTAGTGAGTGTGTTAGTGTGTGTGTGTGTTAGTGAGTGTGTGTGTTAGAGTGTGTGTTAGTGAGTGTGTGTGTTAGAGTGTGTGTTAGTGAGTGTGTTAGAGTGTGTGTGTGTGTCTGTTACTGAGTATGTTTGTGTGCGTCTGTCACTGAGTGTGTGTCTGTCAGTAAATGTGTGCATCTGTTCATGAGAGTGTGTGTGTGTGTGTCTAAAGCACTTACCTTTCTCCAGCGCCGGACTCCCTTGGCGCTGGGGATCTCTCCGTCCCGATCCGCCTCTCAGCTCCGAATGCACATGCGTGGCAAGAGCCACGCGCGCATTCAAACCGCCCATAGGAAAGCGTTACTCAATGCTTTCCTATGGACGTTCAGCATCTTCTCACTGTGATTTTCACAGTGAGAATCGCAGAAAATCCTCTAGCGGCTGTCAATGAGACAGCCACTAGAGGCTGGATTAACCCTCAGTGAAACATAGCAGTTTCTTTGAAACTGCTATGTTTTCAGCTGCAGGGTTAAAACTAGAGAGACCTGGCACCCAGACCACTTCATTGAGCTGATTTGATCTGGGTGTCTGTAGTGGTCCTTTAAGTGTATGTGTTTATGCATGCACTGGCGTACATACCGCGGTCGCACGGGTCGCAGCCCTGCGACCAGGTGCCCGCCGCCATGTGTTGCGGCCCCAGCCCGCGCAGAGTAAGCGCGCGGGGGGGGGGCACGGATCAGTTTGCACCGGGGCCCCATGGGTTGTGTGTACGCCACTGCTTTCTATCTACCTAATTATTTCTATCTATTTCTATCTATCTATCTATCCATATCTATCTATTTCTATCTATCTAATTCTTTCTATCTATCCATATCTATCTATTTCTATCTATTCCTTTCATCCATATACATCCCCAAATCCATCCACTCCCATCATCCATATCATCCTTTCACTCCCATCATCCACATCCATCCCCAAATCCATCCACTTCCATCATCCATATCATCCATCCACTCCCATCATCCATATCATCCAATAAGGGGGGACCTACTGTCCCCCCCCCCTGGCCCCCACCCTTGAGCGGTGGGTGGGGGCCCTAAAATTAACAATAAGGGGGGGGACCTACTGTCCCCCCCCCGGCCCCCACCCCTGAGCGGTGGGTGGGGGCCCTAAAATTACCAATAAGGGGGGCACCTATTGTCCCCCCCGGCCCCCACTCCTGAGCGGTGGGTGGGGGCCCTAAATACAAAGGGGGGGGGGGGACCCTAGTCACCCCTCCCCCCAAAAAATTATCTCCCTACCTACCCCCCTCACCCTAAAAATAATGAGGGTGGGGACCTTTAACTAAAAACCTGTAAAAAAAATGAGATAAAAACAACTTACCATTCGATGTTTTCTTTCTTCTAAAATCTTCTTTCTTCAGCCCAAAAAAAAGACCAAATAAAAAGCTATAATAACTGATGCAATTAAAAAAACAAAAAAAAACGAGCGCAAAAAAAAAAAATCCATGTTCACCCATGGAGGGCTCAGCGCAGACTGAGCTCTGCAGGGCGGGGGAAGGCTTATAAAGCCTTGCCACGCCCTGCAATTAGGCTAAGAACACTCTGATTGGCTGGTTTAAGTGTCCCTTTAAGATTTGTTTTTGCTGATGATCGACAAGAAGGCAAAAAACCTAGTCTGAAGCATATCCAATTTTGCAACAAACTGGGAAAAATTACTTCTTGACCCCAGAATGGCAGTCAAATATCCTCTTGGATCAAGAAGCTATTACCCCTCTAATTTACCCCTCTATGCTATTGGGAGCAATGTTATCCAATTGCTGTTCAAAAATCTGAATAGACTCAGATAAAACGACATCTTCAGGCGGATAATTCTACATCCTTATTGTTCTTAAAAAAAAAAAAACCTTTCCTTTGCCTTAGATTAAATCTCCTTTCTCTTAGTCTAAATGCATGATCTTGTGCCCTATGTATAGTCCTGTACATGAACAGATTTCCAGACAATGGTTTGTATTGGCCCCAAATATATGTGTATAATGCTATCATATCCCGAGTCTGTTGGTCCACCCATTGTACAGCACTACGTAATTTGCTGGCGCTATATAAATCATAATAATAACCCCTTCAGGACGGGTGACGGACGAGGTCCGTCATCCAGGGAATACCCTTAACGACGGGTGACGGACCTCAGGGGTGGGGGCCGGAGAGGGGGAGGACAGTAGGTCCCCCCTCATTATCTTCATGGCCCCCACCCGCCGCCCAGGGGTTGGGGGCCAGGCGGGGGAAGGAGAGTAGGTCTCCTCCCCCCACCCCCTTCAACCACTATTGTGGCCAGAAAGAGTCCCTGTGGGTCCTCCTCTTCGGTCTTCAGCTGTCAGCTGAAGCCACTCCCACAGCAGTGCTGACAGCCTCAGCACACAAAGCGGGTTCACAGTGCGTGAATACGTCAGACGTGAACGAGGCCTTTTTAGGGCCTCTGAACTCGGAAGTCCCTCTGGTGGCCGGCTGATTGACTGCAACAAGAGGTGTTCCAAGCTTCCAATGTAAACACTGCATTTTCTATGAAAATACAGTTTTTACAAGAAAAAGGCTGCAGGGAGCTGTAGCACTCATCTGAACAACCTCATTAAGCTGAAGTTGTTCAGGTGACTATAGTGTCCCTTTAAGATTTGTTTTTGCTGATGATCGACAAGAAGGCAAAAAACCTAGTCTGAAGCATATCCAATTTTGCAACAAACTGGGAAAAATTACTTCTTGACCCCAGAATGGCAGTCAAATATCCTCTTGGATCAAGAAGCTATTACCCCTCTAATTTACCCCTCTATGCTATTGGGAGCAATGTTATCCAATTGCTGTTCAAAAATCTGAATAGACTCAGATAAAACGACATCTTCAGGCGGATAATTCTACATCCTTATTGTTCTTAAAAAAAAAAAAACCTTTCCTTTGCCTTAGATTAAATCTCCTTTCTCTTAGTCTAAATGCATGATCTTGTGCCCTATGTATAGTCCTGTACATGAACAGATTTCCAGACAATGGTTTGTATTGGCCCCAAATATATGTGTATAATGCTATCATATCCCGAGTCTGTTGGTCCACCCATTGTACAGCGCTACGTAATTTGCTGGCGCTATATAAATCATAATAATAACCCCTTCAGGACGGGTGACGGACGAGGTC
This sequence comes from Pelobates fuscus, assembly GCF_036172605.1. Taxonomy (NCBI): domain Eukaryota; kingdom Metazoa; phylum Chordata; class Amphibia; order Anura; family Pelobatidae; genus Pelobates; species Pelobates fuscus. The sequence goes on along the minus strand of NC_086324.1, from coordinate 92,507,011 downwards.
CGTCATCCAGGGAATACCCTTAACGACGGGTGACGGACCTCGTCCGTCACGCGATAAAATTAACCCCATATCGCCGCAATCGCGGCGATCGTGGGGTTAATGGTGCTCCCGGTCTGCCTCTGTATTAGAGGCAGACCGGGAGCACCGGATCAGGCTGCCCCAGCACATGTACCCGCTCTGACAGCATGTCAGAGCGAGCACATGTGCTGTGTATACTTACCTTCCGCCTCCCTGCACTTCCGGGTTCACTGTGAAGTGCAGGGAGACAGATTAGTGCTGATCCTGCCCCCTAGTGTAAAAAAAAAAAAGTAAATTTAAAATCCCACCCCCCGTTACCCATTTTAATAAAAAATTAACCCCTTCCCTGCCAATTGATCACTGACTACAGTGATCAATTGGCAGGGATTAAATTTTAATATGATCTGATTTTTTTTTAACCCCTGAGGGTTAATTCTTTTTTTTTTTTTAACCCTCAGGGGTTAAATTTATTTTATTAATTAATTTAAATATTTTAAAATTATAAATTTAGCTAGCTGGGGAGGGTGGAAGTTAGTGGGGAATTGGGGGATTTAGTGTTAGGCTAACTAGGGGTTAACGTTAAAAAAGTTTTAAAATAAGCTTTAAAAAGTTAAAAAATTAAGTTAAAAAAAAGTTTTAATAACGTTTAAGTAAAAATTAAAAAAAATAAACACTTTACCCAGTCCAAATAAAATTAACCCCTTCCCTGCCAGTCGATCACTGCCTACAGTGATCAAAATACAGATCACAGTATTATACTGTGATCTAATTTTTTTTAACCCCTGACGATTAACTTTTATTTTTTTTTTTATTTTTTTTAAATTCTTTATTTTCAGTTTTGGTGCAACCTTTTAATCTTTACAGACAATTAAGAAATCAAGGTTCTGTGTCGCTCTTGGTTCGCACCATTTAACTTTTATTTATTTTTTAACCCTCAGGGGTTAAATGTATTTAATTAACTAATTTAAATATTGTATAATTAAATATTTTGCTAGCTGGGGTGTGTGGGAGTTATGGGAAAATGGGGAATTTACTGTTAGTGCTGCTTACTGCTAGTTAGGGGTTAACGGTAAAAAAAAAAGCTTAGAAAAATGTTAAATCTGTAAAAAAAAGTTTTACGAAAGTTTAAGAAACTTTAAAAAATTAATAAGCATAACAAAAGTTTAAAAAATAGTTTTAAAAAGTAAAAAAAGTTTTAAAAAGTAAAAAAATACATTTAATAACGCTCATTACCACTACACCTGGTACAAGCTAGCGGAAAAATGATCCCACGCTAAGGTTCAAAATATGCCTTTTGAAATACCCTGGGATGTCTTCTTTAAGAAATGGTATGGCTTTATGGGGTATTTGGATTATATAGCCTGGTATAATACTCTAAAATGGGACATGGGCACAGCGTAAAAATGTAAAGTTTGAAAAAAATGGAATGGCTGTGTCCCAAATGTGCCCCTCCGATGTCCACATTTACCTGGCAAAGGTAAATACGGGGGTATTTTTGTACTCAGCCGACATAGCTGAGCAACATATAAAGTATTATAGAGTGGTGGTACACATAAGGTTTGCAAAATATACTGTGCAAACTCACTTTGTGTGTCAAAAAGGCAGAAAAAACGCTTATTACCACTACACCTGGTACAAGCTAGCGGAAAAATGATCCCACGCTAAGGTTCAAAATATGCCTTTTGAAATACCCTGGGATGTCTTCTTTAAGAAATGGTATGGCTCTATGGGGTATTTGGATTATATAGCCTGGTAAAATACTCTAAAATGGGACATGGGCACAGCGTAAAAATGTAAAGTTTGAAAAAAATGGAATGGCTGTGTCCCAAATGTGCCCCTCCGATGTCCACATATACCTGGCAAAGGTACATACGGGGGTATTTTTGTACTCAGCCGACATAGCTGAGCAACATATAAAGTATTATACAGTCGTAGTACACATAAGGGTTGCAAAATATACTGTGCAAACTCACTTTGTGTGTCAAAAAGGCAGAAAAAACGCTTATTACCACTACACCTGGTACAAGCTAGCGGAAAAATGATCCCACGCTAAGGTTCAAAATATGCCTTTTGAAATACCCTGGGATGTCTTCTTTAAGAAATGGTATGCTTTTGTGGGGTAGTTTGAATTATATAGCCTGGTAAAATACTCTAAAATGGGACATGGGCACAGTGTAAAAATTTAAAGTTTGAAAAAAACTGGAATGACTATGTCCCAAATGTGCCCCTCTGATGTCCACATATACCTGGCAAAGGTACATACGGGGGTATTTTTGTACTCAGCTGACATAGCTGAGCAACATATGAAGTATTATACAGTCGTAGCACACATAAGGTTTGCAAAATATACTGTGCAAACTCACTTTGTGTGTCAAAAATGCAGAAAAAACGCTTATTACCACTACACCTGGTACAAGCTAGCGGAAAAATTATCCTACGCTAAGGTTCAAAATATGCCTTTTGAAATACCCTGGGGTGTCTACTTTAAGAAATGGTAGGCCTTTGTGGGGTAGTTTGAATTTAAAACCTGTGAAGATGCTTGGAAATTGCACATAGGCCCAGCGTCAAAATCCAAAGTTCTGTAAAAACTGATATGGCTTGGTCTCCAATATGGCACTGTAGCTTCACAAAATAGTGCCAAAGACATTCATTGGGGATGTCTTTTTACTCAGAAGACTTAGCTGAGCATAAGTTGGAGGTTTTGAACTTAGTGGCTCATATGATATATACAAAATGCCCAGCAAAAATGCAATCCGTATGTAAAAAAAAATGCCCCAAATTATTATTTACCACATACTTTGGCATATATTGGTGAAAAAATGGGGGCATGCTAAGGCACAATATTCACCTTATGATATACCCTGGAGTGTCTACTTTTACAAATGGTAGGCCTTTGTGGGGTTTTTTTGAACAGTCAAACTGTTATAATACCCCAAATGGAAGCATAGGCTCATTAAATCCGTCTCTCAAAATTCTACTGTGAATACTGAAAAGGACAGGTCTCCTGTATGGCACTGTAGCTTCACGAAATAGTGCCATAGACATACAATGGGGGTGTCCTTTTACTCAGAAGACTTAGCTGAGCATAATTTGGGGGGTTTGAACTTAGTGGCACATATGAAATATACAAAATGCCCAGCAAAAATGCAATCCGTATGTAAAAAATGCACAAAATTATTTTTTACCACATACTTTGGCATGTAATGGTAAAAAAATGGGGGCATGTTAAGGCACAATATGCACCTTATGAGATACCCTGGAGTGTCTACTTTTACAAATGGTAGGCCTTTGTGGGGTTTTTTTGAACAGTCAAACTGTTATAATACCCCAAATGGAAGCATAGGCTCATTAAATCCGTCTCTCAAAATTCTACTGTGAATACTGAAAAGGACAGGTCTCCTGTATGGCACTGTAGCTTCACGAAATAGTGCCATAGACATACAATGGGGGTGTCCTTTTACTCAGAAGACTTAGCTGAGCATAATTTGGGGGGTTTGAACTTAGTGGCACATATGAAATATACAAAATGCCCAGCAAAAATGCAATCCGTATGTAAAAAATGCACAAAATTATTTTTTACCACATACTTTGGCATGTAATGGTAAAAAAATGGGGGCATGTTAAGGCACAATATGCACCTTATGAGATACCCTGGAGTGTCTACTTTTACAAATGGTAGGCCTTTGTGGTTTTTTTTTGAACAGTCAAACTGTTATAATACCCCAAATGGAAGCATAGGCTCATTAAATCCGTCTCTCAAAATTCTACTGTGAATACTGAAAAGGACAGGTCTCCTATATGGCACTGTAGCTTCACAAAATAGTGCCAAAGACATACAATGGGGGTACCGTTGTACTCAGCAGAAGTAACTGAACACATAATAAAACTTTGTACAGGAATAGCACACACAACTTTACAAAATACACATGAGAAGTTCTTTGTTATAAGTTTGTGTGCGAAAACCCCCAAAAAACACTATTTTACTCCAATATTTAGCAGAGGTTGGCGGTAAAATGTCTACGTAGAAAGTGTCAAAACAACCTTAGGTAAATAGCCTGTGGTGTCTACTTTATATAAATATATACTTTTGTGTGGCAATTTTGTTTTCTTTTATGGCTATTAAGCTTACAAGACAAACATACCAAATTCTAAAATCGCTCCACATTAAAAGTTTATTTTACTCCTTGTGCTTTGTGACCTGTAACTACCAAAAAAAACTTAAAATCCCAGACACATTATATATTCTGTAAATCAGGACAACTAAATGAATTTATTTTTAATTACTTTCCTTAACCTGCACTAATTGTGCACACATTATTATTGCAAAAACTGTTAAAAAAAATCAAGATTTTTCATATTTTTTTGCATTTTTCTGTATTTTTTAATATTAAATAAGCATTTATGTAAATATATGTTACATCAAATTAAAGCCCTTTCTGTCCTTTAAAAAACGGTATATAATATGCGTCGGTGCAATAAATGAGTAAAATGCAAATTGCAGCTGAACGCAAACAGCAAAAAAATGCAAAAAATGCTTGTGTCATTAAGTGAAAGACAAGCTTCTGAAGCTCTGTCCTTAAGGGGATAATATCCCCTTTGAGGTACTGTTTTTCCAAACTAAAGAGATTTAAATTTGTTAACCTTTCTTCAAAACTAAAATGCTCCATTTCTTTTATCAATTTTGTAGTCCGCCTCTGCACTTTTTCTAGTGCCATGATATCCTTTTTTAGAACAGGTGTTTAAAATTTAGTTTTTCCAAACTAAAGAGATTCAAATTTGTTAACCTTTCTTCAAAACTAAAATGCTCCATTACTTTTATCTATTTCTTTGCCCACCTCTGCACTTTTTCTAGTGCCATAATGTCCTTCTTTAGAACAGGTGCTCAAAATTGCACAGCATATTAAAGTTGTGGTCATACCAGTGATTTATAAAGAGGCAACATTATATTCTCATCCTGAGAGTTAATGCCCCTATTTATTCATGACAATTCCTTACTTATCAACTGCTATTGACATTGCATATTGTTGCCTAGTTTGTTGTCTATAATAATTCCCAAATCCTTCTCATGTGTTGTGTGACGGAGCTCCTTGTACCCCGGCTGGGTACATCCACCAGGGACCGCTTCCTAGCTGGGGAATAGATAGGGGACTAGCTCTATACGCTCCCAGGGGCTGGACGACACACAGCCCAGGGTGCTTCTTAGTCCTTGCAAGGACTTTCCACGCTGCATCCTCCATGAGCTGGAACAGTGATGAACCCTTTCCCCCCAGTAACAGACGAGACACAGCTCTGGAGGTAAAAACACTGACAATCCTTTATTGACACACACAGTTTTTTAAGCACAGACACCCGCAGAGCGTCTCCACTCTTTTAATACACTTTCCTTTGTCCCAGGCAGGAGAAGGGGCATGGGTTACAGATAACCATCTCCCGCTCTGGGAGATACCAACAGGACACAGTTACACACATTAAAACATATTACAAACCGTAAAACACATTACATATATGGGGGAATTCTTATGGTCTCCACGCTCCGCGCTCCGGGAAGGATGCACGGAGCCCGAAAAATCATTGTATAAAGTCCGGGGCTTGAGGCTCTGTACAAGTATACAAACAGTATAGTACAAAGACATATACCAGTGGGGGCGCCACAATCACAAATCGTGTGTATATTTACCATATATATTGCATGGTGATCATATAAAAAGAGGAATAAAAACATACATAGTGAAGTATTTAATGGCATAAAACATCCAAAATAACAATAAAAATACACACTCACAAAGAAGATGGCTCTGTACATCCTTGCAATTAGTTCCACAGCGTTGCTTGGTTTAGTCCGGCGAATTCAAACTTCGTGCCTAAACCAAGCAACAGCCAATCCGGAAAAAGGGTGCAAACCAAATCGCGCCAATCAGTGCTCAAGGAGGAGAGGGGTTTCGTCACCCAATCAAGAGAAACTGCGCAAAACCCATGTGCACCAAACAGCGCTCAGGGATAAGTGTGTTTCGCCACCCAATCAGGAGAAACGCTCGCAAAACCCTTCTCTGACTGGTCGTCTGTGCCCCACAGCAACCAATGAGCACTCACTCGTGCTGACCCATCAGGAGAATGTTGCGAACACAGTTTGAATGGGAGTTCCTTCTCCTGATTGGTCGGCACGGACTTCCAAGCGCCCAGTGGGACTCTGCGGCTGTGAAGCCGACCAACAGTTCCAGGGTCTCCGCTGGGGCTCGCGCATCTCTCCGGTGGCTGCCTCCACTTAGGCAGCCCCGGTGAGAGCGCTCCTTGGGAAGCTACTAGCCTGGCCTCGCAGCTCACGGGAGCAGTGATTATAGCTCCATCAGGAGCAGGAAGAGCAATGTGAACTGCCAGTACCCCAACAATGTGCCCATCAACCCCCGGTGCAACAACCACGCAAGAAAATAATCTCCTTTCGGGATACAAATGCTCCCCCTGGGTGGCATTCGCCTATGCGAATGGCGGCCACCCAGGGGAGCACTCATTAATTACTTCCCTTGTGGTTTCACACTTATGTTGCAGGTGCGAAGGTTCTGATTGATTGGTGTGAACATTCTAATGGGGTACCGGGGTGATCCGCGTTCGGGAGACGAATGTGTTCCGCTCGCGTGAGCGCTCCCGAACAGTCAACAGGGTATATAACACGAAATACATGGAGAACCGTACATTACACAAGGGAAAACACACAAATAAGCAGTGGGCATGGTACTCAGTGACGGTGGTCCGTCTCATGTTGTTATCCCTAATTCACTACCATTTAGGGTGTAAGTTGCTTGTGCATTCTTTTTTCCAAAGTGCATAGCTGTACTGAGTTTTGTTCACTGAAATGTGGCTTTTAATGCCTATTTCAAGATCATTTATACATATGTCTATAGTCACCAAAACAACTTTAGCTTAATGAAGTAGTTTTGGTGTATAGAACATGCCCCTGCAACCTCACTGCTCAATTCTCTGCCATTTAGGAGTTAAATTACTTTGTTTATGAACCCTAGTTACACCTCCCTGCATGTGACTTGCACAGCCTTCCTAAACACTTCCTGTTAAGAGTCATCTAAAGTTTATCCTTTATTGCAAGTTCTGTTTAATTTGGATTATCTTATCCCCTACTATGTTAATAGCTTGCTAGAGCCAGCAAGAGCCTCCTGTATGTGATTAAAGTTCAATTTACAGAGCAGGAGATACAATTGTTTAAAGTAAATTACATCTTATTGAAAGTGAAACCAGTTTTTTTTCAATCAATGTGTCAATCATAGCCAGGGGAGATGTGGCAAGGGCTGCATAAACAGAAACATAGTGGTTTAACTCCTAAATGGCAGTGAATTGAGCAGTAAAACCTGAGAGGCATGGTCTATACACTAAAACTGCTTCATTTAGCTAAAGTTGTTTAGGTGATTATAGTGTTCCTTTAACTCCTTAAGGACACATGACATGTGTGACATGTCATGATTCCCTTTTATTCCAGAAGTTTGGTCCTTAAGGGGTTAAAGGGACACTATAGTCACCAGAACAACTACAGCTTATTGAATTTGTTCTTTTGAGTAGAATCATTAACTTCAGGTTTTTTGCTGTAAACACTGTCTTTTCAGAGAAAATGCAGTGTTTACATTACAGCCTAGTGATAACTTAAATGGCCACTTCTCAGATGGCTGTTAGAGATCCTTCCTGGGTCATGGCTGCCTAAAATGCATCCAAACATTCAGTATCTCCTCCCTCTGCATGGAGACACTGAACTTTCCTCATAGAGATTCATTGATTCAATTAATCTCTATGAGGAGATGCTGATTGGCCAGGGCTGTGTTTGAATTGTGCTGGCTCTGCCCCTGATCGGCCTCTTTGTCAGTCTCAGCCAATCCTATGGGGAAGCATTGTGATTGGATCAGGCTACCTCTTCTGATGATGTCAGCAGACTGTTTGTTTTTCTAAAGGCAAACAGCATGCAGATCTACAGCTTCAGGCTTGAATACAGTAAGATTTTGCCATATTTATGGAGGCATGAGGGGCCCAGGGGGGCTAGACGGTGGTTTTAACACTATAGGGTCAGTAATACATGTTTGTGTTCCTGACCCTATAGTGATACTTTAAATAGAAGCAGACCCAAAACAGAAGCCGGAGGGACACCACTTACCACTTTTGTCCAGCCTTAACATTTTCCATTAATGACAAATCTCTGTACTCTATATTTAAGCCATGTTCTACCCAAGAGAAAAAAATTGCATCTCTACCAATTTATTTTTGTTTGAACACTATCTATTGTGAGAAACTGTATCAAATGCCTTGGCAAAATCCAAGAAGACACACTGCAACAGCCACTGCAAAACCCTGATCTATACTTCTACTTAGTTCTTTGTAGAATGTAATTAGGTTAGTTTTACATGACCTATGTTTCATAAAACCATGCTGATTATTGCTAATAAATGAATTAATGAATTCCTTAATAACCCTTCAAATACTTTCCTAGCCACAGAAGTTAAACTCACAGGTTTATCATTTCCAGGTAAAGATTTTTTTTTCAATTTGAGGTTCATTGGAGAGTTTGTTCACCAATTAACATCTTTGTCAGGATATGAGAGAAGTGTAAAAATAAAAGCACACAATAAAAGAGCACGTAATACAACACAATAAAAGAGCATGTAAATTGACCACTGCGTTGTAAATGGAAAGGGAACATAAAAAAAGAAAACACAAGATATAGATTTTCACTTATATGGAGCAAACAGCACGAACCAAACTAGGATTAGACAGTAATAATTGATAACCTCGACTGAAGTACTAGAAGACTAATCATAGCAGTAGGAACTATACTAGTGAGTTCATTATTTTGCGTCCTAAACTATATCCACGGTGTATCTCAATACTTGAGACAGTTGTGTCCACAGCTATATGTAGCTTTAGTAGCCACAAAAGGGTATACTGAGTGTTGTTATGATTGTAGCTTATCTCTTGAACTGCAACCGATGGACAGAAATCCCACATGGGGGCCTGGGGATGTGAAGGTCCATCCATGCGACTGCGTCTCTTCCACCTGAGGCACAGTCTGCACCAACGATATGGACGGTTAGTCCAGTTTTCGTCGAAAACTGGATTCTCTGGGTTGTCAGCAGAGGTCAGGATTAATTGTTTATTCCCTCTTGGAACAATGAGAGAGCCTTCCATGCCCCAGTGGTCTGGTGGTGTAATTTCTCAGTCGTTTGTCAACTGGGGCTAGCTGTCTCTTCTCCAGTAGAACTGCAAATTTAAAGATCTCTGGATAAGGCCATCGCGCATCCCTCAAAATGCCCAGCTCCTAAGGCTTTAGATCAGACCAGAATCGCATAACTTGCTGCAAGAGCCCTAGTTATTATAATGGCATCTCTGGGGCCCCCTACATGGCTACAGCCACCTTGACTGTGTGTATCTGTGTGTGTTATTGTGTGTCAGTGGTTTTTATTGTGCATGTGTCTGTGTGTGTCTGTTTACATCTGTATGAGTAGTTGCCACAGTCCCTGGACATGTTTTTTCAAATGTTGGCAACCATGTAAAAAAAAGTCTCTTTAGAGGAATGTCTTTAGAACAGAAGAACAGAAGAATGGTGTATGCTTTCCCTTTCCCTTGACCACCCACATGCCTTCCCCTGGAGAAGGAGCAAGTTGCAGGGAGAACATGGTCTTGGCATGGGAATTAAAGGTAAGTTTATCCCTTATTTCTTTATTTGTTTTATTTGCTTATCTATTTTATAAGTGGGACTATGCCAACAAGCGTTATTTGAACAATACACAGTTTTAAAATAAAAAACAGGTTTTGGTTTACATAGTTGGGACTTTAATGTTAATTTAAAATTTAGGTCCAAAGTAGTGAAACTAGAAACTTTTTTACCTTTGACAAAGGCGCTTTGGCAGCGCCAAAACGTACGTTAGGTCCTATGCTTCTTTGTTTTTAGACTAGCACGGATTGATGTGATCACAGGGTTGGGGGAGAGGGACGTCAAGTTGCCTAACCGATGTTAGAGCCAGACAGTAGAGATTTAGTGCCTTCAGTGTAGAATCTTTTTTCTTTCACAGCAAAACTATCAGCTCCTCTGTATTCAGGGGAGTGTATTTCACTATCTCCAGTTCATATTTTTTTTTAGCTCTGCATAACCAGCAGGATCTCAACAGATAAATCCAGTGTATTATTTTGCAACTTAATAGCTTTTTAAAGTGAAAGGGATACTTTGTTCTCCCCTTCTTTACACTCTCTTTTTTTTTATACTGTTTATGTTGCTACAAAGGTCATTTTATACTATTTGGTGCCTTGGGTGTATCCTGTTGCTATCATATTGAGCCTCTATATTTAGAGACATTTCTACAGCACTATTCAAATAGCAGGTTCATTCCCTTCAGGCACCATTAGCACTCTCTACTTCAGTCTTTAGATATGTTCATAGACTAAGTCCATCCCTACTCCCCCCCCTTTTTTGTTTATAGTGGTGACGGTGCATTAAGTTTTATTTATTTATCCGTATTTCTTTTTGGGATCATATTTCTTATGATGCCCGTCATAAAGTTATTTTAAGTTTGTTACTTTAGGCAGAACAATATCTGTAGAACTATTTTCTAGTGCTCCTGAAGCCGTTATAGCTTGGGATCACGCTTCTCTAAACTAGAAACATAGCTGAAATTGAGATTTTTCCAGTTTGACTACTTGGTCTTTAAATATCAAAATTGCTTTAAATTCACTTTGAATTCCAAACAATTCTCACTTCAGATAATAACCCGGATAGAGTTAAATACCATATGTGGAGGATTCAAAACTTAAAAGCTGTGTTCCTGACAATCGATCATGTAAACGGCATTTCCCCCCCCTTATAAGAACCATCTAATTCGTCATTCTGGTGAGTGAGCTGGATTTTTTTTTTGCTCTCTCGCTTTTTTGACGTTCAGGAAAACCACAAGGGGGTGTTGCTATGTAAATTACTGTCTCTGCCTCTACCTGTTACGAGCAATATAAACCTGACAAATGCACAAATGCAGTTGATGAGCAAGTCCAGAAAGTCCAGGATTCATTTAGAGGTAACGTTACCCTGCTCTGGATTAAAAAGGCTGTGCTGCTAAACAATCAAGAAAGGAAGGCAAGGCTCTTCTAATGCAAGTATTAATCCAGTTGTTGCATTTAATGTGAAGATATTTGAGTGTTATACACTACTTGGTTGGTTTGTAAAAACGCAATAGCTACAAAAACAAACTGTACATAACTTGTAGGAAATGTGTGTGCTTTTATATTAATAGATTTATTTTACTAGAGTGAGTCAGGAATTCAAAGCGAATTTAGCATTATGGGTCCAAATAGCCAATGTAAAAATATAGATATTTTGGGGATTTCTTTTTCAGCTTTGAATTTACTTTGAATTCCCAACAATACACACTTTAGTGAATAAACTTATTTGTTAAATGGCCCTGTTTCGGGGACATGACTTGACTATGTAATTTTCTTACATCTCTCGCTGCTTTCTATATTCCCACATAGTGCTAAAATGTGTTATGTTATTAATATTTCTGGCTTTTAAACTACTTATGAGATTTAGGAAGGAAATATATGGTTAGAAAAGTCACTTCCCTTAAAACGTATAGGTGAATACATTATATTCACTCTGGCGTCTGTCAGGCATGGGAGGTTATTTAAGTTTTGACATGAAAGAAAACCTATTACCGTGTTCATGTGTTGCTTTGTATTTTGCTTGTTTTCTATATATTTGTTTTGTTTTATTGGGGGGAAGGGTGGTACTCCTACTCCATTGGCAAAGCCAATATGAATTAAAAGGTCCATCAAGACATAAAACAACTACCAAAAAAAAAAAGGCTGCAATTATTTTGGAACTATATATTTATGTGAATTGTCAGGATTTCAAAGGGAATTTTATCTCAAAATAGGTAAACTAGAAAAAAATACTCTAAGTCAGTTCTATTTACAGTTTGACTGTTTGGCCTAAAATGTGAAGTTCAATTTGAATGACTGTTTACACAATCGGAATTAAAGGCAGTCCTCACTTACCGACTGGGTTCCGTTCTTACGACTCGGTCGTAAAACGAATTGGACGGTAAGCGAGCATGCGCAAGTTTGCAGGTCTACCTTTAGGGGATTTCCCCTGAATATTAATCAGTTCACTAGCGCAGGGAATCCTGCAAATCTATGTTCGGGGAAACTTTCTCAAACATAGATTAGCTCAGTAGCGCAGGGAATCCCTCGAATCCCCACACTAGAGAGCTGGTCGTAAGTGCAAGCCGTCGTAAAACAGGTAGGTCGTAAAATGAGGACCACCTCTATTCATTAAACCTTGAATTGTAGCAACCTAAAATTCAAATGGAAAAGTGTAGGCAAAAATAGCTACTCTGTGACTGGAGTTGGAGAAGAATAGTCTGTTTTTTTTTTTTTTTGCCTAAATGTTGCCATATAAAGTTTAATTTGCTACAATTTAGAGTTTAATGACTAACCCTTTTAAAGGAATAGCGTTAACAATAAACATATATAACACAGCACTGCACCAATCAGTATCTCCTCATAGAGATGCATTGAATCAATGCATCTCTGTGAAGAACGTTCAGCCGCCCCATGCAGAGGGTGGAGACACTGAATGTCATGTTGTGCAGCACTGTCCCAGGAAGCACCTCTAGTGGCCGTTTGAGTGACTGCCACTGAAGGTGTCCCTAGCCAGCAATGTAAGTACTTCCTTTTTACTGAAAAGTCAGTGTTTACATTTAAAAGTAGAACAACTAGGTTTGAGTCACTGAGGTAGCTCAGTTGGTAAATTCCCTGACTGCAAAACCCGTATGCCAAAAGTAACCCTTCTAGTTACTTCACTCACCACTGGCACCAGACCTCGGTTCATGGCCCTGACTACTCTAGTTCATTGGTCCTGCTGCCTCTCTGGCACCCATTACACATTGTCCTTGTTCCTTTCTAGAACACTGGTATTAGACCTCAGGCTACAAGTCATGACCACGCATTTGGATCATCCTTTTGACTGTTACCTCATTCATGAGGACTTTGCTTCCAAGTGCTCAACTCAATTTGTTTTTATATTCACTCACTCCAAAGATTCTGTTCTAAATCATGGACTTTGTCTCAAGTGCAAATTCTCAGGAAACCTCTCCATTGCCTCACTATCATTCCTTCTGCTAAAGATTCATGTTCCACCAAAGCCTCTCTACTGCCTCCACTGTTCAAAGTACAGCTACACAGCTTACTTCTACTTCTTTCCAGATACTCCTCACCAATTGTGCCTCTTTACCCCACTCCCTCTAGAATGAAAGCATGTTTGAGAAGGCCCCTCAACACCCTATGCGTCCAGCTCTTCTTGTTGCAATTTTCTGCTAGTCCACCTATTGTACAGTGCTCGGGAATCTGCTGGTGCTTAATAAATAATAATAATACTCCCTGTGCTTCCACATATATTATATGAGGAGGTCATATATGGTATGTATTATATATAATTATCTTGCTTTATTGTTATGCTATTGTTTTGACCAATTGTTTCTAACCAAGTTAACAACATTGAAAATGGCATCAAGTACCACAGTATATGCCATTTTATTATTATTATTATTTTATTATTTATATAGCGCCATCAGATTCCATAGCGCTGTATAATTTTACCAACCTTTAGTCAACCTGTGCACAGGAGACACTCCAAATATAGTCAGTCCTGGACCGTAATGGAACACTATAATGTTAGGAATACAATGCTATTCCTAATGCTATAATGCCCTAGATACCATTTAGTTAACCAAACTGCATAGTTTAAAAAGTAGTTTTACTTACCCTTTTTCCTGCATGTAGCTCTGCCTCTTTGGCTAAGAACATCGAGATCTATGATCTTTGCCAATCCAATGCTTTTCCATAGAAAATAATTGGTAGCCAAATTCATGTGCACCTCAAAACATCTCTGAGACCATCTGATAGAAATTTTGGAATTTTACTATTTTGGCAGTATGACAGCCACTAGGGGCAGGTTAACGCTGTAAGCATTGGCGTTCTTGCAAAACAACAAGGTTTTCCACCGCACGGTTAAAACAGGGGGCACATGGGCGCCTATAGTGTTCCATTAATATGTGAATATGACCATTGTGCATAGACTTACTTAGCATGTCTAATGGATTTGCTCTAATGATTGTTGTGTATAAATCTTTGATGCCTGCATACTGACGTCAGTACATTGCGCTCTGTTTATCTTCTGTCAGCTGGCTTTGTATGTCAACTATACTATATTTCCATCTGCATACCTGTAACAATTTTCTTATTTATGTCTTTATAATTCTACATGATACTATATTTTATTATGGGTTTTTATTTATTAAAAAAATAAAATAAATACAAATTTGATATATATAATATATATATATACATAATTTGTAATGTTTTCTTTTAGTGGTACTATACTTATAATAGTGCATTGTTATATAATTTATATGTACATTTTGTACATTTCATTAGGGGATACATTTTATTTTAGTGTGTGGTACACATATTTCTTGTTCTATTTTATCTTGCTGGTTCCCCTTTTGCTTTAGTCAGGAGCTTTATTCAGTTAATTTAGGAACAACGTGAGGAACCCATAAGTCATCTGGAGTTAGGTGCATCTTGTTTCTGTTTTCAAGCTTGGATCCCAGCACATTCATTAGTCAGCAAGCAGCTGTAACTTCTCCTTTGTTCTCCTAGGTTGCATTCATATTGTTTTCATGGGTTAATGATCTCAACTAGGGGTAAGCTTCAAGCACATCATATTCCATTTAGTTTAGAAATACTAATTGAAAAATGTTAAAGTAGTTATTGCATTTTGTTTCACATAGTTATGTCGAATTTTCTAATTATTTTAAAACGCTCTTTGAGCTTTTCATTTGTTGGGAACCTACCGAATAATACCCATTATTCTGATAAAAACAAAAAAAGGATTGAAGAAATCCTTTAACCCGCTTGTTTTATATTATTTGTCAGAAGTAGAAAATACTGAGTGCTTTGGAACACTTTCCCTTTGGAACACTTTCTGGGCCGAAGAGACCTTATTGGGCCATATAGAGACTGGTCATCATCTCCTGGGCCATTAATGTGTGCCTGTTAGGGATTAGCCTCTTCCCGGGCACAGGAGATTGGGTATCCCTATATAATGATATTAAGTATTTTTTTAAAAGGGCCAGCAGGTCAGAGTATTGAGTAAATAGCCAACATTGTAATAATTTTACAGGTCTTTGTCTTGCATGTAACAGTTGAATTATATAGGTTACACTATTTAAAAAAAAATCTTTTTCAAGATTTATTGTATTTACCAGATCTATAGAAATCCATTTGCTTTAACTTTATGGCTACACTGGAACATTTTTCAAAATAACAAATAGCATTTTGGTTTCTATTGTTTCCTATAAGACAATTTCACTGAAGGTTCCTAAAAACGTTGGTGCAGAGACAAAGTTACACCAGTTAATAAATGCATTCTAATAATTTGCATTTTTTGGTACAATCTTGAAATGGCAGCAATTTTAAAAGTGGCAGGCTCTGGGGCGGAGTCAAGAAGCCTAACCGGTCAGACAAAAGCTTGATGGGCCCTGCGACTGATAGCCCTAAAACAGCAATTTTTTGCTTCAATTGAGCCCGAAAAACAGGGGATTGCCATGGGTCGCAAGACTAAAACACAGAGAGCGGATATCCCAAGCAGGGCAGAAATATCGAAGAATTTCTTTAACAAGGGCATAGTGCTTATGGGCCCAAGCTGACCCCAATGACTACTCCTATTCCTCTGAGAAAATACTGCAGAGCAGGGGAGCCGCTGACTTACTGCCTCCTCTGCTCCCTTAGACTGTCCCACAGAGTACAGACTCAATGCCGGTCACAGCTGGTACTCTGAAAGAGCTACTGAATGACCTCCAGAAGACAATCCAGGCAAAAGTAGCATTGTTCCGTCCGGATCTTTCAGGACTTGTCAGGTGCCTAAAAAAGGTTGAGACGGCGTCAGAAAGCCACACACAGCAAATCATGTCTCTTGAAACAGAAGTACAAGCTCTGAAAAAGCAACAGGCAGCATTAGAGCAATGATTTGCGCAGATGGAGAATACAAGACACTGCAATAATCTTAAAGTACATGATGTATCAGAGAAGATCCCAACTGTAGAGCTAACACATCTCCAGAGAAGGTTGGTGGGGGCCCTCCTGCCACCCAAACAGGATATGAGCATCACATTTGATGGAGTGTTCCGGGTCCCAAAACCAAGAAGAGCCCCAGAATTGGCCACAAGAGATGTAGTGGTATGCTTTCACACATCAGGGATAAAATGGCTGTGCAGGCCACACTGAAGGGGACTTCGCCCTACTTGTTAGAAAACATGAGACTCTCTTATATGCAGATCTCACAGGGGATTCCCTGCAGCCCCTAACCACACAGCTCAGAGCCCATGACATCTGCTATTGACACTTAAAATCCAACGAGAGGAATCCACACACTCGGTACAAGACCTACAGCAGGCAGTTGCTCTGCTAGAAACCTTGGGTCTCCTGCGGGATTCCTTATCACAGCCTATAACACGAGGGGCCTCTGCAGCACCAATGGCATCCAACAAGGGTCATCCCATTTACACCTCAAAGGGTACCCTTAGATGCCTCAACATCAGCTACTACCTGAAGCACCCCGTTCACTCTCTTGATTCAAGAACATTATCTTTACTCCTCTGTGCATTGAACAGTTACATGTTTGTATGTTTTCTATTATTTCATATTATTTAATGCATATACAGTATTTATATTGATGTGTTATACTGTTGGTGGAGCTAGTCCGCTGTCCTAGCCTTTCCCAACCCCTGCCTCTATACTCTGGCGGGTCAAAAAAAAACCTCAGTGAAACCTGGAGGCATAAAACCACCTTAGGGCTATTAGCCTGGCATATTAAGTTCCTGTACTCCCCCACACCACTTTACATAAGAGAACAGACTATAGAATAAGCAATTTGCCTCATTGGGTGGCCTACGGTATATACATTTTTCTTTTCTTCTTTTGCTTTTATTTTTTCATTACTTATTACCAATGGCTTACAAAACTATATTTCTAACTACAATGTTCTTCTGACGCTGCCTTCCTAAACTCTGTGAAACGTCAGGAAGTGCCACTCGTAGCAGTCTGGGAGATGTCCTCTAGTGACAGCCTTAACTCTGCAATGCCTTAACTTTCTCTAAAACTGCAGTGTTTTCAGCTGCAGGGTTAAGGAGACAGGGGCATTGCACCTAGACCACTTCAATGAGGTGAAGTGGTCTGGGTGCCTGTAGTGTTCTTTTAATTGGTATGTTTGTGTTCTGCAATGTATATTGCCTTATACATTAATTTTGCTGACTTTGATAGACACTTTGCAGGACCATATCATCTCTAAAAGTTTATAAATATATAAAGTAAAATTTAAACATTATTTGTTTTTGCAAATGTACGTTGTTTTATTTTTTGGCTTGCAACGTTATACTTAAATCGATATGCTAGATATGAATCCAATAATTTTGATTAATCCTATCCTTTTTTCTCAACACATGTCAGTAGTGAAGTGTGTTGACCTACATTCTGAAATCAGCACATTATGCCATAAGGGTTCTAATGTAATGCATATCAGATATATAGGCTTTCTAGTTCCTATTGCGTCTTAATGAGGGAAATGGTTAGAGATACTTCGATTTCATAAAAATGGTAAAAAGCAAATTAACCATGCCTATATAATGTTTGTCGACTTTATAATCAATCAGCTCCTATATTTCAATGTAGATCGTCAGCAAGTGTTTGTGAGTCACTCTGATTTCCTTCAGTACACAAGCCAGGCTTTTACGTAACTTACTGCTGCGTTTCAGAAGTGGTTTAGGGGAATCCCATGTATCTTTAGAAATTAGTTTCCGTGTACCGGATAACGTTGATGTATAGCTTCAGTAAAATACCTGTATACGTCTAATACGCCTTATGTTACTATGAATGTATCTCAATGCAATTTGTTCCACCAAGGAGACTATGATTTTTCTGTAAGGGCTTATCCAACATGCAAATATGTAATATTTAAGCTTGCATTTCCCCAAATACATTGCAACAGCTAATACAATCCATAAAAAAGCAAAACATAAAAAAATTAAATACATGCATATCAAGACGGCTTAGCTAATTAGCTACCTGCATAGCTTTTTTCCATGATATTTTTAGTATATTACAATCAGTTGCTAATCTGGTGAAAAGAGGTCCGCTCAATCCAAAATAAATATCGCATAGATCTTTGTATAGTTAGTTTTAGATAGTTTTGAGGGAGCGTGCAATTGGCATGATGACTGCAGGAATGTCCACCAGAGCTGTTGCCCCTGAATTGAACGTTAATTCCTCTACCATAATCCGTCTCCAAAGGCATTTCAGAGAATTTGGCAGTACATCCAATCCAGCATCTTCACCTCCAAGATCGTCTGAGACCAGCCGCTGCTGCAACAATTGGTTTGCATTACCAAAGAATTTCTGCACAAACTGTCAGAAACCGTCTCAGGGAAGCTCATCTGCATGCCCGTTGTCATCATCGGGGTCTCGACCTGACTGCAGTTCATTGTCGTAACCAACTTGAGTGGGCAAATGCTCACATTCGATGGCACTTTGAAGAGGTGTCCTCTTCACAGATGAATCCTGGTTTTCACTGTACAGGGCAGATGACAGAAAGCATGTATGGCGTTGTGTGGGCGAGCGTTTTGCTGATGTCAACATTGTGGATCGAGTGGCCCATGGTGGCGGTGGGGAAGGCGTATGTAATGGACAGCGAACACAGGTGCATTTTATTGATGGCATTTTGAATGCACAAAGATACTGTGATGAGATACTGAGGCCCATTGTTGTGCCATTCATCCACGACCATCACCTCATGTTGCAGCATGATAATGCACGGCCCATACTGCAAGGATCTGTGCACAATTCCTCTAAGCTGAAAACATTGCAGTTCTTGCATGGTCAGGATACTCACCGGACATGTCACCCATGTTCGGGTCCTGCCAGTATCCAGCAACTTTGCACAGCAATTAAAGAGGAGTGGACCAACATTCCACAGGCCACAATCAACAACCTGATCAACTCTATGCGAAGGAGATGTGTTGCACTGGGGTAAATGGTGGTCACACCAGATACTGACTGGTTTTCGGACCCCCCGCTCCCCGGATCACACAATACAGTACAACTGCACATTTTAGAGTGGCCTTCTATTGTGGCCAGCCTAAGGCACACCTGTGCAATAATCATGCTGTCTAATCAGCATCAGATTTGTGAACAATATTTGAGAGAAATAGGCCTTTTGTGTACAAAGAAAAAGTCTTAGATCTTTGAGCTCAGCTCATGAAAAATGCAGGCAAAAAACAAAAGTGTTGCGTTTATAATTTTGTTCAGTATATACACATCCATCCTTAAACTAATACTGAATCCTGCCGGCACAGTTCCAACACTTAAGACTTCCAATTATCTATTTTTCAACTGTTTTTTGTTGTTGCTATTTTTGTTCTTATGTTTGATCAAAATACCATCAATACCACCAATACTGATAATCATTTTCACTCCACTAAGGACTTGTCCACAAATTCTGATATATTTCTATATTTCAACTACAGCTTCCTAGCACCTAATGAGCTTATATTATATCAGAACCACCATATATGTTCATCTGCTATTTCAGAATGTGGAGTTTAGAAGGCTTTGTTTTCTCCTAAGACTATGTTACTGTAATCCAGGCTACCCCTCTGTCTTCAAAGGGACGAAAAAAAGCCAAACCGATTCCAATTAATGATCAGACAGTCTCAGTGCACTACTCGACTGGGATTTTATAGCTTGCATTTGTCCCTCAACAGAAAAGACCCCAATCATCTAGAAGTCAATAGTGATGTCACAAACATAACATTTTCGGTTCGCAAACGGCGAACGCGAACTTCCGCAAATGTTCGCGAACGGGCGAACCGGGCGAACCGCCATAGACTTCAATGGGCAGGCGATTTTTAAAACCCACAGGGACTCTTTCTGGCCACAATAGTGATGGAAAAGTTGTTTCAAGGGGACTAACACCTGGACTGTGGCATGCCGGAGGGGGATCCATGGCAAAACTCCCATGGAAAATTACATAGTCGATGCAGAGTCTGGTTTTAATCCATAAAGGGCATAAATCACCTAAGATTCCTAAATTGTTTGGAATGACGTGCTTTAAAACATCAGGTATGATGTTGTATCGATCAGGTAGTGTAAGGGTTACGCCCGCTTCACAGTGACAGACCAATCTCCCCGTTTAACGCACCGCAAACAACCGCAAACAGTCCATTTGCACAACCGCAAACTCCCCATTTGCACATGTTTTAGTGCAAACTAGTCTAACTACTAATATAGTTGAAACATGCTACTTTTATTCATGCCAGACAACCATGCAGGCCAGACTAACAACATGCTAGGGCCAATCATAGTTAACCACCTCAGATAGTAACATGGCTCCCTCTATATACAGAGTAAACATGGCTCCCTCTATATACAGTGTAAACATGGCTCCCTCTATATACCGTGTAAACATGGCTCCCCTCTATATACAGTGTAAACATGGCTCACTCTATATACAGAGTAACATGGCTCCCCTCTATATACAGTGTAACATGGCTCACCTCTATATACAGTGTAAACATGGCTCCTCTCTATATACAGAGTAACATGGCTTCCCTCTATATACCGTGTAAACATGGCTCCCTCTATATACAGACTAACATGGCTCCCTCTATATACAGAGTATCATGGCTCCCTCTATATACAGTGTAACATGGCTTCCCTCTATATACCGTGTAAACATGGCTCCTCTCTATATACAGTGTAAATATGGCTCCTCTCTATATACAGAGTAACATGGCTCCCTCTATATACAGACTAACATGGCTCCCTCTATATACAGAGTAACATGGCTCCCTCTATATACAGAGTAACATGGCTTCCCTCTATATACCGTGTAAACATGGCTCCCTCTATATACAGTGTAAATATGGCTCCTCTCTATATACAGAGTAACATGGCTTCCCTCTATATAACGTGTAAACATGGCTCCCTCTATATACAGAATAACATGGCTCCCTCTATATACAGAGTAACATGGCTCCCTCTATATACAGTGTAAACATGGCTCCTCTCTATATACCCTACCTACCCCCCTCACCCTAAAAATTAGTGAGGGGGGAATAAAATTACTACCCTGTAAAGAAAAATTCAACTTACTATTCAACGTCTTCTTTTTTCTAAAATCTTCATTTTTCAGCCCCAAAAAGGCCAAATAAAAAGCCATCATACCCGTCGAACTTAAAAATAAAATAAAAAACCCGAGCGCAAAAAAAAATTAATCCATCTTCACCCATGGAGGGCTCCGCGCAGACTAGGGTATTAACATATACCCTATTGTTACAATTGTTACTTGAAAAGCAGGAGGAATGCCGTTGGGGTACCACATGCTTATTTGTTATACCTCCATGCACTACAAAAATAAAGAATTTACAAAAAAAAGTAAATAAATAAATAAATAATAATAAAAAAAAATAAAAATAAAAAATGTATGCAGCTTCCAAATGAATCTAAAATGGATGCTGTCCAGGAGGTGGGAGGGTCTGCTAGGGAGGGTGTGCTGCTGATTGGCTGGAATGTGTCTGCTGACTGTGAGGTACAGGGTAAAAGTTTACTCAATGATGACGAATAGGGGGCGGATCGAACCGCGCATGTGTTCGCCCGCCGTGGCGAACACGCTATGTTCGCCAGGAACTATTTGCCAGCGGACCGTTCGGTACATCACTAGAAGTCAAGAACAGTGAAGCAACTGCCAAGTTGAGTAAACAATTTATATCAGAGAATTCCCATGGTATATGGGACTTTTCCTTAAAGGACCACTGTAGTGCCAGGAAAACATACTTGTTTTCCTGGCACTATAGTGCCCTGAGGGTGCCCCCACCCTCAGGGTCCCCCTCCCGCCCGGCTCTGGAAAGGGGAAAAGGGGTAAAACTTACCTTTTTCCAGCGCTGGGCAGGGAGCTCTCTGCCTCTGATCCTCCTCCGTTCCGCCCCGTCGGCTGAATGCGAACGCGCGGCAAGAGCTGCATTCAGCCGGCAAGAGCGCATTCAGCCGGTCGCATAGGAAAGCATTTACAATGCTTTCCTATGGACGCTTGCGTGCTCTCACTGTGATTTTCACAGTGAGAATCACGCAAGTGCCTCTAGCGGCTGTCAATGAGACAGCCGCTAGAGGCTTTGGGGGAAGGCTTAACCCATTTATAAACATAGCAGTTTCTCTGAAACTGCTATGTTTATAAAAAAAATGGGTTAACCCTAGCTGGACCTGGCACCCAGACCACTTCATTAAGCTGAAGTGGTCTGGGTGCCTAGAGTGGTCCTTTAATGTCACAAACATCTGTTCACACACAGGGCTATTTTGTAAAGTTCAAAGTAAATTTCAAATTCCAGGTCGATATAGCCGATTTGGAATTATTCTCTAAGTCAGCTATGCTTTCATTTTGGCCTTACATTTTAAATTAATTTTGAATTCACTTTGAATTCTCACTTCAGTAAATAATCCCCACAATAACAGAAGATGCAGCCTAAAATTAGTGGCATATCTGAATCGGTTGTTATTACTGGATAGCTCCTCAACTCTTTAGGAGGCTCAGAGTTTCTCTACTACTTCACAAATGCTTGAAATCCCTGAAACTGGATGGGGTAACTAGGCTAAGTCACCCAAAGATCATACTTTTGTTCTTATTCAGTTTCTATTTCTTAACAAAATAGCTGCTATTCTCTTATCATTCAGAGAGAAAACTCCCTTGTAATTGCAGTTGCATAACACCATATTCTCTCAGGATTTCTGTCATTCCATATTGATTTGGTAGAAGTCACTTTTATCTATGACTAGGGTACTGAGACAATGTAACTTTGCCTACCATTAAAGAAACCTACTTCCCCTCCTATTCAACAAAAAGAACAAGCTTTCCAGCTTGAATGTCTCATGTCTTGAATGTAGTTTTATAGTCTTTCAGATTCTCTCCCACTGTACGCTGCTCCAAGGCCCACGTCTTCACACACATTATTAATATACTGTAATACAGATGACCTACCTGTTTTTTTTTTTTTTTTTAATTCTTTATTTTTGTTCCAGCATCCGTAACGGCATCAAAAAAATACAGTAGATGACCCACGCAGGGGTCTTTCATGTACATGTAATACAGTGTTTTAACATGATGTATATCGTGTCATTATACATGAGTATAAAGGGTTATGCCGCTCGGCGCTGGTTTTCCATAGTCCGGGCGTTGGTAGCCCAAGTATCAAAATGAAACATACCATAAAAGAAAAAATAAAACTAAGTGTCTACTAACATGGTTATTAAAGTTCTGTACCACATTTCGTATCACGTTTACCAGTTAACTTTATTTGGGTCTGGCAATCTGCTGGTGGGCGTGGAGTGTCTGTGTTTGCGAGGTAGTGCTCTGTATACTAACACAGTTACTAATCGCCTTTTGCGTCGTAGTGCATTATTCTACCCAGTTGAGGTAGTCGTACTTGTCTGGTATGTCAAGCCCTCTGCGGTACTGATCAGTCGTACTGAAAGGGGGTAGGATAGGGTAGGTTGGGAGTTACGGGTGAGGGGGGGGGGGGGGGAGGTAGTGGGAGGTGGGGGTACTGTGCCCGTTGGGGCGCCCGGCAGGCGGAAGCACGCCGGGCCGCAACCCGCGACTCTCGGTTATTTTGGAATTATTCGTTGGCATAAATTTCCCATGGTTGCCAGATTTTTTGGAATGATTTTTCTGTGTGTCTGACTTGAGCAGTCAGTTTGTCCATCAGATAAGTGTCTTTGATTTTGACTATCACGTCGTTGTCAGTAGGGACCGTGGGCTGTAGCCATTTTTGTGCTAGTGCCCTTCTAGCCGCCAGCGTAAGTTTATTTAGTAGTTGTTGTTCTTTTTTAGAAAGGCAGTCATTAGGTCTGGATAGGAGGATCGCCCAGGGATCTAGGTCTATGTGTCGTGCGAGGACCTCTTGAAGTAGTGTTTGGATACTTTTCCAGAATTTGGTCACCTCTGGGCATTCCCACCACATGTGGATGAAGGTGCCTTTGCCCCCGCATCCCTTCCAACATGTGTCTGTCGTTGTTTTTCCCATTTTATAGAGTTGGGCAGGTGTGGTGTACCACCTCATGAGCATTTTATATGCTTGCTCCTGTTGTAGCACACAGATTGACGTCTTTGCTGTTGCTTCCCATATGTCTACCCAGTCCTCTCCTTCTATTGCTCCCCCTAAATCAGTTTCCCACTAGTGTATGTAATTTGGGTCTGCGGCTCCTCTGTCTGGGGCACTGAGCTGAGCATAAATTGTGGTGATCATCCCTTTTTGGATTGTTTCGGCGTCGCATAGTCGTTCGTAGAATGTCATAGGGGTCTGGGCTGCTTTCTTTATGTTTGGGAGTCTGGCAAAGTCTCGTAACTGCATGTGGCGGAAGACGTCCTTGGTCGTTAGGGGTGCTATAGTTTGTAGGGTTTCAAAGGATTTGAAGGAATCCCCTATGTACATATGTTTATATCTTTGCATTCCTGTGCTTTCTAATCCCCTGAAGTCTCGTGCGCTCAGCCCGGGCCCAAACGCTTTGTTCCGTAGGTACGGAGTCAGCGGTGAGGGTGTATGTGTCAGGGCGAATTTGGTGGCTGTTAAGTCCCAGATCCTAACGGAGTTGAGGATCGCTGGGCAAGATGTTTGCAGTGAAGGTCGGTCCTGTTTTGGTACCCATATCCAAAATTGAGGGAGGTCAGTGTGCATTAGTTTTGTCTCGAGGTCGACCCATCTGTGTGCGCCCTCCGGTGTATGCCATGCTACTATCTGGGCCAGTTGGGCTGCGAGGTAGTAATGATAGAGGTTCGGGAGTCCCAGTCCACCCCTCGCTTTAGGTCGGTATAGGGTCTGTCGAGCTATCCTGTGTCTTTTTTGTGCCCAGATGAAATTGTCTATGTGTGTTTGTAGTACTTGTAGGTTTTGTTTGGTGACTTTAGTTGGAAGGGCTTGAAATAGGAACAAAATGCGTGGGAGCAGCGTCATTTTGACTGCATGCATCCTACCAATCCACGATATGGGCCTTTCATGCCATTTTTCTAGGTCCCTACAGAGCGCCTGGATGGTGGGCGTGTAATTGGCGCTGAATAGCCTCTCAGGGTCTGCCGTGAGTTTTACTCCAAGGTATTTGAAGTCTGACCGTGTGAGTTTGAAGGGGTAGGTGTTTTTTATGTTGTCCGTTCCTGCCTTGTCCATTTCTATAGGCATGGCTACCGTTTTATCTAGATTAATTTTGTAGCCTGAGACGCTTCCGTACTCTTCCAGTATTGTCACCAGTCGAGGCAGGGATTGAGCAGGTTTGGTTAGTGTGACCAGGACGTCATCCGCATATGCAGAGACTTTGAACTCCTCCCCTCCCACCTGTATACCCGAGATGTTCTCATCCTCTCTTATCCTCTGCAGGAGAGGCTCCAACGAGAGGACGAAGAGTAGGGGGGAGAGGGGGCAGCCTTGTCTCGTGCCGTTGGTTGTCGCGAACGGGGTCGGGGTCGCTCCCGGCACTTTGGTTTGCGCCCTCGGTTGGGCATAGAGGGCTTTAATGCCCTTTATGAAGGTTTCTGGCATCCGTAGTTGTTCGAGAAGTGCAAATAGGTAGTGCCACTGCACTCTATCGAACGCCTTCTCTGCGTCCAGGGAAAGGATCAGAGAAGGCGTTCGAGATCTCACCGCCCACCATATGATGTCTGCTCCCCTCCTGGTGTTTTCATACAATTGTCTCGTTGGCACAAAACCGACCTGGTCCGGGTGGACCAGCATGCCCAGATGTTGGTTAAGTCTTGTGGCTAAAATCTTCGCGAAGATCTTAACGTCAAAGTTAATCAGGGAAATGGGCCTATAGTTGGAGGGTTCGGTTGGGTCTCTCCCTGGTTTAGGTATAAGCGCTATGTCAGCCGTGAGCATGTCTGAATTGGGGCACCCACCCTCCATCCATTCTGCGTACATTTTCACTAGGTTGGGCGTCAATGCGTCCCTAAAGATCTTATAATATGAGCCGTCAAAGCCGTCTGGTCCTGGGGCCTTGTTGCCCTTAAGGTCTGTGATCGCCTTACTAATTTCCTCCTCATCTATTGGGGTCCCTAAGGTGTGTAGAGCTTCCGGGGCCAGTCTCGGCATGTTAGTCCTAGCTACGTAGTCTGCTACTTCTTTTATATGGTCCGCGTTGTCGCTGTTGAGTGTTGGTGAGTGGTTGTAAATGTTTGCAAAGAAATCTGTGAATATCTGATTAATCTCCGCTGGGTGTTGGGTTATTAGACCCTGTTTATTTTTAATGGCCGAAATGGTATGGTAGGTGGGCTTGGGGTTCAGCGCCCTAGCTAGCAAGGTGTCCATCTTATTAGAGCGTTCGTAGTAGAAGCGTTTTTTGCGAACTAAGTCTTTCCCCAGATCCTCTACTGCTATTGACCTGATTTTATGTCGAAGTTCCCTGAGGTCGTGTAGTCCCTGAGGTGTGGGGTCTTGTTTATGTTTGGCCTCTGCCCCCCTCAGTGCCCTTTGGAGCCCGAAGAGGGTTTCAGCTCTCTGTTTCTTTCTGCGGGTAGCTATTTTTATTAGGGTACCTCTCAGTACCGCCTTATGTGCGGCCCATATCGTGGATTGGGTCAGCTCTGGGTGATCGTTCTCTCTAAAGTATGTCAGAATTTCCTCCCTAAGGTGCTTCTCCGTCTCTGGGTCTTTTAAGAGTGTGCTGTTAAGTCGCCATTTCCATGGTGGTTTAGGTCCCGGGATCCTGAGGGTGAGTTCTATGTCGGCATGATCCGACCAAGTGATGAGGTTAATATGTGCAGTTTGCACCCACGGGATCCCGGTTTGGTTCACCAGGAACATGTCGATGCGAGAGTATGTGGAGTGTGCGGTCGAGAAGAACGTGTAATCTTTCACTCCCGGGTTCCGCAGCCTCCAGGGGTCAAATAGTGTTGCCTGCTGTATAAATTGTGTTAGGAGTTTGTCCTGTCCCCTCGTGCTTTGCGCCCTCTGTCCCCCAGTAGGGGTGCTGCGGTCCACTGTTGGGCAGTGAGTGGCGTTCATGTCGCCCCCTAGGATTAGGATGCCATGTGACAGGGCCTGGGTTAAGGCTTGTATTTGGTCCCAGAAACCTGGGTCCGGCTGATTGGGTGCATAAATGTTAATGAGGTGGTATGTGGTAGCATGGATCGTCCCTGAGACGATTATATATCTTCCCGACGTGTCCGCTTTTGTCGACTGTACTATAAAGGGGCAATTTTTGTGTAGGAGGATTTCTACCCCATTCTTTTTTACTAGGGCCCTGGAGGAATACACCCTGGTGTATGTGTGGTCCTTCAACTGGATCCGGGCTGAGCGCAGGAGGTGGGATTCTTGTATGAAAGCTATGTCCGTTTTTTGTCTTTTCAGTTCCCTCATTAGCAAGCGTCTTTTGGTCGGTGTGTTTAACCCGTTTACATCAAGGGAGGTAAATTTTAGCGTTGTCATGTTGTAGAGTCTTTGAGGTTACCTTGAGTCGCTAGTGCAGCAAGACTATGCTCCGCCGCCGAGCGCCCCCCCCGAGCCCTGCTGTTCCCCGGGTATAACCCGTTGGGCCCACCAGACTCGAGCCCGGACGGGGGTCGGGCCGGGAAGGGGGATGGGGGGTGGGATAGGTGGAAGGATGGGGGGGGGGGGGGGGGGGGGAGTAGGGGAAGGTAGCTTGAGGGGGGGGGGGGAGGTAGTTGGAGAAAACTCCGGGAAAATGCCCCGGTCTTATCAACTAGTGCCGGGTGTCTCGGGGGGTGACTACCCGCCCCGCGGTACCAAGTGTTAACGCGGAGGGGGCAATCAATCGCCGAGCACCCCGGTGTCGGTCCTTATGGTACTGTTATTCGTCACCCGTTCCCTGGTCATACCTGTGTACGTAAGTCAGGTCGTCTATGTGTCCCGTCACATGTGACATGTATAAACAACAATATATGCAACAAATATTAACTCAAGAAGTTTTAACGTAATCAGGTTTAGAGCGAGAGTAAGAAAAATAAGAAAAATACAAAATTCAAAATTTAGGGCATTCACCCCTTATCCATCCTGTGGGGCTGCCTAATCTTCCTGTCCCTATTCGCCCCCGCTGAGTGTTTTACATAGAGGTATAATATATGTGGGATTCCCGCTTG
Organism: Pelobates fuscus; assembly: GCF_036172605.1. Lineage (NCBI taxonomy): Eukaryota > Metazoa > Chordata > Amphibia > Anura > Pelobatidae > Pelobates > Pelobates fuscus. The sequence continues at coordinate 92,478,774 of NC_086324.1, read as the reverse complement.
TGGCTACCCAAGCTACCCTCTAACCCAAGCGTACTGGTTTAACCTGAAATAATGAGGGGATGATTTTTCCGCACAGTGTAATGTCGACTACTCTCCGGCCCTGCCGGTTCCCATGTCCCCTTAAGGTGGGTGGCCCTATCTACCTAGTCTTGATGGTATACTGTTTCCGATGTGGGTGGGGTGGGGGTGAGGGGGTGTGTGGATGGTGATCCTTTCCCTGGGCCCACTGACCCTACTGCTCGCCTGAACTGCTCCCTCCCTCCCCGTTAGCATGGAAGTAAACATAAATATACATAAATACACAACACAGGGTGAAACTTGCGTGTCTAGTTGGATGTGAGGTGGGTATAATAGTCCGCATTGCACTCCGGCAGGGGCCATATTCATCAGGGAGTGTGTGGTCAGGTGGTGCTCTCAGTCCATCTGTCGATACTGCCGGTATAGGCTCGTGATTCTTTACGATCAATACACCGCCCTTGAGTGCCTCAGTTCGTGGTAGGCATATGCAAAGTCTTTTCGCCCTGTGTCATCGACCTATGGCGGTCAGCTTCTTCCTTAGATGGTTCTTTCTTGGGCGGTAGTCGGAGAGTGCCGATGAAAGGCGCTTTTAAGAAATTGTCTCTTTCCTTTTCTGTCCTTGTTCCCTCACTACTTTCTTCTTCCGAGTTGTCGTTTCTTCATGTTTCCAAACACATATTTACAGCACAAAATAAGAAGAAGGGAGAAAAAACCGGTGGGGGGCATCTCTGTTGCTGCTCTTACGTCCCTTCTTGTTTATATAAAGTCAATATATACCATCAATGGTGGAGCATGTTAAAATCCGGTTCCGGCCTGTGTGATAAATTTGCTTTGCAGGTCGTGGTGGGGTTGCTTGGGTAGTAGTTGGTCTTCAGGAAGTCTCTGGTTATTTACATTGTATGAAGCAACTTTGCTTGTGATGCTGAGTTGGGGAGCCACATGGGGGGGTATCGGTCGTTTTATTATACAATGGAGGCGATGTGGTGGGAGGGGGTCTGTTAGTATCTGTTAGTATGCGTTAAGGTGCAATGCCGTCTAGTGCTTCGCCTTCCCTGGGTAACAGCCCCAGCGCCTGGATACCCCTCTGGGGGAGGTGAAAGTCTGCCGGGATTTCAATTCCTAGGTCCCTCAAGAAGGCTCTGGGGTCCGCCGAGGGCAGGAGCACGGTTGGGCGAGGCCCGTTGAACACAAGCATTTTGAAGGGGTGTCCCCAGGCGAAATTCAGCCCCTTGGCTCTGACTAGGTCAGCTATAGGTTTCCACTCTCTGCGCCTGGCGAGCGTTGCTGGTGCTATATCTTGGTATAAGTGGAGTGTGGTGCCGTCTAGGGTATACGTGTGACGTCTGGTGCTTTTGATGATGGCCTCTTTGGTGGAAAAGAAGTGCCACCTCATAATCACGTCCCTGGGTGGGCCATTGGGGGGTCCTCTGGCCCTAAGTGCCCGGTGCGCCCTGTCTATCACCCACATGTGGTCAGGGATAGCTGGCAGCTGTGTTTTGAACATGTCTATGAGTACCTTCTGGAAGTCTGTGTCTTTAATACTTTCAGACAGGCCCTTTATCCTCAGGTTGTTCCTTCTCGATCTGTTGGAAGCATCTTCAACTTCTGCCTCCAATTCAGCTACCCTGGACAGTAGGGTGTTGGTGGTAGTGGCAGTCTCGTTATGGGCCGTTATTACCTGGTCCATCCGCCATTCCAGGGCTTCAGTACGTTGCCCCACAGTTTGTATTTCGGCCTTTACTTCTCTTGCCGATCTTTCAATCTCCCCGGCTAAAAAGTTTTTCACTTCTGCCAGTGACCGCATTATGTCTGACATTGTGGCCTGCTGTGTCGGGGCATTCAGGTCCCTGGTGCCCGGTGAGCTTGGGGAGTCCGCGCTCGCGTGGCCGCCGCCATCTTTATGCGCTTGCGGCCTAGGCGTTGTGAGGAGGTCGGCTACGGATGGAGTACCGTCTCTCCGTTTGTTTCCCGATTTTTTGTGTTGGGCCATCTCCTAAACCTTCTTCGTTGCTCTGCTTTCAGTTTCAGGTGTTGGTGAGCGGGTAATTCGCGTCTGGCGTGGTTTTTGGACCGGTCGGGGTGCAGAGCTCTCTGCCTAAGCGGCCATCACTTTCGGCGGTCAAATGACCTACCTGTTTTAAGACGACTCGCACTTATGACCAGCTCTCTAGCGTGGGGATTCAAGAGATTCCCCACGTTAGAGAGCTGGTCTATGTTCGGGGAATTTTCCCCGAACATAGATTAGAGAGATTTCCTGCTCTGGTGCGTATGTAGATTAGAGGGATTCCCTGTCCGGCTCTGTATTCAGGGAATTTTCCCTGAACATAGATTAAAGAGATTCCCTACTCTGGTGCGTATGTCTACGTTCGGGTAAATTTCCCAGAACACAGACAAGCGCACCAGAGCAGGGAATCTATCTATACAGAAAAAAGTGCCAGCACTTAGTGAATAATCCCCTTAGGTAAATAATCTAGGGTACCACAAACGGTATAAATTAGACCTTATATGTTTAGAGTTCCAATTCACATTTAATAGAGTGCATTATGAGTCTAGGAGAATGGGGATATGTATCCTTATGTATTCCAAGTGTCCAAAAAGTATGTGTCGTGTTTAACCACCAAGTGTAAAAGGATACAACATGCGCACATAGCATAATAGTGCACACTTTATTTACAGAAATCCCCAGTCCCCCAAATGGAACCCTTACATAAAAAATATGTAGTATTGTCTCTAATAACCACACAAACAGCATTGTAACAATATTGTAAAGATGCTACCACTCCGTCTGTTGGTCGTCTCTGCACACGAACCGGGATAAATCTCCTGAAGGACGCCTTCACTGCACACTACTGTGTTTGCCTAATGGCTCTGGAGGCTGCTCTCCATTTCGCCCGCTTCCTGTGGGCTTTTTCAAGATAGGAGGCGGCGATGGTTAGTGGTATATATATGTTAAATAGCGTTATCCCAATTCTCCAGATTTAAAGTCATAGTGATATATGTTTCATAGCGTTATCCCAATTCTCCGGATTTAAAGTCATAGTGTTATATATGTTCCCCGAACATACATTTGAGGGATTCCCTGCCCTGTTGCACTTGTTTATGTTCGGGGAAATTTCCCCAAACATAGACCTGCATGCATCCTCACTTACCGACCAATTTGTTTTACGACCGGGTTGCAAAAACGGAACCTGGTTGGTAAGTGAAGAGTATCCGTAATACAAACTCCTTTGTTCCAGGGAGAGAATCTGAAGTGGAATGAAATGCTAAGTTTCAAATTGTTTCTTATGAATTTAAGAATTGATGCTTTTCAATTGTATATTTACAGTGGAAACTTCACCAGATTCACTTTATTGTTATGCTTCCATCATAGTACTGTCTTAGGGGATCTTGATCTTCAGAAAGCCCTCTAAGTAGGGTAAAATGCATAGATCAAGGTTGGGTGTTCTTGGTGGTAAGGCAGTTCAGGCGAGTGAAGGCACTGGCATCTTGTGGGACTTAAAGGGTTACTCCAATCACCATGACCACTTCAGTGATTTAAAGTAGTCATGATGGTGGGAGTCTGGATGTGCATCATTTCTCCATGAATATTTGCACTTGTTACACCCCCAGCACACATTATTTTTCACAGCCTAGAATTCTGTGCAAGTTTTACATTGCGCTGGCAACAAACATAATAATCTTCTAATTTGCTGTCATCGCGCCTGCAAGGGGAAGCTCGCTCTTCCCTTCCTCTATGTGTTCTCTGCTGCCTCGCTCCATTACTTTAATTTTGGTGCTTTTTAAGTTAAATAGCCTTCCCCCAGCTCAAAGCGTGCATGCACTCTTGAGCCAGAGAAATTGTCCAATCACAGGCTTCTCTATGAGACCTCAGGCAGAGAGGAGGGAGATCAGCACTGAGAGCTTAACCTGGCGCTTGATAACAGGTATGTTTAAACTCTTTTTTTTTTTTTTTACTTTTTAAGGGAAGGTGTAGCTATTAGCAATGCCCAGAAAGGCAAATCATAAAAATAAAACTGTCAAAAATCATAAAAGTAAACTTTCAAAATGGCTGGAGTAACCCTTTAAGCATCTGCACCTGGTATAAACTTGCAGAATAAGAGATTGTCCAACTGGTAACCCTGCATGCACTAAATTTGTTACTATGCGATTTCTTTCTAAATAGAGTCTTTTTAAAAAAATATCACTGTAAACAGTCCCTGGGGAATCAATAATAGTCCTGACACATAACACGGAAAAATGCAAGGCATACACTTGTGCACTCTGCAGTCTCCAGTAAAAGAGTGACCACATCAAAGACTATTTCCGTGCACATACAGTGAGTCACATGTACAGATATGATTAGATGACAAAGACAATATCAGCAGAAACTTTTACTGGATTCTTTAATATACTCTTTCAAAAACATACAATTTAAGAATGGGTATTTCCCCTTTTATAGACCAAATAAATAATAAAAATGCAAAAGCTAAATGATGCAAACAATAAAATATGTTTTCATACTTTTTTTTCTTTTTTATTGCAGTATGGCTCAGTGGAGTCAAGTCCAACAACTTGAGCAAAGGTTTTTGGAACAGGTGGACCAATTTTATGATGATACGTTTCCCATGGAGGTACGACATCAGCTGGCAGCTTGGATAGAGAGCCAGGACTGGTAAGAGTATTTTATTAATGTTATTTTTAAAAATGTGATCCTTCAAATTCATAACAGCTTCTTAATTTTAGGTCTTGTTATTTTTAGACAAAGAAAAGAGTTACTTGCGCACTATCCCAAATCCATATGCATATTTAAATGACTGGCCATTAGGTGTAAGCTCACATGCCATGTCAAGGCAAACCTCTAAGGTGGGTCCTACACTAACAATTCACCTGGCTTCTTTCAGCTTCAAATAAAAAAATCTATAATGAGACAGAAAGGGGTCTTTTCTTTTTTTTAAATTGACAATTTTTATTTGCAGCACATCGCAAATCATTGGTTGGGATACAGAATGAAGAGATAAGGAGGGGGAGACCAGAGGGCCTAGTGGCCATAAATCATTGCTTAACATCTTTGTTGTTTGAAGTTAACATCTTTTTTACATTTTACACGTCAATCATATGGTACATTTCAACCGAGTAATATGTCACTTTTGAGGTTGTCCCACGTGATGGTGCGCTTATCCCTTGGAGTGTTCTGTCTGTGATGTGCCCAAGTTTTTTATATAAACAATGGAAGTAAATAATACAAAATAAGAAACATAAAAATGGAAACAGAAACTTATGTACAGTGAATGGCAATTGTTGTGAAATGATGCTGTTGTAATGTGTGTCTATCTTACAACGAGCTTCGACTGGTCTGCACGGTGAGGGCTGCCTTTATGCGTGCAACTGGTAAGGCTAATATGTGGCGTGCATCGCCATGCGCTCTTCATTGACAGAGGGGAGGTGCACTTTAAATTTCTGCCACATGTCGTAAGTCTTTATGTTTGAGGGCACCTGGGGTGTAGCAAATCTTTCGTACGCCACATTTGTGGATATCAGACATATTACCTCTTCTAAGGGAGGGAGCAAATCTGACCTCCAGTACCTGGCTATTGTCGTTTGTGCTGCTATAATTATTAAAAACATTAATTTACGGACATGTTTCGGTTGGTTGAGAGGTGTAATGTGTAGTAAGTAGTATTCTGCTACTAGCGGCAATTGTGTCTCCGTGCTTTTGTGGATTATTTCTGCTACCTTAACCCAGAATGACCTGATTCATGGGCACGTCCACCAGACGTGAAACATGTCCCCGGGTGTCTCTTGGCATCTCCAGCAGATGTTACTCGTTGATTGGTACATTTTGGACAGCTTGCTGGGCGTTAGGTACCATCGGTACAGTATTTTCCTCGCTACTTCGAGGTGCGAGGCGCACTGGGATGAGCCTTTATGGGCTGTAAACGCTCTGGCCCATTCCATGTGTGTCAAATCCCTACCTAGATCTTTGTGCCAATCCCTCTGGAACCCCCATAATTGTGTCCGCGGTTCTCCTACAATAGAGTTGTAGCAGAATGAGAGGGTTTTTGTTAGTTGACTCGTGTTGAGACATTTGCTTTCAAATCGTGTCATTAGACTCGTCTCTTGGTTCTCGTGTGTCATGGGGTGGCCTCCCCCAATTGTGCTGTGCAGTTGTATGTAAGAGAATTGGGCTGTTTGTGGTATATTATGTTGGGATTGTAGATCTGCGAAGCTCTTCAGGGCCCCTTTATTGGTCATCTGGTGTAGGTGGGTTACCCCACGTGAGGCCCACGTCTTATAGTCGAACGACGGGTTCAACGCATGCAGGGACCTGGATGGCGAGCAAACTCTATATCTGTTCTTGTCCCAGATTGAGAGCATCAGCCTGGTAGTCGGCAGCATTTTGGGTGTTTGGGGTCGCAACTCTCTGGGGGCCCATAGTATGTGTGTCAGATGTTTCCCTCCCAGTCTGGAGGATTCCAATGCCACCCATTGTGGGGGTTGGGCTAAGGCGTGGCATCCCATTACATTGGCTAGTTGTGTGGCTCTGTGATATTCCCTGACGTCTGGGAAACCCACACCCCCATCTTGTATTGTGCGGGATAGGAGCTTCCAAGGGACTCTTGGCTTTTTGTTTTGCCAGCTGAACCTGAGGAGCAACCTTTGTAGGGCCTTGAGAAATTTAGGGGGTGTATGGATTTGTAAGGAGCAGAATAGATACAGGATCTTTGGCAATATCACCATTTTAATAGCCGCACATCGTCCTATCCATGACATATATTTTCCCTCCCAGGTCTTAAGGGTGTGTTCTATTTCTGTGTACAGTTTTTGATAGTTCATCTTGAAAAAAACATTATGGGATCTCGTCAGTCTAATACCCAGAAACGTGAGATAGTCCTGTCTCCAGTCATACTTAAATGCTGTTCGCAGTCTGTCCATTATGTCTTTCTCTATGCCAATCCCCATTGCTTGGGTTTTTGTGGTGTTGAGTTTATAGTAGGATTGTGCACTGTATTTCTGTAGTTCTTTTTGGAGGTTGGGAAGGGAGATGTTTGGTTGGGATAAAGTCAGTAGGACGTCGTCTGCAAACAAGTTTATTTTATAGTCTCGGTCGTTTATTTTTATGCCATGAATGTTTGGATTGCGTCTAATTGCTTCAGCAAGTGGTTCCAGGGCCATTACGTATAGAAGTGGTGACAGGGGGCACCCCTGTCTGGTCCCATTGGTGATGGCGAACGGGTCCGATTGGAACCCTGATGTGGACACCACTGCATTCGGAGAGCTATATAAGGCCTTAACTGCTGTTAGTTATGTTTGAGGAATCCCAAATTTCGTGAGTACTGCCTCGAGAAATAGCCAGTTTAGTCTGTCAAAGGCTTTCTCAGCGTCAAGTGAGACTATGAGGCCTTGCATTTTGTCTGCGTGAATAGTATGAATGATGTCTACTACCTTCCGGGTATTGTCCGCTCCCTCTCTCCCCTGCACAAATCCCACTTGGTCGTCTGAGATAATCGATGGGAGTATGTTTTTAAGTCGCGTGGCTAGAATCTTGGCATAAAGTTTGGTATCAGCGTTTAGTAATGAAATAGGACGAAAGTTCTGACAGAGTGTCGGTGGTTTGCCTGGCTTTGGTAGGGTGATCACATTGGCCGCTAAGAATTCAGGGGGGAAGGTCCCCGTTTGTAGCACATGGTTAAATGCTAATGCGAGATGCGGGGCTAGGAGGTGTTTGAATTTCACGTAGTATTCATTTGTGTACCCGTCGGGGAGGCTAGAGTCTGTTTTTGGGGTGTAGTTAACTCTGGTAATGGGATCTCTGCTAGGTATGCTTGTATGCTAGTGGCTGAGGGTTTTGGGGTGTTTAGGTCATCTTTGAGGTTATAGAGCTGGCCATAATATTGTGCAAATTCCCTACATATCTCTGTGGGTAGGTGCAGTTTAAGACCTGTGTTTTGTACTATGTGTACTATTCGTGTTTGTATTTGTCTGTCTCTTAGCCGTTGAGCCAGGAGTTTGCTTGCCTTGTTACCTTGTACGTATGTGTGCATTTTTAGTCTGTTGAGCATAAATCCGAATTTGTGTTGTCTGATCTCTTTTAGCTTTTCTTGTAGGGCAGTTATTCGGCCTTTGTGATCTATCTTTGGAAGCGTTTGGTTTTCCCTATGTAGTTGTTCTAGCTGCTGTTTAGTTTGAGCCACTTCTTTATCGGCTTGCTTTTTAAGGTATGATGCTCTGCTTATTAGTGTGCCCCTGAGCACCGCTTTATGGGCTAGCCAAAGCACGTGTGGGTTCCGGACTGATGTGGTGTTTGTGGCGAAGTAGTGCTGAAGGACTTTCTCTAGTGTATTGCAGAACTCTGCGTCTTTTAAAAGCCTCGCATTGAGACGCCAGGGGCTCCTGTGTTTGTATTCGTATGAGCTTGTAAGTGTTGTTATGACTGGGGCATGATCAGACCAATGAATAGGTGCTATCTCACAACTCAGCACTTGGGACAGGGAGGTGTCATGCATTAGACACCCGTCAATTCTTGAGTACGAGTTGTGTACCTTGGAGTGGTGGGTGTATGATCTTTCCTTCGGGTGAAGGGCTCTCCATACATCACGTAGGCCGAACGTGGCCAACATAGTTCTAAGTGATTTGCTTTGTTTTTTAAGGGTGCCATAGTGTGGGGTGGAGGGAGATCTGGTGGAGTCTACTGCTGGGTCGAGGACATGGTTCATGTCTCCGCTGAGTACAAGGGTGCTGCTTTCGAGAGAACCCCATGAAGGAAGTTCCGTTGGTTAGCGTTTGGGGAGTAAATGTTGACCAAGGTGTAATCTGAGTCATTAATAGTGCCCTGCCAGATGATGTATCGTCCCCCTGGGTCTATAATGTGTGTGTTTGGTGATATAGTCAGGTCCTTACTGAGGAGTATGGAGACTCCTCTGGATTTATGCGGCGTCGTGGCGTGAATTTGGTGGGGGTACCATTGGGTGCACAGAGATGGGTGTGTATCGCCCCTAAAGTGCGTTTCCTGTAAATATATTATATCTGCCTGAATTTTGCGTAGTTCCTTTTCTAATACATGGCGCTTGAAGGGTATATTCAATCCCTGTACATTATGGGAATATATTTTAAGACTGAATGTGGGTGGTTGGCGATTGTGCTTGTCCATTGTTGTCGTGGGTAGCCCTTTTGGTTCCCTTGTGGTGTCTTTCCCGTGACGCCTAAGTGGAAGGCCCACGAGGTATCTGGGTCTCTGGAGAGTTCTTGTGTGAGTTCTATTAAGTCTGTGCGTGCGAGGGTGACTGTGAGTGTGATGCACCTGGGAGTTGCTCCTCTCAAGGCTTTTATAGACAGTACCATATTCGATCACAGACATTGCCATAGTCAAGAAAAATAAAAAAATAAAACAGTAAACAGATATATACAACCATAACCAAAACATTTTCCCGGGTATTGCGCCCTACGGGAATGCGCAGATAGATTATCTCCTGCTAGTTACTCCCACTAGCTATGTCCTACGCGGGGGTGCGTGGAACCAGGTCGAGACCTCTGGATACCCAGCCGACCGTGGGCTCCCGAGCCTCCGGCTATGTTAATTGACCCCTGTGAGTTGTATGCTAAGTCCGTTTAAGGAAATCACTGCAAGCCTTAGGGTAGTGGTATAGAGTTACATCTACAGCGCCCTGTATTGATGGGCCTATGGTCTGAGGATCGTGTTGGGGCCCCTATGGGTCGCGCTGTATGGCGCATCTCTGAGTGTTGGGTGGGGGGAGGGGGATGCCCTTAAAGTCAACGGTTAGTTTTGTCGCGGCATGCGGTGCGGCGGGCCTAGAATGGCTCCCATAGTGTAAGCTAACCCCCCATATGGTGTACATAAAAGACCGCTTAGCCCCTCGTCCCCTTAGCCAACACTTACTGCTGCATAGTAACCTTTTTTACCTTCTAACAATATACAATATAAGTCTATGTGTGGCACCAGATGTAATTACATTACCCATTGTCAGATCTAATTTTCAAATAATTTAATTTTCACAAGTCCCCAGGGTCTTTCGTAGTTAGGATATGCAAGTTGTTTCATCTTTAGGGTAGGCTTTGTGTTCCGTACAGAAAAATGCTTGTCAGCTTTTCATCTCTGTTCTTTGCCTGTCGCCGTTCTGGAGGACTTGGAATGTCTGGTTAGCTTCCACTCCGGTTGTACCTCCATTGGTCGTTTGGTGCCTTCGGTCTCGACGGTCATGTTGATGCCCCAGCTTCTCATCAGGCGGGTGGCAGTGTCTACATCCGACGCTGCATGTGTTTTACCATCTCTGACTATAAGCAGCTTGATCGGGAAGCCCCAGCGGTACTGGATGTTTCTGTTTCTGAGCTCTGATGTTACGTCTTTGAAGGCCCTCCTGCGCTTCAGGGTTTCGGCAGAGAGGTCAGCAAACACTTGAGTGGCTCTGTATTTTTCTGGTATGTCTTGTGACAGGCGTTTGGATCGGAGAATCGCCTCTTTGACATGGTAACAGTGTAGCTTCGTTAGGACATCTCTAGCGGTCGATGCCGGCAGGTGTTGCGGTATCGCCACTCTGTGGGTTCTGTCCAGGAGCAACATGTTGGGCTGGATGTCAGGGGCTAGTGCTTGGAATAGGCCCGTTAGATAGGCCACCAGTTCTGCGGCTGGGACGTCTTCAGGGATTCCTCTTATTCTCAAATTTTGACGCCGGGATCTATCTTCTAAATCAATATTCTTTAGCTCCTGTTTTTCTAGCCGATCTTCCATTTCCTCCAATTTTGTTGCCATGCTGTTGTGTGTTTCAGCATAGTCAGCCATTTTGTTTTCCATGTGGGCTGTGCGGTTACCGAGGTCTAGGATGTCTCTCCTCAGATCTGCAATAGCTGCTTGTACTGTATTCTGGATTCTGATTCCCACGGCGTCCAGCATTTTCTGAAATTGGTCCCCTTGAACTTGGATGGTGTCCTGTGGGGAGTGTGGCCTCGACATATCTCTGTCGTCTCCACTGCCGTCGCCATCTTGCTGTGTTGGGACCGCGGACTTCTGGCTTGCCGGTTTCGCGGCGAAGAAGGAATGTTTTTCCTTCGTCTCCGTCGTTTTCCGGGTTCCTCTTTGTGTCATGTTGCAGGTGCCGTTAATCTGCCGTGATTTCAGGCTGTTTAGACGCTGTTCACACTGCTGTATTAGCCGTTAGCTGGGGAGCTCTGTCTCTACACGTCCATACAGCTCAAGCGCAGGCTCCGCCCCCCAGAAAGGGGTCATTTCTAAACCCCTACATACTTATTAACCCTTAATAGGGATCACATGGGGTGGGCGGCAGCATTGGCTCTGTGATACAAAAGCAAATGTACAAAAATGTATTTGTTATTTTTAGGGTTGGCAATATGTTAATGCAAGTAATTCCTTCTTTTTTAATATCTTCTAAATGTAAAACTACCTATGAGTTTATTACACTTCTTTTTTTTATTTCATGACATTTGATGAAAGTGTTTTTGGCTACTATATACTTGCTGCAGTTGGGTCAATGTCATACCCCCAAATGCTTTCAAATATTTCTGCTACAGCAAGTGAATTATCAGTAGTCAAACTATTCTGGAAATCCTTTATACTGATCTCTGGTATTTTCCTTCTTTGACTGATAACTGTTGTCAACATCTAAAATTCTGGCACTAGCTTTTCCTAATCTCAGGTAATTTCCCTGTTTGACTGATACCTTTTATCAACATTTGCTAGTTCCTGACTTTCTGCTATACTAGTTATCATCATAGATATAGATATATCCTCAGAATCCCAACAGTAGGCAAACAAATTAAATTCAAAGCGTTGAATGGCTAATTGTAAGTGAAGAACTAACTGGTCTTCATGCGTAATCTCATTTATGTTTTTTATTGATTTACATAGTTACATAGTTTCATAGCTGAAAAGAGACTTGCGTCCATCAAGTTCAGCCTTCCTCTAATGTTTTTTGCTGTTGATCCAAAAGAAGGCAAAAAACCTAGTCTGAAGCGCTTCCAATTTTGCAACAAACTAGGAAAAAAATCCCTCTTGACCCCAAAATAGCAGTCAGATGTCTACTTGGATCAAGCAGCTATTACCCCACTAATTAGAAACTATATCCCTGTATGTTATGTTTTTGCAAGTATTTATCCAATTGCAGTTTAAACATCTGTATAGACAAAACCACCTCTTCAGGCAGAGAACTCCATATCCTTATTACTCTTACTGTATGAAAACCTTTTCTTTGCCTTGGATTATATCTCCTTTCTTCTAGCCTAAATGTGTGACCTTGTGTCCTATGTATAACCCTATTTATGAATAGATTTCCAGATAAAGGTTTGTACTGGCCCCAAATATATTTGTATAATGTTATCATATCCCCTCTCAGGCGCCGTTTTTTCAAATTAAACAGATTTATTTTTTTTAACCTTTCTTCATAACTTAACTGCCCATTCCTTTTATCAATTTTGTAGCTCGTCTCTGCACTTTTTCTAGTGCCATGATATCTTTCTTTAGAACAGGTGCCCAAAATTGCACAGCATATTCAAGGTTTGGTCTTACCAGCGATTTATAAAGAGGCAAAAATATATATATATATTTATTTTTTAATATGCAGGTAGGTACAACAGTGCCTGTATCACCACAACAGCGTCAGCAGGCTCGTTTTTCATGGTCATAACATAACAGTATTGTGGCATGTTGGGTTTGCATATAGTTTTTAAATAAAAGAGGTAACTATTTGAGAAATAAGTATTGAGTATTAAGTATCATGCTTAGTTAGTACATTACTAAACAAAGCTTAACAGTTGAACTTAGAATATGCTGGAACAGTAAGTGACCCTGAGTGTTAGCTAATCATATCAGTCTAGATGTAGAAACGTAGGTGCACTTTCGTATTGGGTAGTCAAGCTGAACATACTATGTCTGAGTAGGCTGGCGTTGTGTGTGAATGGTGCAGAACCTGCTATGTACTTGCTAACGATAGTAGGATGTTTTTGCCTAGTTGTGTGTCAACCGCTGTAGGTAAATTGTGTATGTCTAAACCGTAGTCACGGCAGCTGATTACTGTGAATATTAGCTGGACAAGCATATAGGCTAGCAGTTCTAGTGTACTATCTTACAGGCTCGCTTATGGTTCTTACTTATTGTGGCTAAAAAGAGGACATAGCTGGCATGTTATGCAATCTAGACATAGACATCCAGGATAACGATTTAGTAGGCCACTGGTGTCCGAGTCTCATGTTAGCAGAGAAAATACTAAGGATAAGGTGAGGAAATGCAATAGGTCATAGGCTGGGTACACAAAATATGTTAAGACTCGTAGTTGGCAAAAATCATGTGTCCGGATACAGTCAGGCATATCATAAGAACATGTTCTAACCTATTGGGGAGAAATTAAACACTAGCTAGGTTGCAAAATTTTATTTTCAACCTGAGAATTTATGCTCCTATTTATACATGACAAAACCTTACCGGCCTAGCAACTGCAGATTGACATTGAATATTGCTGCCTAATTTGTTGTCTATAACAACTCCCAAATCCTTCTCGTGTGTGGTTATCCCTAGTTCACTACCATTTAGGGTGTAAACTGCTTGTGCATTCTTAACGCCAACGTGCATAACTTTGCATTTCTCTACGTTCAATTTAATCTGCCATTTTAGTGCCCAGTCCCCCAATCTATCCAAATCTCGCTGCCGCAAAGCAATATCCTGCTCACATTTTATTACTTTACAAAGTTTTGTGTCATCTGCAAACAATGATACATGACTTTCAATGCCTATTTCAAGATCATTTATTACATAGTTACATAACTGAAAAGACTTGCGTCCATCAAGTTCAGCCTTCCTCACATTTGTTAAATAGAAGCGGCCCCAAAACTGAACCCTGAGGGACACCACTTACCACTTTTATCCAGCCTGAAAGTTTACCATTAATGACAACTCATAGTACTCTATCCTTAAGCCAATGTTCTACCCCAGAACAAGAATATTCATCTAGACCAATTTCTTTTAGTTTGAAGACTAACCTATTATGACAACCATATCAAATGCCTTGGCAAAATCCAAGTAGATCACATCCACTGCAACACCCTATATGATCCCTATATGATCTATACTTCTACTTACTTCTTCGTAGGATGCAATTAGGTTAGTTTGACATGACCTATGTTTCATAAAACCATGCTGATTATTGCTAATAACTAAGTTCTTCCCAATGAATTCCTGAATATTATCCCTTAATAGCCCTTCAAATATTTCCCATTCACAGAAGTTAAGCTCACAGGGCTATAATTTCCAGGCAAGGATTTTGAACCCTTTTTAAATAAAGGGATCTTCACTTTTACAAAATTGAAAAACAGTTAAATGAATTTCAGTTTCATTCTGCATCCAATTCATTAACCCAGGGAAATCTGCAAAACCAATATATGCATAACTCTCAGTAATGGGAGATATAGAAGTGTTACTAGTAGGTGGGTGGGCAAGAAGGTATGCTGGCAATAGGCAGATCCATCAATGAAAAGAACAGTCCACCCATAAAGCAGATGAGATGTCTGATAAGGGAGACAGGTGAACACCTTAAGTCAACTCAAGTCAGACCATGCACAGTGCTTCTGAAGTGCTCTGCCCATAGTCTTAATGCCCGGAGATTACTCAGCACAGTGCAAGCACATCTAATTATGCTCTTGTGGTGTACTATTTGGGAACATTTCCCTGGTATCCCCAGATGCAGGACACCAGGGAACAAGTCAGAGATGTCAAAATTAGGGATGTGCATGGGCATGGGTTCGGTTTGGCACTTCTGAAATTTGGGAATTCGGCACTTCGGTTTGACACTTCCAAACTTCGGGCCTTTGGCAATTCGGGACTTCAGCAATTCCCTAACCCTACCCCTACCCCTAGCCCTGCCTCTAACTCTACCCCTAACCACCACAACCACTTACACATCTTGGGTTAGAGGTAAGATAAGGGGTAGGGTTAGTCATAGGGTTAGATTACTGTCATCATTCCATTAATTTTCCCTCACAATTTTCACTTTTCAGAAATTCGAAGCACTTCGGCACTTCTGAAATTCAGCACTTCAGCACTTCTGTTCAGAAATTCGGCACTTCCAAAATTGGCCACTTTGGCAATTCGGTTCGGCACTTCCAAAATTCGGCACTTTGGCAATTCGGACATTCGAAAGCATCCGTATGTCCGCAATGCCAAAATTCAGCTGAATTTACATTCGGAACGAAACTAATTGCACGTCTAGTCAAAATAGAATTCTGGATGGTCCCACCAAACCTGGGACATTTGGAAGGTATGGTTCTTTGTCAAACACACACAAGACATATAAATATAATAATAGTAATTTGCGATTTTTAAAGCACTTTTTGTTAAAGCACTTTACAAACATAAAGACAATAGTTAGGAGTTTCTGATGGTGAGATGAGCGGACTGAATGCCTGATAGAAGAGGTGGGTCTTTAGCTTTTTTTTTTTTTTTTAAAGTCGTTAAGGACGGTGTCTCTCTGAGCACGGTAAATTGCTGTGATAGAGGCTCGGATGGAGAAAATCTTGTCTGTGAAGAAGATTGCAAATTCTTCACACTTATCCTGAGAAAAGTTTGTGGGGATATGCATGCATGCTGGTGTGCAGAGCCTTTCTACTGTGCAAAACAGTTGCCTTGGTCTATTGTGGGAGAGTGCAATTTTGTGTGACAAAAATTAAGATTTTTTTTAGAGTTATCTTTAATTGATATTTATTGAGATGTTTGGTTATAGTGGCTTTATCCTGTAGAGTGTCCTGCGCCTCCGTCTCTCGAGTTTACGGCCTGTTCTTTTCATTCCTCTGATGGTGCTATCAAACCAAGGTGCATTGTTGTGGGTTTTTAATAGTGCGTATGCGTGTTGGTGCAATGCTTTCTAGGGCGTCTTTCATGGCTTTGTTGTAGAGTCGGACTAAGGAGCTGGGGTCTTCACAGGTGCCATCAGTTCACTTTGATCCATTTGTGATTTTACATCTAATGGCGTCACCCCTTTTTTTTTTTTTTTTAATTCTTTATTTATTATAAGGTTACAATATCACATGCATCAGTAACATTTTCAACATAAACCATTAGGAGCACTTCAAGGCAGGCATAAAAAACATATAGGTTGCAAATGAGTACAATAGTAATAAAACACAACCTGTTGCGCTAGGTGTGCTAGATTGCGCTACCGCCCCGACGTGCCACCCAGGTTCAGGGTGCTCCACCTTAATTTTTTATTAAGTGTAAAACGAGAAAAAAGGGAAGAAAGAGACTCGGTTGGTCCTAACACCTGATATGAGATAGCCAGGATGACATGATGACGGCATCTGTTGGGCCTTGTGGTATTCAAGTATACTTCCCCACTCCCACCTTAAGTGGAAGGCAGCCTCAGTAAGGGTGCGGTTTAACCATATTAATCTCCGGCAGCAGTAGCTCTGTGGAGGTAGTGTGAGGATTGTGCCGTCAGATAGTAGGGGGTATAGGGACCATGTGGAGTCAATAGCGGAAAAATAGCGATAGAAAGAAAGAAAGAGAGAGAGATGGTAAGGGGGATCGGGAAAGGGTTCAGGGGAGGGGGGGGAGGGGAAGGGGGGTGCCGGGACCCGTTAGCTCCTTTGAACATTTAAGTATCAGTACACGTGGGCAGTGGGTGAACCATATTTTGACGGTTGAAAGGTGTGTAACATCGATGGGGTATCGTATAGCTTGCTAGTCTCCCGGCTGGGACCCTATAGTCCCGTACAGGAGAAAAAATTCGGGAGTATCAACCGGTGCAGACATGTCGAGAGGGGTGGGGTGGATGGGGGGCAAGCCCACCCCCTCCCCCCTCAACCGCCCACCCCGCTATCTATCCACGGAGCCCAAACCTTCTCAAACTTCGCATGCGTGCCTCTGACCTTGGCCGTCAGTTTGTCCATTAGGAATGTATCTTTAATCTTGTGTAGGACAATATTTAGTGGGGGAGTAGTACTTTGTAGCCACATTTGTGCTAGGGCCCGCCTAGCGGCCAAATTTACTTTGTGAATTAGTAGCTGTTCTGTTCTGGACCAGCCTTCCATAGGCCTGGCCAGAAGGAAGACCCAAGGGTCCAGAGTGATCTCTCTATCAAATATAGTCTTCAGTAACTCTGCTATCTGTTTCCAGAATTGCTGAATTATCGGGCATTCCCACCACATATGCATGTATGTTCCCTTATTGCCACAACCTTTCCAGCATAAGTCCGTGGGCGTTTTATGCATCCTATGGAGTTTAACCGGAGTGGTGTACCACCTAAACATGGTCTTGTAAGCTTGTTCCTGCATGGAGACACACACCGACGAAGTCGCAGCGGCTTCCCAGATATCCTGCCAGTCCACTCCCTCAAGCTCTTCGCCAAGATCGGCCTCCCACTGTGCTATATAGGTGAGTGCCCCCCACTCCGAGGTGGAGGTACTTAAGTGAGCGTATATGGCAGTGATAAGGCCTTTCGGGAATTGCTCCTTTAGGAACATGTTCTCAAAGAACGTAGGCGGTGTTAATGATATAGCCCGGACCGCCGGTGTTTGAGCAAAGTCCCTAAGTTGTAGATACCGGAAGAAGTCAGAGGGGCGCAAAGTCGCCCTAGTCTTTAGTTCCTCAAACTGAATTATCGAGCCTCCTTCGTATAGTTGACATAGACGTTGGATTCCCGTGCTCTCTATGCCCCTAAAATCCCTAGCTGTCAGCCCCGGGCTGAAGGCTGTATTCCGTAGGTAAGGAGCTAACGGAGAGGACTGCGTGGAGAACCCGTATTTAAGCGATGTAGCATCCCAGAGTTTCATAGAGTTCGCAATAGCCGGGCAGTTGATGCGTGAGATTGGCCTGTTGGCCTTGGGAACCCACATAAAGAATTGGGGGATGTCAGGTCCCATGAGGGATGATTCCAGGTCCACCCACCTCCTTTCGTCGGGAGGAGAGTGCCATAACGCTATTTGCGTAAGTTGGGCTGCCAGGTAATAATAGTATAGGTTCGGTAAGCCTAGACCGCCTCTAGATTTTGCCCTGTACAGAATATTTCGAGATATTCTGTGTTTCTTGTTTTGCCAAATAAACTTCCCTATGGCTTGCTGGAGCGTACCCAGGTCGGACTTAGTCAGTTTGAGCGGCAGAGCCTGAAATAGGAAAAGGATCCGAGGGAGCACGTTCATCTTCACTGTGTGGATCCTACCTATCCAAGAGATCGGTTTATCCTGCCATCTGTCCATATCCGCTATTAAGGTGCGGATTAAGGGTGTATAATTCTGTTGGTGTAGGTGGGTCGGGTCCGCTGTCAGTCGAACCCCTAGGTATTTGATATTGTCTCTAGCTATACGAATCTTATATGTCTCCCTTATGTGAGCTATGTCAGAGTCGCGCATACGGATTGGGAGAGCGCTCTATTTGGTGAGGTTCACCTTATAGCCGGCTAGCCTGCTATAGGAGTCCAACACTGCCATCAAAGCTGCCATCGAGGCCCCTGGTTCAGTCAAGGTCAGCAAGACGTCGTCGGCAAAGCCGGAGACCACGTATCGCTGGCTTCCGATCTGAATTCCTTCGAATTTCCTGAGTGTCACGTATTGTTTGCAGTAGGGGCTCCAGCGACAGAGCAAACAGTAAAGGGGACAACGGGCAGCCCTGCCTCGTTCCGTTGCTTAAACTAAATGGTATAATTTTTGATCCTGCTATCCGGACCCGTGCCTGCACGTCGGTATACATTGCCCTAATTGCAGTCAGGTAAGTGGCCGGAAGGCCAAAGTGCTGAAGGACCTCAAATAAGTAAGGCCATTTGACTCTGTCAAAGGCCTTCTCCGCGTCTAGCGACAAGAGCAGCGTCGGGATCCCTTTATCTACCGGTCTCCAAATGAGGTCGATGTTACGTCTAGTATTTTCGAATAATTGCCTACTAGGAATAAATCCCACCTGGTCTGGATGGATTAGATTTGTGAGGAAAGGGTTCAATCGGGTAGCCAGGATCTTAGCCAGGATTTTTGAGTCGTGATTAATTAATGAGATCGGGCGAAAGTTTTCCGGAACCGAGTCATCCTTGCCAGGCTTAGGTAGTAATACCATATCGGCCAGAGACATATCCCTGTCTGGAGTGCCACCCTCCATAAGGTCATTAAATAAGGTTTCTAAGTGGGGTGTGATTTCGTCGCGAAAGATTTTATAGTAGCTACCTTCAAAGCCATCCGGGCCCGGAGCTTTGTTACCTTTCAGAGCGGTTATTGCCGCGTCAATCTCTTCGGCCGTGATCCGTGAGCCAAGGATAGCGGATTCTTCCCTTCCCAATCGTGGAAGAGTCAGTTGAGACAAGAAATGCTTAGTATCCTCGGTGTCGCGTCGCCTCGTCGCCGTTCGAATGGTTGTATAGGTTGGAAAAGTAATTCGTAAAAACCTGAGCTATGTCGGTGGGATCTGTACAGTTCCCACCCGAACTGTTTTTAATACTTGTTATATGTGAATGGCCTTGTCTTGGGCGAAGAGTTCTGGCTAGCAATGTGTCCATCTTGGTAGATTTTTCATAATAGGTCCTCTTGGACCATATTAGAGCTCTAGCCGTGTCATCCAGGAGTGCCTCGCGGACCGATGCCCGCAGGTCCTGTGCGCTCGCTAGTGTAATAGGCGACGGGGTAGCTTTGTGTTTTTCCTCGGCCTTTCCCAAGGCTTCTAGGAGAGACGATATTAGTTGCGTTTTGCGTTTTTTTCTTCAGTGTGGCTTCGCGAATCAAAATACCGCGGATAACCGCCTTGTGGGCGGCCCACACCGTGGCCGGGCGGAGGCCCGACTCTGTTTCCCTAGCAAAATATTCTGACAGTTCCTTCCGAACTACGTCCACCACCGTCAGATCTTGTAGCAAAGAAGTATTTAACTTCCAGGACCATGGGGACGTCACGCATAAGTTGTCTAAGGTCAGCGTGACCTCAGCGTGGTCGGACCAGGTGATAGAGCCGATCGTAGCGCCCGTAACCTTTGATGCCGAGTGAGAGTTCACTAAAAACACATCGATCCTAGAATAGGTGTCGTGGGGTGCTGAATAAAAAGTGTAATGATGTGCCCTCCAGATGTCCAAGAGGCCCGTTCGGAGGATAAAGGAATGGAGAATTTTATCTTGTCTCCCTCTCCCATGTGACTGCGGGAGGCCGCAGCCCCGGCTCCGGTCTGCGGCCGGGCAAGGGGCGGCGTTAAGGTCGCCTCCCACAATCACCATTCCGTGCGGTAGATCTTGCACCATCTGGGCCATAGCATCCCAGAATTCAGCAGAGGGGTCATTAGGGGCGTAGATATTCAGAAAGTGAGTCGCATGGGAGTATAAAGTTCCTGACACCAGTACAAAGCGGCCTGTTGGGTCCGCCACTACTTTCCCAATTTTAAATGGGCATCTGTGGTGTACAAGTACCGCAACACCATTCCGTTTGTTCAAAGCCCTGGCCTCGTGTACTGTTCTGAACACATGGTCTTTTAGAGCGAATTTCGCTGACGCTGGAATATGTGTCTCCTGCAGGAACGCAATGTCCGGGTTTGACCGTTTAAGATCTCTGAACATAAGGCGACGTTTGTTCGGAGCATTAAGGCCCTTGACATTCAAAGATATTAATTTCAATGGCATCGTGATGGGTAAAGGGTCACGCGTATTCTACGTACCGGGCCCACCAGGGGTCCTTGCGTATATTGCGATGAGGTTATCAAAAATATAGAGTAGTAGTCCGGGCCTCGCCCACTGTGTCCTTGCGTTATGTAGCATCTACGGGTACCTGCGTCCCCCTTGAGAACATACGGGAGGAAGAGAGGGGAGGAGGGGGGGGAGAGGTAAGAAAGCGTAGGAGCAGAGAAAGGAGAAGGCAGAAGAAAGAAGAACAGTTGAAAGAACTTTTGCCTGGGCTTACCCATAGCCAGGACAACATGGGGTATATACTGAAGCGACCCCAGAGCACATAAATGCCCCAGAGTAGCCCAAGCATAGACCAACTGTAGTAGGCACCATAAGGTGCCCAGTTTAACATATTGTGGACAAACACTTGTTTAAACAATCCGGGGGGAGCGGAGCTCCCCCTCCCCAGAGTGAATCCCAGCATCAGAGGTTTTCACTCAGGGGGGGGGGGGGAGAGAGAGAAAGAGTGGTGGGGAATGAGCATATCTCCGCTGAACTAACCCCTCCCCCCAGTTAGTAATCGGAGGTCCCAGCTGGGGGCGCCCCACGGGGCGAATACGAAACATCGGAACATAATCCCCTTTAAACAGACAGAGGAGCGGATACGCTCAGGTGTAACTAAAAATAACCGAGTTTTATAAAACATATGGGATATAGGTACATTCAAGCGTTCCAGGCCCGGGAAAAAGCTCCAGACTTAGTGACATTATTTCCCATTAGTGACCTCCAGCGTACAGTCAGTGGACCGGTTTAAGAGGGCGTGTAATAAATGCTTTACCCACCCTACCCACCCAGTTGGGGGGGGGAGGGGGGGGATGGAGAGAAACAAAAATAAGGCAACACATAGCATAAAAGCAGTGAAACACATAAATTGCATCCCATGAGTTCCGTTGAGCATAGATGCAACCAAGATAATAAGTGAACCGTTACAGCACATCCCCCATCCTGAAAGCTAGCATTCCCAATAGCATTACCCGTAACGGGGAATAGTCACAACTTAATACAGGGCAGGGGGCATCAAGGGCCCCCAGCAAGTTACCGGGTGCGTCTCCCGCCGCCCGCCGCCCCCCAGCCCGGGTTGGAATAATGTAACATGTAGGCACCGGAAAAAAGTAAACAAAGGGAACAGTTTGCCGCTATAAGTCTCGCTGAGTCCGCAAGGGGAGTGAAAAATGGGGGGGGGGGAGAGAGAGAGAGTGGTGGGGAATGAGCATATCTCCGCTGAACTGACCCCTCCCCCCAGTTAGTAATCGGAGGTCCCAGCTGGGGGCGCCCCGCGGGGCGAATACGAAACATCAGAACATAATCCCCTTTAAACAGACAAAGGAGCGGATACGCTCAGGTGTAACTAAAAATAACAGAGTTTTATAAAACGTATGGGATATAGGTACATTCAAGCGTTCCAGGCCCGGGAAAAAGCTCCAGACCCAGTGACATTATTTCCCATTAGTGACCCCCAGCGTACAGTCAGTGGACCGGTTTAAGAGGGCGTGTAATAAATGCTTTACCCACCCTACCCACCCAGTTGAGGGGGGGTGGGGGATGGAGAGAAACAAAAATAAGGCAACACATAGCATAAAAGCAGTGAAACACATAAATTGCATCCCATGAGTTCCGTTGAGCATAGATGCAACCAAGATAATAAGTGAACCGTTACAGCACATCCCCCATCCTGAAAGCTAGCATTCCCAATAGCATTACCCGTAACGGGGAATAGTCACAACTTAATACAGGGCAGGGGGCATCAAGGGCCCCCAGCAAGTTACCGGGTGCGTCTCCCGCCGCCCGCCGCCCCCCCGCCCGGGTTGGAATAATGTAACATGTAGGCACCGGAAAAAAGTAAACAAAGGGAACAGTTTGCCGCTATAAGTCTCGCTGAATCCGCAAGGGGAGTGAAAAATGGGCCGGCTCAATTTCAGAAAAAATCAACCGTTTGCAGACCATATCTGCACGCCAAGAATGCGAGAGGGTCGGGGTAAAAGCAATATCGTTAGTGGGATGGGGAGATGATGGGAAGCCTCACAGCCCTAGCCCACCCCAGAAAAAGAACCCACCCGTAGAGGGGGCTATGGTCGTCCCGTGGGGGCCCCTCTGGAGGCCAGAAAAAAAGGGGGGTTATTAAAACATTATAAAGGGGGGGGGGGGCCAACACCACCCTCCCAAACTGCAAGAACCCTCCCGGACCAGCTCACCACCCGGGGACGTATACAGCAGGCATCCCGCCGCCGCCATGGAGGCGACCTCCTCACTCGTCCGCCGAAAGCCAGTCGCGTGGAAGAGGTGCAAGGACCTCCGTCGCCGCCACCGGAACCGCAAAGCCAAGAGGAACATCGATCCCCAAGCCAGTTAGGAAGGCAGTCGGGTCGCCATCAGGAGCAAGGACTTTAGTGCGGCCGTCTTTGAATGCCAATAGGCGGAAGGGATGGCCCCAGGCGTACCGAATGGAGTGTTTCTGCAATAGTTCGGTAAGTGGGCGCCATTCCCGCCGACGCTGCAGGGTTGTAGGGGTAAGATCTTGAAATAAGGCTATTTCCACCCCGTTATGCGTTATCGGGCGGCCCCTTCCACACCTCATTACAGCCTCTTTAGTTTGGAATGATAGAAATTTAACAATCACATCCCGAGGCCGTCTGTCATCGGCTCTTCTAGCCCGGAGAGCTCGGTGTGCCCTTTCGATATGCCATAGGTGGTCCGGTATATCAGGGAGAAGCGGGCGGAATATAGCCAAAACAGTCTCGGCGAGGGAGCCCTCCCCTTCTCGTTCAGGTAGGCCGCGGAGGCGAACGTTATTACGCCGTGACCTGTTACCTAAATCCTCAATCGCCGACGTAGCCGCATGAAGCTGAGTTTTCAGGCTATTAATTTGAGCAGCTGCTTCGTTGTGGGCGATCACAGTGGATTCCATCCTGTGTTCCAGCGTCGTCATCCGAGCACCCAAGGCCTGAATCTCTGCTTTGACCTCGGCGGTGTTACGGACCATTTCGGCAGCCAGGTAAGTTCGCACTTCAGCCAGTTTAGCAAGTATTTGGCTGGCCTCGGGTTCCGTTCCCCCCATTGCCGCTATACCGCCCAGGCTCGAAGGTGATCGTGGCGTACCTTGGCCGACCCGGCCGCCATCTTGTGAGCTCAGGCGCATAGCACGAGAGGCCGCAAACAGCTCGGAGACTGTAGTAGCCGAGTCGGTCACCTTTTTGGTCTGCTTCCTCGGGGCCCTCTTGTCCATCCTAGCTCCCCCACCGGAATATATATTTTTTATGGTCTGTCCGTGCAAATGTAAGCGATTGGCACCGTGGTTACAGCGGAGCTCTAGCCGAACACGTCCAGCTCGGCTGGCTGCAAACCACGCCCCCCGGCGTCACCCCTTTTAAAGAGCGGTGCTTGACCAGTTTCTGGCTGATTGTGATACAATGGAGTAGTGAATAGAGTGGTGGTCTGGCCAAACAACTGGATTTACAGTTACTGGTGACACTTCAAGTCTAGACTGGAACACTTGATCAAGTGTATGACCTTTTTGGTGGGTGGAAGTGGCAACTATTTGTGTGAAGCCAAGTGCACTCATCAGGAGATCCTGAGAAGATGCATATACTGAACAAATTAGTTTTTGCCCTCATTTTTCATGAACTGAACTCAAAGAGCTAAGACTTTTTCTATGTGCACAAAAGGGCTATTTCGGTCAAATATTCTTTACAAATCTGTCTAAATCTGTGTTAGTGAGCACTTCTCCTTTGCCGAGATAATCCATCCATCTCACAGGTGTGGCATATCAAGATGCTGATTAGGCAGCATGATTATTGCACAGGTGCGCCTTAGGCTGGCCACAATAAAAGGCCACTCTTAAATGTGCAGTTGTACTGTATTGGGTGGATCCGGGGGGGGGGTCTGAAAACCAGTCATTATCTGGTCTGACCACCATTTGCCCCATGCAGTGCAACACATCTCCTTCGCATAGAGTTGATCAGGTTGTTGATTGTGGCCTGTGGAATGTTGATCCACTCTTCTTCCATGGCTGTGCTGGATATTGGCAGGATATTGGCAGGACCCGAACTCGCTGTCGTATACGCCAATCCAAAGCATCCCAAACATGCTCAATGGGCGACATGTCCAGTGATATGCTGGCCATGCATGAACTGGGATGTTTTTAGCTTCCAGGAATTGTGTACCGATGGGGCTGTGCATTATCATGCTGCAACATGAGGTGATGGTTGTGGATGAATGGCACAACAATGGACCTCAGGATCTCGTCACGTTATCTCTGTGCATTCAAAATGCCATCAATAAAATGCACCTGTGTTCGTTGTCCATAACATACACTTGCTCATACCATAACCCCACCGCCACCATGAGCCACTCGATCCACAATGTTGACATCAGCAAACTGCTAACTCCCACACTACGCCATACATGCTTTCTGCCATCTGCCCTGTACAGTAAAAACCGTGATTCATCCATGAAGAGAACACCTCTCCAAAGTGCCATCGAATGTGAGCATTTGCCCACTCAAGTCGGTTACGACGATGAACTGCAGTCAAGTCGAGACCCCGATGAGGACGACGAACATGCAAATGTGCTTCCCTGAAACGGTTTCTGACAGTTTGTGCAGAATTCTTTGGTTATGTTGCAGCAGCTGTCTGGGTGGCTGGTCTCAGATGATCTTGGAGTGGAAGATGCTGGATGTGGAGGTCCTGGGCTGGTGTGGTTACACGTGGTCTGCGGTTGTGAGGCAAGTTGGATGTACTGACAAATTCGCCTTTGGAGACGGCTTATGGTAGAGAAATGAACATTCAATTCACGGGCAACAGCTTTTGTGGACATTCCTGAAGTCTGCATGCCAATTGTACGCTCCCTGAAAAAATGCGTCTGTGGCATTGTGCTGTGTGATAAAACTGCACATTTTAGAGTGGCCTTTTATTGTGGCTAACCTTAGTCACACCTTTGCAATAATCATGCTGTCTAATCAGCATCTTGATATGCCACACGTGTAAAGTGGATGGATTATCTCGGCAAAGGAGAAGTGCTCACTAACACAGATTTAAACAGATTTGTGAACAATATTTTAGAGAAATAGGCATTTTGTGTACATAGAAAAAGTCTTAGATCTTTGAGTACAGCTCATGACAAATGGGGGCAAAAACAGAAGTGTTGCGTTTATAATTTTGTTCAGTGTACATTCAAGGTTTAAACACATAGACATGCTATCTTTTTCTATCCAAGTTTATTTTGCATTGATAATATAAAATCAAACCAAAACCCACATATAAAAATAAAATTAAAGATAGGTGTGATAACAAAATATTAACACATTTTATACTTATTCACACTTGTCCTTCAATATACGTGAGCTCCGCCTAAATATAAGAATAATCCATAGCATAATACTGTATTTTATATGCAATTGCAATTACTTCCAACAATTAAAAATACATATTAAAAAACATTTTAATCATATTCTTTTACACCACCTTTAAAATGTAATCTTTTAAAAAGTAAAATATACATCAAAACACTTCACACTTGTCCTTCAATATACGTGAGCTCCACCTAAATATAAGAATAATCCATAGCATAATACTGTATTTTATATGCAATCTTATTATAGGTGCCATATTTCAACTCACAATTTGCAGAGCCAAGTATAGTAGGCTCTGACTATAACAGCTTTTTTTCAAATATCCCTTCAGGTGATCCTCCACTCTTCCACTTTTTCAAATACCACCGCTGGTGCCAGGAATCAGCTGAGAAATGATATTTCGATACAGAGTTGGAGATACTCTAAAGTGACTTAAAAAAAAAATAAAGTAAATATAACGGGATAAAAATACATAAAAATTAAAATCTTAGAAGATTCCAAATAACACTGACGCATTTCGACCCATCCGGTCATTTTCAAAGTGTTATCATTCGGTTCTCTGTTCCTTTCTTTTATACCCCACCAGAGATTTTAATTTGGTGTCAGCTGCTCCTTTCCCGCCTTCTTTCTCGTTTGCCGCCTTTTTAATCTCTCCACTTACGTCTCGGTCTGATGACGTATTTCCGCTTCCGTTCAGATCTCTATCTCACGTCATCTATTTCGCTGAATCCCGGATATAATTGTAATCATTTCTTTAGGCTAGCTCTGCCATTTTTGAAAGTCCGAATTTGGGTATAGTTCATATGATAGTCCTGGCAAGAACCCTTTCAAGTATTCTAATTTAATAACATGTCTTAAAAAACATTGTATTTAAGATTACTTCCAACAATTAAAAATACATATTAAAAAAACATTTTAATCATATTCTTTTACACCACCTGTAAAATGTAGTCTTTTAAAAAGTAAAATATACATGAAAACACTTCAATCTTATTAATTTACAACACCTATGAAATTCATTATTTTCTTAAAAGGTACTTTAAAAAATTCTAAAGGATAGGAGGGAAAAACATAGAATTTTTTATATGTAATTGTGAATTTCAATATAACAGGTTATATTAGTGCACTCATTTAGAAATCCATATTCAACCCGTTAGGAGGTAGGGTATCTAAATTAAAGATCCAGCCCATCTCACATTTGCTAAGGGCTGAATCAGTATCTCCTCCCCTCTAATGTCGAGTAATATTCTGAATACCATAAAATGTAATTCCTCTAGGGTCTTTTCCATGGCATTCTAAAAAATGTAGGGAAACACTATGGTTCCTAAAACCTCTTTTAATGTTCTATATGTGCTCTCGCACCCTAGTGGCCACACAGGTAAATATGTCTTTTCACAGCATGACTGGGTGAGAAATCTGGTCCTGTATAAGAGGTATATTGATGACATATTCTTTATATGGAAGGGGAATGAAGCCTCAGCCTAAACAATTTATATCCCACCTTAACAACAACCAGTGGAACATCAAGTTAACTCATTAAATTAGTAATAAGGAAATTAATTTGCGGCCCAGAGCCTGTGCATGTCTGCCAGAAGCACTTTTAAGTCACGGGAGCCTTGCCGTCGTTAGGCTCTGGGGATGGAGTCTGAAAGGGCTGAAGGCCGTGTGTGGCCTTTACCTCTTCGTTCCCCCCTGTGGCGTCCAGATGTGTAGGCCACGGTGTCTCCGCGGGAGGCTGCTTGGGCTGTGCGGGTCTCTGCAGCATGGAGCCAATGTCTCTGCCCTTCGCCGCTTGATCAGGCTTTTGGGAGTGGCGTCCCATCGCCAGCATTTGGTTCGGTCACGGAGCGAGGTGGTGCAAGTGCTCAGGTTATTTCCCGCCGTGATACCCTCGAGGAGAGCCTCTAGGCTTTGGATTGGCGTTGTGTGGTAGGCCCCGGACTTGCGCCGTAACTTTGTCTGCTTAGTTGGCCTTCGTGATTCAGGTTAGCCGGTTTATAGGGCTGGATGGGGAAGGATATTTAAGCTAGGATATTTAGCAAGATTTGGGCTAGATGTGAGGAGCTGGACGAAATGTCGTCCGACCCGGTTGGTTGCTAGCCCCGCCCCTCTTCACCCCATTACTATTTGATATTATGCATATCATAATGAATCAATGTACTGCATAAATACAGTTTATTAATGGTTGGTAATATGAAAGTTCACTTGCACATGACCCAGTTGGTGATAGTCCAAGCAGATGAACCATACATAATCTTCTTTTTTATCACTGTATACAGGGATGCTGCCTCTAACAGCGACTCACTGGCCACAATTCTCCTTCAGAACCTGATGATACAGATTGAAGATCAATTAAACCGGGTTTCACAGGAGAAGAACCTGTTGTTAAGGCACAATCTGAAAAGGATCAAGCAGCTTATTCTAGTAAGATGAGAAAATAATACTGAACAAATGTTTAATATTGTGTATAAAATATGACATGTTGTGGCAGATAATATACACAATTCTGTGAGATATTAATTTTAGTGCAAATCCCTTGCCGACTTATATTTTAGAGAAGGATTTATAACTAATAGCAGCACTTAATATCAGCAAACAATTTCATGGTTATTTTTCAAAATGTGTTTAATTTGACTCATGAGTCTAAACTCCTATTCAACAACTTAAATTTTGCCCTGTTTCATCTCCTCCATACACAAACTGCATGCCAAGCATTTTTACACGTAACTTGAATAAAAGTTTAATCAAATAAGGAAATAAATCTCCCAGTCATCTCATCCTCCATTCAACATGACCTCAACTAAGTTTCCTCAAAGGCCATTGCTCAGTATTAATTCTATTTGATCTCTCTGACAATTTTCACTCTGTTGACCGCATGTTCCTTTTTGGAATATCTAACAAACTCAGCTGTTCTGAAACAGTCCTTTTCTGGTTTTGATCTTACCTATCCCTTTGCTACTTCAACATCCCCTTTTATGCCACCACCTGCTCACATGTTATTTAAGTTGCAGTTTTAGAATGCTCAGTTATTGCCACCCTTCTGTTTTCTGTCTTTATGTTCCCTCATTTGGATATCAATTTTCCAAATATGCTGATGTCACCAATCATATTTTTCTTCACTGCTCAATTTTCACAGTAATTCAAGGATTTTACTATTACCATGACGTAAAGTCATGATTTTATTAATGACACGGAGGCGAGTATTATGCTGCACTCTTTCTTTATTTCCCTCAGCAGCAAAGAAAAAACTTTATAAATATAACAGTAGTAACATTAACAGTCTTAGGTGTATTCTTCCTAGTAACAGGAACAGCCAATCAGGAACAGCCAATCAGGTTCCACTTCTCCAGCATAATAGGCTCTGTCAGCCAATCCTGTTCCTCTTTATTTACAGTCCCGAAGTAGTAAAGTGTCCAACCGAACATGAAACTGTACAGGAAGGAGTTTTCCCTTTCGATGTAGGGTAGATTAGGCTGTAAAAGAGGAGAAATATGGTAATACCTTAGCATCAAACTGGGTGTATGCATAATCATAGGTATTTGAGCTAGTGTTTGGTCAATGTTTGTCCAAGGGGATATTATTTAATCTGTAGATACTGGTGAACGTATAGACAAAAGACTATCATAGTGAAGACTCACCTGGTTGCAAGTATAACTGTAATTTAATAGTCTGTTAAAATGACTTACCGTAGGTCAACTTACCCAACTCCCGTCTACCTTTCCACCGTCGCCAGGTGGGAGGGAGGGATAATACTCGCCTCCGTGTCATTAATAAAATCATGACTTTACGTCATGGTAATAGTAAAATCCTTGAATTTTATTAAGACACGGAGGCTCCTATTATGCTGGTTTAAAGCTGAGAAACTACCGTTCCTGCGAAGTGTATTGGTTTGAAGTAGAAATCACGGAAGGTGGTTTCTGAGGACCAGTCGGCCGCTTTCAAAATGTCTTCCAGGCGACAACCCATGGAAGAGGCCTTGGAAGCCATTGCTCCTCTTATGGAGAAAATATGGAGGTGTCAATTCCTGCCGTAGTCATGATCCATTTGACCCAGCGGGCCAGGGTTGTGGTAGACACCGGTAGGTGTGGTCTTTGGAAAGAGATGAAGAGTTCATGTTTATTTGGGTCCCGCAACGTCATGGTGCGCATTTTGTAGAGTTGTAGGCATTTAACCGGGCATAAGAGAGGCTTGTCAGGAAAGGCTGGGTATGTCACTCTCTTTGTCGAGCTTTTTGTTCTCCGTGATATATCAAAAGTGACCCCTTCTGGCGTATAGGACCGTGCGGTGATGTCTAACGCTCTAACGTCTGAGACCCTTTTGCAGGATATGAGGCATAGGAGCATGACCAGTTTTGCCGACAGTTGTTTCAAAGATAGTGATGCGTTATCCGGCCAAGATTCGAGGAAAAGGAGGATAATGGAGACGTCCCATAGCACTGAATAGCGTGGTAGCGGGGGTCGTGCGAATCTGATGCCGCGTATGAGTCGGCATACCAGTGGGTGGCGTCCTATCGGTGCGCCATTGATGCCTTGGTGTGCGGCCGAAATGGCCGATCTGTAGAGGTTCACCGTACGGTATGCTTTGCCGTTTTCAAATAATGAAGTTAAGAACTGCAGGATCGAATTCAGAGGAGCCGATATGGGATCCAAGTTCCGTTCCATGCTCCAATTGTGCCATTTGCTCCAAGCAGATTTATAAGCTTGTCTCGTGCCGGGTGCCTATGCGCTCTCGAGAAGTTGGAGAGTTGATTCCGAAACCCCTTCGATTGAGTAGGGTTCCCGGAAACCAGCCATGCCGCGAGATGTAGTAGTTGTTGTTGAATCAGGGGGTGAGGGGACCCGTCCCGGTCTTGGAGCAGGTAGTCGAAGAATGGGAGCGTGCGGGGTATGTCTACCGCCATTTCCAGCAGAGAAGGAAACCATGGTTGAGACGGCCATAATGGTGCCACGAGCACTGTCGTTCCCCTCTGTTGCCGTAGATGTATTAGGCATCGGGGAATCAATGCAAAACGAGGAAACGCGTAGTTCGTTGTGTAGGACCAGTCTTGGGTAAAGGCATCTGTTGCCAGTGCTTCTGGGTCCGGTTTCCAACTGAAAAACCTGGGGAGTTGCTTGTTCAAACGGGAGGCGAACAAGTCTTTGTCCAGAGGTCCCCATAGGGATTGGATGTCTTGAAAGACCCTGGGGTTCAGGTGCCAGTCGCTGGAATCCCTGAGGTGTCTTGAGTACCAATCCGCCGTTGTATTGCAGAGTCCCGGAATGTACTCCGCTGTGACCGAGATACCCTGTGCCAGGCAGAATTGCCAAAAGTCTCGTGCCAGATTCGCCAAGACCTTGGACTTCGTGCCGCCCAAGTGATTTATATAACGGACTGCTGATATGTTGTCCATTTTCAATAGAATGGCACATCGGGCTTGAGTCGTTGAGAAACTGCGGATTGCAAAAGAACCGGCTAGGAGTTCTAGGCAATTGATGTGAAGCGTTGATTCCACTTCGGACCATCTACCACCTGTAGAGATATTGCCACAACGTGCACCCCAACCGTGTAAGCTCGCATCGGATTCTATTACTATGTCTGGTGCGGTGCCGAAAATGGCCCGGCCATTCCATGCTTCCATATGGGAGAGCCACCATCTGAGTTCTGTTTTTGCCTCTGTGTCCAGAGAGATCATGTCCGTGTATGAAGACCCGTCTCTCAGATGAGAGGCTTGTAGGCGCTGTAACGCTCCATAATGTAGAGGGCCCGGGAAGATGGCCTGAATGGAGGCCGCCAAGAGGCCAATCACTCTCGCCAATTGCTTTTAGGGAGATTAGGGGAATCTTCAGAGTACGTCTGATCTCCTTCTTTATGGTGGC
Source organism: Pelobates fuscus (assembly GCF_036172605.1). Classification (NCBI taxonomy): domain Eukaryota; kingdom Metazoa; phylum Chordata; class Amphibia; order Anura; family Pelobatidae; genus Pelobates; species Pelobates fuscus. Next base: position 92,446,944 of record NC_086324.1, on the reverse strand, counting down.
CAATTTCGCAGTCAGCAAGTGTAGTGTCTGTAGAGTAGAGTTTACTACGAGGCCCAAAAACTCTATCTGTCGTGTAGGGGTCAGGATGGACTTTTTCTGATTGATAAGAAAGCCCAGGTTCTGTAAAAGATTCTGTGTCCACGTCAGATGGGTCCTGATAATGTGGTTGGACTGACCCATGATAAGGATGTCGTCTAAGTAGATTATGAGACGAACCCCTCGACTTCGAAGTAGAGCCACCACGGGTTTCAAGAGCTTGGTGAAACACCATGGGGCTGAGGAGAGACCGAATGGGAGACAGGCGAATCTCCATTTTCTTCCTTGCCATATGAATTGGAGGAAGTCTTGGTGCTGACGTGTGATTGGTATTGTGAGGTAGGCGTCCTGGAGGTCTAACTTGACCATCCAGTCTGACGGTTGTAGAAGATCTCGGAGGCAGTGTATGCCTTCCATTTTGAAATGGTTGTAGGCAACAAAAGTGTTGAGCTGTTTCAAATTGATCACTGGGCGGACGCCGCCGCCTTTCTTGGCAACTAAGAATAGGTTGCTCACATAGCCTGGGGTAGTCATAGGGATCTCTAAGATGGCCTGTTTGTGTGCCAATTCCAAGACCTCCTTGGATATAAGGGAGGCGTCTTGTTGGGAGAACAGCATTCCCTGTGGCGGGGAGATTTGTACTGGGAGGGACAGGAACTCTAAGGCATACCCTCTTACCGTATTCAATACCCAGGCATCTGATGAAATGTGTGACCATACATGGAAAAAATGTCGGAGTCTGCCCCCCACTGCCCCTAGGGAAGAAGGAAGTGTGAGAGGACTTACCATAAGGTCGTCTGCTTGGTCTGGTACCACGTGATCCACGAGCAACCCATGGCCGCCCACGTTGTGGGAAGAAGGCTGGGGTGTTACGGTGCTCTGTGAAGGAGGTTTGTCCAGTGTAGGAGCCTCGGTTCTGTCGGAATGAACCCCTGTTAACACGGCCGGACAGACGGCTCCTGGCTCTTCCGGCCCCACCAAAAACCTTAGGGTGGAAAACTCTGCGCATATTCGATTGCGCCTTGTCTAGGGCAGTAAAGGTATGTACAAAGGAGCCAAGCTCCTTGACAAAATTGTCCCCGAACAGGAGACCACGGGCCTGGGTGCCCGGCTCGGTAATAGCCATATTCACCAATTTTGGCTCTATCTTTAATAAGATCGCCTTGCGACGTTCTGTGGCCATCGCACAGTTGGCATTGCCGATCAGGCAAATTACTCTTTGAATCCAACCACTTATGGCGGAACGATCTAATTCTTGGTCGTTTTCGACCATATCAAAAATTTTGGTTGCTGGGCCCAATATATCCAATAATTTATCCTGGCAATTGCGCAGGGAGAAATCAAGGCCCTTATTAGGCTTCCAGCCAGTCTTGCCCAGGAATTGGACGATTTTAGGGTCTACTGCAGGTGTTCTGCAGGCCTCGTCCGGGACGGTAGGGCGTGGGCATTCTGCCCGTAGCTTATTGCGTGTTGCCTTATTTAAAGGCTTGCGAGTTCTTGATGCAACGTATTTGGCCACATGGGCCGAAGGGGACCAGTCTGCTGACCTTGGATGACGCAGGTCATCGGGATCGAACAGAGGTTCCCCATAGGGGTCAACTAAATTGTTTGCATCGTCTGGGACCTTAAGCTCCATGTCAAATGATTCAGATGGAGGCGTATTATGGTCTCTGGGGCCATGGTCTTCTACCATATCATCGGATTCTGGATCTGATGGATCCTCTGTATCCATGCAGGTTTCCTCTTCAATCTCGCTGAGATCTGACTCAGAGTCTATTTGGGCTTTTGCCCGTTTCCATAACCTAGCCGATTTTGCCCGGCTAGTGGCTCTTTTGCGCGGTGGTATATTAGGCGCGCCATCTGTGACAGGTTTATAGCTGTCCATCTGTGAGATTGAAGAGTGTTTGGTTTTTGCCGTGGCCTTGCGGCCAGAGTGAGGTAGTAAAGGGGCTACCACTGGCAAGGTCTGGGCAACTGTCGGCTGAGCCGACTTCTGTGCCTCAAGCAGAGCCTGTGAAAGAGTCTGCGAGAAAGATTCAGACATCAGTCCCATGGCCGATGTGAGGGCCTTTGTCATAACATGGGACATAGTGTCGTCAATCAGAGACTGCATATCAGCAGTGGGAATAAAATCAGCGGGGTTAGCCGCTCCAAATTCAGATACCCCTGTGGGTGTTTTTACACTCCCTGGTTTAGTGACAAGGGACCCAGAAGGGGTGGGTATCTCTTTCTCACCAGGCATGCTAAGTATGAGATTGGGCAATAGTAATATCTAGCTGAAACTAAAAATGGGTTGATTAACCCGAAGGAAAAAGGGGCAATATACCTTTAAGTACAATGTACAAATAATTACTCACATAAACTTAGCAGTAATTTGACAAAATATTGCAAGAGTCACAGGTAAATGCAGAAAACAGCAAGGAGGGAGCAAAGAGCCGTCCGACCGCCACTACAGCTTTAACCCAACTCCGAGGACCGGGCGTTGGGGGTGGAGCTGTGTGTGAGCGCGGGAAGGCAGGAAAATGGCCGCCGCGGGCGGCAGAAAGGAAAAGAAAATGCGGATAGCCGGTAAGCTGTGCTCGCGGCGAATGTGTAATCACTAGAAAGTGTACACATTCCAGCGCCGCGAGCAGGGAACCGGCATTTGAGCTCTAAGAGCTCTGTGGGTGGCGGCCGTTCACGGCGCCAGTAAAGAAAAAGGGCGCTCATAAATTAGGCTCTGGGGAACAGGCTGGACTGGGGAAAATTAAAGGCAGAGATAGTAAAAGGAAATAGTGATACAGTACGTAAGAAATCAATGAAGGATAACAGTAAAACTTTTGAGACAGTCAAAATACTTGTAGTAATAATGACAATGAATAGCAATAAATAATAATAATAAAAGTTAATAAAATATCAGAATAAGTATGATAATAGTGATAATAATAATAATAATAATAATAATAATAATAATCCCACAGTTAAGGAGCCTGAGGGATCAGATATACTTAACTGAGGGAGCAGCAAAGAAAGAGGAAAAGGATTGGCTGACAGAGCCTATTATGCTGGAGAAGTGGAACCTGATTGGCTGTTCCTGATTGGCTGTTCCTGTTACTAGGAAGAATACACCTAAGACTGTTAATGTTACTACTGTTATATTTATAAAGTTTTTTCTTTGCTGCTGAGGGAAATAAAGAAAAAGTGCAGCATAATAGGAGCCTCCGTGTCTTAATAAAATTTTGGAGTTAAATCACATTGTTTCTGTTTATGCAGCCCTAGCCACACCTCCCCTGGCTGTTACTCACACAGCCTGCATGAAAAAAATGGTTTCACTTTCAATCAGATGAAACTTACCTTAAAGTTGTTATCTTCTGCTCTGTAACTTTACTTACAGAGCAGAAGTCTCCTGCAGGATCTAGCAAGCTTTTAACAGAGCAAGAGATAATATTTTCTCAATTAAACAGAATTTGGAACAAGGGTAATGTAAACATTAGATGACTCTTTGTTTAGGAAGAGTATAAGTCACATGCAGAGAGGTGTGGCTAGGGCTGCATAAACCATGTGATTTAACTCCTAAATGGCAGAGAATTGAGCAGTGAGAACGCAGGGGACATGATCTATACACCAAAACTTCTTCATTAAGCTAAAGTTGCTTTGTTGACTACAGTGTCCCTTTAAGGCATATATCTATATATATATATATATATATATATATATATATATATATATATATATATATATATATATAGGGAAGCAGCACCTTAAGGGTCTTCCCTAGTCCAAAATCAGAGTGAGCCAATATGTAAAACAAAATAACAGGACACAGAATATAGTATTGTTGTTGGTTAATAGTATCGTAAGGCAGTGGCGTACACACGACCCATGGGGCCCCGGTGCGAAAATTGATCCGTGGGCCCCCCTTACTCTGCGTGGGCCGGGACCGCAACACATGGCGGCGGGCACCTGGTCGTAGGGGTCGCAGGGCTATGACCCCTGCGACCGCGGTATGTAAGCCAGTGCATGCAGATACACATACACTTAACCCCTTAAGGACACATGACGTGTGTGACATGTCATTATTCCCTTTTATTCAAGAAGTTTGGTCCTTAAGGGGTTAAAGGACCACTATAGACACCTAGATCACTTCAGCTCAATGAAGTGGTCTGGGTGCCAGGTCCCTCTAGTTTTAACCCTGCAGCTGAAAAGATAGCAGTTTCAGAGAAACTGCTATATTTCACTGAGGGTTAATCCAGCCTCTAGTGGCTGTCTCACTGACAGCTGCTAGAGGCGCTTCCGTGATTCTCACTGTGAAAATCACAGTGAGAAGACGCTGGACGTCCATAGGAAAGTATTGAGTAATGCTTTCCTATGGGCGGTTTGAATGCGCGCGCGGCTATTGCCGCACATGCAGAGCTGAGAGGCGGATCGAGCCAAGGGAGTCTAGCGCTGGAGAAAGGTAAGTGCTGAAAGGGTTTTAAACACAGGCACACACTTTCACGAACAGACACATACACACTAGCTAACAGACACACATTTACTGACAGAGACATACTCAGTTACAGACATACATACACACTCACAGACAGACACACATACACACTCGCTTACAAAACATACACTCTCACTGACAAACACACACTCACTAACTGACACCAAACAGACACACTAACAGACACACACAAACTAACACTCAGTAACACACACACACTCACTGACACACAAACTAACGCACACACTGACACTCACTAGCAGACAGACTCAATAGCAGACACACACTCAATAACAGACACACACAAACTAACACACAAAACGAACACACTCACTGACACTCACTAGCAGACACACTCAGTAACACTGATACACAAAAAACACACACAGTTTAACACTAACACACACACTAACACTAACACACAAACACACATGTTTCTTTAAAATGTAATCCCCCAGCCTCCTTACCTTTAGGAGAGCTGAGGGGATTCCATGGGGTCGAGTAGTGCTGCTGGGCGGCCGGTAACCGGGCTGGTTGGCTGGCGGGCGTGCGAGGGAGCACGCTCCCCTGAGTGCTCTCTGCCCAGCTCCCTTGCGCGCCGCTTACAGATGGTGGAGCCGTAATGACGTCATATTCCGGCTCCGGCATCAGTGCGGTGCGCGCGAGGGAGCTAGGCAGAGAGCGCTCAGGGAAGAGTGCTCCCTTGCATGCCCGCCAACCAGCCCGGTGACACCAGGGCCAGCCTCGGGGGGCCCTTAGGTGGCCAACTCCTGGGCCCCCCAGGAGAAGAGGCTGGCCACACTGGTGTACATACCGAGTCGCAGGGTGGCCGGGCCCCCTGATGGGCGGACCTGGTCGCAGCCGCGACCCCTGCGACCGCGGCATGTACGCCAGTGCTATTGGTGTATAGGTCTGTCTCTCATTCAGGGATTTCCATGGGAGGTAATCTATTTTGATTTGTTCTAACCACGCCTCCTAGGGCTGTACTTGCAGCACGGAATGATAGCGCACATCTCCCAGATGTCAATCGTTGCCTGGGAGACGTGACATAACTTGAGGTCGCGGCCTGCACCTGGCGTTTGATCATGTGTACTTTTGGGCGGCTGCGACTTGGAAGTGGAGGTAACTCCTGACAATATACAAATGTTGTCTTATAGCTTCCAAATCATATGATATCTCTGAAACGGATTTGTATAAAACTCTTGCAAACCTAAACACAAATAATAACTGCAATAGCTCTTGCAAGACATAATTCAGAAACTGAGGGATTTAAATGGAATCCAATGAGTAATATAATATCAACTATAATTTGTGGTAACCTTTTTCATGCACTGCTCCATTTTCTTCAAAACGTACATTAAAGATATAACAATTGCCATCACAGTTCAGTCCAGGCACAGCCAGGGCACACATTGCATTGAAGGCATTCTCCCTATAACAATGATTAATAATAAGCCAATATGCAGGTGTTCAGTTCCAGGACAGCAATAAATACAGTGGTCGGTATTTCTACATTGAATCTTTTTTCAGACCTTACAATTATTTATTAAATGTAGGGCATATTTATGTATAATATGTATAATATCAAAAAAGTCAAAAAGTCAAAAAGCCGTAGGTCAGAATACCCCCATGGCTTGTGTTTTTTTTTTTTACAAACTGTATATATTTACAATGAGGTAATCTAACTGGTTTATTTCTGTTTTAGAAACTTGAAATGGACACATACATAGACTTTCCTTGTAATTTTACCCCCCCCAAAAAATGTTTTTATTATTTTTTAGTGCATTTGCACACAACTTATTTAATTCACTGCAAAAATATGTTCATATGAGAAACAACAAACAAACAAACAAACAAAAGGAAAACTTTAAGCTTGAGATAAATTGTAGAGGAAACGGCAATTATCGCATGAAATTGATCCTAACTCAATATTTGAGATAACCTGGGTACTTTTGCAAATAGTAAGTTTTTCTATGGATATTTTACATTATTGAATTAATAAACCTCTTTAAAATGAGACAAGTACTCAGAATGCAGAATTCCAAGCTTGACAGTTGAAATAAGTACAACCCTAATTTGGTCCTCGATTTTATATTTCTGGAAAGACCTTTCAAAGGATTTAATATTTGTGGATCAAACGATTTGCCTATAAAGCCTCACATCAGGGCTGCCCAGCAGGCAGATCCCCAGATGATGTAGAACTATAACTCCCATGATGCTTCGTCATTCTAAATGCATTCTAAAGGCATGCAAAGCATCATGGGAGTTGTAGTTCCAAAACATCTTGGGATCTACCTTTTGGGCAGCCCTGTCTTACATAGATTTTAATGGTGACTTCTGTGAATAATTTGTTTGAAAAATGTATGCAAAAATATGAAATAATTTTGAAAGCTTATCCAATTAAATTAATCATATGAAATCCAGCGATGTATTACAACGCTTTGTTTGTGTGGTTGTGGGGGCATGTATTAGCTACTCAAAACTGGAAAAATAATCATAAAATTAAATATTGTCAAATAAAGTCTCAGTACTGAAAGGTCTGTCTATTTTTAGTCATTATTTGATCAGTATTCCAAAATAACCACTGTCGATAAACATTCACTACTGTAATAAATATGCACACTGTAAATATCAAAATCCATGTTAAGCCCCCTTCTTACCTCCACACTAAAAAGAAAAACTTACGGTGGGGAAGATTTATGAAAGTGTTGTCGAATTTTTAGCATCTTTCTGTTAAAATGTTTGCAGGAGCAATTGATCAGTTCTGACATACTTTCTGAACATTTACTCATTTGGGCAATTTTTTTTCCTTCCGTTTTTGTTTTTAATCCATTTATTATTAAATCACACATTTATTTTCAGGTCATTAAAGTGTTTTTTCCTTCTTTAACATACTAATTAATATGCTCCTATTTTAATATTCATTGATATTGACAGAGATTAGTAATAAAATAGCTAAATGTAAGATTTGAAATATCTGATGGGTAATTTTTGGGAGTATCTAGTTTAAAAAAAAAATATTATTTTTTTTTAGTGGCTTTTGCTTCAGTGACAATTACTAAATGTAAAAACCCAACATAACAAATTTTGAAAACATGTAACTGTAGCAATAAGCTATTTGTCACGATAGGAAATTTACAGAAATAACCACATTGTAAAAAATGCCAAAAATGTTCTGACTCTAGCCTGTTACTAAGGTGCTAATACAGGGTTAACCAACAAGTAGTCCCCCTTTTGTTGTAGGAGTACAGATATTATAATTATCTTGTAAGTATCATGATATTTGTAGCTACGTTGAAACGAGAGGGATAGGAACATTTTCTGACTTTTAATAATTTCTTTGCCTATGAAACAAAGAAAAAACATAGCTCTTTTCAGAACCCATCAACCAGCTGAAGAGTGGGTAGATGCACCTTGATGATACTTTCCATGTCACCATAATACAATACATTATATGCAAATTAGCCATCTTGTGCGAGTAGTGTGGGATGACTGTGCAAATGCAGAATTAATTATTTTGACTGTGAATAGTCATATTGATCAAATTATGTTTTACAACTTTGAATGCTACAAAGAGTATAAGCATACTTCTTCTTACTTCCAAATGTGGACACTCCAAATCAGGTGAAACTTTTTTAACCATTGTGCACCACAACTGAGGAGGCTATAGTGCAGGCCTGGACTGGCCATCGGGCACACCGGGCAAATGCCCAGTGGGCCGCGGTGGCCATGGGCCGAGGCCGGCAGGGGAGGTCACGGTCTTTGCCGGGCCGGCACTATCCTATCGCCGGCCCTGCTGTATTCCGGGAGGGCCGGTGGGGAGATCAAAGCTCTCCCTCACCGGCCCACTTAAACAGACCTGCGGCTGGGGAAGGAGGGAGAGGACCCGGCGGAGCTCTAACTTGCAGCTCCGCAGGGTTCCTCTCGTGAGATCCGGAGCTTTGCCATGGCTCACTCACCCACTGGACCACTGGGGATGATGTCAGAGTGCCTGAACCCCCCTCCCACTCACCAGCGTGCCGGTCCCCCCCTCCCAGGCTAAAGGTAAGAAGGGAGGGGCGGACATAATGCCTACTTATTTTTATTTTTTTTACCCCCCAAACACACACACACACAATCCATTCTAACATTCACACATAGCACCCTCACACACAGCACACACAACACTCTCACACATAGCACTCTCACACCCATCACACACAGCACTCTCACACATAGCACTCTCACACCCATCACACTCAGCACTTTCACACCCATCACACTCAGCACTTTCACACCCATCACACGCAGCACTTTCACACCCATCACACTCAGCACTTTCACACCCATCACACACAGCACTCTCACACCCATCACATACAGCACTCTCACACATAGCACTCTCCCACCCATCACACTCAGCACTCTCACACATCACACTCAACACTCTAACACATCACACTCAGCACTCTCACACATCACACTCAGCACTCTCACACATAGCACTCTCACACCCATCACACACAGAATTCTCACACCCATTACACTCAGCACTCTCACACCCATCACACACAGCACTCTCACACCCATCACACTCAGCACTCCCACACCCATCACACTCAGCACTCTCACACCCATTACACACAACACTCTCACATAGCACTCTCACACCCATCACGCACAACACTCTCACACCCATCACACACAGCACTCTCACACCCATCACACACAGCACTCTCACACCTGTCACACACAGCACCCTCACACCTGTCACACACAGCACCCTCACACCTGTCACACACAGCACCCTCACACCCGTCACACACAGCACCCTCACACCCAGCACCCTCACACACATCATAATCAGCACCCTCACACACAGCACCCACACACACATCACACACAGCCCCCACACAGCACCCCTCAAACACAGCATCCATCGCACACACCTACTGCACCCCTCAAACACAGCATCCATCGCACACACATACTGCACCCTTCACATATACACTACATCCCTCACAGACACCCACTGCACCAAACACACACTATACTTCTGAACATATTTATATTATAAAATGGAGAGTACAAGCGCTTATATGCGTGAATATTAAATCTAGGTTATACCAGAATTTTTTGTGAGCTGCTATATCACCGTGCTTATCTTTCTATCAGAAATTGTGAATGTGGCGAAACCGACCTCGCCACGTGTCCTTGGAGGGGGCTGATTGCCCGCCTCTTGCCTTTGGACTATGGACCAGACTTTATGGGAATGTGATACCCCAGATAGCTATACCATGGAGCCTATTCATATAATGAAAGACTATGGGAAAGACTTTAGCTCCATGGCAATTGTACTGTGTGAGTAGGATCTGCGCGCTATTCGGTAGTTTTGTGCGTGCAGATCCCAGCTATCTGGGGATAGGTGAAATGTCTGTGTGTTATGTGTAAATTTGACTTTATGTATTTTAAAGTGTTTTATGTTGTTTTGCAACCATGTGGTTAATGGAGTCTGCCTTTAGTCCTGGGTAATTGGATTACTTCTCCAATTAACTCCAGGGCAGAAGGGAGGAAACCAGGGTGCATTGTGGGGATGTTTTTCTGCCAGCCAGAAAGGAACAAAAGATACTTTTAGTAACTTTTGAACCCCTGGTCGGATTCATGCCATTTTTTAATATGTTGTTCCCCTGAATGGATTGATTGTGGATATGTATTTTTATGTGAATGTGATGTATGGTTTTAAAGTTATGAAAGTTGTGTAAAAGTATATTTTACACTGTATGCATAATGGGATTATGTGTCACACTAAGGGGAGGGGATGTGTGGGAGGTAACATCTATGTCATCGGTTCTTTTATGCCTCCCCCTGGGTGTGGCCTGTATGTGTGAGTTGGAAATAAAAGCCAGGCTGGATGAGCCAGTCCAGAGTTCCTGTTTTACCCTCAAAGTGATGTGTCGTCTCATTATTGGGGGAAGGATTTATTGCATGCTGTTCCAGTTGACTGCTAGGAGTACAAGCCTATTCGTATGGTTCCTATTCAATGGTCTACAGCATTCATATGCTTGGGAGAATTTAAAGGTTTTCTCGGATTCGGTGATTGTGGTGTCTGCCAGAGTGCTTGGAGTCCTCAGGAAGCACTAGGAGCATCCATTAACGGAGGTACCAAGTCGGGGTGCCAGGCGATCCGTTACAGTGAAAAAGAAGGAATATCGGGTGTAGCGCTCTAATAGAAGTGGATATACTGGTATAATAAAGGAAAACCTTGATACCTTAAGGGGTCATATACAATTATATGTAGTCCCAATGTTTTCAGGTATACCTTAAATAAAAAACACAAATATACAGAACATAGTGTAACCTGTATACAATTATAAAATGAAAATGAATGTGTAAATTACTAACTCACACTTTTCTGAGCTAAAACACTAGCTCAGGTATATGCATCCATATAAGGTATACCTGAAAACATTGGGACTACATATAAGTGTATATGACCCCTTAACCCCTTAAGGACCAAACTTCTGGAATAAAAGGGAATCATGACATGTCACACATGTCATGTGTCCTTAAGGGGTTAAGGTATATCAAGGTTTTCCTGTATTATACTAGTATATCCACTTCTATTAGAGCGCTACACATGATATTCCTTCTTTTTCACATATTTATATTATATTATAATATATATATATATATATATATATATATATATATATATATATATACACATACATACACTACAGCACCCCTCACACACATAATGCACTCCTAAACACATTACGTTCCAGACACACACTAGATCCCTTACCCAACTCTGGATCCAGACACACACTAGATCCCTTTATACACTCTGAATCCGTTATTTACACACACTCACTAGATCTCCTACACATTCTGGGTCCTTCAAACACACACTAGACTCCTGTATACACACACACTGCGCCATCTACACACACACACTACATTCCTAAAATACACACTCTGGATCCCTTATAAACACACTAGATTCATTGTAAACAAACACATACTACACCCCGAAACACACACTATCTACAACCCCTACAAACACTACATCACCTATATACACACACACACACACACTATAGCCTGTATGCACACACTTACTACATCTCCTATACACGCATTCTCTACAGCCCCTAGCCATATATGCATTACATTACACCAAAAACACAACACGACTAAAACCAACCTTATTACACAATACCACACCACAATCAGCTCACTCTACACACACACGCAATCCCACAAGCAGGCTCCAAACACATGCACAATACTCTTTCCTGGCCCTTTTGTCTCCGGGTATCCATTTATAGAGACACCAGAGACAAGTTGCAAGGAAACACAGTGCAAGCATGTTATTAAATTTGCTTGCACTGTGCAGAACAAATACAGGGCTTTTTTTCTCATGCTAGAGCTCTTTAGCAGAGTTCTGCGCATGGTCTGCCCTGGAAGAGCATTGAACCAACATGCTCACTTTGAGAGGGGGCGTGTTTGTAATTGGTGATGACGAAACACACCCTCTCTGCCCCGCCCCCTTCTTAGTGGGCCGCTGTGATAAAAAAATGCCCGGGCCGAACTTTTCTCCCAGTCCGGACCTGGTTATATTGTTACATAGCTGAAATGAGACATGCTTCCATCAAGTTCAGCCTTTCTCACAAAAACCCAGTCTGCAGTGCTTCCAATTGTGCAACAATCTAGGAATCATACTGCAGCAACAGAAGAATAAACAGAAAGTGAAATAAATAAATACTTAAACAATTTAGTAAACTGACTTTGAAGCTTGGCAATAGCAGAGTTGGACAAAATTATAATTGATCAATAGAGATGTCGCGCACATAAAATTTTCTGTTCGCGAACAAAGAACGCAAATTTCCGCAAATGTTCGCGAACGGGCGAACCGGGCAAACCGGGCGAGCTGCAGGCGAATTTTAAAACCCACAGGGACTCTTTCTGGTCACAATAGTGATAGAAAAGTTGTTTCAAGGGGACTAACACCTGGACTGTGGCATGCAAAACTCCCATGGAAAATTACATAGTTGATGCAGAGTCTGGTTTTAATCCATAAAGGGCATAAATCACCTAACATTCCTAAATTGTTTGCAATAACGTGCTTTAAAACATCAGGTATGATGTTGTATTGATCAGGTAGTGTAAGGGTTACGCCCACTTCACAGTGACAGACCAAACTCCCCGTTTAACGCACCGCAAACAACCGCAAACAGTCTATTTGCACAACCGCAAACTCCCCATTTGCACAAGGTTGGATACCAAGCTAGCCATGTCCCGTTCCTTGTCCTTACTGATGTCATTGAAGGTCTCTTCCTCCACCCAGCCACGTACAACACCAAGGGTCCCCGAAAGGTGACAACAAGCCCCCTGGGACGCCTGCTGTGTTTGGTCTTCCACCTCCTCAAAGCCACCTTCATCCTCTGACTCCTCTTCTTCAGACTCCTCTCTCTGCATTGCCTCTCTCTGCGTTATTATAAGGTGTGTTAAGTAGTACTATTCCTATCAGTTTAATCCCTGTTACGTCCCCTATCAGGGGACGTGTATATGGCATCGATGTTAGGAACCGGGAGATGGAAAAAGATGCTTGGTCGGTCCTCCTACTTCAAATTTGGGGCACTGCGCGTGCAATCTAATGTGCCACCAGATAGGAGTGGTGTGTTAAGTAGTACTATTCTTATCAGTTTAATCCTTGTTACGTCCCCTATCAGGGGACGTGTATATGGCATTGATTTTAGGAGCCGGGAGATGGAAAAAGATGCTTGGTCAGTCCTCCTACTTCAAATTTGGGGCACTGCGCGTGCAATCTAATGTGCCACCAGATAGGAGTGGTGTGTTAAGTAGTACTATTCTTATCAGTTTAATCCCTGTTACGTCCCCCTCATCAGGCCTTTTTTAGTCGGATGTATTGCCCACTGTCAGTCCCTTCGGGATCCATTCCTCATTCATCTTAATAAAGGTGAGGTAATCTAGACTTTTTTGACCTTGGCGACTTCTCTTCTCAGGGACAATACCTCCTGCTGCACTGAAGGTCCTTTCTGACAGGACACTTGAAGCGGGGCAGGCCAGAAGTTCTATCGCAAATTTGGATAGCTCAGGCCACAGGTCAAGCCTGCACACCCAGTAGTCAAAGGGTTCATCGCTCCTCAGAGTGTCGATATGTGCAGTTAAGGCGAGGTAGTCTGCTACCTGTCGATCGAGTCGTTTTCTGGGGTGGACCCCGAAGGGCTGTGGCGATGCGTAGGACTTAAAAAGCTCCGCATGTCCTCCATCAACAACACGTCTGTAAAGCGTCCTGTCCTTGCCGGCGTGGTCATGGGAGGAGGAGGATTACTTTCACCTCTTCCCCTGTTAGATTCCCGTTGTGCTGTGACATCACCCTTATACGCTGTGTAAAACATACTTTTTTATTTATTTTGGAACTGCTGCATCCTTTCCGACTTGCGGTAATTCGGTAACATTTCAGGCACTTTCTGCTTATACTGGGGGTCTAGTAGCGTGGACACCCAGTACAGGTCGTTCTCCTTCAGCCTTTTTATACGAGGGTCCCTCAACAGGCATGACAGCATGAAAGACCCCATTTGCACAAAGTTGGATGCCGAGCTATTCATGTCCTGTTCCTCATCCTCAGTGATCTCACTGAAGGTATGTTCTTCCCCCCAGCCACGTACAACACCACGGGTACCAGATAGGTGACAACGAGCACCCTGGGATGCCTGTTGTGGTTCCTCCTCCTCCTCAAAGCCACATTCCTCCTCTGACTCCTCTTCCTCACAATCCTCTTCCAGCGTTGTCGCAGGTCCAGCAAGCGATGCTGATAAGGCTTTTTCTGGTGGTGATGGTGACCACAACTCTTCCTCTTCACGCTCATCTACGGCCTGATCCAGCACTCTTCGCAGGGCACGCTCCAGGAAGAAAACAAATGGTATGATGTCGCTGATGGTGCCTTCGGTGCGACTGACTAGGTTTGTCACCTCCTCAAAAGGACGCATGAGCCTACAGGCATTGCGCATGAGCGTCCAGTAACGTGGCAAAAAAAATTCCCAGCTCCGCAGAGGCTGTCCTAGCATCCCGGTCATACAAATACTCGTTAACGGCTTTTTCTTGTTGGAGCAGGCGGTCGAACATTAGGAGTGTTGAATTCCAACATGTTGGGCTGTCGCAAATCAAGCACCTCACTGGCATGTTGTTTCGCCACTGGATATCGGAAAAGTGCGCCATGGGCATGTAGGAACACCTGAAATGGCCACACACCTTCCTGGCCTTCTTAAGGACGTCCTGTAAGCCTGTGTACTTATGCACAAAGCGTTGTACAATCAGATTACACACATGTGCCATGCACGGCACATGTGTCAACTTGCCTAAATGCAATGCCGCCAACAAATTTCTTCCGTTGTCACAAACCACTTTTCCGATCTCCAGTTGGTGCGGAGTCAGCCACTGATCCACCTGTGCGTTCAGGGTGGACAGGAGTGCTGGTCCGGTGTGACTCTCTGCTTTCAGGCAAGTCAACCCCAAGACGGCGTGACACTGCCGTATCCGGGATGTGGAATAGTACCTGGGGAGCTGGGGGGGTGCCGTTGATGTGGAGCAAGACGCAGCAGCAGAAGAGGACTCAGCCGAGGAGGTTATGGAAGAAGATGGAGTAGGAGGAGTAGAGGAGGTGGCAGCAGGCCTGCCTGCAAGTCGTGGCGGTGTCACCAACTCCTCTGCAGAGCCACGCATTCCATGCTTGGCAGCCGTCAGCAGGTTTACCCAATGCGCAGTGTAGGTGATATACCTGCCCTGACCATGCTTTGCATACCAGGTATCAGTGGTCAGATGGACTCTTGCCCCAACACTGTGTGCCAGACATGCCATTACTTCCTTTTGCACAATCGAGTACAGGTTGGGGATTGCCTTTTGTGCAAAGAAATTTCGGCCGGGTACCTTCCACTGCGGTGTCCCAATAGCTACAAATTTTTGGAACGCCTCACACTCCACCAGCTTGTATGGTAAAAGCTGGCGGGCTAAGAGTTCAGACAAGCCAGCTGTCAGATGCCGGGCAAGGGGGTGACTTTGTGACATTGGCTTCTTACGCTCAAACATGTCCTTGACAGACACCTGACTGTGGGCAGATGAGCAGAAACTGCTCAAGGTTAGAGACGGAGTGGTGGATGGTTGAGAGGGGGCAAGGAGGACAGCAGTGGTTGACGTGGCTGAAGATGCTGGACCAGGAGGAGGATGGCGGCTTTGAGTTTGTGTGCTGCTTGTACTCATGTGTTGATCCCATAGGCGTTTGTGATGTGAGATCATGTGCCTTCACAAAGCAGTTGTACCTAGGTGGGTGTTGGACTTCCCATGACTCATTTGGCACAGGTTGCAAATGGCATCGCTGTTGTCAGAGGCAGACACACAAAAAAAGCCACACTGCTGAGCTCTGCAATGACGGCATTCTGGTGGTGGCAACAGCATGCGTTGATTGGCGTGCTGTCTGGCTGACCCCGGGTGCCGATGCATGCTGTCTGATTGTGCCACTAGCTCCTTGCGACGACCTCCCCCTGCTTCCAACTCGTCTCCTCCTCCTCTCTGTCTCCCCATCTGAACTTTCCCCCTGTTCTTCTTCTCTTCTAGCGGGCACCCACGTGACATCCACGGACGCATCGTCATCATCAACCGCTTCACTTGTATCTGACAACTCAGCAAAGGAAGCAGCAGCGGGTACAACATCATCATCATCACACTGTACGTCCATGTGTGTAATGCTGCCTGACTGAGACATATCCCTGTTATCTACATTCTCTGGCAATAATGGTTGCGCATCACTCATTTCTTCCAACTGATGTGTAAATAACTCCTCTGACAGATCAAGTGAAGCGGCTGTGGTGCTAGTGTTGGTGGTGGCGGCAGGCGGGCGAGTGGTAACTTGAGAGTTGCCCGAAGCTAAGCTGGAGGAGGATGGTGCGTCAAGGTTCCGAGCGGAAGCTGTAGAAGATTGGGTGTCCTGTGTTAGCCAGTCAACTATACCCTCAGTACTTTTCGAATTCAGGGTACGTAGCCTCTGAACACTGGGCATTATTCTATGGCCAAAGGGAATCACAGCACCACGACCACGACGGCCCCTGCCGGCTGGCCTGCCTCTGCCTGTCATATTTTTTTCGACTAGTGGTACTATGCGTGCAAGCTACTGTGACAACAGATATAAGTGGCAGAGTAGACGCTGTAGGCCTGACACACACGCTTGCAGACAACTAACTGCTATTCAATCTATTACAGTCAAAATTGTATTATTTTTTAAATGTACACTACTGTTACACCAGATATGAGTTGCACTGGTGTGACACTGTGCCCTGGCAGGCCCTGAAACGCACACGTGTGAAGGAAACTGACCGCTATTATATTACAGTCAAAAAAGTGTTTGTTTTTAAATGCAAGCTATTGTGACACCAGATATGAGTGGTGGCACTGGGCAAGTGGGCACAGTATACGCTGTGAGCCTGACACACACGCTGGCAGGCAGGCAACTGCAATTAGATTACACAGGAAAAAAAAAAAGCAGACTGATGTTCTAGCCCTAAAAAGGGCTTTTTGGGGTGCTGTCCTTACAGCAGAGATCAGATTAGTCCTTCAGGACTGTCGTGGACACTGAATACACTAGCCTAGCTGTCGATTTCCCTATTAAATCAGCAGCAGCTACACTGTCCCTCTTCTCACTAAGAATGCAGCTTCCGAATGAAGCTAAAATGGATGCTGTCCAGGAGGTGGGAGGGTCTGGGAGGGAGGGTCTGCTGCTGATTGGCTGGAATGTGTCTGCTGACTGTGAGGTGCAGGGTTCAAGTTTACTCAATTATGACGAATAGGGGGCGGACCGAACATCGCATATGTTCGCCGTCCGTGGCGAACGCGAACAAGCTATGTTCGCCAGGAACTATTCGCCAGCGAACTATTCGCCAGCGAACTATTCGGGACATATCTATTGATCAATAAATTAATAAACATGATTTGAGAATAATACCATCAATTTCCTTATTGCCTGAAATTCTCTGCCATTTTCCAACGCTCTAAATAGTATTCAGATTCTTAAGTGTATGCAATACTTGCACCCTTAGAGTCAGGTCTGGGATAACAGATATGATTTAAATTAGAATGCAACATTGTTAAGGGTTTGACAATAGTTTTACAGTGATACTGGAAATGCAATTTAAATAAGTACAAACTCCAGCACATTGAATATGACCAGTTAACCCAATATCATTGTATAAGGAAACCCACTACAAATACATTCTATTTCTGGCATACAATATATGCTTATTTTTGGTATATTCATTTTGCTAGCTCTGTTGTACCTGTATATTATTATTAACAGGACTGTGCAACACATTGCTAATAGTTAAGCCACTGTCACAATGGAAAATTAAGATACTTGGAAAAAAACAATTAGAAATTTGCATAGCAGTTTATAAGTTGCATAGTGTTAACCGTTGCGATACCATCAAATTATGTCAATGTTTTTGAAAAGTTAAAATCATGTTATTGGAAAAAAACATTAATGGAAATTAACAAGTGGCAGGGTATCAGACATCAAAATCTGACACCAACATGTGCATGGTGTTATTTTTATTTTTTTATAATAATACCCTCTTTATGCAATTTCACTTATGTGATGGCTGGCCAGTACCTGTAAAAAAGAAAAAAAAATTAAATATTAATAAATAAAAGATCTGTGAGGGTTGATAAGACTCCCATATTACATGTGACAGGTGATAACAAAATGTTAAAAATAGTGACTAGGCAGCCATTGCTGCTTAGTCTCTAGAAAAGGTCCCTTTTCATGGAGATAGGGACTGTAAAACGAGCAATGATGTGGGCCCTAATATTAATATTAAAGGGGGAAGGATCTAATGAATGAAAGGAAAATGTTAGTGAGAACAAAAACATCCAGTCTGTAGCGTCAATGACCATCCTTCAGTTAAAAACAAAAAAATCAAGAGTAGCAGGAATCAGTTACTTTAAATTTTTTTTTTTTTTTTTTTTTTTTGAAAATAGGCTGGAATGAGTGAGTGGATCATCAATTAGGTCATCACTTTTTCCTTTCATTTTTTCAAATATCACCTTATTCATACTAAATCATCCTACAGCAACTCCCCCTTTTTCAAATGCCTTTTATTGCAGTGGTTTCACAGTAGAGTCTTGGAGTACCTCCTGCCTCTGCAGACACAGTTGGGAGAAACTGATTACAGTATAGGACGCTGGTTTTGTTTTTCACACTGAAGAAAGGTCATTCACGATACAGATTGGTAGAGACTGTATGGGAAAACTTTGTTCTTCTCAAGGTGGAAGGAATGAGTTGGGTTACCAATTACCCATGTTCACTTACTTTTCCTACGAAAAAGGAATCCACATCCTTCAGTGTGGGAAAAAATAGTGCCCTATCACCTTTACCCAATTCTGTTTGCAGAAGTAGAGGGCAGAGCCACAATTCAAGACTCAGCCAATCAGGGCAAATCTAGGCATTTGATAAAATAAGGAGCCACACCAACAGCTGCAGGAGTAATTTATTTTGAAATTATTATTGAAATTATAATTTTTTTATTCATGTTTATACACCCCCCAAATTTTTTATACTTTTGCAAAAAAATGTTTGTAAAAAAAAACTTTGAAGGAAGAGGTGAGTGGCCAATTGGTTCTCAAGTATTAAACTGAAGAGAAAGGTAACCAGCCTGGGTAGATTGAGCTTGAGGAAGGCTAGTTGCTCCATCAGTTGCTTTGTGAGCGCTTTGGCTTCATAATGTTCCTTGTAACATAAAACGCTTGCTCACTTTGGACAATGTTTAATGGACATGACAATAGCTTCTGAGCAACCAGACAGAGAGCAGATCACACCATCTTTTTTCATACCAGTAGCTCAGAGGGTTATCAGTAGAAGACAATGCTTGTTTAGACTGGTAGGGGTGCGCCTTGAGGACTGGTTTGGGAATCACTGTGTTAGACAATATAGTAGGTTTAATGTGCAAATCTTTATCAACCAGCATGCCTCTTTGCTGCAAATCACGGACCATGCCAGACTACACTCTAGTCCCTTAAGTACATTAGGATGTGACATTGGAGTGCCACGAAGTTGGCAGTTAAAGGCTACAGATGACAGAACAGGTGGAGTGTGATAAAGGGACTCTAAGCCAGCTAACTTTGGATGTGAGTGCATATTATTAGTGCTGAGTCCTGGCTCTACTTCCCAAAAGTAGCTGGAGTCACCTGAACATATTGGATCATGTTTCATATTATTTTGATTATTTGCCTTTTGCCAATTATTACCTCTAGCTATCTATACACACCTAATATATTTTTGGGCTCTATCTGTTATTTATGTTACTATTGCATAACATTATTTTCAATAACATTCCTTAAAAGGACACTATAGTCACCAGAACAACTACAGATTAATGTAGTTGTTCTGGTGAGTATAATCATTCCCTTCATGCATTTTCATGCAAATTTTTCAGAGAAAAGGCAGTGTTTACATTGCCCCCTAGGGACACCTCCAAGTGGCCACTCCTCAGATGGACACTGGAGGTGCTTCCTGGGGCAGAGCTGAATTTTCCTCATAGAGATGCATTGATTAAAAGCATTTCTATGAGGAGGTGCTTATTGGCTAAAACAGTGTTTGTCAGCCAGCCCACCCAGCCGTCAGCCAGCCAACCAGCCAGCCCTGCCATCAGCCATTTTTTATCACTCATGGTAGAGGAGTCATAGATAGTGGAGCTGATAGTTATAGCTCTGTTATTGTCATAGAAAGCTCTGTTAGGTAAGGACATAGAAAGCTATGTTAGGTAGGGAAATAGAAAGCTCTGTAAGGTAGGGAAATAGGAATTCTCTGTTAGAGACACTGAAAGGCTCTGTCAGGGGCTTTTCCAATATCAGGGGCATTTAAAGGCTCTCTGAGGGGCATTGAAAGACTCTGTCAGGGGCATTGAGATTCTCTGTTAGGGACATTAAAAGGCTCTGTCGGGGGCATTGAAAGACTCTGCCAGGGGCGTTAAAATTCTCTGTTAGGGACATTTAAAGGCTCTGTAAGGGACATTAAAAGGCGCTGTCAGGGGCATTGGAAGACTCTGTCCGGGGCATTGAACGACTCTGTGAGGGGCAAAAAACTGTTAACTGTATTTTTCAAAGTGTTCAAATCTTTTTGCTCCAAGTCTAACTCAAAAATCCTGCTTAAGTTCAGCATCCTTTTCAGTCAAGTTGTGAGATCTGTATTTTTAAACACACACCCTGACACACAGATGCGCATACACAGATACATATCCTGACTGTCAGGGTACCTGTGGTCTCTACCTCCGAAAGAGGTAGAGACTTAGCTGTTCCTCCATCCAGACGGTCTGATGGCTCCCTTCCCCGCGGTCTATCCGGTCATGCTAGGCCGGCCGCGAAGGAGTGACTGCCTTTTACAGCATCTAGGCAGGAAGTAGTCATCAGGACACTCCCCCGGAACAACCTGTCAGTCAATGGCTGCAGGACCAATCAGGACGCCTTGGAGGCGTGGTTACTGCTCTGAACAGGGTATTTAACAGAGCTTCTTTCATTAGCTCATTGCCCTGTCGTGGTTCTAGCTTGTTCTAGTCACTCAGTGCTTGTGTATTCTATTATCCCTTTTGGTTTTGACCTGGCTTGTTTACCTTACTCTGCTTATCTCTGTTACCCTTGATTTGGCTTGTCTCTCGCTTACCTGTCTTCTGTTACCCTCGACCTCGGCTTGTCTTTGACCATTCTATACTGTACTACTTACGTTAGTCCGGCCATTCTAAGGTCCGGTATACGTATCTGGCTACTGTTTGTACTCTGCGTGTTGGATCCCTGTCCCGATCCTGACATTACGACAGGGCCAATGGATCCTGCAAGTACAAACAGTCAGCTGGCTGCTCCTGATCCTAGGTTTGAAGCCATGGATCACAGAATGGATCAGATGGCGCTTGCGCTACAGGCTCTATTAGCTTGTGCCAATAACCCACCAGAGGAGATACGGAATACCCCTGTTTCTCCTGTCGGTTCAGGTCTAGAGGTAGCCACAGTGGGTGCTTCTTCTCACATTACCCCCCCAGTACGCTATGGTGGGGCTCCTGAGAAGTGTCGTGGTTTTTTAAACCAAATTAGTATCCACTTTGAATTGCAACCTCGCTCTTATCCTACAGATAGGGCAAAAGTAGGATTTATTATCACCCTACTCATTGAGAAAGCACTGAGATGGGCCAACCCACTATGGGAGAACGATAATCCATTAGTTTATAACTATAACGCATTTGTAGCTGCTTTTAGAAGAACATTTGACCCTCCAGGTAGAAAGGTTAATGCAGCCAGATTACTGTTGCGCCTGAGACAGGAGAACCAAACACTGGTGGATTATGCACTAGAGTTCAGGTCTCTGGCGGCAGAAATCAAGTGGAATGAGCAGGCGTATATGGATGTATTTTTGAATGGCCTATCTGATGTAATCCTTGATGAGGTTGCTACCAGAGAACTCCCTGAGAATTTAGAGGATTTAATTTCGTTCATCTCTCGTATAGATGAACGTCTAAGAGAGAGACAGAACACTCGAGAGAGGAACCAGAGACCTTCTTTTAGGTTTGCTCCCGCTGTTCCAAGTCCTGACTCCACGATATCTTTGCTTACTGAACCTATGCAGATAGGGTATACCCGCCTCTCTGAGGAGGAAAGACAGCACAGGAGAAGAGAGGGTTTGTGTATGTATTGTGGAGCCAAGGGTCATTTACTCTCGAACTGTTCTAACCGCCCGGGAAACGCTCGCACCTAAGTCTCTCTAGAGGACAGGCCTTGGGTGTTTCTATTTTGTCCTCTACTCCTGATTATAAAGATCACAGGCTTCTGCTACCAGTTTCCTTAACTTGGGGGAAGGAAGTAGTAAGGGCTATGGCATTGATAGATTCCGGTGCTGCTGAGAATTTTATCGACCAAGCCTTTGCTAGTAAGAACAATTTCCCATCCCAGCTAAGGGAGACACCTTTGGCCGTTGAGGCCATAGATGGTAGACCACTACTAGACCCTGTTATCTTTCGTGAGACCATACCCATTAATCTAAATGTGGGTATCCTACACGTGGAGAATTTATCTCTTCTGCTCATTTCGTCTCCTTCCGTTCCCATAGTTCTGGGGTACCCATGGTTGAAAAAACATAACCCTATTATCGATTGGGAGTTAGGAGAGATACTCTCGTGGGGCCAGGGCTGCCAGGATCGGTGTTTGTGCAAGGTTTCTCCATTAGCTAATATTAACATACCGGAGAATCCTACTCAGTCCACAGAAAGACAAATACCAGACCTTTACCTAGACTTAAGGGCAGTGTTTGACAAGAAGAATGCCGATTCTTTGCCTCCACACAGGTCATTTGACTGTAAGATTAAGCTTCTACCCGGCACTATGCCTCCGAGGGGCCATGTATATCCTTTGTCTGTTCAGGAAAACTCGGTTCTAGAGGAGTATATTCGGGAGAATTTAGAAAAGGGATTCATCAGGAGGTCTTCTTCTCCGGCCGGGGCTGGGTTCTTTTTCATTAAGAAGAAGGATGGCACGCTGAGACCTTGTATCGATTACCGAGGCTTGAATAAAATAACTGTCAGAAATGCCTATCCTATCCCACTGATTACCGAGTTATTTGATCGTCTTAAGGGCTCCAAAATCTTCACCAAGTTAGATCTCAGAGGGGCTTACAATTTGGTGAGAATCCAGCAAGGTCACGAGTGGATGACGGCATTCAATACCCGGTATGGCCATTACGAATACACTGTTATGCCATTTGGACTATGCAATGCTCCTGCAGTATTTCAAGATTTGATTAATGAGGTACTTAGGGAGTTTCAGCATGATTGTGTTATTGTTTACCTGGACGACATACTAATACACTCTAAGGAGATTGAGACTCACCATAGACAGGTCAGAAAGGTATTACACAAGCTGCTGCAACATGGTCTATATTGCAAATTGGAGAAGTGCAGTTTTGATCAGTCTCAGGTAGACTTTCTTGGATACGTGATTTCTGGGGAGGGTTTTAAAATGGATCCTGTAAAACTTCAATCTATTTTAGACTGGCCCTTGCCCAAAGGACTCAAGGCTATCCAAAGGTTTATTGGTTTTTCCAACTACTATAGGCGCTTCATTAAAGGATACTCCTCTATCATTGCGCCTATTACCAATATGACCAAACAAGGGGCTGATACTAAGTTCTGGTCTAAGGAAGCTCTGGGTGCTTTCAAGACTCTCAAGGAACTTTTTGCCTCGGCTCCCATTCTAGTTCATCCTGATACGACTCTGCCTTTCTTGCTCGAGGTCGATGCCTCTGAGACAGCAGTTGGGGCTGTTCTGTCTCAAAGGTTAGGGGTGGATAAACCGTTACACCCTTGTGGTTTCTTCTCTAAGAAATTTTCTGGGCCTGAGAGCAGATATGACATCGGGGAAAGGGAACTGTTAGCAGTCATTAAAGCCTTAAAGGAGTGGAGACATTTGTTGGAGGGGACCCTACACCCTATTACGATTTTGACGGACCACAAAAACTTGTCCTATATTGGGGAGGCTAAGCGCTTATCCTCTAGACAAGCTCGTTGGTCCTTATTCCTGACTCACTTCAATTATGTACTGACTTACAGACCTGGTTCTAAAAACTCTAAAGCCGATGCATTATCTCGCCAATATGAACCTTCTACTGTACCTGAACCAGTTCTTTCTTCTATAGTTCCGAAATGCAATATCATTGCTAATACGAATCTCAGGATTCATTCTCCATTACTGGCCGAGATCATTAAGTTGCAACATCTAGCACCTAAACGGACTCCTGCGGGCCGTCATTTCGTTCCTCCTGCTCTTCAACTGGAACTTTTACAGTGTTTACATAATAGCAAGATGGCGGGACATCCTGGTATTCGCAAAACTTACGCGTTGATCTCTAAGGACTTCTGGTGGCCTGCTTTACGGAGGGATACTGAGGAGTTCATCGCTGCATGTGAAGTTTGTACTAAAACCAAACAACCCCATACGCTTCCATGTGGATTCCTGCAACCCTTGGAGGTTCCAGAAAAACCATGGTCCTGTTTGGCCATGGACTTTATTGTCGATCTACCCATCTCTAAAAGACAGACTGTTATCCTCACCGTGGTTGACAGGTTTACTAAGATGGCACACTTCATTCCCCTGCCTAAACTCCCGTCTTCTCCCGAATTGGCAGAGATATTCGCTAAGGAGATTTTTCGCCTACATGGGATACCCTCTCAAATTGTATCGGACAGAGGCTCCCAATTTGTTTCCCGCTTTTGGAGGTCCTTCTGCTCTCAACTTGGTATTAAATTAAACTTTTCTTCTGCCTATCATCCTCAGTCTAACGGAGCTGCTGAACGTACCAACCAGAAAATTGAACAATATTTACGATGCTTTGTTTCTGAACACCAGGATGATTGGGTCGGTTTGATTCCTTGGGCGGAGTTTGCACACAACAATCTCGTTTGCGATTCTACTCATTCAAGCCCCTTCTTCATGAATTATGGTTTTCATCCATCTATTCTTCCTTCGGATTCCCCTTCCCAGGGGGTGCCGTCGGTTGATGTTCATGTTGCCAATTTGAGGAAGTTGTGGGATCAAACTCGACAAATCCTTGTGCACAACTCTATGTTGGTCAAGAAACACGCTGATAAACGTAGAAGGGCGGCTCCGGTCTTTGTTCCAGGTGATAGGGTATGGCTGAGCACGAGGAACATCCGTTTAAAAGTGCCCTCCATGAAGTTCGCTCCTCGTTATATTGGACCCTACAGGGTGCTGACCCGTATCAATCCAGTTGCGTATCGTTTAGCTCTTCCTAATACCTTACGCATCCCGAACTCGTTTCACGTTTCATTGCTGAAACCACTCATATGTAACAGATTTTCCTCCACAATAGCCCCTCCTCGCCCCGTTCAGGTGGAGGGTCAGGAGGAGTATGAGGTTAACTCTATTATTGATTCTCGAATCTCCCGGGGGAGAGTACAATATCTGGTTGATTGGAAGGGATATGGTCCTGAGGAGAGGAGTTGGGTACCTCAGGAGGATGTTCATGCTCCCCGTC
This sequence comes from Pelobates fuscus, assembly GCF_036172605.1. Taxonomy (NCBI): domain Eukaryota; kingdom Metazoa; phylum Chordata; class Amphibia; order Anura; family Pelobatidae; genus Pelobates; species Pelobates fuscus. Next base: position 92,421,361 of record NC_086324.1, on the reverse strand, counting down.
TCCGCAGGGCGTATCACTCTCGCTTCCCATCTCGTCCCGGTTCATTCCGCCCGGTGGGCGTATCTGAGAGGGGGGGTACTGTCAGGGTACCTGTGGTCTCTACCTCCGAAAGAGGTAGAGACTTAGCTGTTCCTCCATCCAGACGGTCTGATGGCTCCCTTCCCCGCGGTCTATCCGGTCATGCTAGGCCGGCCGCGAAGGAGTGACTGCCTTTTACAGCATCTAGGCAGGAAGTAGTCATCAGGACACTCCCCCGGAACAACCTGTCAGTCAATGGCTGCAGGACCAATCAGGACGCCTTGGAGGCGTGGTTACTGCTCTGAACAGGGTATTTAACAGAGCTTCTTTCATTAGCTCATTGCCCTGTCGTGGTTCTAGCTTGTTCTAGTCACTCAGTGCTTGTGTATTCTATTATCCCTTTTGGTTTTGACCTGGCTTGTTTACCTTACTCTGCTTATCTCTGTTACCCTTGATTTGGCTTGTCTCTCGCTTACCTGTCTTCTGTTACCCTCGACCTCGGCTTGTCTTTGACCATTCTATACTGTACTACTTACGTTAGTCCGGCCATTCTAAGGTCCGGTATACGTATCTGGCTACTGTTTGTACTCTGCGTGTTGGATCCCTGTCCCGATCCTGACACTGACACACAGATGTGTGTGCACGCACAGACACACACTGACACAGAAGCACACTGACAAATACACATACACACAGATGAACACCCTGACACACACACACACACACAGACAAATACACACACACAGATGAACACCCTGACACACACGCACATGTGTGTGTATATGTGTCAGGGTGTTCATCTGTGTGTGTATTTTTTTCAGTGCGTGTGTGTGTCAGGGTGTTTATCTGTGTGTGTGTATTTGTCAGTGTGCTTCTGTGTCAGTGTGTGCACACAAATCTGTGTGTCAGGATATGCATCTGTGTATGTGCATCTGTGTGTCAGGGTGTGTGTTTTTATGTAAATGTGTGTATCTGTATCATGGTGTGCGCATGTATCAATGTTTGTATATGTCAGTGTATGCGTGTGTATGTGTCGGTGTGTATCTATGTGTATGTATGTAGTGTATGTGCATACTTGTGTGTTTGTGTGTCAGGGTGTTCATCTATGTGTGTGTATTTGTCAGTGTGCTTCTCTGTCAGTGTGTGTCTGTGTGTGCACACACATCTGTGTGTCAGGATATGCATCTGTGTATGTGCATCTGTGTGTCAGGGTGTGTGTTTTTATGTCAATGTGTGAATCTGTATCATGGTGTGCGCATGTATCAATCTTTGTATATGTCAGTGTATGCGTGTGTTAAGGTGTGTGTGTGTGTATGCGTCAGTGTGTATCTACGTGTGTGTATGTGTCGGTGTAAGAATGTATGCAGTGTGTGTGCATACATCCAAGCAGTCATATACCGGCACAACATAGAAACACACTCCTGCAATCTAACACAAATATTACACACAAACACACCCCTGCATTCAAACTCCAAAAAGGATATACAAACACACCCCTTCACTCAAACATAAATAATTCACACAAATGTACATCTGCACTTAAAAGTGAACATTACTTTCAAACACACCCCTGCAAACATTACATACAAATGCAAACATCACACACCCCTGTATTAAAACACTAAAACTACATACAAGCACCCCTTCAAACGCCAACACTGTACATTACACTATAGCGCCCGTAGATGCCGCAGCGCTGTACAGATATACAACCCAGAAATTTAAACTTGGGGTGCCTTGGAAAAATATTGAAATATTAAGGGCGCCTTGAACCTAAAAAGTTTGTGAACCACTGGTCTAGAATATAGTATGCCAGGAATATCATGACAAATCTGGTGCAATTTCATAGAACTAACAAACAAAAATGTAATGATGTGGGGGCAAGCCAACATATATTGGAGAACTAGAGCATGTACTTTTAGTAAATATTATACAGTTGCAAGAAAAAGTATGTGAACCCTTTGGAATGATATTGATTTCTGCACAAATTGGTCATAAAATGTGATCTGATCATCATCTAAGTCACAACAATAGATAATCACAGTCTGCTTAAACTAATAACACACAAAGAATGAAATGTTGCCATGTTTTTATTGAACACACCATGTAAACATTCACACTCCAGGTGGAAAAAGTATGTGACCCTCTAGACTAATGACATCTCCAAGAGCTAATTGGAGTGAGATGTCAGCCAACTGGAGTCCAATCAATGAGATGAGATTGGAGATGTTGGTTACAGCTGCCCTATAAAAAACACACACCAGCTCTGGGTTTGCTTTTCACAAGAAGCATTGCCTGATGTGAATGATGCCTTGCACAAAAGAGCTCTCAGAAGACCTACGATTAAGATTTGTTGACTTGCATAAAGCTGGAAAGGGTTATAAAAGTATCTCCAAAAGCCTTGCTGTTCATCAGTCCACGGTAAGACATATTGTCTATAAATGGAGAAAGGTCAGCACTGCAGCTACTCTCCCTAGGAGTGGTCGTCCTGTAAAGAGCACAGGGCAGACTGCTCAATGAGGTGAAGAAGAATCCTAGAGTGTCAGCTAAAGACTTACAAAAGTCACTAGCAAATGCTAACATCTCTGTTAGCGAATCTACAATACGTAAAACACTAAACAAGAATGGATTTCATGGGAGGATACCACAGAGGAAGCCACTGCTGCCCAAACAAAACATTGCTGCACGTTTACAGTTTGCACAAGAGCACCTGGATGTTCCACAGCAGTACTGGCAAAATATTCTGTGGACAGATGAAACCAAAGTTGAGTTGTTTGGGAGAAACACACAACACTATGTGTGGCGAAAAAGAGGCACAGCACACCAACATCAAAACCTCATCCCAACTGTGAAGTATGGTGGTGGGGGCATCATGGTTTGGGGCTGCTTTGCTGCGTCAGGGCCTGGACGGATTGCTATCATCGAAGGAAAAATTAATTCCCAAGGCCATCTGTCTACCAGCTGAAGCTCAACAGAAGATGGGTGTTGCAACAGGACAATGACCCAAAGCATAGAAGTAAATCAACAACAGAATGGCTTAAACAGAAGAAAATACGCCTTCTGAAGTGGCCCAGTCAGAGTCCTGACCTCAACCCGATTGAGATGCTGTGGAATCACCTCAAGAAAGTGATTCACACCAGACATCCCAAGAATATTGCTGAACTGAAACAGTTCTGTAAAGAGGAATGGTCAAGAATTACTCCTGACCGTTGTGCACGTCTGATCTGCAACTACAGGAAATGTTTGTTTGAAGTTATTGCTGCCAAAGGAGGTTCAACCAGTTATTAAATCCAAGGGTTCGCATACTTTTTCCACCTGCACTGTGAATGTTTACATGGTGTGTTCAATAAAAACATGGCAACATTTAATTCTTTGTGTGTTATTAGTTTAAACAGACTGTGATTGTCTATTGTTGTGACTTAGATCATGATCAGATCACATTTTATGACCAATTTGTGCAGAAATCCATATAATTCCAAAGGGTTCACATACTTTTTCTTGCAACTGTATAGCTTGAACCTAAAAGAAATTCATCTTTTCATGGTCACACGGTCGTATTTCCCTTAAGACACACTAGGTAGTTGTATTTTTACGTGCCCCTTAATATAAAAACATATTATAAGTCGGAAAGTGCTGAAATTAATCAAAACATATCCGATGTCTGAGATCATTTGTATTTTTCCACAATTTAACACAGAAGTCGATACTTTCATGGAAATAAAAGGAGTAAAATGCATAGACAAATATATGGTCTCACATGATTCTCTGAACTTCAGAGCAGAAGAGGAATGTTTCCATTATTGTAGTTACATAAAAGATGATTTAACGGTACTACAGTACCCAAAATAATTTATGTCTCAGCACAGACTGTTAATTGTTTTTCATCTCTCCTCTGGCGTGCTTAAAAAGGGAATGATGTCTCTTTCTGTTGCAGAATGTTTATATGAGCTTGAGTGCACTAGGGACTTTTTTTTAGTTTATCCAAACACTGGTACAATCTATATCCTTCTTTTTACAATCTTGGGTTGTTTTTCTCATTACATGTCACCTGTTTCTCCATCATCAGATCTATTATGCGCTTCCCTTTAGCTGTATATATTTTATCCAATGGTTTCTGTATTAACCATTTTAATGCCTAACCTTTAATACCCAAACATTATATACCTGGGAGCATCATAACCCTAGCATTATATACCTGGGAACATCATACACACTTCCTAATTTTTTACTAGCTTTCTCATTTTAAATAAATCATGATAGAGCCACAATAATTCAATCATTGAGATTGTAAAAGTATATAACCTTCCAGTTTTTGTACAGTATCAATATATGACCAAATATACTCTCCCACTTTAAATAAAGCGCCATACAAACAATTCAAGATGGCTGCTCCCAGCTTTCGGCTACTCCTAGCAGAAGCCATTTCACTCCTCCAGATGAAACTTATTTGTGAACCTATTAATAATTGTTTTAAATCAACATGAGACATAAATATGGATTAAAGTTACATTTATTAATTTATTTTAACAGTATTAATATAATTTTGCAGTCTCTAATAAGGAAATTGAGGACTTAGGGTCCAAGATATATTTTGGATTCTTGGATATTAATATACATTTGACAGGAAACAGCCAACATGTTTGGTACCTCTGGACTCACAAAGAGTCATCCTTCAGCAATCAGGAGAGGAAAAACCTCTGGTGGAGGAAACCTCTGGGGAACCATGGCTTTGAAGGACTTCTGAGCAGTTAGAGGCAAATACAGAGAATTTAAGAGAGGCAGGGCTTACTCTTTTATAATCTATTTAATTTGGCAGAGAGACAGACAGACATGTATATAGAAAAGACAGGCATATATATAGATAGACATATAACAAAGCAGATGAAACAGAGAGTGAGAGATGATACCAATACCTGGAAAAAAAATGATGTTCAGTAGGCAATTCTGTCCCGCATTTGCAATCCATCAAGCGCAGTGCAACATGCTTAAAGTCACCATTTGAAGAAGCACCGTTTTTTGTTAATTGGTATATAAATAGCTGCACAGAATATAAAGCCACCTGCTAGAACCTCCATTGGAGGTCAGGTTGAGGGTAGTCAAGTTCCAAGTCTTCAGACACGTCCAAGTGAGGCATAAATCTCTAAGTCATTGAGATGGTATGACAACCATGAATAACGGTGAAGCTCTGTCAGAGCTTCAGTTATATCTGGGAGGACATAGAATGTTCAACAGTTACAGCAGCAGTTAAGTTTATGACATCACAGCATGACATCACCTATTATGATTTTACTACTAGGGATCACAGTTCCTGAAGTGGTGCTTATCGTTATTAATATAAAAGGGATTGTAACAAGCATGTAAAATGAGTCTTTATAATCTAGACAAACTTTAAAACAATCCAAAAGAATATGTTGCAATCCCCTTTCCATTTGTACCTTTTATCCCTTTTAGAGATACTATTCTTCTATTAGTACATCTACTTTTATCTGTTCCAATCTAGTATTGTCTATATTCAGTTGTCATCCTAAACCTGTTTCTTCTCTTTTTCAGTCATTCACACATTATATCCCCCTTATTATTATTTCTCAAAATAGTATATTTAGAATTGTGTAGTGAGTTAAGCAAATTGCAAATTAGCCTTAATTCACCATTTAGTGAATAAAGCCCATTCTCTTCTTTCAAAGTGGTTTTCTCTCTCACTCTCTCTTTTTCATTATTCTCAGAACAGCTGCACAATCATCGGTCCCAGTATATCCCTTGACCCCAATGTAGGATAGCCGAGCAACATGGAAATAGGAATTCTGGGAGAAAACACCCTCTTTCAGCTCCCTTTGTACCAGGATGCTATGATAAAGGAATAGAGTACTGGGTGAGATGATGTTATGATGAAGCAATGGTGTTAGGAGAGGCTCTGATGAAGCTGCTCATCTCCTGTCACAGAGAGCAATTCTCTGTCAGACCGGGTAGAGGAAAATGAAGGTCCTCTATACCAGTCCATGAGGCTACTCTACAGAGAATGACGGGTGGGATGGAGGAGTTTTGTGCATCCCCATCCTCCTGGATTCTCCTGGAAATTGCATCCTTCGGCTGGTGAGCCCTAAAATGGCCGTCAGAGTGTAAATGACAACTCCCAAGAAACCTTTGTTGTGCTTCTTGATCAAATATATAACTGTGTTATTGAACACTGCAGGATATCAGGAAGGACCAGAAATTGTACATAGGTACAGCAATTAACAAGAATGAAGTATTTAAGAATGATTAAGGGGGAAATGGAGGAGGTGGGTTTAAGAAGTAGAATACTATTGTTTATTTTCAATAATAAAGCATGTAAAATACAGAAAGTTATTTAGACAAAAAATAATTTGAAAAAAAAGGTGCTAGTGCCTAGATATGTTCCTTTAGTTTTGAAAAAAGTTTCCCCCCCACAAACAAGTAGAGAAGTATAGAATATGTCTTCAGCTGACAATATATCAGCTTGTGTTCTCATTTACCAGACAACAAGTTCATATTTAGCTAAAAACAATAAAAGGAATGGAAATAACAGAAGCAACATACCAGCTTCCTGTGGAACAAGACAGTGTGTTTTTAACGTAAAACAAAGGGGTTCTGGGTGCTCTATTGTTCAATTAAAGTGTCTTTCTCACCTTGAAATTTAAAACATTAAAAAAACTTGATTTTTATCTATTCAACGTTTATGTATATTAGCTCACTAATTTTTGTAATGGAATCACTATTATCTAATCTGCAAGTACAGTTATTAGATAAAGAAAGAAAATGTGATGCCAACAGCCAATCAGAATTTGAAAAGCTTGACTGATTAGCATTGCATTGTTGTTGATTTAAAAAGACAGTTCTAGGTTAGCTAGAACTTTTATTCTATATATATATATATATATTTATTAGTATTTGTAAGCAAGTATCCCATATGTTTTCATACATAGAAAAAAATGCCAGAGGATGGAATTAAGTATGGTCTGCTAGAGAAAGATATAAAGATCTAGACCAGGGATAAGGGAGCAAACTTTAAAGGACCACTATAGTCACCCAGACCACTTCAGCTCAATGAAGTGGTCTGGGTGCCAGGTCCCCCAGGTTTTAACCCTTCAGATGTAAACATAACAGTTTTAAAGAAACTGCTATGTTTACATTGCAGGGTTAATCCAGCCTCTAGTGGCTGTCTTCCTGACAGCCGCTAGAGGCGCTTCTGCGACGCTCAATGCGAAAAAAAATGCTGGTGAGATAGCTCAGTGGGCTAATGCATCATCAGTAGAATCTGTTCAACCCTTGGGTTGCAGGCTCTAATCCCAACAGGATTGACTCAGCCCTTCATCCTTCCAAGGTAGATAAAATGTTAATAGTATGTTGGGCATCCCCAGGACATACTTGAAAACTAGAGTGATCTGAATGTGCCTTTCCTGTTTAAATATTTTGTTAATATTATCATATAGGAGAATATTTTTATATCTTGTAAGAACAATTTGAGCTCTTCCTGAAAGAAAGAATGATGAGAAGATTTTAGATTACTAGGTGTTCTAAATACTGAGAAGAGGTACAGAACTCACTTTTGGTTTCTGACACGTGTGACTGAAATAATAGGTGAAATATATTGTTTATTTCACCCTGTATGGCATCCAATGTTAAATAGAGCTCAGTAGGAGTTGACATTTTGAAGAGTCTAGATATATAGTCTGGATATATTCTGAAGCAGTAGTTACCTGACAAGTTTTTCATGTTAGTAACTTACTTATTACTTACTTAAATTGTCTTTAACTGTCTTTAGGATTGGGATATATCAGGCAGGAAGTGAATTGTCAGTTCTTAAATTGCATGTGTTGGAAACAGCAAAAATGGGCAAGTGAAAAGTTCTGAGTGACTTTTACAATTGTCAAGGGCCGAAGGCTTGCTCGTCTGGTCTGATAACACAGAAGAGCTACTGTAGCTGAAATTGCTGAAAAAGTTAATACTGGCATTGCAGTTGGCTGTTTATGGGCTTGTGTAGTTGCACACTGGTCAGAGTGCCCCTGTACGCCACCACAAAAGCTCCTTGAATGGGGATGTGAGCGTCAGAATTGGACCATGGAGCAATAGAAGAAGGTAGCCTGGTTTGATGAATCATTTTTTTTCTTCTAGATCAGGTGGATGGCTGGATGGGCCTTGTTTACGTAGGAAAGAGTTGGCAGCAGGATGCACTATAGGAAGAAGGTAGGCTGGTGGGAGTAGTTTTATGCACTGGACAATATTCTGATGTGAAACCTTGGGTCCTGGCATTCATATAGATGTTACTTTGACATGTACCACCTACCTAGAGATTGTTGAGGACCACGCACACCCATTCATGGCAATGGCATTCCCTGTTGGCAGTTACCTCTTTCAGCAGGATAATGCACCCTGCCACACTGCAAAAATTGTTCAGGAATGGTTTGAGGAACATGAGAAAGAGTTCAAGGTGTTGCCTAGGCCTCCAAATTTCCTAGATCTCTGTCTGTGCTGGACCAACAAATCCAATCAATAAAGGCCTGAACTAGTAACTTGCAGAACTTTAAGGATCTGCTGCTAATGTCTTGGTGCCAGATACCACATGACACATTCAGAGGTCTTTTGAAGTCCATGCCTCAACGTATGAGAGCTGTTTTGGTAGCACGACATGATATTAGGCAGGTGGTTTTAATGTTGTGGCTGATCAGTGTAGACTTATGCAGAATTCTGAAGGACTCCATACTCTGTAATTAAAACATTTCATATAAGCAAACATGCCAATATACTGATTTGCAACAAAATAATGGAATATGTTTAAATTTAAACAATAAAGAAGATGTTTTTTAATGAATTAGCAAGAGTATGAGCATCTGATTTGGGACATTGTATTTATATTCTTACATATCAGTGAACATGGGAGTGGACCACGGTTAAGTCCTGCAGGAGGATAAAGATTTGTTATATACATCCACTATACACAAACATACTGCATCCATTGTACACACACACACACACTTCCTCCTTAACACACACAGCATCCACTCCACACGCGCACACTACATGCCTTACACACACTGGGTTCCCTATACACATACACAACATTACCTATTCACACACATTGCATCCCCTACAACACACATGCTAAATTACCCACTGAACCTCTAAGTGTCTGCAAGATAGGTGGTGGGAGTTGCAGGTGGGCTCTAGGCCAGGCCTTGAGCTGTGTAAGAAGCCCCAAAATGACCGATGGCAGCCCTGGGAATAGATATATATATATATAAATCTGTACTTGAGTTAAAATGTTGTGTAGCACACGTTCTTAATATCAGCAATCCTCTTTTACTGTTGCAAGTGCATACTCAAAAAACAACAATTCAAGCACTCACTTTACCTTTGTCAGGCTGCTTGACAAAGGCCAATTTAGTGGTCAAAAAATTGTCTTTTGCCTATGCACTTGTAGCAATAATAAAATTGCTGATATTATCAGGGTTATTTACTAAAGTGAGAATACATAGTGAATCAAATGTAAGGCCAGCATAGCCAAACTTGAAGCATAGCTGGCTTAGATAATTTTTCCAGTTCAGCTACTTTTGTCTTAAAGAGACACTATTGTCACCAGAACAACTACAACATAATGTAGTTGTTCTGGTGTGTATAGTATGTACCTGCAGACATTTTAATGTAAACACTGTATTTTCAGAGAAAAGGCAGTGTTTACATTGCTGCCTATTAACACCTCTAGTGGCAGTCACACAGACAGCCACTAGAGGTGCTGCATGGAGACACTGAACATTCCTCATAAAGATGCATTACATAGTTACATAGCTGAAAAGAGACTTGCGTACATCAAGTTCAGCCTTCCTCACATATGTTTTTGCTGTTGATCCAAAAGAAGATAAAAACCCAGTCTGAAGCGCTTCCAATTTTTCAACAAACCAGGAAAAAATTCCTTCTTGACCCCAAAATAACAGTCAGATGTCTCCTTGGATCAAGCAGCTATTACCCCACTAATTAGAAATTATATCCCTGTATGTTATGTTTTTGCAAGTATTTATCCAATTGCAGTTTAAACATCTGTAATGACTCTGACAAAACCACCTCTTCAGGCAGAGAATTGCATATCGTTATTGCTCTTACTGTAAAAAAACCTTTTCATTGCCTTAGATGAAATCTCCTTTCTTCCAGCCTAAATGTGTGACCTTGTGTCCTATGTATAGCCCTATTAATGAATAGATTTCCAGATAAAGGTTTGTACTGGCCCCGAATATATTTGTATAATGTTATCATATCCCCTCTCAGGCACCGTTTTTTTCAAACTAAACATATTTAATTTTTTTTAACCTTTCTTCATAACTAAAATGCTCCATTCCTTTTATCAATTTTGATTCAATGCATCTCTATGAGGAGATGCTGATTGGCACAGCATGGCATTTTGCCGCACATGTGCGATAGCCTCCCAATGCTTTCCTATGGGAAAGCAATGGATTGGCTGAGATCATCAAGTTTAATGATCACAGTCAAGGAGACAAAGCAGGGTTGGAGCCAGCCACGGAGTGGTCAGCGCACAGCTGAAAAAAAGGCGTGCAAAATCATCTTTAACACTTCACAGGTGATCAACCTCCTAAACTGATATTTTAGAACTATTGTGCCAGGAATACACTTTGAATTCTCACTATAGTAAATAACCCTGTAAACCTATTGTGTTTTGGACTGCTACACTCTTTAAATGTGTATAAATGCTCTGCTCACCAATATTACTTGCTCTACTAAAAAGATGAAAGTAGCCTCAAACGTCTCCATTGAGGTCTCCAAAGATCCAGGGTATCTCAGGAGGACAAAGATAAAGGCAGAAAAAATATAATTTGCAAGGGAACATGGAAAGTGAAACAGCATTATTTTTGCTGTTTCATCTCATTTGGCAAATAAATGTCAAATTTTGCATTGCCTCAAAATGTCTCATAAATTTTTTTTTTAATGTATTATTTAAATGAGTAGATGAAATGGAACACTGAAGGGTGATTAAATATTGCATTAATAAAGTCAATAACACACTAACAGGGATTTCACCTTAATTTCCAGACATCAACCTAAGGTGTGGGAAATGATGTAAATGAAGTAAAAACAAAAAATGTAGAGTATGATTGTTTGTTATTGTAAGCACATTAACAATGGAATTTCCACTTTTGAGTATTAGAAGTTGGTTTAGTACCCTTTGAGAAAGTCATTAGTATTATCAGCATAGATGCCTGCTTTGAAATAAAATATGGAAATATTCTGCTGGTTATGGGACGTTCAATACTTATAGCCTCGATGACACATGAGATAAAGACTAGCAGGATGTGGAATAACTACAGCAAGCAAAGTTGGAGGCTTATTTTGACTCTATTTTTCTAGGTGATGTGTGCCCCTTTTCTATTTAGAGTCCATAAGGTGGGTGTACAAACAACTCTACACATTTAATGATCGGTGTATTGCTCACACTAGTCACCATAACTTATAATAATTAATAGTAATTTGAGATTTTTATAGCGCTTTTCTCCCTGTGAGATGCAAAGCACTTTACAAATATACAAACATAAAGACATAAAAGTTAGCAGTTTCTCAAGGTCAGATGAGCGGACTGAATATCTGATGGAAGAGGTGGGTCTTTAGATTTTTTTAAAGGTCTGTAAGGTCAGTGCCTCTCTGTTTGTGCATGGTAGAGATCCAGAAGGAGTGGGGCAGTGTGGCTGAATGCCCTGGAATCTGAGTCTGTCTTTATGCTTGGAACTGACAGGATATAAGCTGAGTTGGAGTAGGGTCTAAGTCCCAAGTAGTAGAGTGTAACTTTTGCATGGTTCTTTTTAACTCCCTCTATGAACCAATTTTAAAGATGTGGATATAAACTGGGGCAATCTGGCATTCCGTTGTAGTGGTTCTGATGTGTAACTGTTTGGCCTGCTGTGATAGAGGCTCGTATTGAGGAAATCTTTTCTCTGAAGAAGATTGCAAATACTTCACCCTTATCCTGAGAAAAGTTGGTGGGGAAATGCATGCTGGTTTGCAGAGCCTTTCTACTGTGTGAAACAGTTGCCTGGGTCTATTATGGGAGAGTGCAATTTTGTGTGATTAAATTGAAGATTTATCTTGAATTGATATTCATTTAGATGTTTGGTAAGAGCGGCTTTATCTCCTGGATCTAGTAGGTACACACCATAGGATTGAAAAATATATGATTGGACAACTGTCTTTTTAAAGTATGGCAAGTAAGAAGCACATCATTGGGCATCCCATCACCAGGTGCATCCAGGAGCATATGGGAGTAGATAGGTGGTGTAAGAGCATTACTCCAGCACTCATCCAGTATATTAAAGGGACTCTCCAGTGGCAGGAAAACAAACCGTTTTCCTGGCACTGCAGGTCCCCTCTCTCTCCCACCCCCCCATACCAAGTTGCGTCATCCGGCGGGGGAGACCCAATGCGCGGCCGCTGGCGGGGGAGACCTAAAGCTCATGCGCGGCAATGCCGCACTCGCACATTAGACCTCCCCATAGGAAAGCATAAAAAAATACTTTCCTATGGGGATTTCAGCGACGTTGGAGGTCCTCACATAGCGTGAGGCTGTCCAGCGACGCTATAGCACATGGAATGTGTGCTATAAACACGGAAGTGCCCTCTAGTGGGTGTCTAGTAGAGGAGGAGTTAACCTTGCAAGGTAAATATTGCAGTTTATGAACGCTGTAATAATTACACTTGCAGGGTTAAGGGTAGTGGGAGTTGGCACCCAGACCACTCCAATGGGCAGAAGTGGTCTGGGTGCCTGGAGTGTCCCTTTAATCAATTTACCCACAGCCCCTCGGAGTAGACAGTGGACTGCTTTCTGAGTCCTACTAATTGATAGTTTGTTGTGTAGGATCCTGTTTGGTTTATTAACCCACACTCCGAGAGCATATGATATTCTAGTTTATTGGGGACAGGAGTATTCTTTTTTTTTTTTTTTACTTTTTTTTACCGTATTTATTTCAAGACTAAGGAGTAAAAAAGTAAGGGAAAATTGGATCATATAGTATATAGTACAGGATATATACAGTACATGTATGTTTAATTCAAATTTTTACCAATTTACAAAATAAACAATCAAATAAACAGTGGATAAAGGAGAACAATTTAAAAAAACAGAAACAAAGAAAGGGGTAGGTGATTGTGTATCTCAAAAAAAAAAAGCTTGTCAATGAAAATGTACATTGTAATATAACCATTAGTTCCATTTAGATACAGTTGTATGTATAATAGCATACAATTTTTCCATCAACATATAGTCCTTTATGTTGGATATCACTAAGGCTGGTCTGCCGGTAATGAGGAGTGCCGATCTGATGAGGAAATAAATAGAGAGACTCTGGGAAGAGAGATGGTGTGACAAATGTAGAAAGATGTAGTGATAGTGAAGAAAAGAAAGGTTTAGCTTAACACTAGGGGAGAGAGGAATGGGAGAATACTGAAGGAGAGAGGAGTAAAATAATACAGGGGGTAAAGAGGAGTGAAGGAATACTGAAAGAGAGAGGAGTAAAAGAATACAGGGGGTAAAGAGGAGTGAAGGAATACTGAAGGAGAGAAGAGTAAAAGAATACAGGGGGTAAAGAGGAGTGAAGGAATACTGAAGGAGAGACGAGTTCATAAATGCTGGGAGGAGAGAGGAATGAAGGAATACTGGGCTGGGAGGAATTCTTACCTTAAATGATGCTGGGCGGGCTGACGCTAGGCGAGCTGACACAGGACAGTCATGCATTAGCGTGTGGCAATTTCACAATCTCTTTATAAGATCGCAGCCGCGCGATCTCTGCTGTTTCCGATCTTCCCGGAACAGCAGGGAGCAGCGGCCATCTTGGATGGGGCGATTCACGGCTGAACCCCAATTTTTGTTCCGCGGAACACCAATTGGGAAACGCTGGCTTAGAGCACCTGCCTTGCAGACAGTTCACTTTTTCATCTTTTTTTCCAATCAATCATTGTTTTTTTGGGTGCCAGAAAATGAAGAGAAAAAACATGTCAGCACTCACCTCTCCCTCATTCCACAATCTTTTCATTATGTCTTCATTGGCTCCAACTTTCTCATCTAATGTGGCCACATTTCCACATAACGTGTGCTAACAACCTCGTTGTTAAAAAAAACAGTTTAGTGCAACAGTGCGTTGTTCAGTTATTCCATCTTTGACAGACTGCCTGGTACTCCGGCTGGGTACCTCCGCCAAGCATGCTTCCTAGCTCTCACCGGGACCCCAGTAGTGCTTCAGACCCTAGCCGCCGCAGCTTGGCTGGGGTCTCTCCGTAGCTTACCACCCTGAAACAGAGCATTATCCAAGTGATTATGCTCTCCTGCAGAGTGTATAGCTGTATAGCTGGTTCACCCAAAAACACTAGCCGAGACTTGGTGAAGGGTGAAAATTAAGGCACACAGAATTTATACACAGACGCCCAGCATAGGGTTTCCATTGTATTCCACATAACCCCGCCCAGGCGTCTCTGTGTCCGGGATATAATTGAGTTGATAACCGGTAAACTAGTTATATCCAGGACACAGAAAGTACAACATACAAAAACCCTGAAAACTCACACAATACTGTAAAGCAACCCCACATGTCATATATCCCCGGATAGCTAGTCTCCAAGTGGCCAATCTGTTCAAGCAGTGCCCAGATCCATGGAGAGATGACCAAACGCCATTGCAGTAAAGTTTTGACCGGCCGCTCACGTGGTCCATGCCCCAAAGAGTTCCAGAGCGATTAGTGCTTTGGCCGGTTAACTGTTGGGGACTCCTGTGAACAAACTAAAGGGAGCTCCTCCTGGTTCTCAGGGAGCAATTGTTCAACACTCTCAAGCACCTTCCCTCCAAAAAGCGCTCTCCTGGCAGATCAGCAAGGGGGTAATTACACCGGGTCAAGATGACCGGGAAGCACACAGTCACATAGTCAAAAAGGTTTGAAATACAGCTGAAGCCTGTTTGGGGGTTCATAAATTCGAAAGGGAGCAAGCGTTTTGGTGAAGTCGGGAGAAGAAAGGTACCAGGGGAGCCAAGGATAAGTCTCTTGGGGAGGCCAAGCAGGTTAACTCCCGAACGGGGTCTCAGAATGCGGTCCATAGTCTTTGGGAAGGAGGCTAGCTAGCACGCTCCTTCAAGAGCTTGTGGCATTGGCACATTTGTCACACTGTCGCTACTGACTGCTGCAGTACTTTTCCCTGAGCTTACTCTTCGATATTGAATTGTAACCGACCTTGCTGATGTAACCGATAACGTTGCCTTCTCCAACCTTGATCACAGATCTTAAGTGACCTTAAATTTCTGCCTAAGCAAATGTAATTCTTATAAAATGTATTATATATTTTGTAATTATAGGAGACAAAGCATAATATTAGAAATCCTGTGAAATGATACTGCACTTCCTTTCACTTAGAAAATAAAAAAAATAAAAAATATTTTGCCAGATTTGCCCAAACGTAAATATAACAATATCTAGATTAAAAACTATTCACATATTCAAAAATAGCTAAAAATATGATTTTTATGATTATGTTACCTTCAGATTTGAGGAGCACAAATTAGCAATATATCATCAAGCATTTATTACTAGCTTTCCTGGTCCTCCTCCGAAATTATGTTTAGAAATCGTATCAGAGAACAGTTCTAACCTGCATTATTATACCTTAAATAGGAGGTGTTCATGTGAGATTATTTGACTATTGTATTGCCAAAATACAATAACATATATTTTATATATTATTCATGTAAATGTAAAATTGCCCAGGTAAGAATAATGAAGAGGTTAAAGGGGTCAGTGGCTCCAATGATCCTAAAATAGAGGTCCAATAGGTTATCAATGCACCCAACTAACATTTTCTGCAGCCGTTGATACTAGAAGCAAATAAAGTTGTAGCTTTGTTTCCGCAGGGAACCCCCCTCTTCATAATCCTCATCTTTCATTGCCACAGTGGAAGCAAGGCAATGTTTGACTCTCAGGCACTAAACATTTTAGGTCCATCACTATCCACTGTACTACTTACATGAAGTGATGTAGTTGCTTAAGTATGGTTTCATGCTGGTTCTTTTGTTGTGGTCAGTTCGATATAGGTCAGAAGGAAGTGCAAATTTGTTATCAGTTTAAAGTGTGTCACACTGAGGCAGCTACAAGATATGAACAAGAAGCCCAATAAGTTGAAAAGAAATTACAGGTCATCACGTGATATACATACACGGAAGGGATGGCAACAGCAAACAAATGTTTGTTTATTTTTTCGTTAATTAAACTCACAGATCTCTTTGGAAGACTTGTGCATTATGATTAAGGTCAACCATAAATTGTCTTTCCAGCAGTTTGATTGAATAAAGAACAGCCAAATTGCCAGAGGATCAAACCAAACGAATCGCAAATTGCATGATGGACACAACTCTTTCATGCGATTCAGTCATTCATTGATTTGGAATGGCCAGTATATTTGATTGCAAACGTGAATGACATTCATTTAATTGGAACAAAATTAATGTTATGGGGGGTGGGCCGAACCGTCAAGCTGCATAGAGGCCATCTCACACAGCTCCAGTTATGAGCCCCTGAAATAAGCCAAAATGACATTCACCGGACATTTATATGTAAGATTTCTTACCGGAATTGAGGAGGGGGGGTAGAAGGGGGGTGTGGGGGGGGGGGACATCCCCAGTTCTTATTTGATACCTGCCATCTCAGGACTACTTTGAGGTAAAAATGTGCCTCAGTGTGTCCTTTGAGGAAGGACTACAAGCCTAATGCCTGATCCTGGAGAAGTGAGATACCATGGCAAAAAGATTTTGGCTCTGTCTGAGGTACATCACTGCATAGATGTTCCAACTATTTCGTGCAGCTGCCCCACTTCCCTTTACCGTCTGGTGGGTGTTATCCTGGCCTATTGGCTGCTGCACCGTTAATGTTCCCGATCCTGACTGTGTTCCTGTTCCTGACTAGGAGGCCTTCTAAGGTAAGGATCCTCCAGATTGCTCCTAATGCAGTTACCTCACACTCCTAATGACTGGGTATAAGGGGGTCCCGGCTCGCTCAGTTGGAGACATACTTTCTGGCCACTTATAAGCCCTGGAGGACTGTTGGCTTGCTGTCAGGATCCATGGACTACTCACCTCTACCTTTTGGTTTTGAGTGGAGCCTGGAGAGTCCCCTTCACTGTTATCCTTGCTGGGGTGTTTTTTATATTTTTTATTTTTTTATTCTTTATGTTACTTGTGCATAGTAACAACAGGCGTGCATAGCCACAACAGCTGCTGCCAGCATTATCATGGCATTTCAAAGTGGGGCAGTTAAAACTGCACTTTTTTTTTTTTTTTTTTTTGGGAATCTTGACAATAACAGGTTATGATTCAACAGTAGTGTGTGATAAATATGCTAGGCTAGATCTACGTAAGACAAGTTTAGTTATGCTTAGAGTGAAGTGTATGTGACACTGCATTCCCAACTATGGTAAACATTTATACTTCAGTAAGCAGGATAAACCATGTATAAGAGCAGTGGTAGTCAACCTTTTTCTACCTACCGCCCACTAATGCATCTTTTTGGTTGAAAACATTTCCTTACCGCCCACCAGTTTTCGCGCAAGGGCAGAATATTTTTTAGAAAGGAGGGTGTTTTAAAAAAAATAAATGTACGTACATTTATCTTTTTATTTCTACTTAATGCATGTTTATAATGTTTTTAACTTTATAAAGTTTAATGAGAAAACAATAAAGTAAAATTAAATTACCTTTACTAGTGATTAATGAGATCCTTGAGGTTGATGCTGCAAGACTAAATATTTGATATCTGGTTCGATTTTCGTAAGGAACAAATGAAGGTCTCTTTCGGTGATATTCAAACGACTTCTCTGTTTGCACATAATATGATTTCTCATCTGTGGGTCAGCTCATCTCCTCTCCCTCCTCAATTCCCCTCCCCACCTTTTTTTCCCTTTTTTCTATTTTTTAACCTTCCTTATAGCAATCCCCAGTAGTAAGGCTGAGCTAGGTAGCCCACTTACTATAGTACACTATAACAGACAGGCACACATACATACAGACAGACACACACACACAAGACACACATACAGGCACACATACATACACACATACACACACACAAGACACACATACAAAGACACATACATACAAGCAGACAGGCACACATACAGACACACACACAAGACACACACATACAGACACACACAAGACACACATACACATACATACAGACACACACACACACACACACACACAAGACACATACATACAGACACAAGACACACATACAAAGACACATACACATACATACAGAAACACAGACAGGCACACATACAGACACACACACACACAAGACACATACATACAGACACACACACGCACATATACAGACACACACATGACACATACATACAAACAGACAGGCACACATACATACAGACACACAGACACACACACATAAGACATACATAGACACATACACACATGCAGACACACAAGACACACATACAAAGACTCATACATAAGACACACATACATACAAAGACATACACACAACACATACATACAAAGACAAGACACACATACATACACACATATATACAGACAGACACACACACACACACACACGACATACATACATTCATACAAAGAGACATACACACACATACAGACAGACACACACAAGACATACAAAGACACACACACACAAGACATACATACAAAGACACACAAACAAACACACACATTATATTTAAGTCACCCTCCTGTTTCCTACCTTTAAGGTGCAGGAGGGTGACTTTCCCTGGGGTCCAGTGGTGTTCCACTCTGATTCCCTGGTCTTCCTCGCACGCGGCTCTCAGTGTTAGCTGGGAGGAGTGACGTGCAGTCACTTCCTCCCAGCTCTGTGATGTCATCACAGGGGGCCTGGTCGCGCTGTTAAAGCGCCCACCGCTGACCGGACCCCCCTACAATCCACATCTATCGGGTGGCCCTGACAGCATGGGCCACCCGATGGACACCTTGGAAGGCTCGCACCCGCCCGCCTTCCCGCCCAGTTAAAACGAGGAAATCTCTACCGCCCACCTGGAATCCTGAAATGCCCACTAGTGGGCGGTAGGGACCAGGTTGACTACCCATGTATTAGAGTGTTACTTGTGTGATGGAGCTATGTGTCCCAAACATGCAAGGTGAGTATACTCGTTGTCTTGAGCGAGAAGAAACAGGCTTAAGTGAAACCACTGGGGCTGAGCTGTCAGGTATGACTGCATGCTTCGTCCATGAGTGTCTATTCCCAGATGGCATGAGGTGAGCAGTCAGCTCTGATATTGCCCGGTCCGCATTAGGCTGTGGGGAACTCCATGCTTGTGTCGCTTGGACAGGTGATGACTCATGGGTCCCCTCCGGCTACAATTTCGGCTAGGGAGGTGCATGTTGCAGAGGGACCGCTGGATTTCTTGGTGCCCTTTTCCCTTTGGCCTGGGTCCGCTGCGGTCGCTGTACTTTCGTTCAGACAGCTGTGGCTCTGTCGCAGGAGCGGTTAGGTAGGTGCTCTGAGCCGCCGCCATCTTGGGCTGAGGGTCTTGCGTGTCTCGTGCTTCCCGTGGGGGGGTCCAAAACTCCCTATCTCGGGGTCCGCTATCCTTCCCACAGCTGTATGAGTAGTTTCTTGCTGTTTGCGAGCGTGGGTGGCTGCTTATTACGCCTTAAAGGCCCGATTTCTCAGGAGCCCCTCTGCCATGCAACCGGTCAGCATGGCGGTTTGGCCCCGCCCCCCGCTGGGGCGGTTTTTGAACCTGGAGCAGAATACCCCTTGCCCCAGATGAGTGGCCGGTGAGGGGTGAATCGTGTGACCTACTGGGGTCTGCTGGTGTGGCGGATTTGCAGGAGATGACCGGTCTGCGGGGAGCATATAAACTGGCGGGACTGGCACCCAAATAAACCTTGAAAGTAGTGTCAAGGTAAATAGTTTACTATATCAGTTCTAAAACGCTTATTCGGGGTTGTAACAATCCAAGACGTGTATCCGATGCACCTGCATTGAACAAGTCATAGAAACTGCTATGTTTACCTATGGGTTAATCCAGCCTCTAGTGGCTGTCTCATTGACAGCCGCTAGAGGCGCTTCTGCACTCCTCACTGTGAAAATCACAGTGAGAAGACACTGACGTCCATGGGAAAGCATTGAGAAATGCTTTCCTATGGGCTGATTAAATGCGCACACGGCTCTTGCCATGCATGCGCATTCAGCGCTGACGTCCGAAGAGGGATGAGGTTTCCCCAGCGCCAAGGGTGCCCGGCGCTGGAGAAAGGTAAGTGATTAATCTCTTCCTCCCCCTTCAGCCCTGTGGGAGTGGGACCCTGAGGGTGGGGGGGACCTAAAGCCCCTATAGTGCCAGGAAAACAAGTTTGTGTCTTTTGTCCCCCCCAGTCCTTCAGTGTCTCTTTTCCTAAACCCCTCTGTATGTCTCGTTGTGCCCACCAGACATTTTGTGTGTCTGTTTGTCCCCACAGTCCCTCTGTGCGTGTCTGGTTTTCCTCCAAGCCCTTCTGTGTGCTTCTTTATGCCGCACAGCCTCTCTGTTTGTTGCTTTGTGCCCCTCAGTTTGTCTATTAGTGCCCCTCCATGTGTCTTATTCCCCGACCCCCTCCATGTGACTCATTCCCCTGATCCTCTCCATGTGTCTCATTCACACTCACTGCCCTTACATGTGTGTAATTTACCCCCAGCCCCTCCATGTTTCTCATTCAGCCCTCCATGTGTCTAATTCTTACTAGCCTCTCCATATGTCTCATTCCCCCCAAGCTCCTCCATGTGTCTCATTCACCTCGCATCTCCTCCATGTGTCTCATTCATCCCCCTTCTCAGCCTCTCCATGTGACCCCTTTACCCCACCACATGCTCCTTCTCAGCCCCTTCATGTGTCCCATTTACCCCCTCCCCAGCCTCTCCATGTGTCCCTTTCCCCCTCCCCAGCCCCTTCAAGTGTCCCATTCCCCCTCCATGGCCTCTCTAAGTGTCCCATTCCCCCTCCCTGGCCTCTCCATGTGACCCATTCCCCCCTCCCCTGCCTCTCCATGTGTCCCATTTCCCCTTATACCCATGTGTCCCATTCCCACTCCTGACTCTCTACATGTCGTCTTCCCCCAGGGCCCCATCCTCCTTCTCCCCAGCCTCTCCATATGTCCCATTCCATATGTCCTATTTATCTCCTCCCCAGCCCCTCCATGTGTCCCATTCCACCCCCAGCCTCTCCATGTGTTCCTTTTCCCCTCTCCCTAGCCCCTCCTGTACCCCCTGGCCCAACCCCAGTAGAGGAGCTCCTGTTCACTGATCATGGTCTCATAGGGAGCAGTTCTGTGCTCGCTGAGAGCAGTTCCTGTCACACAGGGTAGAGGAACAGAAGCTCCTCTACAACGATCTGCACGTCAGCCTTGCTTCATTCTGTGACAGGCAGGAAGAGAGCTCTTCCCCTTCTGCCGGTTACCCTGCGATTCCGTGTGTTTTAATTTATGTATCTTTTTGTGTCTGTATGTATCCAACAGTTAGTTTGCATCTTTCTTTATGTATCCAAGTGTGTTAAAAGCATATACTGCATTTACAAATGGGTAGAATTTGTGAAGGACCGGGTGTGGGGCTTTGAGAAGGTTTCTTTGACCCTAGCACACCCCTGACTAACGCTTACTGTCACCCAATTATATCATATAATATTAAAGATACATAACAGTCAAGAGCATATTGGAGATTACAGATTTTTCGGTTCTGGGGGAGACATTTATGATGTTTTCACCATTATGTATAATCTCTCAGTCTCTCTCTAGATAAATATTCAACATACATTTTGTGTGTGTGAGAGAGAGGGAGATTTTATTGGGCATTTTAATAATTTTATAACATCATTTTATCATTTACAAAATGTAAGTTGAATATCAAACCTTTGGTCAGTAACTTAACCCACTTTATACACATATTTCCGAGTAAAAATGTAGGTTGCATAACTTATACAATTTACATCACATTTTCCTGGAATATAACCCAAGATAAGTGTGAGGAACACTTGTATGTGGCTTTGTTTGCTGTGCAAATTTTATATTAGTTACTTTATATAACAGATGATATCATGTAGTAAAGGTGTTGGCCAGTGGTTTTGAAACTTTTGAGGTGCTAAAATTTTGTACATGGCATTTGTTGGGCGACACAAAGGGAAATTGTCTTGCTGATCTATTCTTTATTTGTAACATAATTAATATATATAATATTATAATATTAATATTTTTTTTGAATTTCAAAACACTTTAATGGGTTATTCCAAGCAAAGACAGTGTTTTAAACAAATAGCTGAAGTGGTTTATGTGACAGATTTCAGTTATGAAAAGATAGATACAAGGTGTAATAAATCACAACTATTAAAACTGGCAGCTACATACGTTTAACAAGCGTCTAGAAATGAGTGAAAGCTCAAAAATCACAAAAGTATGTGCGCTCAAAAGTAAATACTTTCGAAAATGTATAATATATTTATTGAGTTATAACTCATATAAGATCACTATAAATGTAGATAAAATTACAAATAAATATAAGTAAATGAATCAAAACAGACAAAAAATGAATACAAATATATGAACCTGAACCCACAGATCTCAACAATGCACAAATGAATTCTATATTGTAGATACATAGTGTGCATTCTGTAAGGTAGGATATCAAACCAGCTGCCTAATAAGTGACATAAGTAATATAAAAAGAAACAGCATCTAATGTATACAAATGAAAAATAAAAAAGAAAAATAAATAAAGGAAAATAGTTCCTGTCTCAGTGTGGGCCCCCCACCGAGGTGTGTATTTAAATGGAAATCGATACTTTAAAAAGCAGAACTAAGTAGACAATAAATTAAGAGAAATAAGTATAAGTTCTAAGCAGCAGACCTCCGTCAGATGGCAGTGAAAAACACCGCGGTCGGGATCTTCAAAAAAGACCGCGGTGTAGTTGTAGCAGACCACCCACAGCTGCAGCCAATGGAACGCAAGCAAGCCGTGAACTTATACCGCGGCCGGAATCTTCACAAAAGACCGCGGTATAGGTAGATGAAACGGCGGTCAGTCAACCCGAGGGTCCTCACCTTCCAGGGATCCGGAGTGAAGTGGCACAAGGAACCTTCACTAACAGAATACTAATAATACATGGCTAAAAATAGGATAAAATTGAGATAGGCAGCCGAAAAAACACAGCGGGTCCAGTGATGAAATGCAGCCACGTCTACGCGTTTCGTCCCGCCCACGGGACTTTATCAAGACTAGATAGCTGCAAAAAAGACCTGATTTAAATACCCCCAATACAAATGAAGTAATTGAACATATGAGGGGAAACACCCTAAAATAGGGAAATGTATCAAATACATTTCACAGAATAGCAACAATTTATATGCATATATGTATAAAGAATACTCTTTTGAAAAATATAATATATAAATAATAGTTAGGCAACACAATATAAATAACTAAATAAAATATTAGTCAAGAATACAAAAATATAAACATATGTACAGAAAATCGATCAAATCACCATTTAAATGGACAGACTTCATTTGTACAAAATATAATTAAAGTTGAAAATAAAATTAAAATTAAAATTACAATCCTTGATAGAAGTTAGGATGTCACTACCAATGACCAGAAACGATAGATACATATACATCTGATAGAAAAAATGCGGGGACAAATCTCCCCACTAGACATGGGTGCAAGGTGAACCATGAGTAAATGTGAATACTTATCCCCCATTAAACAAAGGAGTAGAGTGAACATAAATACTTAGAACAACTCCAACTCCTCATTCAAGCCATTAGGTGTCATGGTATTGAGCCTAAAAATCCAAACTGACTCAGACTTTATCAGTTCCCTTTTCCTTATAGCCCCATCCTGATGGGGGGAATATAAGCTATCCCCATAAGTTGAATACTAGATGGATTTGTCTCATGAAAAATGGCAAAGTGACGGGCTACTGAAGACCTGTTGTCATTACGAATAATGGCTGTTCTATGCTCACAAAATCTACATTTTAGGGGTCTTGTGGTTTGGCCTACATATTGACGCCCACAAGGGCAAGAAAATTGTCTATTATAATATTAATATTTTTTTTTAATTTCAAAACACTTTAATGGGTTATTCCAAGCAAAGACAGTGTTTTAAACAAATAGCTGAAGTGGTTTATGTGACAGATTTCAGTTATGCTCACAACAATAGTAGACAACTGATGCTCCGATGGGGAAAGATCCTTTGCAATAGGTGGTACTCCTGAATGCTCTCGTGATTCTGTCGGTCTTAATCTGGTTAACACTGACTCTAAAGCTGCCAATGTTCCTTTGCTCTTGATGGGCAACATGACCATCTTTTCTTCTTGTATAGAGGCTCCTGGCAGCCCATAATTGTCATCGTCCTGAAAGTTACATTTATACTTATTAACAGAGATACTGTCTTTATGCTGTAGATGATTGGTTATTGTGATCTTTAATGGCAAATATAATTCTTTGTAAAAAGGATCCATGTCTAAGCAAGACCAATGCTGGCCTAAGTGATGCTATGCCAGTGGTAGTTTCTGTGCACAGCAGTAACCTAACCTGCAGTCTCACACTAATAACAATTAAACAAATAAGCAGAGTATCTAGCTCTCACTTAGAGTTTGTGTAAGTAGGACACTGCCACTGATAGAGGCTGGGCACATCAGTCTCACACTGTTATCAATCAATGTCACAGCTATCTCCCACTCCCACACAAGAACAGCAATGGTAAACATCTTGATTGGATAGGAGATACAGACCACATCATCGGAAATACTTCTTGTTTATCAAGGCAAATTAAGCTTCTCATTTACCTTCACTAAAAACGTCAGCTTCCTCTCCATTCTGTCCCGATTTTTGGGCTCCAGGAACGGAACTCTGAAATCTGAAGTTTGTTTTGCTATATGATCACATGGCGCTTCTGATATTCCAAATTCTAACTAGCCATCAATTGCTCAAAATTCAGACGAATTGCAATTTAACCAAGAACAAATGCTAGTCTAGTGGATGGTATGTGTTTTCAGATGCATGTAATGCAATGGGTTTAGCAAATCCTGTTACTAATGCTGTGGTTTCCTTTAGTAGAAAATTATGGTTTTCCTGCTTAATGATAGAATACGTAGATGTATATGTGGTTTTCTCTGCTATACTCTTAAAATATTGGCCCATGTAACATTGGAAGCATTTGGTGACTATGTTGTATATGTTTTTGAATAACTCTCTTTTTCAAAATAGTGAGGATTGCTCAAGTATAATCACAGCAGGATGAATGTGGTACCATATGCCCTGCTGCAAAAGTTGCACTCCCTCCCATGTGTCTCACCCCCCCTCCCAGACCCCTTAGCACCTCCATGTGCCTCATTCTCCCCCACAGCTACTCCATGTGTCTTACTCCCCCCAGCTTCTCCATGTGTCTCATCCCCCATGTGTCTAAGCCTATTACTAGCTCCTCCATGTGTCTCATTCCCCTTGAGCCCCCTCACATGTCTCATTCCCCTCCAAAGTCACTCCATGCATCTCATTGTTCCCCCAGCCCCTCCACATGTTTCATTCTCAACTCAAGCTACTCCATGTGTCTCAGCCCACTCCCGGCCCCTCCATGTGTCTCATCCCCCCATTCCCTCCACGTTTGTTATTCCCTCAAGCCCCTCCATGAGTCTCACTCCCCCCAATCCATGTGTCTCATTCCTCCCAGCTCCTCCATATGTCTTATTACCCCCAGTTCATCGATGTATCTCACTCCCCTAGTACCTCCATGTGTCTCATTCCCTACACCCAGCCCTTGCAGGAGATGTCAGTCACCTAAATGGCGACTTGGGCACTATAATGTTAGGCATACATATTTGTATTCCTAACTTTATGGTGTCCCTTTAAGTATAAGGTGACTTTAGGTAGATGGCTATGGCCCAAGGTTTTGTTAGGTTCCCTGGAAACATAAATTTGCTTTGTCATTCATCATCCCTATGTGAAATATTAAAAGGTGGCCCTAAAATAGTACCCTGCCTAGGGCCCTGTGGGAAATTAATATTATCTCTGTGACATTACTATCTAATCCTCATGGGACTTGACTGGGAGTGCATTGTGATTGGCAGGCTTTCGAGAGAGTGTTTGAGAGAGCCAAAATCCCCCTCTCAGGTGAGAGTCAATCTTCTATTGCTTGTTACATGCCAAGGTGTAATCTCCACTGCAACAAATTTACAACCTAATCTCACATATTTGCTTTATTTTCCTCACAGGGAAAGTATCATGGTAATCCCATGCATATGGCAATGATAGTCTCAAACTGTTTACGGGAAGAGAGGAGAATTTTGGCAGCAGCAAGTATGCCTATGCAGGTATGTTTTAAATATTGAACTTAGATGAATAAACATGAGGATGTTGAGGATAAAATAGCCTTAATGTAAAACAAATCTCAAATCCATATGTTTAAACCTTGATAGGACAATATTGTATGGAAAAAAGAAAATGGTTCTTTCACAGGCTTTTGCGTGCTATCACAGGTGGAATGTTACAGACAGCGAAGTGCATTGATGATGCTAAAATGTCAGAGGTGTATATTATTAACCCATGTCAATATTACATACGGACATCACAGTATTTGGTTCTTTAAGAATTTAATAACTGACATTTCAGATATTTTGTGCATGTTTATTTCTTATGTTAGTCATTTTACAATGATATAATGCAGTTACAGTGCTTATTTTTCATAAATGAATCATTAGTTAATGTTGCTTGCAAATGTCAAAGGGGACATGTTTGTGGTGTTTGCTCTGCTCACGTTAGCAGTTGGGGCATTTGTTGTCAAAATAAATATTTTAAAGTCTTTTTTAAGTCTTTTTAGGTGTAGAATGTGTAATGGCTGATGTTTCCATTAAAGTGTTGATAACACCTTTTTGGAAGGAACGTGTTCACCAAAATCTGAATGTTTCACGTAAGGTCTTTCTCTGTAAGTTTCTTTTATTTATCTATGACTAGTTGTGACATAGAACAGCCTGGCAAAGAGCAATAGTGCATTACTGTTTTAAATAAAACACATAAACATCACCATGCACAAGTCCTTGTTTGACTACTTTCTGTTGCTGACTGTTTCAAAGCTTCTCACTGCCAATATACCCAGAGATAGACTTTTACCTCAGGTGCTGTGGCTCTTCCACATTGAGACCTGGCCCTTATATCAGCAATGGTGGGAGGAAGAGACTAAAGGTCACATAGGCTAAGAGAAGGCAAAATATGGGAGTAGGGAGGGCAAACAAAGAGCCTGGGTCAGCTCAGACACCCATCAGCATCAGCCAGATCCCACTGGAGCCAAGGGAAGACACCCTCCTACACCTAAAGTGTATGAATGCAGGGGTGTGTCAGTGTGTTTGTATCTGTTTGTGTGTCAGTGTGGGTATATGTGTGTATCTCGATGTGTCACTATGTATCTCGATGTGTCATTGTGTGTATCTTTGTGCATCCTAGTGTGTGTCTAAGTGTATATGTGTATCTATGTGTGCGTATATACATTACAGCATTTAAACATCAACACAACACACAAACACGTCCTTGCAATAAAATGCCAACACTGCAAATACCCCTGAAATCAAACGCCAACACTACATACAAACACCAACACTACACAGAAACACATGCCAGTATGCAAACACCAACACTTGTGATAGAACACAAACCTATATTCAAACACAAATATTACAATCATGGGAGGGAAATGGTGCCCAGGGCCCAATTAAAATTAAAGACAGCCCTGCCTAGAGATGCCTTAACATAAGGCACAAGCAGACTCCAACAACTCTTTGTATCATTCTCAGCATCTTCTTTGTCACCTTGGCACCAGGTAATTCAGACTTGCATCTCATATTGACATCCAACTTTTGCCTTTAACCTTGCCCTCACTTAACCATGCATCAGACGTGTCCACACACATTCTAGCATCACTGAAGCAACATTGATAGACGGCATAATGTCCATTCTAATAGCATTCTCATTAATATCTTGTATTGAATTAGTAAATTACCAATCCTTATTTATTTTATCCTGGCCTGGATAGTTACTCAAGATTAGTTTCTCTTTCCTTGCTACAATTGAGCCAGGCTTATTTAAGGACCACTTACTATCTCTCGTTGGTAGGTGGTAGCTGTGCCTGCACAAGAAACATTGAAAATTCTATTGGAGAGGTGGTAAAAGTCTGACAGAATTAAGATTAAAAGAGTTATGGTGGGTTATAGAGATATTGTCAGAGATATAATGGGAAGGAGCAAAATGTGTCAAGGTTAAAATAAGCTTGTAAAGTCTGTGTAATAGAGACAAATGTGTTGTGAGACAAAGAAAGAAATTCAATTCAAAAATGAAAACTGGAAAAAAGACTAATAGAGGGATAAATGAAAGAGGAAAACATGATGGGACAATGACTGGATGTTAATGAGGCATATACGTGGAAGTACAAACTGGCTTTTTGCCTAGGATGATATAAGCGCCTTGTACAATCTTAATTAGGTTCTTTTCTATAATTCTTTATTTTTGCAGGGCTCAGTTATTAGGTTAACAGACAGTCATAAGGCAAGAATATTTGGTACAGAAAAAAGAAGGCATGTTATAGATAACAGATTTGATGCACTTTTTTTTTTTTTTTTAAATAAACAAAATTGATATTAGATATACAGGGACATTGGTGAAAAGCCAAATATACTCATATCCAGTGTCATAGACAAGCCTTTCGAGACCACTTTTGTCCTTCATCGATATAATAAATATATGCTTCCTATGCTAAATCATACTGAATAAAAACTATAACAAAAGGCAGCATACAGGATCACAAAAGAAAACATGCCAGCATCAAGCATTGTTACATCGCTAAAAGTAGAAGGCCTGGAATAGGCTTTGAATAGATCGGTTAAATGCGCATTTGGCGTGATGGCTTGGTTACTCCTAACCAAGGGGGTAGAAAAATAGAATGTGACGGCACATAAGAACCATTCGGCCCATCTAGTCTGCCCAATTTCCAAAATACTTTGGCTTATCTTAAGTCTAGGATAGCCTTATGCGTATCCCACGCATGCTTAAACTCCCTCACTGTGTTAACCTCTACCACTTCAGCTGGAAGACTATTCCATGCGTCCACTACCCTCTCTGTAAAATAATACTTCCTGAAATTATTTTTAAACCTTTGCCCCTTTTATTTAAGACTGTCCTCTTGTTGTGGTAGTTTTCCTTCTTTTAAATATAGTCTCCTCCTTTACTGTGTTGATTCTCTTTATGTATTTAAATGTTTCTATTATATCTCCATGTCTCGTCTTTCCTGCAAGCTATACATGTTAAGATCCTTTAACCTTTCCTGGTAAGCGTTATCCTGCAATCCTTGATCCAGTTTAGTAGCCCTTCTCTGAACTCTTTCCAAAGTATCAATATCCTTCTGAAGATACGGTCTCCAGTACTGTGTACAGTACTCCAAGTGAGGTCTCATCAGTGTTCTGTATAATGGCATCAGTATTTCTTTCTTTCTACTGCTAATACCACTCCCTCTACAACCAAGCATTCTACTAGCATTTCCTGCTGCTCTATTACATTATCTGCCTACCTTTAAGTCATCTGAAATAATTACTCCTAAATCCATTTCCTCTTATGTTGAAGTTAGTAGGGTATCAAATATTTTATACTCTGCCCTCGGGTTTTTACACCCAAGATGTATTATCTTGCACTTATCCACATTAAATGTCAGTTTTCTAATTTACCTAAACCATTTGCCATTTGGCTTATCCCTCCAGGAACATCAACCCTGTTGAAAATTTTAGTATCATCAGCAAAGAGACATACCTTACCATCAAGACCTTCTGCAATATCATTAATATATATATATATATATATATATATATATATATATATATATATATTAAAGAGAATGGGTCAGAGTACAGACCCCTGAGGTACCCTACTGGTAACTAGACCTTGCTTGGAATATACTCCATTGACTACAATGGGGTAGATTCGAAGCAAGGTCTTGTTCAGAGGTAGGCAACCTTCGGCACTCCAGAAGTTGTGGACTACATCCCCCATAATGCTCTTACACCCGTAATGCTGTCAAAGCATCATGGGAGGTGTAGTTAAAAACATCTGCTGTGTTGAAGGTTGCCTATGACTGGTCTAGTTACTAGTGGAAGGAGGAAGGTGTTGCACCATAGGATCCAGATAACTACTGTCTGGATTAATCTACTTGTATTTAGGGTAGGTGTGTCTGCTAGCATTGCGGGAGATTATTAGTAGTACCCAAAGCTTGAAGATAAACATTGTGACATAACCAACATACATTCAAAGAAAAATAAGGTCAGCATTTGAAGAAGGATCTTGTGACCTGCAGGTATAGAGAGTCCCAATGGAGTCCGTCGCCGCCAGTAACAGAACTGCTGATTGTAAGCTAAGGTACCTTGGGACAAAAGGGTTAACAGTGAAGGGGGTCCCATTATTTCTTCGGGGAGTCCTCTTGTGAGACCGCTGTCAGGCTAGACAGTTTCGGGTGTTCCAGAAAAGTCGAGGCCTTCTCTATTGAGGGCATAACAAGTGTAGTCCCTGCGTGAGTTGCCTTGAGAGAGCCATTTGTCCCCCATCGGTAGACTACGACTGTGGTGTGCAGGTGGGCAGTAACAACCAACTGACTTGCGGTGAAGAAGGGTAGCCCTTGTAAGAACCTGATAGAAGGTGAGTTGCGAGTTCTCAAAGAGCAGGGATGTTTTACCCTTTAGTGCTGACATAATTTAGATCTTGTTTTGTAGGGTGATGCATCTAAATATCACGTCCCGAACCACATTGGGCTTGAAGTGAGTAAGGCCAGGCAGGTGATAGAGTCTGTCAATGATTATCTTCCTTGCCACAGCATGGGTATAGTGGCTAGCAGCGTCCTAGTATAGTGTGGCAGTTTCTCTGCAGTGATCGTGGGGGGGATACCCCGAATCTTAATATTAGTGTGGTCCTCTATCGCCATTAGTTTAAGAGATAGGGATTGGTAATGAGTTTTGATCTGCTGCATAGAGTTGTGGATGTTAGGCAAATGAACCTGCACATACACCAAGTCTTTTTTAGGAGCCCTCACCCGTTCCGTGACCGCCTGCACCTCCATTTTGGTAAATGCAGAGTCAGTCGCCAGCAATTTGTGAACATCAGCTAGTAAGAGCTTCAGGTCACGTTTGGTGATCGGGCTGAATCATCCGGAGATCTTGATTAGGTTCTTGAACATTCCATATGTCAAATTCACTCACTCACTGAGTGTTTTACTCAGTTTGCTTTTTTCAGAGTGCTCTATGATTTTTCTATGGCAGTTTTGGAATTCGCTTTCTTTACTATCACAGCAGAAACTATGACTTTAACCCCTTAAGGACCAAACTTCTGGAATAAAATGGAATCATGACGTGTCACACACGTCATGTGTCCTTAAGGGGTTAAAGCAGTAAAATTAATGGATGGATGAACGGATGGA
The DNA here is from genome assembly GCF_036172605.1 of Pelobates fuscus. Lineage (NCBI taxonomy): Eukaryota > Metazoa > Chordata > Amphibia > Anura > Pelobatidae > Pelobates > Pelobates fuscus. Next base: position 92,389,835 of record NC_086324.1, on the reverse strand, counting down.
CAAACTGATGGACTGATGGATAAATACGCTTTTGTTATTTACTTTAAACTTTTTACTAAATTACGATACCCTAGTTTATATTTTATTCACTTCTAATCTAACAAATACATACATATTTTTTTCCATTTTTCATTATAATGTATATCCTGTTGCCCACCTTTAAAATTTAATGATCTGTTCACAAAACAGCAAAGAAGGGTTTAATTTACAGCCAGCGTGCAAAATTTAGATCAAAATGGCTAATTTGGAATAAGAGTTTTTTTTTCCCAATATGATTATTTTGACAGATCCACCATCCAATTTTGGGTATGAATAGACATTCTATTGTTTTGGAAACATACCTTTTAAAAAGCATGGATTGTAAAAAAATATCTATTCATAAAGGCATTACTATTTTTATAGATCATTATCAAGCTACTAAAAAACAGAAGGTGGTTCACCACATTTGCTGAAAGTGATATATCTGATGTTTCCTTGCTCATTCTAGCAAATCAGGAAGTGACAATGTTAAGAAAAGTTATTCTAGTGAGTTATTTATATACAATGTCCGCATGTCTACATTCATTGTTTGCTTTCATTTATTTTCCTATTTGTGTAGGTCTTTTTCTTGAAGGGACACTATATTTACCAGAATAACTACAGCTTATTGTATTTGTTCTGGTAAGTATAATCAGTCCCTTCAGGTTTTTTTGCAGTAAACACTGTCTTTTCAGACAGTGTTTACATAACAACTTAAGGATACCTCCATTTGCCATTCCTCGGGTGACTACTAGAGGTGCTTCCTGGGGCAGCACTGCACACTGCACAGCACTGCCATTCAGTGTCTCCACCTTCTGCATGGAGACATTGAATTTTCCTTATAGAGCTGTATTAATTAAATGCATCTCTATGAGGAGATGCTGTTTGGCCAGGGCTGTATTTGGCCTGTGCTAGCTCTGCCCCTGATCTATTAAAAAAAACACAAATAAGATACACATACTGACATTTGCACACCCAAATACACACAGATAAACAAGTTGTCTAATGATCTCAAAACACCTGCACAGATGGAAAAGGAGCAGGTATCTGGGGATAAAGTAGACAAAATTATGGTCAGATGGTTGTGCCAGTCCACCTAAGGGTCTGTACCCGGATAAATGTATAAATAGAGAAATATATTATACTGGCATGATGATACGTTCAACTGTGGGGGTCTGTGCCTCCAAAAAATCCCTTCAGTAGTGTGATGTGTACATGGGAGAGGGAATGGGAGAGAAAAAGGCTCCCCAAAATCTTATACTGGTGCTATGCAAAATAGTCAACTGGCAACTGCCTTTATTAAATCCTTATTAGTAGCATAATATCACCAGTAAAAAAATCTCCTCTAGAGCTGGCCAGTAATGGTGCTGATTGCTATAGTAAATTGGCCAGAGGTAGGAGAAAATTCCCATGTAACCGCATAGGCAGCAAAAAATGGAAAGAATAAAAAAGCAAGGGTATAATTGAATATAATGTTGTGATCAGTGAGAGAAGGGGAGGGGGAGAGAAGGGGGGAGCTACTAAGTAACACCAGGATCCCCCAAAAAAGTGTTCCCCCTTCTTATTGGTCACAAAAAAGCAAATAAACTGGCCCCTTGCTTGTAGTCATAGCCAGGAGTATGTATTAGTAGTGGGACTGTGAAAAGTAGAGACTTCTCTGACTTGTAATCCACAGGAAAAAAAGCTCAGCACTAGTCCCTAATATCCTCCAAACACCTTCAAGGGTGTTCTAATCTATGACTGATTCTAAATAGAACGAAAGACTGCCTAATATGCCATCATCTTAACTGGGGGAGCGGCACTGCATAAAGTAAAAAAGAAAAATAACCAGCTAAGGGTCTAAATACCCATAGTGCAAAAAGAAAAGTGTCCCTTAAGTGAAAGAAAATCAGTGAGAGAAGTCAGGACATGCTGATGCCCGACGCGCGTTTCGGTGTATGAGAACACCTTCGTCAGGGGCTGCAGAATGTCTCGTAAAAAAGCCGTGACTTTTTAAAGCCCCCTGTCGCCAATCAAACGGCGGATCCAAGCCTCGTCATCAGATGACGCGTACAGAATCTCCTATCGTCATCCGTGACGTTTTCTCCCATGTGACTGTTAGTGGGCGGAATGAACAAGGGCGGAGCTAATTACAAACCGTCATGTGATCGACGGATAAGATCCTAGCATCAGCTCTGACGTTTCCTACCATGTGACTGTCCGTGGGAGGGAAAAGTGGGCGGGATTCTTCGGTGAACGTCACTTGATTGACGAGTTGGTCAATACAAAGAGACTCTCTAGTGTTAGTAATACATATTTATATTCCTAATACTAAAGTCTTCCTTTATTGGCAGCAAACTCAATTCACTGTCAATTAAAGGATAATATAAAAATAAAAAAAAAAATCAGATACATTAGTTAAATCTTGCCTATGTTCACTCGATCACAGATCTTAGAAGTAGGGAGAGATAATTTGAAGAAGGCAAAAGCTTTACAGGGGTGACCTGCTGATTGGAAGATATACAGAGGGAGGAAAGCAGCTGGGCTCAAGGTGACATTCACATGAGGAAGGAGACTAAGGGCTAGTGGGACATGGTGGGAGACTGAAGGACCATACTTCTGCACAGTTGTCAGTCAGTGCTGCTAAGACTGCAGGGCTCACAAGGAATAAAAAAAATGAGGCTGGTGCATGAGGTGGCCTAATTTCATCCACCATAACAATGTTGAGATTGTTAAGACTATACTGGATACAAAAGGGGCCTGTTTGGACAGCATACTGTAAGTAACATTCCTGACAGGTTTTCTCCAACATTGTTAGAATCATCTAAACGATAGTAAAATGGAATATTATAAAGAGAACCATGAAAATCATGATGGTAAAAGTCAGCCTGCATATGAAAGGAACAGGAAGATTTTACAACAGATGACTTGTAATCATGCTGTTATAAAGCTGCAACGAATGACCAGGTCCCTGATCAAAGATGTCCATCTGGTGGCCCTAAGTGCATGGTCCACCTGATGGGCCACCTGAGCTAGTGGGCCCAGGTGCAGCCCCACTAGCAGCACCAATGTATTTTCACCACTGCATCAGCCCCAATACATACAATAAAAAACAAAGAAAATAAGTTACCTGCACACTATCCCAAATCCCAGCGCACGTTTAAATAACTGTTTTTTCTAGTATCACTCCACCCCCTCTGAAGCCCCTGTCCACCCCTCTGTAAGCTCACCTGCCACGTCAAGGCAGAACCTCTAGGTAAATTGTACACTAACAATTCACCTTGCTGTCTTCAGCTTGAAGGCAAAATATCTAATGAGACAGAGAAGGGTATTTTTCTAAACCCTTACACACCTATTAACCATTAATAGGAAATACAAGGGGTGGGCGGCAGCTATGTTAAATGGCTGTGTAATACAAAGGCAAATAAAAACATACAAAATCAAGCCTACGCTCAAATTCCCACTACTCCTAAAAGGCAGCAATGACAATAATACACATCAGCAGGGCCGGTGCATGGAAAAATGTGCCCCCTCCCCACCCCCCATGTGACATCACAATGCCCCTCCCATGTGATCTCTCATATGAACTAATGCCAGTGCTGCACACAGTGTGTGTTTTTATTAAAAAGCCTGCAGAGACAGGCTATAGTCACCAGAACCACTACATTAAGCTGCAGTGGTTCTGGGACTATAGTGTCCCTTTAATGTGAGGTAAATTAGAGATTAGTGTCACTAATAATATACTAGATTGCCTACTTACAACCAGATGAGGGTGGGCTCTGACTGCAGTCTGGCTCCACTGGTCTGGTGTAGAACAGGCTCTCTGGTGGCTGTTAGTAACTGTGGTCACAAAAGTCAATGTTATGGGGGAACGTGAAGCAGCTCCATTTTTTTGGGCCCCTTGCACAGCTCAAGTTCTGGGCCCCCAGGGCCTGATGGTAAGTATGCCCATAAGGCCCACCCATAAGTCCACCTACATGTTCCACCCACCCATGAGTTCGTTCACAGGGAGGGGAGTGTGTAGGGGATATGTTATGTGTTAGTGTAGAGGATCTAATATGTGTGCTTATGGTATGTAGTGTATAGGGATACCAGTTTGTGTAGGTGATGCAGTGTGTGTGTGTGTGTAGTGAATGCAGTGTGTTTGTGTGTAAGGGTTGTATTGTGTCTTTCTGGTTGTGTTTAAGGGATGCATTGTGTGAATCTGTGGTTGTATGTGTAAGGGATGCAAGTTGTGTTTCTGTGTATGTAAGGGATGCAGTGTGTGTGTCTGTAAGGGGTGCATTGAGTGTGTAAGATGCATTGTGTTTCTGTGTGTGTGTAAGAGAAGCAGTGTGTGCTTGTGTGTGTGTGTGTAAGGGATGCATTGTGTGTTTATGTGTATGTGTGCAAGGGATGCATTGTCATTGTGTGTAATGGATGCATTGTATGTTTCTCTGTGTGTAAGGGAAGCATGGTGTGTTTCTGTGTGTGTAGGGATGCATTTTGTGTTTCTGTGTATATATAGGGAAGCATTGTGTTGTAGTGTGAAAGAGAGAGTTTGTGGGGTAGGATAGGGGCTGAGTCCTACCAGCCCCTTTAGGCTTCTCTTTCCCTCCTTCCTCAGCCTCTCTCCCCTCTTGTCCCTTAGAGCTCTCCCCTCCTGTCCATTAGAGCTCTCCCCTCCTGTCCCTTAGTGATCTCCCCTGTCCTTTAGTGATCTCCCTGTCCCCTTTCCCATAGTGCTCCCCCCTCCTATCTTCTAGTGCTCTCTCCAACCCTCCCCCCATCCCTTGGTGCTCCCCCATCCCTTAGTGCTCTCTCCAACCCCCCCCCCCCATAGAGCTCTCCTCTACCCATTAGTGTATCTCCTCTCCTCCCTTGCCCCTTACTGTCTCTCCTCTCCTCCCCTGTCCCTTAGGGGTCTCTCCTCTCCCCACCCCTTTAGTTGTCTCTCCTCTTCCTCCCCCTCAGTGGTCTCTACTTTCCTCCCCCACCTCCCTTAGTGTTCTCTCCTCTTCACCCCCTTTCCATTAGTGATCTCTCCTCTCCCCCTCTCCCTTAGTGGTCTCTGCTATCCTCTGCCCCCCCCCTAGTGGTCTCTCCATCCCTCCTTTCCATTAGTTGTCTACCCCCCCCAGTGGTCTCTACTCTACTCTGCCCCCCCCCCCCGTGGTTTCTCCCCCCCCTTTCCATTAGTGGTCTCTCCCCTCATCCTCCCTTTCCATTAGTGGACTCTCCTCCCCCCCTCCATCCTTAGTGGTCTCTCCTCCCCCACCCCCTCGTTGTCGCTCCTCATTGTTACCATTGCAACACTCTGGGTGCTCGCGAGACTTCTATCACACCGTCTGCAGCTCTGCACCCGGTGGAGCTGCAGACCGGAGGACTAACACATTGGACCACCAGGGAATTTAATAAAGGTAGGACACAGTCCCCACACCCTGCCCCCCCTCACAGTGTAACCCCTTGTCTCCCTGTCCCCCCACCTACACTGTAACCCCTCCTCTCCCTGCCCCCCCACACTGTAACCCCTTCTCTCACTGCCGCCTCCCCATACTGCAATCCCCTTCTCTCCTTGCCCCCCCACCCTGTAGCTCCTTCTCTCCATGCCCCCCACCCACACTGTTACCCCTTCTCTCCCTGCCCTCCTACCCACACTGTAACCCCTTCTCTCCCTGCCCCCCCTCCCCACACTGTAACCCCTTCTCGTCCTTCCCCTTTCCCCCACTATAACCCATTCTCTCCCTGCCCCTTCCCCACACTGTAACCTCTTCTCTCCATGCCCCCCTACCCACACTGTAACCCCTTCTCTTCCTTCCCCCCTCCCCACACTATAACCCTTTCTTTCCCTGCCCTCCACACTGTAGCTCCTTCTCTCCCTGCCCCTTCCCACACTGTAACCCCCTCCTCTCCCTGCCCCCCCACACTGTAACCCTGCCCCCCTCCCCACACTGTAACACCTTCTCACCCTGCCCTCCTCCCCACACTGTAACCCCTTCTCACCCTGCTCACCCCCCAATGTATACATTTCTCACCCTGCCCCCCATACTGTACCCCTTTCTCACCATGCCCCACCATTGTAACCCTTTCTCACCCTGCCCCCCACACTGTCACCAGGACACACACACTCCCACCCACACTGTCAACCTCACCTCCTGTATCTGTATGTGTGCGCATCTGTGTGTCATTTTGTGTCAGTGTGTGTGTATTTGTGTGTCTGTCAGTGTGTATCTGTGTACATGAGTGTCTGTGTGTGTGAAACTAGGTGTCATTGTATGTATGTGTGTGTGTGTCAGTGTGTGTATTTGTGGGTCTGTGTATTTGCATGTGTGTCAGTGTGTGTCTCTGTATGTGTGTGAAAGTGTATTTCAAAACAAATACATATACACAATGTGTGTTTGAATGTAAGCATTTTATATACACAATATGAACACACTGCATCCATTGCACACACTGCATCCACAACACACACGCTGCAATCAAACGCAAACATTACATACAAACACACCCCTGTATTAAAACACTAAACTTATATACAACCCTTCATTCAAATACCAACACTACACACAAAAAGCACACCTGCATTTAAAGTCCAACACTACATACAAACACCCCTGCATTCATACGCAAACATTACACACAAGTACACCACTACATTCCACTAGCAACAGTACATACAAATACACCCATAAATGCACACATATACTTTATACAAAAACATGCTTACAAACGTTCAAACACTGCTCACAAAATAACCCTGCAACGATGGGCAAATGGTAGATCCCCAGCTGGCATAGCATTGTTGAAGTTGTCAGACAGATGGAGATCTACCTTTTGGCCACACTTGCACTAGAAGTGGGCCCAGAAAACATACTTGCACCAGGGCCCTTTCTACATTAGTTCCACCACTGGGATAATCAACGTGAGGTGCCTGGGTGAAAGAGCGGGACACAGAACTTCTGATTCTGACTGAGTCTGTGAGTAAGCAGTTGTATGCCTCTAAAACAGATTACCATGATGTGCCAAGTTTCTGCCTCTAAAACTGATTGCCCTGGTGTTGCAATTGTATCCCGCTAAAGCTGATTGCCATCATGTGCCAATTGTATGCATCTAAGACTGTTTGCCATGGTGTGCCAATTGTATGCTTTTAAAACGGATTGCCTTCATGTACCAATTTTATGCAGCTAAGACTGTTTGCCATGTTGTGCCAATTGTATGACTCTAAAGCTGATTGCCATGTTGTGCCAAGTTTATGCATCTAAAGCTGGTTGCCATGGTGTACGAATTTTATGCACCTAAACTTGCCATGATGGGCCAATTTAATGCCTCTAAAACTGATTGCCATGGTGTGCCAATTGTTTCCCTTTTAAAGCGGATTGCCATGGTGTTCATTTTTAAATTATGCATTAAAAACAAGTGGGTCTCGGAAAATTACAGTTTTCAAAACTGGCTCGGCCCATAAAACTTTGGGAAGTCCTGATCTATACAATGTTGGGAAGAATTCATTCAGTCATGACTATCTGCTGCAGTCACAAAATATAACAGGTTTGGCAGGAGTGGTGTAGTGTCTAAGTAACCAGTTACTGAGGTGAAAATTCTGGGAATGAAGCAAGCAAGCACAGAACGTAAAATAGTGCCCCTGCCCAGTGATTTTACAATGTGAAAGTGTAATCCATGTGGGGACTATCCAACAGTAGACATGACTAAAATATTTCCTTATTACATCCTTGTTATTTCCTTGTCACATAACAAGTTGTTGAGCCAAGAAGAGCTAACATTATATGAAACGTCAATCAAGTATTTTCTTTTTTGTTGTTTCATTATATTGGTGCCAATTCTAAAACTAGGATCAAACGTCTGTATAAACATTCATGGAATTAGTAAGTGAGAATGGGTCACAAAAAGCGAAGAATGTGTTTCACCTACAACAGAGGAAAGGGTTCCTTACAGTAAGTACAATAAAGATGTGGAATTCTCTGCTTAAAAGGGGTTGTGTTACCAGATTCTATAGATATTTTTTAAAGGCCTGTATGATTTAAAAAAAAACAAAATATTCAATGACATAACTGATATGTATGTATGTATGTATGTATGCATGTATGTATGTAAACAGATTGTTGATCCAAAGAGAAATCTGAGTCAAAAAGGACGTTTTCCTTTTTTTGGATTAACAGCATAAAATAATTGATTTCATGGTTGAACTTGATAGGTTTGAATCTTTCTTTTAACTTAGACTAATATGTAACATATGTAACTATGTAACAGCTGTTATGTTGGCAGAGAGTGTATTAGCAATTGTAGCAGCATTGTCATTAGAAGCATTTATGGTAGCTTTTTCCCTAGAAGATCAAAGAGAAACAGGATGTACAATTAAACGTAGTGATCCATACATACATACAATACAAGTGTATTGGTGGCTTAGATGTTGTTGTTGGTTGTTTATTCCCTTTATACTGTATAGAGTTTAGACCCTGATATTCTTGTTCCTATTTTTCAGATTAAAATTATCCTTACCAAGTATGGGTAAAAAAAAGTATCTAGGTGTGATTTCGGTCTGTTAAACAAATGTTATGATGTTAATTGATGTTGATTGATGTGGCTTTATTGGTGCTTTTCCTGTTTGTCCGAGTGTGTTGAACGGGTGTGTTATTTGTTTTACATGTCTGGTTTGACACATGGGTTAAAACACGCTGAGCTATGTTTACGCCTTCTGCAAAAAGACACAAGATCTTAAAGTATTACAACATACTTTAAAAAGAGGCTTTAAACATTTTAAGCATGGATTAGTGGATATGTCTGCTAAAATGTCCTATATCTTTATGCGTACTTACCAGCTGAATTTATGCAGTTTTTTCTCCATCCTTCAAAGACAGCAACCTGTGAAATCAGGTCATTTGTGCTTAGGTTGATATGTAATTTGCTCTAATGAACCACACAATTAAAATATAAAAGGGCAAGTGAATTAATTGAAGCTTGTTTGCTGCCACTAGACTTGGGTTAGCTAGGTTTAAGAAAAATACACTTCATTTATTTGACCTCACTAACAAACTAATGTGGTCTTTGACTATGAAAAAACTAATAGCTAGGTTCCACAGGCTCCACTCATGGACTCCTAAATGTGCACATATGCTGCTCCTTCAGGATCCTATTTTGGTTATTGACCTAGTGCAGGGATAGGCAACCTTCGGCACCCCAGATGATGTGGACTACATTCCCCATAATGCTCTTACACCCATAATGCTGGCAAAGCATCATGGGAGGTGTAGTCCAAAACATTTGGAGTGCAGAATGTTGTCTATGCCTGACCTAGTGTTTCAGCTGAGAAATAAAGAGATAGAGAGACCTTATAATTGCCATCCCTATTCAGTTGGCCTGGGGGCTCTAGTTCAATGTTGAGATTAATTCAAGGGCAGAATTAGAGCCCAATGATTTTGTGACTGAATTTAAAAACTGGACATATCTGGACAAACATTGATACTCAAACTTCCAAACATGCATCTAATGAAAAATGCATACAGGTAGACTTTTAGCTTCTATGATGACCCTGACAATTACTTAAATACCTTGTTCTTCCATATGTGCCACAGGTTCTGATTGTCAACACTGAATTATTTTTTTTTTTAACAATGTAGTTGTTTGCATTTGAGGACATAGTAGATGGTGGCTCCTCAGTAAGATCTTACAGCTATCGAGACATAAATGCTCCTTCTTGGCTCCACTGAATACTTATATGTAAAAGGCACTGTCTATTTACATGGAAAAGCCTTGTTTACCCTGTGTGCCTGCAGTAAGTTAAGATCTGCAATTCTCTTCATGGCCAATCTGGCACTTAGTATAGAAATAATCTAGTACAGGAAGGAATCCACACTAAAATATATAGTATATAAAATAATCTCAGAAAATTAATTGTATACAAGAGTGTGGGAGTATGGTTAACCTATTGATTGTAATGTAAATTTGACATCATCCAAGTTATACTTGCTTGGAATAAGAGAATCATTCTCCTTAATGTTGGGATAATTGAGAGGCGACATTAACCACTACCACCACTACTACATAGAAAAAGATGACATCTGTGATGCATTAACCTACTACAGATGTGCAATGGCGAAAATAAATTGCTTTGCTTCGTTTCAGTTTCATTCATTTTTTTTAATTTCAGTTCGTCCGAAGGCATTGATTTAAGAAGCTTTCCAAATGATTCAATAATGTTAGAAGAACTTTCTGAATATTTATCTACAGAAGTCACTGTTAAAGTCTGTGGTAATTTTTGCAGATAAATCACGTAGAAATGTTTCTAACATTATTGAATTATTTTGACAGGGTTTTAAACTTTTCAAAATTTGAAAATGATTGATTTGAAACTAAACTAAATTCGGGAAAAAAATTGGAAAAATAAATAAATTCAGACACAAAATCCCTATTGGTTTTATTATTGGTATCCTTATAATGACAATCCCACATAAGTGAACTGATTTAGGGAGCTAGATACTAAGCCGCTCCCTATTGCTACCGTTAAATATGTCAATCCTACAAAAGGGTACAAAATTAGGGAGCTATCTACAAAACCGCAAAAATAACCTTTTTCTTAATTTTTCTTTTTCAGTTGCTTAGTAGATTAGTCCCTTATTTGTTATCCCTGTGGAAACAAATGGATTTGAAATAATTTGTTTTGATTTGTTCTGAATTAGTTCATTTTCAGTTGATTTCAGTTTGTAAAGAATTTGTGAATTTAGACTCTTACAAATTGTCGAATTTGGATGAATTTGCATGAAATAACAAAACATAGAACCTACTTAAATCAGGAATGGCCAAACGTTAGATCCCCTGTACACATACAGGTACTTGGTATGTGTCCACTTTTGCTTTCTGAGCATGTACAGATGTGCCTATTATAAAGCATTTTTTTCTGATATAGAGGGAGTGTGACTCACAACCTGTGGTTTGGTCTTGTTCAGCATCCTCTTAAATGGTTTTGCTCTGTAGTGTTGGTTCCCTAAATCTATAGCAGCAATATGATAAACATACAATATGGCAAACACAGAAGAGGAAAGGAAATTAAATAAGGTAAGATGTTGCAATCCACGCTACAGTTTCAAGGTGACGATAGACTTGTATGAGAGTTCAGTTTATTACAGTATTTTATTTTATTTTTTATAATTCTTTATTTTGGTTGTGCATAAGGTAAACAATTTTGCACAGCCACAACAGCAGGTGCGATCAGAACAGCAAACAGTCGTTAACCGTGGTATGGCTTCTAATGCATTGCACATTTATAAAGTTTTGTTGGTTTGATAGAGGGCAAACCAGTAGCTGGAGGTACTTGCCAAGAGTAGCTTTAGCAAACTTTCATCCACGATCTATCTACCCAGTTAGGCTGGAGGTAGGTATGGCAAAGGGAGAGCTCTCGTGTGGGTGAGGCTTAGCCCATGTATTGGCTCTATAGATGTGCGTTACATTCCGGTCCCCACCACACCGCACTGTGGTCTCATCAAAGGACCAGAACGCACATATCGGCAAATCTTACCGGGGACCACCCACGGTCCCCTCACGTCAGCATTCAGGCGGCTCTTTCGTACACCCGCCTGGGGGGCCCTACTCCCCCCCCACCCCCCCCAACCCCTCACGGTCTAATCTTTCAGGACTAAGTTATTTTAGCCATTAAATATACATACAAAATCAATGTGGGGATTATTTCATGCTGATTAAAATAGCTATACGTTCATACTATTGGGAAAGGGATATCAGTAAAGTTACTATAAACAAACATATCGATGGGGAAACTTTCATTCATGCTTTTCATTGTATTAATTCACATACCCTGTTTTGAGCTGTTATCGCCACCTAGTGGTTTATGGTATTTTCTGTTTTATACATTATACATTATTAAAAAATGTATATTCCCCGTACTAAAACTATAGTAGCAAAGTTAATCTCAGCCCTGTCAATTTCTTTGATCTCCACAGATCGTACTTTTGTTATATTGCAACTAAAATTGCAAAAAACAGGAGTTCTTCTCCTCTAAATCCAGGTTTACATTCTACAATAGCACCAACCGTTTTGCTCCTTCTATATTGCAAAACCCTGATTCTTGTTCTTTAATCCAGGTATAGTATTTATTTATTTTACTTTTGTAAAATACATCAAATATCACGCCCACTCAGATTTACATCTGTCTTAAAACCCTTAGGTTTCTTCTATGATAAGCATTATACAGCTTTAAAACAAAAAAAATGTGCAGTAGATAAGTCGGCGCAAAAAATTACATTTGTGAGTTGCATTCTTAAAGAGACCGTTTATTTTAGTTTAAATTTTAATAATTGTACTGCACTAGGAGTGCTTTCTCTGTTCCCTCCCCCCTACTTTTGTCTCCTTAAACTACAGATATCAACTGTACAGTGTAACAGGCTATAAGTATATACACATATACACCTGGGCTTGTAGACACCCTATAAGGGATCACACTTGCTTGCACTGTATCATCTGTTTGTAAATACTTCTCAACACTTGAGGGGTTCTGTACATATGTATGCGCACCAGCACTTTTCTGTTTTTTTTTTTTTTTTTAATTCTTTATTTTTGTTGAGGCATGTGGTTATGGGGGTACAGAAAAAAGAGAGGGAGACGTTCAAAAGTTGTACAGGATGGGGTCGTCATAACATATTGACAATGTCTCCTATGATCATCAACCTCATTTTATATATAATAACATGCTATGGCTAAATACTGTTATCTCTCGCTTTAATACTGTAATCTCTCGCTTTAATACTGTAATCTCTCGCATTAATACTGTAATCTCTCGCTTTGATACTGTTTTCTCTCGCTTTAATATGGTTTTCTCTCGCTTTAATACTGTTGTCTCTCGCTGTATTACTGTTATCTCTCGCCTCAATACTGCCATCTCTAGCTTTAATATCGTTACCGCTAAATCTAAAAATACCAGTGTAATACGTAAGACTAGTTATGGTTAGTAAGCTGTAGATTAAATCACATCATGGGACTAAAGTCTGCAAGCGCTTGGTTCGCATACCTCGCTAAACATAATGCTTATTGGTAGAGCTTACAAAACTGCAGGCTAATATTCCAAGCTAAACAGTTGCTAGACTAGCATGAATAGTAAAAACTGTATGCTTTTGTGCGCGATTAAAAGTTAGTCATGGTGTGCCTGCATGAAAAGCTGCAAAGCTAGGTAACAAAACAAAGGGTGAAGATAACTTTGCTAAATAAAATATGCTTTTATAACATTAGTGGTCACCACCGTTATCCACTGGCTGCACACTTCTCTGGCGGTCTGAGGAGTGGGTTATAAGGCTGGTAAGTTCATGGCGTTGGTTGATGGGGTTGACTGGCAGCAGTTTATCAGTCCCGTGCTCGATTTAGGTCGTTCACCCCACCCCAGTATTCGGGAACAGGTAGGTGAGTGCCCATGGGGGTGCCGGGTCTGCGTGCTTCACGGTGACCCTCTTGCCCCAGACCTCGGGAGGGGCCCGCATTGAATGGCCACAGACTCGGGGGTTCCTGTCGGAGTCCAAGTCTTTCCCATGGGGGGTGCGACATTGGCCCCTGATGTGTTTTCGCCACCTATAGCGGGGGGCTTTCTGTCGTGGGGGCCGGTGCGTTGGGGGTTTCAACCCTTTTGGCCCTTGGCCTAGGTGAGCCTTTTGTGCTAGTGGCTGTAGCTCGCAATTGTCGAGTGCCCGGAGGGTGTACCTGCGCCTGCTGTTCTTTTCCCCCTCGTGGGCTCTCCTGGCTCTGTGAGTGTTTGGCTTCGGCTCGGGCTTCCAGCTTTGCCCAGAAGCGGAGAAAGAGCTTGTCGATTCTTTGTTCCAGACTGGCAGGTAAGTTAAGGGTGTGTAGTGACTTCAGTGCCGCGCATCCGTCCGCCATTTTGGGGGAGCACATGGCGATCTCCGCCTGCATTATTGTTGCCGCTCGTAGGTATGTGTTGCGGCCAGTGGGGACCGGGATTACCCCCACCGGTCCAAAGGGGGGGGGAGGAGATCTGCTCCCGCCTCAGCTTTCTCCAGCGTGTGCGTTAACGGGCCGTGACAGTAGGGCAGGGCGGCGGCCGTCCACCCCGTCCCCCGTTCCACTAGGCCGCAGACCGTGGGGTATCGCCGGAGCGGCCAGAGCTCTGATGTGGTAGTTGTGGGATCAGGCAGCCTCCTCTTCAGTACGCTTTGGCACCAATTTAGGTCTGTTTATTGCGGGATTGGCTTGCTTAAAGTTGTGGTACAGGCCTAAAGTTCCTGGAGCTCAGCAGACATGCGACTGATCCGCTCAGTGGCTCAGCCCCGCCCCCACTTTTCTGTTTTGTGATCATACAGCTTTGCCTCTTCTAAAAATCGCAATACCCTGGTTCTTGTCCCTTATATCCAGGTATAGTATTTTCTTTAAACTTCAGTATTTATTTACTTCAGTTTCTGTTTCAAGGCCACAGACATCCTTCATTTTTCATTTGCCACTCTCTCGTATCACTCGTCTATGCCCCTCAGTAATTCAAGAGGCGCTCATACACCACACTCACAGATCTATATCTGTCTCAAACCTCTTAGGCTTCTTCGACGATACCAACAACCGCTGGTCCTGTCTTCCATATATACTCAAAGGTCAAATTCCCTGGTATAATCACTATCAAGGTTAGTATCCTACCATCACATAAATTCACCAATTTATCCTATAGATGGTACGTGAACTGGCTCACAGGGTCTGGGCTTCAGACCTAGCTCACCGAGGCATGTACAAACCATCTCCCACCTCAACACGGAGGTACGGCCCAATGCCCAAATCATAGTTAAAACTCCTCATTCGCTCTTCTATAGGGCCGTAGTCAGGGCCTCACTTTCCACGGCCACACGTTTTGAACCGTGTAAATGTCATCGAGAGGCCAACATCCCGCCACCACATCTGTGGCAACATAGTTCACCTCTCCCAAATCATAGATAGAGCCTCTCACCGCCACTTGGCATTAGTCGGGCCTCATCCGTCACTAGTCTAAGTTAAGTTTTTCGCTTCGGCAGTAACCTTACAGTCCAGTTCACCTGAGGAATTCCCCCCCCACCCCTTGAAATAATTTTCTCAGACGCCCCTACTAAATCCAACTCATTTAATTCATTTCTAGAATGTCGCAAGATACATCTCCCATAAATGAGTTGCTTGATGAGGATATAATATCCACTCCTATCAGACCAGAGTCTCCAGGAGTATCTCTCGCCCCTTCAACCCCTACGTCTTTGAGAGCAATGACTATACCTAAAATTACCACCGAACTTAGGCTTAGGGGCATTCCCTTTCCTGCTACGGCCCGAAAGGCGGAATTATACAGACTTTTGACCAACCAAGCCCCTGATCCTAGGCCAGGCACTAGCTCTCAAAGTCAACCTTCTGGCGCTGGCACAGCCACCCAGGACACCCTTGCGGCAATCCTTGCCAACCTGCAGACCTTAAACAGCAGGTTAAGCAAGGTGGAGAGTGCCATAGCCTCCCCAGGTAACCTTCCTGACCTTCCAGCCCCCGCCCCGGTGGTACCTATGGCACCAACACCCGTCCCTACACTTCCCCCTCCAGCCCCTGCCCCAGTCACGTCTCCTTTCGTGTCACCAGCTCACTCCGTCCCAGACTCCACTGTCATTACTTATTGCCTCCCTAGACGTGCTGGAGAACAGGGCTTATAACTTTGGCGATATCTCGGTGGTTCTTAAAACCAGAGACCCAAGGCTCAACAAAAAATTATTGATTCCCAATATTGTTTTGGCCTTCGGGATATACCGTGATGTCATCTGCTCGGTATATCCCCACAGGAGAGAGGGACTGGACCTCTATCTCCATAAAGTGGTGGATTTGGGCGTTAAGTACAGGGGCTCTTCTTTTTATGATTATCATAAATCGATATCAGCGAAAGCGGCAACACATCTGAAACAGTTTAATGTAAGAATTAACTGGTGTCAGACAGATACAGAACTTTTCTGTCGCCACTTCGCTGGTCTGAGGCCCCCGTCCTGTGCCATATGCAATTCCTCAACCCACTTGGCCAATTTGTGCCCTTCTATGGCTGATCCATCCACCCCCACTCCCGCCCCTCAATCCACTTCCACCCCTCACCTTAAACAGGAAGGTGGACAGCGGGATAAACTGGGTAGGCCCATCTCTTTTTTAGGGAAGGCTCAGGTGTGCAACAACTTCAATGCAGGTTCAGCGCCTGTAGATTGTTGCACATCTGCTCTGCTTCAGGGCACACACTAAGACCATGTGCCCGGCCAGGTTGTCCCCTAGCAAGTGACTAACCGACGTTAATATCGACAACCTGGCTTTTTACTTAAAAACCCATCCAAGTAAACATCTAGTGGAGTATTTGATAACAGGATTCACCCAGGGTTTTCTCACAGGTCTTGTGGCCATTCCCTCAGGGACACTGGAATGCCCCAATCTCCTATCAGCCTGCCTAGACCCAGGGGCCACGGACGTACTTCTATCCACAGAAATAGCACAAGGTTTCATGATCGGCCCCTTCACCTCCTCACCATTTTCCTCCTGGCGCACTAACCCTATTGGCATAGCTGTACACAAATATTCAAATAAAAAGTGCATGATTATTGATTTATCGGCACCGCACTCCTCTTTTGTTCCTAGCATCAACGCACTCATACCCGCAGACGAATTCTCACTACAATACGTAAAAATAGACGACGCTATACAAACCATCATTTCAACTGGTAGCAATGCATGGCTTAGTAAAACAGACATTACCAACACATTCAAATTACTGCCCATGCACCCATCACTTTGGCACTTGCACGGTGTTAAATGGCGAAACAGGTACTATTTTTCCACGCGACTCATTTTTGGGTCCAGAAGCAGCCCTAAACTGTTCGATATTTTCGCAGAAACTCTATGCTGGCTGCTTCTGAACATTATTAGGTGTCACGGCATCATTCACTACTTGGATGACTTCCTCATAATAAAACCTAGCACACGCACATCCACCGATATCCTCAGCACCTCTGCACTTTTCTCCACCCTCGGGGTACCTTTGACTCCCTCTAAAACAATTGGCCCCACTACTAAACTTACTTTCTTGGGGATAGAGCTAGACTCTGGTACCTTCCGCGCCAGCCTTCCCCCTGAAAAACTGGTCCGCCTGAGAGGGGAAATAGATATGTTCCTGCGGAATGATGTATGCATCAGGAAAGAACTTCACTCCTTATTGGGGTCCCTGAATTTTGTGATGCGCATTGTTCCGCAGGGTAGATCTTTTGTGTCCAGGCTCCTTTGCCTGCTTCACAGGGTACCGGACGCCTGCCCAATCACATTGGACCAGCACGCCAAAGCTGACCTACTCATGTGGGGGAAGTTTTTGACCGAATGGAATGGTATCTCCATGTTTATTCCCCCTCTCTCCGACTCCTCACCCTGCATTTACACTGACGCTGCAGCCAACACGGGTTTCGCAGCAATATTTGGCAATCACTGGTTTAGGGGTCACTGGCCAGCTGAGACGGATGCCTTGCCGGGGTTTAGAGAAACTTCAGCTCTGTTTGAAATTTACCCCATCGTGGCGGCCGCACACACTTGGGGTCACCTCTGGTCCGGCAAGGCTGTAAAATGCTATTCCGACAACTCGTCAGCTTGCGATTTCATTAACAAAGGGCGCTCTTCCTCTCTTACCATCATGCGGCTGATTCGCAAGCTGATCTGGTTGGCAGCAACCATCCAGTTCCACTTGATTTGCCTTCACATCCCGGGTATTCACAACACGGCTGCTGATGCTCTGTCTCCATCTCAATTTCAGGTGTTTTTCCAGGCACTCCCGTCAGCCCACCATCAACCATCCAGAACACCGAGTTTTCACGAGCTAATCTTGGATTAAACACACTTATGCACCATGCTAGGACTCCTACGCACCAATCACTATCACCAAACACTACTATCACCTACAGTAGGGCACTTACCATTTTCAATAAATTTACAGCTGAATTCGGATTACAAGGTGATTTCTCAACCCAAACTATGGTGGCTTTTGCCTCCTTTTGCCACTTACACTTAAAACTCTCCCACAATACAATTAAATTATACCTCACAGGGGTGCAGCATCACAGCCTCACAAATGTTCCTAACAACACCCCCTTTTTGTCATCATACCCCATCAAGAAAATCTTAAAGGGGATCTCTAAAGTGACGGTTCCACCTATCACCACCAGACTACCTATAGATGGGCCTATCTTTAGATTACTTAGCAACCTCCTCGACGAATCCCCTTTTGATCCCAACACTAACCTGGTGATCATCAAATCTGCTATCTATTTAGCTTTTTATGGGTTCCTAAGACCTAGGGAATTTACCGTTGTTTGTCAAGGAGATACCACACATAGCCTTAAAACCTCACAACTCACTAAAGTAGACAACTATTACATTCTCACAATCTCATCTACCAAAACATCAGACCTCTTACGGTCGACCCATAACACGCACTTACCAGACTCACCATTCTTACAACTACAAGGGCACCCACTCACTACAGCAAAATTCACCACGCATGTTAGAATCTTATTGGTAAAATTGGGTTACAACCCAGCTTCATTCTCCGGACATTCCTTTCGCATAGGAGCCGCATCATCAGCTTCTAGTACTAACACCCGGTCCACATCATAAAGAGACTGGGTCGCTGGAAGTCCTCTATATACACAACACAGTGTTTGTGACTAAGTGGCTACTAAAAAAAGACTAAACATACCCCACTTTCAATACCTTGGGTCGTCTACTTTTTCAAATGGTATGCCATTATGGGGGTAATTCTCATTCCTGGGCTACCACACCGTCTCAAAGGTAACATTACTAATCTGGCAAATTTCAATTTGAAAATGGAACGTTCTATATTTGACCCTGTAACTTTCCAAAACACCATAAAACCTGTTAATGGGGGGTACTGTTGTACTCGTGAGACATCGCTGATTACAAATATGTGCATTTTTTTGCAGTAAAACCTAACAATATTATGACATTCACAGCTAAAATGTCAGATGGAAATACAAATTTTTTTTAAAAAAATCTTATTTTCTCACATTTTTTTTAAATTTTATTCATAATAAATTATGTTCCATATATGAATAGTTAATGATAAATTAAAGCCCTGTTTCTCCTGAACAAAATGATATATAATAAGTGTGGGTGCACTTAATGTGACAGCGGTGAATTACGGTTGAACAGACATATAGCGCAAATTCCAGTTTTTGTTTACGTTTTGTTTTGATCAGAACGTGCACTATTGACTCCGTCCTGAAGGGGTTAAGGGTAGTGAGAAAGGAGAGCACAGACCAGACCAAGAGATTCAGCCACATTTGGCAAGGAGCCCACCCAGCCTCCCTTAGCAATGCCTCTGGTCCACTGTGAATAAGAACCCCTGGCCACCCGTGGCTCAGGCCCTAGTGAAGGTATAGTTAGGAAGAGATTAAACACTTCCTTCTAGCCATTCCAATTCATAAAACCAATCTGCACTGTGATAGGCTGAAAGCGGTCAGCTTACACTCCCAGGCACCCATTGCTGCTCGGGCTAGTGCTTCCTTATTGCCCCAAGCAGCACAGAAGAATTGGACTGCTGATAATTCTCTTTTAGTATTAAAACATTAGAAATTATGTAATAATAAATAAAAAAGATGGCGCCAGGGGACTCCAGACACTATTATCACTTAAATGAGAGAAAGCAGTTATAGTTATTAGATTGTCTCTTTGGCAGTATAGGGAGAGACAGCACCAGATGACTCCACGTACTCTAAACAATTGAATGAGATGAAATGCATAGGCAGGGCCATTTGAAGGAATTTCGGGGCCCCAAGCAAAACGGACATGGAGGCCCCCACATGCACGCTCAAGGTCTGGGCCCCCCAGCGCCTGCACCCGGGTCCTCCCCCCCCCCCCCCCCTGCCCACGAGTCCGCCCGCAGGGATGCAGTGTCTGCAGGGCCGGTGCAAGGATTTTTGCCGCCCTAGGCAAAAGTAAAGTTTGCCGCCCCCCATGTGACATCACAGTGCCCCACCCATATGATCTGCCATGTTAACTAACACAGTGCTGCAGTGCCGCCGTGTTTACAATAAAAGGCCTGCAGGGACAGGCTATAGACACCAGAACCACTACATTAAACTGCAGTGGTTTTGGGGACTATAGTGTCCCTTTAATGTGAGGTAAATTAGAGATTAGTGCCACGAATAATATACTAGATTGCCTACTTACAACCAGATGAGGATGATGATGGGCTTCAGCTGCCGTCTGGCTCCACTGGTCTGGTGTAGAACAGGCTCTCTGGAGGCGGTTTGTAACTGTGGTCACAAAAATCAATGTTCTGGGAGAACGGGAAGCAGCTCCCTTTTTTGAGGGCCATTTACACAGCTCAAGGTCTGGGTCCCAGGGTCCACCTTCATGTTCCACCAATGAGTTTGTTCACAGGGGTGTGTGTGTGGGGGGGGGGGGGGGGGGGATGTCCTGATGTGTGTAAGGAATGCATTGTGTGAATCTGTGTTTGTATGTGTAAGGGCTGCAAGGTGAGTTTGTGTATGTATGGGATGCAGTGTGTGTGTCTGTAAGGCAGTGTTTCCCAACCCAGTCCTCAAGGCACACCTACCAGTCCAGGATTTAAGGATTACCCAGTTTTGTCTAAGGTGTTTAGAAAAAAAAGAAAAAAACACCTTAGACACAACTGGGTCACCCCTAAATCCTGGACTGGTAGGTGTGCCTTGAGGACTGGGTTGGGAAACACTGCTGTAAGGGATGCACTGAGTGTGTGGAAGGGGTGCATTGTGTGTTGCTGTGTGTAAGGGATGCATTGCTTGTGTATGTGTGTCTGTGTGTAATGCATTGTGTGTTTTTCTGTGTGCAAGGGGTGCATTGTGTGTGTGTGTGATGGATGTCAATCTCTCCCCCTACCCCCGTCAATTTCCTTCTTCTCCCCCCTCTCCAATTTCCTTCTTCTCCCCCTCCCTCTCATTGCCTTCTTCCCCTCCAATTTCCTTCTTCTCCCCTCCCTCTCATTTCCTTCCTTCTCCCCCCTCCAATTTCCTTCTTCTCCCCCTCCCTCTCATTTCCTTCCTTCTCCCCCCCTCCAATTTCCTTCCTCCCCCTCCAATTTCCTACCTCTCCCCCTCCAATTTCCTTCCTCCCTCCCCCCTCAAGTTTCCTTCCTCCCTCCCCCCTCAAATTTCCTTCCTCTCCCCCTCCCTCAAATTTCCTTCCTCTCCCCCTCCCTCAAATTTCCTCCCTTCCTCTCCCCCCTCCCTCTCCCTCTCCCCCTCCCTCAAATGTCCTCCCTTCCTCTCCCCCTCCCTCAAATGTCCTCCCTTCCTCTCCCCCCTCAAATTCCTACCTCTCCCTCCCCTCCCTCAAATTTCCTTCCTCTCCCCCCTTTGAATTTCCTCCCTTCCTCTCCCCCCCCAAAATTTCCTCCCTCCCTCTCCCCCCCACTCCCTCAAATTTCCTCCCTCCCTCTCCCCCCCACTCCCTCAAATTTCCTCCCTCCCTCTCCCCCCCACTCCCTCAAATTTCCTCCCTCCCTATCCCCCCACTCCCTCAAATTTCCTCCCTCCTTCTCCCCCACTCCCTCAAATTTCCTCCCTCCCTCTCCCCCTCCACCCAATCAAATTTCCTCCCTCTCCCCCCCACCCACTCAAATTTCCTCCCTCTCCCCCCCCACCCACTCAAATGTCCTCCCTTCGCCGTCCCACCCACTCAAATTTCCTCCCTCTCCCCCCCACCCACTCAAATTTCCTCCCTCTCCCCCCACCCACTCAAATTTCCTCCCTCTCCCCCCCACCCACTCAAATTTCTTCCCTCGCCCCCCCACCCACTCAAATTTCCTCCCTCGCCCCCCCACCCACTCAAATTTCCTCCCTCCCCCCCCACGCACTCAAATTTCCTCCCTCCCCCCACCCACTCAAATTTCCTCCCTCGCCCCCCACCCACTCAAATTTTCTCCCTCGCCCCCCCACCCACTCAAATTTTCTCCCCCCCACCCACTCAAATTTTCTCCCTCCCCCCACCCACTCAAATGTTCTCCCTCCCCCCCCACCCACTCAAATTTTCTCCCTCCCCCCACCCACTCAAATTTTCTCCCTCCCCCACCCACTCAAATTTTCTCCCTCCCCCCACCCACTCAAATTTTCTCCCTCCCCCCCAACCCCCCACCCACTCAAATTTTCTCCCTCCCCCCCAACCCCCCACCCACTCAAATTTTCTCCCTTCCCCCCAACTCAAATTTTCTCCCTCCCCCCCACTCAAATTTTCTCCTCCCTCCCTCTCCCCCACTCACTGAAATGTCCTCCCTGTCGGCTGTCCCTGACACCCGGCGGGCGCGCGAGGGAGCACTCTCCCTGGCTGAGTGCTTCCTCTTCAGCTCCCTCGCGCGCCGCGTACTGATGCCGGAGCCGGAAGATGATGTCATCTTCCGGCTCCGGCATCAGTACAGTGCGCGAGGGAGCTGAAGAGGAAGCACTCAGAGGAGAGTGCTCCCTCGCGCGCCCGCCGGGTGTCAGCAGGGCCAGCCCCCCAGGAGAAGAGGCTGGCCCAGTGGGTACATACCGGGCCCCCTGCGACCCGGTATGTACCCACTGAATGTGGGGCCCGGACGACCTGAGCAGTCCGGGCCCCCCAGGACCGCATGCCCCTGCCGGCTCTGCTTGGGGCCCCGGGCCAGCTCGGGGCCCCAAGCAGTTGCTTGTTTTGCCTGTCGGGTAGCGACGGGCCTGTGCATAGGGGCCTAGAGTGCCCCTTCAATGCGTTTGTTGTATTAAAGAAACAAGGGCACGTGTGAGAGGCTCCATTGATAATTATGGGGATACCAGTTGACCCAATTACTCTATTATTACAACTGGAATTGTTGTTGTTCTATATAGAGTAAAGCTCATAACAGAATGTGGATTCCAGCTGGTGAATATGCCATAACCTTATATGCACTATGTTCCTTTTATTTATTATTATTCTTTCCTATGTGAATACAACTTTGTGTATTTGGTGCTAATGTGTGGAAATTATTACCCTTATTGTTATCTTGTTACCCTTGTTGTAGAATTATTAGGCCCCATTTAACTCTATACCCTTATATTTCTTTCTCATGCTCTCATAGCCTTATAAGAATGCTTTGTTCATAGAAATTGTGTGTCAACAAGAAATGTTAGGTTCCTGCTGAATGAAACATTGTAGCAGCTAGTCTTAATAAAATGTGAAGTTACTAAAAGCCTTGAGAACTAACCTTGAAGACTAACGTGCCAACTACTCAAAATGGCTGCCAAAGCCCCCCTCCCATCGAGTGAACTCCCCGTGCTAGCAAGATGGCGCTGAAATCTGGAGGAGAAGTCAGGGCCGGCGCCACCTGTAAGGCGACCTAGGCAGCCGCCTAGGGCGCAACTTATCAGGGGGCGCCGGATCCCTGTCCCCGGGGCGCCTCCTCATGCTGCGCCACCTGAGCGCTTTAACAAGCCCCAGGCGGCGCAGCACTGCTGCATGGAGGGCGGCCGGGTTTCAGTGACTGGCAGGAGGGAAGCGCAGAGCGCTCCCTCCTGACCGTCTCTCCATGTAGCGTGGCCGGGCGGCGCGGAACCAGTATAATTCAATACTTAAAGGAGGAACACTGGGAAGAAGCTTGCTAGAAGCGATAACATTAGTATTCAAAAAGGTTAGAAATATAGACAATTATGGAAACGGCAGATGAATCTCTCTTTTTAACTTAGACCTAAAAATTATTATGAGGATCTTGGCAGCCATGCTAAAACACATTGTCAGTCACTTGATTCATATTGACCAATCAGGTTCTATTGAAGGCATTGAAGCAAAAGACAATGTGATTGAAACGTTAAATTATATTTATTGTTAAAGGTTAATTGGCTATTTATGTTTACAGTCTTGAAGAGTCTGAGTTTTGGAATTGGATTTATGACATGGATTCAGACCATTTATTGCCATCCAATGGCAAGAATCAAAATTAA
This sequence comes from Pelobates fuscus, assembly GCF_036172605.1. Taxonomy (NCBI): domain Eukaryota; kingdom Metazoa; phylum Chordata; class Amphibia; order Anura; family Pelobatidae; genus Pelobates; species Pelobates fuscus. The sequence continues at coordinate 92,365,896 of NC_086324.1, read as the reverse complement.
CAGCGAGTTGTCAAATGAATTTGTCTTGACAAATTATTGCCTTTATTTTTGTGTGTGGAACCTTTATTGTCCTCAATAAGACAGGCAAAGAATAATACATCTCTAAGACAGGAGAGGTAGAAATTGCGGCTTATGCGGAAGATGTGCTGTTGTTTCTTTCTAATCCCATAATTTCACTTGAGGACGTTTGTGTCTAACTGATTTCAGTCTCTATTCAAACTTCAAAATTAATACTACTAAAAGCGAAGTGCTGAACAATCATTTATCAAAATGTGACCTGGCCCGGATAAATCATTATTTATTTATTTCATTTGTATATTGAGTTTTCATGTGCAATATACAATCTTTTCCAATGCATTGTAAAATTAGAATATGCATGTGCATGTGCATCGTAACATCAGGCATGGGCATATGTAAAAGATAAAATAAAACTTTTATATAACGATTTGTCATATATCTCAATATATCTTGGTTAGATGTAATGCACGGAAAAAAATAAAAATAAAACCAACTTGGGTTGACCATCCAACAATAACACTGGAAAAGGGTTATTAGAAAAGTAATAATAGGTAGCCCCACTGGATTTTTTTTGCCTGTTACAGACAACATAGGCTTTCTCCATAGTAAAGATTCTGCCCATTATTTTTCTAAATGTTTATCCAAGAAAGGCTGGACAATATTAATTTCTCAACAGGAGATTTACTTCCCAGAGTAACAATTCTCAGAAGAGACTTTGCTCTTAGAGGTGGCACCTTTTTCTACTTACAGCTACACTACTTATTAAAATTGATTGAAACCCAATTCATAATCCCAATGAAATTTTCCAATTTTAAAAATATGTGTGTCCAAAGGGAAACTTTTCATCCCCTCTTCCTCCCCTGTAAAAATTTATAAATGACTGATGTTATCAGAGTGTCTTGAATAGCCTGATTTTTGTAGATTACTGATAATGGAATAACTTTAGATACAGGATTAGAATAAATGTTTTGTGATGGTAAAGGACTTCAGTGAGAATAAATACACGTGCCTCTTAAGTTAGTGATAAATGTTGGAGGTGCAAATCCCAAAGGAGTGACCTTGCACATACTTTTTTTGTAATTGCCCAACTATTGCCCCCTTTTGGCAAAAAAGTTGAGAGCTTTATATATCCTACCGGATTTCCACTTGACTCCTCAACTAAACCTCATTGTTCACACTGATTTGATATTTAATAAAACAAAGCACTCTTTAATTAGTAAGTTAATTAATGTGGCTAAAGTATTCATTGCAAGCTTATGGAAAAAGAAAGATTGACCCTCAAAAGAGTAATGGATTAGTAGAGTAAACAGATGTAGGAGTATCAAACCCCTACTGTTTGTGATAGACAATTGGAATATTCAAAGCAGGGTGGAATGTGGATTATTAGACTTATTAATTGAAATTCTTATAGATTGAGTGATATGTATAATCTTCTTGGTTAAGGGAGTGAAGGTGGGTTAATGGTTTGGTGGGAGAGAGAGAAAAATAAAAATGTGAAATTTTATACGTTTTCTTTCTTTAAAAAAATATATATATTATTGTATTTGAGGTTATGGATTTATTTTTTTATGAACTCAAAACTTTACGTAACGTACTACTTTACGTAACGTTTATGTACTATTGACTCGTAACTCTTCTAAGATTTTAAGAATCTGGAATACATATAATTACTTTCCCTTCCATGCATATTACTGAACCAGATATTTATTAAAAATTCTTCTTTTTCCAGGGTCCATTTGAAAAGTCATTGCAAAGTAATGCAGTTTCCGAAAGACAGAGAGCGGTAGAGAGTAAAGTTGCTACTATTAAAAACAGTGCACAGGTAAGACCATATGGGAGGGATTTTGATTAAACAACGTGATTCAAATATTCAGTACAAAAACTCTGCTAATTAACCCCTTCAGGACCAAAGACATACAATGCCATCATTACAATCCTACAGACAGGGGTCAAGTCCTGGGTAAAAAAGTGCAGGAACTCACCCAAGATCCCCTCCCCGCCCCCTTCCCCCCCCCCCCCACCCCAAAAATGGTACGCTTGTATGCAGGGGCTGAGTAAGAGGGGCAAGGGCTGAGGAAGAGGGGCCGCTTGTGCCAGCCCTGGGTCCTTCAGGACTAGTAATGGGAACGGCGTTCCTGCTGTGGAAAAAGTGCAGGAACGCCGTTCCCACGCGTTCCTGCAGGACTCGAGCCCTGCCTACAGAGCCCCAGAGGTGGCATAAAACTTTTTTTTTCCGATCGTGGGCATGCTGTAGTATCATGTGCACAGGATTTAGTACATCATGCCCATGTGATAGTTAACAGGTGTGCACACTTTTACTATTTTGTGGGCACATTATAGTTAACTAATGCACACAATCTACTACACAGTGGGCATTACATAACTATATTGCCAGCAACAGGGATGCTAGTACTACATTCTCTCTCCCTGCTGCCTCTGTATGCTCCAGTCCCTTGCCGGGCTCCAAAAAGATGGTGGGGTTGGCTGGCCCCTCCAATGTTGTAAATATTTGATCTTTGCTATGCTTATTTTTTTTTTTATTTGACAATTTTTCTTTTTTTAAGGAGTGGGTACAGAAAGGAAAATGGGAGGTTGGGAGGGGGGAAGTTATCAGTCAGTAAGAACATTGTTTAACATTGATAATCTTGCACAGGGAAATTCCAGTTAACCAAATGTTACAAAATATTTCACAATCCCTTTTACAGTCTCCCTATTGGCCTGCTAATGATTGTTGCTTATTGAACATCATTTGTCTTCTACAGTATACCTGCTTTGTAGAGTTGCGAAGGCGATGAGTGTTGTTGTTTCAATTTATGGTGTCGGTGGCCTGTGGGGGGGTTTCCTGGTGGCATAGGGTTTGCCCTGGTTGTGCCCTGTCTCTTCCCATTCCCGTGTGCGTTATGTGTGGTGGTGGGACAGGGGGTGGGGTTTGTGCTTCCCTCTAGGGCCAATTGAATGATCGATTTAGGTTGGCTTTTTCGACCTTGGTCGTTGGGGTGACTGAAGTTGTGTTGCCTCCAGTCGAGGAGGTCCATGCTACTATCAATGGTTCTATTTTGAATATGTCTGTATGGGTTTTTGCGTGTCCCATGTTTCCCATGCTTTGGTTCAGGTTTGGTTCAGGTTTTTCGGTTTTTGCGTGTCCCATGTTTCCCATGCTTTGGTTCAGGTTTTTGTAGCTCCTGTTTGTTTCTACCACTGTGATGCATTGGGCGATTGTAGGGGGGGTGTTTTTTTTCCATTGTCTGCTTATGACAGTTAGGGCGGCTATGATGATGTGGTATGCTAGATATTTTTGATATTTTTGTGGTGTGTGTGGTAAAAGGAGAAGCACAAATGTTTCGGGCACATGTGGTAATCGAGTGTCAGTGCATTTGGTTGCCAGATCTGCTACTTGTTGCCAGTATTGTTGAAGTGCTGGGCAGTGCCACCATATGTGAATCATTGTGCCTCGTTCTTTTTTACATCTCCAGCAGACATCTGATGTTTTGGGAAAGCTGTATTTAAGGCGCGTGGGAACCAGGTACCATCTGTACAGCAATTTACGGGATAGTTCAATGTGAGTTGTGCATAGAGTTAGTGATTTGTGTGCTTTGAAAATGTATAGCCACTGGGCCTCAGGTAAAGTGTGTCCCATGTCTTTTTCCCATGCTGATATTAAAGAGGGGGGTTGTTTTGGAGCCAAAATATGTTCTGACATGTATATCGTGGACATGAGTTTCTTGGCTGGTTTGGTTGCTATACAGATTTGTTCTACAGTTTGCCACATTAGGTTATGTGTTTTTGGTTATAAGCTTTGTAGTTGGTGGGTGAACCATGAGTGCAATTGCATGTAGGAGTAGGTGGCCGTATTCAGCAGTGTGTACTCTTGTTGGAGTGCTGAGAACTGTTTTAGTTTTGGGCCCTGCATAATTTGTGACATTGATTTTATTCCGTGTCTATGCCATATTTTATAATTAAAGTTTGATATGTAAAATTTGATTGTTTCTAGTAGTAGGTGAAATCAAATCAGTGTTGGTCATTTATTCTTGTAGTCATCCAACAGGGAGAGTGATAGGGTGGTCGTGGGAAGCATGGTGGTATACTTTGGTCTTTGTGATTTTGGTAGCCAAGCCAGTGTCAGTAAAGAATCACCGTCTGTGTGGCTTTTCTCTAAGTTGAGCCATGTTGCTTGTTCTCGTTGGTGGGGAATGGCCAGTAGTGGTGCTATATGGGCCGCTCGGTAATATCCTGCTACATCTGGCATGCCCATTCCTCTTTTGTTGAACTGCTTGTACATGGTATCCTTCGCAACCCGTGTTTTTTTATTTTCCCACACATAGTTGTTGAGCAGGTTTTGGAGGTCCTGCAGGTATGTCTTAGGGAGTGTTCGAAATAAGTATTGCATTTTGGGTAGGATTACCATTTTCATTAAAACTATTCGACCCGCTCATGAGATGTACTTTCCCCCCCATCCTTGTAAAATATTTTGGATTTCGCCTCTAAGTCTAATGTAGTTTGCTTTGTAAAGCTTGGAGGGTGTGGGTGTAAAGTTTATGCCCAGGAATTTTATACTGTCTTGCCTCCAGTCATAATTAAAGTTGGCTTATAGGTGTTGCATGTCCTGTGCACGGCTGTTAACTCCCGTTGCGAGAGTTTTCGTTATATTCAGTTTGTAGTAGGAGCAGTGGCTATATTGGGTGAGAATTTTATAAAAGTTTGGGAGGGATATGTGTGGGTGCTCTAAAGCGAGGAGGATGTCGTCCACAAATAGCGACAGTTTGTATTCCTGTCCGTTGGCCCGAATATATAAAGTAGCGGGGAGAGTGGGCATCCTTGTCTGGAGCCATTGGATATTGAGAATGGTTTGGAGATGAATTCCCCGTTCACTACTTTTGCAGTCGGGGAGGAGTAGAGTGCTGTAACTAATGTCAGGAACTGGGGTGGGAACTCGAACTTGCGGAGGACTGCCATTAGAAAGGGCCAGTGTAGCCTATCAAAAGCTTTTTCTGCATCTAAGGATAACATGATGCTCGGAAATTTCTCCTTCTTTATTTCATACAGTAGGTTCAGTAATTTGCGTATGCCATCTGCTCCCTGTCTGCCGCCCACAAACCCTACCTGGTCTTCTTTAATAAGTGTTGGGATAATTTGTGCTAACCTGTTGGAGAAGATTTTGGCTATGAGTTTGACGTCCGTGTTTAGTAGAGATATACGTCTGAGATTCTGGCTTTTGTTGGGTGGTTTGCCTGGTTTGGGAGGGTGGCCACATGTGCCATCAACATTTCTGTGTGCATGGTTCCGGATGCAAGGATTTGGGTATATCATTTTTGTAACTATGGGGCTAGTATTGTTGCAAATTTTTTATAGTAAAGGTTATTCAAGCCATCTGGTGCTGATGATTTCCCGGCGGGAGTGCTTGTATCGAGTCCTTTATTTCTTGTATTGTGACAGGGTTTTGTATTGTTTGTTTGTGGGTGGCCGACATCTTGGGTAGCGTAGTCGTTTGGAGGAAGTCATCAATTTCTTGTTTCGTGGGTTGATGTACTTCAGGATCATTTCTTAGGTTATAAAGCTTATGGTAGTAGTCAGCCATCTCATCATTGATATCTTGAGGATTGTGGATTTTGTCGCCTGTTTGAGAGATCAAGTATGGGATTTTGGAGTTGGCTTGTTTCTGCTTTAACATTGTCGCTAGATGTTTCCCAGCTCTGTTGCCTTGAGTGTATGTTTTCAGCTTTAATTTAGTTAGCATGTGGGCCATTTTATTTAAGGTTAGGTCGTTAATCTGTTTAGTAGTTTCTGCAATGCTTTTGGCCAGTTGTTCAGAGGGATGCAGGATGTGCGGGTTTGTCATCTTTCGCAGTTGCCTCAGGAGGTCTATGTGTTCTTTTTCACGCGTCCTCTTAAGATAGGATGCGCGGCTTAGGAGTACCCCCTCATGACTGTTTTGTGGGCTTGCCAGATGGACGTGGCTGAGACTTCTGTGGAGTCGTTGAGCTCAAAGTATTCTTGTTGGGTTTGTGTAAGTTGATTTGTAAACTTTGTGTCGTTTGGTAGTGAATCATTTAAGCGCCACGGGGGTTTTCCTTGGTACTGGTAGTGGTCTTGCATCGTTAGGGTGACTGGCGCATGGTCCGACCATACAATATTACCTATAGTACATTCCTTAATTTGTAGAAGAAGTGTGCCTGACACTAGAATGTGGTCTATTCTGGAGTAGGTTTGGTGGACACTATGCTTATTTATACCAAATATCAGATCGTTAATTGGAGGTCCATGCTGTGTAACTATAAGTCACTTGTAATTAGAAAATGCAGGAGGGTTTATTGTTAAATTAATAAAAAAAAATAATAATCAGTCTAATAAAGGATTTGTTTTACAAATGATTCAATACTAATAGAAAACTTTCCAATGGATTTATCTACAAAAAAGTCCATGGACTAATTGTGACTTCTGTAAACAATAATTTGGAAACTTTTTCCAATAGTATTAAATAATTTGAAAACCTTATTAAACTTCAGTAAGATGGCCCCACAAAGCCTTCAGTAAGATGGCCCCACAAAGCCTTCAGTAAGATGGCCCCACATAGCCTTGAAAAAGATGACCCCACATATCCTTGAAAAAGATGGCCCACATAGCCTTGAAAAAGATGGCCCCACATAGCCTTCAAGAAGATGGCCCCACATAGCCTTGCAAAAGATGGCCACACATATCCTTGAAAAAGATGGCCTCACAAAGCCGTCAAAAAGATGGCCCCTATGATAAAGAGAGACATAACTTAAAATAAACATAAAATAGGAAATACTAAAAGAAAAGAAAAAAAAAGGTTGTGCAATTTGTTCTAGTTACATTTACCCATTTCCCTAACTCAGTGGCACTATACATGGCCTAAACCACAGGACAGGAATATAGAAAGGAAGTGAAAAGTTTAGCTGAAATGCATTTGTTACATGTTTATGATTATGTGATGCCCTTTGCCCAAGGTTCAATTTACCTTCATATCTTTCAAATTGAACATTTCATGCTTCCCCCTAGCAATATATATGCTGTGTTGTGCACATTAAAATATAAAACATTTGACATCTATTACACATAATGAAATTGATGTGTTTTTTGGAAACAAATATTTGTTTAACTTTCTCAGATATGTCATGTAACAGCATAAGAATGTGAAATACAGAGTTGTGCTGTATGATTAAAGGGACACTATAGTCACCAGAACAACTACAGCTTAATGTAGTTGTTCTGGTGAGTATAATAACTCCTTTCAGGCATTTTTATGCAAACACTGCCTTTTCAGAGAAAAGGCAGTGTTTACATTGCTTCTAGGGACACCTCCAAGTGGCCACTCCTTAGATGGCTTCCTGGCTCAGGGCTGTACAGTAAGCAGTCCTGCCATTCAGCGGCCCCACGCTCTGCATGGGGACGCTGAATTTTCCTCATAGAGATGCATTGAATCAAGGTCCTGATTGGCATTTTTATGCAAACACTGCCTTTTCAGAGAAAAGGCAGTGTTTACATTGCTTCTAGGGACACCTCCAAGTGGCCACTCCTTAGATGGCTTCCTGGCTCAGGGCCAGGGCCGTCTTTAGCACGGGGCAAACGGGGCAGCTGCCCCGGGCCCAGTTGCTCCTGGGGGGCCCCAGAGCAGCTGCCCCGTGATTTGAGCAGCCCCCATGTACCCTGCGGTGCGGCTCTGGCCCGCCAACTAAGGATCCCCCCTGGGTGGCCCATGCACTAAGGGCCACCCGGTAAGCATCTTGAGCAGGGGCCCGGTCGGGCGCTGTGACGCTTAAACAGCGCGACCGGGCCCCTTCCTGTACCGGCTGGAAGGAAGTGAGTGCCGCGCGTCACTTCCTCCCACCGGAGATAATAGCCGCGCGGGAGGAGAAAGGCAGGAGGAGGGGAGTTCCAGAGGAGAACTCCCATCTGCCTCAGCCTGCCACTGGACCCCAGGGAAACCACCCTCCAGGAAAAGGTAAGAACCTGGAGGGTGGCTAAATGTGTGTGTGTGTCAGTAGTATGTCTGTGTATGTCAGTATGTCTGTGTGTGTGTGTGTGTGTGTCAGTGTGTGTGTGTCAGTATGTCTATGTGTGTGTGTATGTCAGTATGTTTGTGTGTGTGTATGTCAGTATGTTTGTGTGTGTATGTGAGTATTTGTGTGTGTGTATGTCAGTATGTCTGTGTGTGTATGTCAGTGTGTGTGTGTGTATGTCAGTATGTCTGTGTGCGTGTGTGTGTCAGTATGTCTGTGTGCGTGTGTGTGTGTGTGTGTGTGTCAGCATGCCTGTCGGTGTGTATGTTAGTATGCCTGTGTGTGTCAGTATGTCTGTGTGTGTGTCAGAATGTCTGTGTGTGTCAATACATCTGTCAGTGAAGGTGTCTGTGTGTGTTTCAGTATTACTGTCAGTGTAGGTGTCTGTGTGTGTTTGTATGTATGTATGTGTGTGTCAGTATGTCTGAATGTATATATGTATATATTTGTGTCAGTGTATGTGTGTCAGTATGTATCTGTGTCTGTGTGTGTATGTGTCAGAAGGTCTGTCAGTGTGATTGGGGGTTGGGCGTAATGGGAGGGGGGGAGGAAGGGTCAGGGCCTAGGGGGCCCACGAAAATGCTTTGCCCAGGGTCCTATTCATATTATAGACGGCCCTGCTCAGGGCTGTACAGTAAGCAGTCCTGCCGTTCAGCGGCCCCACGCTCTGCATGGGGACGCTGAATTTTCCTCATAGAGATGCATTGAATCAAGGTCCTGATTGGCCAAAATGTTGTTTGGCCCCACCCACTTGCCGATTTTAGCCAATCCAATGTTTTCCCCATGGGAAAGCATTGGATTGGCTAAAAATCAGCTATTTTGATGATGTCACCAAGAGGGCAGGGCCAGCACCGGCGGACCCATGGAGAGCTGGAAATAAGGTGAGCTTTAACCCATTCTGATGGGGCTAAGAGGGGGAAGCCACCTAAATGGTGGGTTTTCACTATAGGGTCAGGAATACATGTTTGTGTTCCTGACCCTATAGTGATCCTTTAACCAGACGTATACAAATTATGATGGTTTAAGCATAAACTAAGCATGTAAAACTCTACTCTACTCTTTGTGGTTACATTTAGTGGAATTCTGTAACAAGTACATATTTTGATATCATCATAGTCTATCAAGGTTACAACTCCATAAACACCTGCTTCTTTTCTTGGTGGTAGATAAAGGTAGATAAAGGGTGGTAGATAAAGGACTATAGCCCACAGCTGTCTAAATGGTGTTTAATGAGAAAATTAGGGACATTTTACTGCAAAATAAGCAAAGCAATTTTTCTTGCTTGGCACATTTTCAGAGTTATGCACAAAACTGAGAACCACAAATTTGCCAAAATAGACAAATTTCAAAATGTCTCATCTATGGTTTTAGTTTGGGTAATCTGACCTTAAAATTAACATTCACTTTGAATTGTCTTTGAAGTACTGACAATTTGTGTGTATCCATGTGTATTTCAAATACTACAATGTACAGGGTGCAGCATTATACAATTAAAGGGACACTATAGTCACCTGAACAACTTAAGCTTAATGAAGCCGTTTTAGTGTATAGAACATGCCCCTGCAGCCTCACTGCTCAATCCTCTGCCATTTAGGAGTTAAATCCCTTTGTTTATGAACCCTAGTCACACCTCCCTGCATGTGACTTGCACAACCTTCCATAAACACTTCCTGTAAAGAGAGCCCTATTTAGGCTTTCTTTATTGCAAGTTCTGTTTAATTAAGATTTTCTTATCCCCTGCTATGTTAATAGCTTGCTAGACCCTGCAAGAGCCTCCTGTATGTGATTAAAGTTCAATTTAGAGATTGAGATACAATTATTTAAGGTAAATTACATCTGTTTGAAAGTGAAACCAGTTTTTTGTTTCATGCAGGCTCTGTCAATCATAGCTAGGGCAGGTGTGGCTAGGGCTGCATAAACAGAAACAAAGAGATTTAACTCCTAAATGACAGTGAATTGAGCAGTGAAATTGCAGGGGAATGATCTATACACTAAAACTGCTTTATTTAGCTAAAGTAATTTAGGTGACTATAGTGTTCCTATAAAGCTAAGTTTGGTATTACTTTTACTGCCTGTCAGAAGTGGGAATAGTAACGTGTATGGCAAGGAAGACTCTATCTCACGTCTCTACTTTCTAAAGTAATTTAAGTGACTATAGTGTTCCTTTAACACATTCGTGACTTTTCACACTTAATCACAGTTGACACATCACACATCATACCAAAAGGCACACAATGCATTACATGTATATAGTTGCACCTTGTACAATGTGGCATTTGAAATAAAGCATACAAGAAAAACAAATTGAAGTAATTCTTTATTTTGATTTGGAGTGCACTTTATTTTAAAATTAAGTTATAGTTTGCTGGATCTCTAGAGGTGGCATTGGTGTAAGTGAGGAGCAATCTATTCAGGCATTTTACATGATTTCCTTATATAAGTGCTTCTTCCCTTAAGACTTTAAAGATCATGTGTCTCCTTCTGTGACCAAAAAAGTTACCACCAATGCAGGGCTTAGCTCATTAGCTCACAACGCTCAGTTGATACTCTAAACCAATGAGCATGCCCTGTGTTGCAGGGATTAGTTCAGTGGAGCTAAGCTAAGCTTATTTTAGGAGTTTCCAGCTTCATAGGAGGCGGTGACCAGCACCTGCTGAGCCCCACGTAAGCTGTCAAACCATACCATAACCACCACAACAGGATGTAGTGGTAATGGAACTTTGTGTGTTCCTTTAATCTGGCCCTGGTGTCCATATGTTATTGTCCAATGTGTCCACACATTAGGGGTCCAATTAATCACAAAGCTGCCTGTTCTTCTATCTCTGAAAAGCATTAAAGGACCACTATAGTGCCAGGAAAACATACACGTTTTCCTGGCACTATAGTGCCCTGAAGGTGCCCCCACCCTCAGGTACCCCCTCCCGCCGGGCTGGATGGAGAGGAAGGGGTTAAACTTACCTCTTTCTCCAGCACCGGGTGGGAAGCTCTCCTCCTACACTCCTCCTCTTCGGCTGAATGCGCATGCGCGGCAAGAGCCGCGCGCGCATTCAGCCAGTCTCATAGGAAAGCATTTACAATGCTTTCCTATGGACGCTGGCGTCTTCTCACTGTGATTTTCACAGTGAGAAGCATGCAAGCGCCTCTAGCGGCTGTCAATGAGACAGCCACTAGAGGCTGGATTAACCCATAGGTAAACATAGCAGTTTCTCTGAAACTGCTATGTTTATAGAAAAAAGGGTTAACCTTATGTGGACCTGGCACCCAGACCACTTCATTAAGCTGAAGTGGTCTGGGTGCCTATAGTGGTCCTTTAAGGACGTTGTTCTTATTGTTGGGCTCATGTTAAACCTGCACAGTGCATACTAATTTCATGGACAAACAAACTATACTGAGAGACGCAGAACTATTACAGTAAGATACATATAAATGGGATTCACACTAGTATAATAATCACTTTAAGATGATCCCATATTTTCCGTGTTATTTCTTTCTATTACGTACAGGGCCGTCTTTAATATTGATTGGGCCCTGGGCAAGCATTTGTTTTGGCCCCCAGAGCTCCCTGTACCCTGTCATGCAATCACGCCTTCCACCCCAACGCAGTGGCGGAACTAAAGTAGAAAAAGCCCTGGTGCAAGAATTGGGGTCCCCAATTGCAAGGTTGGAAAGAAGATAGAACCCGCTCTGTCGTGCAACTCCAACAATGCTTTGATAGCTGGGGCTCTACCTATTTTCCATGCTTGCAGGGTTGTATTTAGCACTGTATTTGAATGTAAGCATGTTCTTGTATGGAGTATGTTTGTGTGAATGTGTTAGTATGTGGTGTTAGAGTTTGAATGCAAGCGTGCATTTACGTGTAGTGCTGAATGTAGTGGTGTGTTTATATATAATTTTGGTGGTTAACACACAGGTATGTGTCACGAACGCACCCTACTTCAAGAGTGTGCGTGATGTAGTTGTGGTGGTGAAAGGGTTAGAGTTCACTATTTGTCTGCACTAGACCAGATATAATGACAAAATCCCCCGTGACATGCACCCACACTTAAACATAAAATAAATATTACTATTTTAATTCTGCCACCACCAAGACAATTTATAAATGGCATTCCTTGGTCCTCCATGTAACTTTATCAGAAAACTCACCAAATATAACTTAGCACAGTACTTAAGTAATTGCAAAACACTAATTAGTCTCTTCAGGTAACATGATTCTTTACCAGACAAAGGCAGAACTTAATAAAGGAATATTTATTATGAGCAAAAAATAGTTACAGTGCATACAAAAATATAGATGACAAACAACATTATTTACACCAACAACAGATAAAAACAAAAGGGATGAAATAACAGAAGTCCTAATCACTTACTCAGCTTTTCAAAGTAAAACTTCTACCTCAGGGGGTCTCTGGTAAGAAAGATGGTGACTCACTTAGAATTAGATTCTGTCTCTCACGCAAGTACAATGTACACCTCAGTATCATTAGAGATATACCCTGTGGATTACCACGCCTCGCCCAAAGGTGGAGTTAAGGCGTATCTATAGAGACAATAAGTAACCACCTCCTTGTGTTCCAGACCAACGTCAATCTAAATGGAAACATTTGGTTATATCTCCTCTTATGTACTTGCCACAGAAATAATAATTGCATCTACAAATGTTTTATTATTCTTCCATTCCATAGATATGTTACACTTTTTACTTGTGACCCAATATAGCGGACATCACAATCCCTTCCCCTAGGGTTAAGTTATGCCAATCATGTTTGGGCTTATTTAGAAGACGGCACTTGTCACATTCCAAATATAACAAAAATGAGCCTCAATTATTATTCTGTGGGTAAATATTAATGTTTCTACCTTTTGGATATGATATTGGATCACAAGGCTTGTTTTTTCTCTTTTCTTGAAAGCTAATGATCATTAACATATCAAAGTAATCTTGGAGCTAGGCTTCCAGGCCACTTATGTGTGACTTCTCACACCTTACAGAGCCTTTGATTAATCAAAGGATCCATCCATATGGTAAGCCATCTGACCCATTTCATATTCCTATCTCATTTACATTACCCCTTCTGTCATCTGACCTCTGTGGGGGTCCCAGCTTCAAAGAGGAATTAAGGCTATAAACCTTCTGACCTCCCATACAATCAATACAATTTAACTATTACTATTTTAATGCTGCCACCACCAAGACAATTTATAAATGGGGTGCCTTAGTCCCCCAGGTAAATCAATAATAAAACAATAATAAAAACTCACCAAATATTACTTAGCACAATATCTATGTAATTGCAAAATACTAATCAGTCTCTTCAGGTAACGTGATTCTTAACTAGACATAGGCATTACTTAATAAATGAATGTTTATTATGAGCAAAATATAGTCACAGTGCATACAAAAATATATGATAAACATATTATTTACACCAACAACAGATAAATACAAAAAGGATAAAATAACAGAAGTCCTAATTACTCTGGCAAGTAAGGCAAGGAAGGATGATGGTGAATCACTCAAAATTAGATCTTGGCCCCAATCAAGTACACCAACACCCCTCCAAATCTTTGGATATATACCCTGTGGATTATCAAGTCTTGCCCAGAGGTGGAGTTAAGGCGTACCAATAGAAACAATAAATGACCACCTCCTTTGTTCCAGACCAACGTCCATCCAAATGGAAACATTTGGCTCTATCTCCTCTTATGTACCTGCCACAGAAATAATAATTGCATCTACAAATGTTTTATTATTTTACCATTCACTAGACATGTCACACGACCCAACATGGCGGACATCACAATTCCCTCCCCCATGGTCAAGCCATGCCACTTATGTTTGGGCTTGTTTAGAAGATGGCGCTTGTCACATTCCAAATATAACAAAAATGAGGTAAAAATAGGTGGTAAGAGCACTCAATAAATATAAATATAAACTCTACCAATATTGGCATAGACACATTCCTAAAAGAAAAAAGAAAACCACAGGGTAATATAGTTAGCACATATATAAAACCATATATTCTTGGTCCAACTCACATGATTCTGAGTCGCTTAAAAAGCTGACTCAGACTAAAGGTGTAAAGCGGAGATAAATCGCTAGTATGCTGCACTCCTGTAGTGGTCAGGATCAATCCTGTTCGTATTAATAGTGGTTTCCTCCAAGATGCAGGATCAAGATAAAAACACTTATTTATTGAACGTAAATGTAAAAACAAATTAAAAAAATAAATACAGGATAAGTCCATAAGTCTTGCCACTTGACGCGTTTCGGCACAAAGCTTTCCTCAGAAGTGGTTGTTCCATCTATTTCCACGGTTTCATTTTAAACAAAACTTTTGACGCCTTCTCTGATAATTTCCGGTTCCTCCTTCCGCTTTCATCATCACTGTGCGTCTGACGTCTATATAAAGCTAACTGGGCCTATAGACGGCCCAGGTCACATATTCAAATGTACATGTTATTCATTGTGCGCCAGATAGGTAATGGATCATTACTTACCGTTTCTGAGAGATTGTTTCTCTTTGGCTGACTAGATGTTTCTTAAATGTGATAGCTCAACTCAGTATTTCTTTGTAATCATAGCAAGATAGCAGTTAAAAGTCATACTGTTGTATTGGTTTAATCTTCTTGTATAGGTGACTGAACAAGATGTGAAATACCTGGAAGATCTGCAAGATGAATTTGATTTCAGATTTAAAACACTACAAAGCAAAGGTATGCTATGTGCTTGTCATCATGAGCTATATACGTGCTTCTTATCATGAGCTATATGCGTGCTTCTTATCATAAGCTGCTTTTCTTCAATATGCAACATTTAAGTGAAGTTTGAGAACTTGACTTTCCTCCACCAAAACACAACGCATTTACTCACTGTGGGTAGATGCTATATGATAAGCTCAATGATCAGCCCGAGAACCTCAGAGTAGATGTACACCATTTCAAATCTTATAGGTGAGTGTAAGAAAAAGTATTCCTTTAGTCAGCGTATTTTTTATTTATAAAAGAGCAAAATCAAGTTCTAACAATTGCTATCCAGTCAGATATATCTCAGAAGTAGAAACAATGTACTCTTAAATTTATAAATAAAACTAATCCAGATTTTGGGATTTCAGTTTGATGCCACAGAGAAAGGTAATTTCTGAACATCCCACTTAATATTATTTTTTTCTATTCAAGGAGAATATAAGAAAGAAATCCACCCAACCCACATTTACTATACTTTCCACACATCAAGTCTCAAAGTACATTTTCCCAGGAGACACTGGCCAAGTCGTGTTCTCCCATAGACAACTGCGAACAATACATACAGACACACACAGCTACACACTCCCATACACACACAGTATACACACAGTTAAACACTTCCATACAAACACAAAGCTACACACACACCCTTCTCCCAGCACCTCTAGCATAATTAAGCTTTTTAATTAAATAACAATGCTTAGTATAACAAACAATTAAGTATGGAAAAAATAAGCAATACACAGTGCATAAACAATTCAAAAACAATCTTCCTTGTCCAACATCCGTCCCTGACCTCACAAAAAAAATTTTTTTTATTTTTTTTTTTAGCTGAAATGGCACAAATTCCTACAGACACAATCCAAAACCTTGTGACAAGTCTTCACAGAGGAGCGTGACTATTATAGCTACAAAAGAGGGTCAGCTCCATATTATTGCCCATAGTTTTTGAATGTGAGGTCAACAAACTCACATGGGTATGATGGTCAGATGTCCACATACTTGTGATCATTTAGTGTATGATAAGCCATACCATTAACTTACAAAATATCCTCTGAAATACTGACCTCCCAATAACTACATATACAGGTTTATTCACTAAACTGTGACTTGGGATGCATTATGAAAAAATATTTGCAACATTAAGACAAAAATAACCAAACTGTGACTAGAACTGATGTATTGAAGTTTTTCCAAATCTGGTATTTTTTGCCAATATTTTGCAATCTGGTTTTTAGCTCACCACTGTTAAGTGATGAGCTAGGAACAGTTTAAGTGAAAACCCAAGCACACTTGTGTTATAAAATTAAGTATTTATCTATTTCTGCCATACTTGCAAAAATGTTTATCTTCCCTGTTAATTGTTTCCCTCTTTTTTTAATTTTAGATATGGGTGACAAAAATAATATTCTAATAGAACAAGAAAGTTACAAGTTGCAGCAAATGCTCAATACTTTGGACCAAAAGAGAAAGGTTAGTAATTAGATGGCTCAGATGAAAAATGTAATAACAAATTTTTCTGTATTTTTTGCTTTTATCGCTTTCCAAGTGACTACCTCAATCTTTCCCAATATCCCTACTCGTAGCTCTCCCTTGCCCATCCTACCCTTTCATTTTATCCCATATGCCTTCCCTAAATGTGTCTCCAGGGGCGTTGCTAGATTGCAGAAACACCTGGGGCTTGAACCCACAGGAAAACTCAATGTCCCCTACAGTAACAGACAGATGAGAATATGACATGACATATCCCACCACTATATTTTATGTCCCTTCCTCTCTACCCGGGAAAAGTAAAGCATGCTGCTTCTGTTTTTCGTGATCTCAATGAAAGCATAAATTAACACAAGTACATGCATCACAGCCAGATAGTCATTGTATTGCATGCTTCCTAACTTATAGAGGGATGTGCATCAAAGTTCTGTTTCTAAGCAACCCCTCCTTACAGTTACCCTTCTCCTTAGAGGCTTAGAGGCTATTGGACACTATACTCGGATAATTTGTTTAATATCAGGCAGCTTGTTTGAGTAAAGTAAAAAGAAAAACATTAGTATCCTACTGCCCTTTGCAGTACTTGTAGAGATCCAGCGCTAAATAGTCTCACATCCACGGCTTCAGCCCCCAAATTACCATCTTAGTAAAGCCAATGCCAGCAGACTGGAATTCTGTTCAGCAGTCCCTATCCTACAATCCACTTTTTTGAATCTCCGCTCCCAATTTTTCTCCGAGTTCCTTTCTCCTTGTGATGCTCCCTATAGGTTTCTTATAAGGCAGTGTAGATAATTGTCTTAATTGGTTTTCTTGTCTAAACCAGGAGTAAAGGTGTAGTCCATTGATAATTATTTATATTTAAATGTTTAATTCAACACACTCACACATAGAAAGACTCAAACACATAAAGATACAAAATCATACCAGAGCGGGGACCCACCGAAGGGCAGGCTATTTCAGATGCTGCCCATTCTCAGTATACTCTTGCGACCCATTTTTTTACAAAATCGTACCAGCACAATTACACGCAAATACAAAGAGACAAACACACACAGAGTTTACATTAATTATGCCCCTTATTATTCTCCATGCTGCTCAGGTTTGTTATTAGCGATAAGGTCAGCAGAGTCTCCTGATCCTGATGTGTAGAGTTGAAGGAGGAGAGCTGTTTCCTTGGCTGAACAAACTCCATCCTGCTCCCCATTGGTGCATTGCACTTTAAGCACGATATTAGTTCCAGGATATGGTATTACATCTTGATTTCTACTTTCTAAAAGATGAAAACCTTGGAGTCTGTATCTGCAGTATTCTGTTTAGGCGATAAACATCTTTGTTAATGCAACCCTAGCCACATCTTCTTTGGCAGTGACTCACACAACCTCCATGAAAACAAAACTTACATTTTCCATGTTTACCTTAGAAGTTCTTATTGCATGCTTTGTTAATTATATTGAATCATACGCATGGGGCTACTGCTGACTCTAGCAGGCTATTAACAAAGAAGATAAGAAATTGTAAACTAAACACGCTGTGCAGTAACAGGGCTCCCAACAGTACAGCTTTTGATGGGACAGTCAAGTAGGGGACCGACCAGTAGACGGTTTGGCAACCTAGCATGCTTGAGGCCATGCGGACACACTCCCTTCAGTGAAGTGTCACCGTTGACACAATTTGCATCACTGGTGACTTCCCCTAGAGGTCTTTGGAGGATCTGCCCCCATTTTGACCCCCCAGAGAGTCAGGAAATATATTAGAGTGTCAAGATCAACTGATTCCCTGTATTGCAAGCTCAATCTGAATGCTATTCAACCTTCTAAGTGTAAGCTAACCTTTTAGCTCGCTGTGTGTTTCACCTGCACAATACAATATAATTATTCACTGTATATATACACACGTTTTCTGATTTTCAACTTTTGTCCACACCTCGTTTTTTTACTCCCCCTAGAAGGCCTGCCTACCATAACTGATTACATAACTTCAAATGTTTGAGGTTTGCAATTAGGGAATCTTTAAAATTTAGACCCTTTCTAAGGAAGTGTCCAGGGCTTTGAAAACTAAGTGATTTAACTCCTGAATGGCAGAGAAGTAGGCTGTTAGACTGCAGAGACATGATCTATACACCAAACCTACCTCATTAGGCTAAAACTATTTTGGTGCTTATAGTGTCCCTTTAAGAGTATTTTTAGTGGGATTAACTTTGGTGTGTGTGTGTGTGTGTGTGTATGCTGCGATCAGTTACATATGTAGGGGGAGAAATTTTTTGCTCTACTTTTTTTGTACTCCATTCTTTATGATTCTGCAAAAATGATCACACTAGTAAAGCTATATGCAATTTTTGGCAGGAAGCCCTTCGGAAAATTACACAGATAGTTGACGAAATTGACGCTTTAATGAGCAAGAAACTGATTGAAGAATTAAGGGACTGGAAGAGGAGACAACAGATCGCATGCATTGGAGGGCCACTCCATGGCAGTCTCGATCAGTTTCAGAACTGGTAACTACACTATTTATAATAGATTTACCTTACATTTAAATTACATAATTCATTAATTCTAGCTCTACTTTTAATATGAAATATAAAAAAAATAAAAAAGAGAGATAAAATATTAGACAAAGTTTTTGATTTAAAGCAGACAGTATAAATACCAAACTGTCTGTATGTTTTTAAAAACAGCATGGAATTTTTTCATATTTTATCGAATACATTTCCCATATTTCACTTGAATAAAAATGTTAAAATATAAAAAATATATAATTCATATTCAAAATATTAAATAATTGTAAAAGTTTACCCAAAATTCGTTTATTTATCCAAATATATTAAATTGGTGCCTTGATGTTTTCACGTATTTAATACCTGCAGAACATCTAATTTGGCAGTCTATGTTTATTTTACATTCCTTTTTCAACTCGTATTATTTTCTTTTAAGGTTCACTCTTCTAGCAGAAAGTTTATTCCAGTTACGAAGGCAAATACAGAAACTTGATGAACTGTGGACTAAGGTTACATATGATGGGGATCCAATTCCACAACATAAACAGTACTTAATGGAGCGGGTGATTTTCCTACTTTTAAACCTCTTTCAAAGGTATGTAGCCCAAGGGAATAGATGGATTGAAGAATGGATAGATAGATCACTCTGCCTGAGATTAGAGGGATTTATACTTCTGAGATGCACCTGTCACCTGAGCGGAAATAGCTGGCGCCTTCGACTTTTATTTTCACCTATCTTAGCCAGCATTGGGACATGTTGGTTATTTGTTAAGATAAAATAGTTTTCAGGTACTTTCAAGTGTTGAATTTGCTATGTTTCTGATGGCCCTATTAATGTGTTGATAACTCCTCTTTGGCAGAATTGTGGCTCACTGAAACGTGAGTGCTTAAATGGGGACTCCAAGCATTATATCCACTACAGCCTGCTTTAGTGGTTATGAAGCCAGGAGTACCCTGACACTTTTCCCTGGTAATGGAGCAAGTCGTTTTGTAATGGTTTGCCCTCTTACTTGGTTTCTTGCTGGGTCCTCTGTATATTATGAATCCAGTGATCTGCAGAAGCAGAAGCTGGGTGTTGATCCTGCTGGTCACTCATTGGCTGAGAGCGACATCTAGGTGTGTAGAATTTACATTAGCCAGCCTGGAGCGCTTGTTCATGTAATAACTGAGAAAAGACCTACTACAGCACAAGAGGTTTCTGCTCTGCTCCTGTCCTCCCGTCCCACCACCTGCTCCCTCGATCCTATTCCCTCGCATCTCATCCGCACTTTGTCTCCCTCTCTTGCTCTTCCTCTCGCTAACATCTTCAATCTCTCCCTTTCCTCTGGCACATTTCCCTCACCCTTCAAACAGGCAACCATAACCCCGATTCTGAAAAAGCCCAACCTTGATCCCAACTCCCCATCCAACTACCGCCCTATCTCGCTACTGCCGTTTGCCTCCAAGATCCTCGAGAGAGTTGTGTACGCCGGATTGACAGACTTTCTCGAATCAAACTCTCTGCTTGACCCCCTTCAGTCTGGATTCCGCGCTGGTCACTCCAGTGGCGTACTATGGGGTGCCACCATGGTGAGGGGTGCCATGACCCTGGTCTGGGGGCTGGAGGGGGCTATGTGAGCTGTGGCCGCACAGTGCCCCCCCATGTTAGTTAGGATGCCAGGCGTCCAGAACAGCTCTCACAAGCAAAGAGCTGCTGAAATGGCCGCACGGAGGAAAAGTGGGGGTGGAGCTAACACAAATCGGGGCAGAGCCAAACCGACAGCGGAGGCGGGGCTTAATACGGCACTTACCAGTTACTGCTGCACATGGAGGTGCAGTAAGATGGAATGTCTGCTTCTCCACAGGCTTCAGGGAAGGACTTCAGGGAATCCACTCCTCCTCCAGCCCACTGTCTGTAAGTAAGAGTGTGTGTCTGTGTGTGTCTGTGTCTGTGTGTGTGTGTGTGTGTCTGTGTGTCTGTGTGTGTATCTGTGTGTGTGCATCTGTGTGTGTGTGTGTGCCTGTGTGTGTGTTTGTGTGTGACTGTGTGTGTGTGTTTAAAACTGTCTGCCTGTAACTGTGTGTGTGTGTGTGTGTAACTGCCTGTAACTGTGTGTATTTGTGTGTGACTGCATGCCTGTAACTTTGTGTGTGTGTGTGACTGTAAGTGTGTGAGACTCTCTGCCTGTGACTGTGTGTGTGCGTTACTGTATATGTGACTGTCTGCCTGTAACTGCGTGCGTGACTGTCTGGCACTGACTGTGTGTGTGTAACTGTCTGCCTATAACTGTGTGTGTGACTGCATGTGACTATGTATGTGTGACTGTCTGCCTGTGACTGTTTGATGTTGCCTGTAACCGTGTGTGTGTCTATCTGCATACGCATGCGCACGGGGTGTACCAGCTGTGCCTGGGCACACCCTAATCCCTGCGGCACGCGCTATGTGCCTTCCTCCGTGGGCCGGTGAGGGAGATCAAAGATCTACCTTACCGGCCCACAGCAGCATGGAGGGAGGCAGGAGAGGACCCAGGGAGCTCTAGCCAGCAGCTCCGCCAGGTTCCTCTCGCAAGATCTGAGCGTTGCCACAGCAACGCTCAAATCTCGTGAGAATGAACTCTAGCCCCGCAAGCTGTGGGGCTAAAGTTCACTCACCACTGGACCACCAGGGATGGCAGCAGCATGGTCCCCCCTCCCTACATAAGGTAAGAAGGGAGGGGGGATATTAACTAAATGGCCCACCCACCTCTACACAATACACACAAACAGCACACACACACAGCACACACACACAAACAGCACCAACACACAGCACACACACACTAACAGCACCCACACACATACACACACACACACTAACAGCACCCTTACACACACAGCACCCTCACACATACCCTTACAGCACCCTCACACACACAGCACCCTTACACATACACACACACACACACACTAACAGCACCCTCTCACACAAACACAGCACCCACACACACTGCCTGCACACACACACTTTCTGCACACACACAGTGCCTACACACACACAACGTGCCTTCACACACACAGCGCCCACACACACACACAGTAGTGTGTATGTGTGTATGTATGTGTATATATATATATATATATATATATATATATATATATATATATATATATATATATATATATATATATATATATATTAAGCAGCGTCTGTTTGTGCTTCAGGGTGCACACCCTTATGCAATGGGCTGCGCACGCCTATGACTATCTGTCTGTGACTGTGTGCATGTGACTGTCTGCTGCTGCCTTTAACTGTGTGTGTGTGTGTGTGTGACTGTCTGCCTGTGACTGTGTGTGTGTGTGTATGTATGTATATATATATATATATATATATATATATAACAATGTCCAAAAGCTTGCACTCCAGTATAGTTAAAAATATATAGCCTGGTGCTTGTCGGCATCAATAATATACATGGTAGTTTTGAAAAGCACTCCAAGGACTTCATATAAGGTGAAAAATAAACTTAGCTTTATTCTGCAACAACCAAAGGTGATCGACGTTTCAGTCCTACAACAGGACTTTCATCAGGATAACAGTGCATTCAAAATGTGGCAATATATATAACAAACTTAATAATACCGGGTACATTAGTTACAGCTGAGTCTTACCTGAGTTTGTGTGTGCACCAATGTCCTGCCCGCCGAAAAAACGCGGGCAAAAAACGGATTCTGCATATTGTATTCAGCAGCTGTTGCTGCTGTGAACCTCTGCGTGTTGGAGGTTGTCATGGCAACCGGCCGAGACGCTTAGAGGCGTGTTTACATTAATATCCTCTACAGACAATAGTGGTTAAGCGGATGCCACTTGGTGCAACAATGTGCATAACTGAATAAGTTAACTATGGAGCTTACTGGGGTGATGGTATAAATTGCAGCCATCATATATATATATACATATCTATACATCCAGAATGTCCACACATTGTAATTAAGACACTAAGTATGCTATGGCCAAGATGATAAATGATTGTTATCGTAGGGAACATACGTATTGTGTAAAATATCAATGTCATGTCCTAGGGGTTAAAATAATATTTATAGCTGGAGCTCATATAAGTACCTATATATACAATAATAGTTAATAATGCAAGAATGCTGTACTTCATATGCATGTATGGTATACTTAATACGGTGTAGATAGTTCACAAAATACTAATGATACCTTAAAATTCTGGGAATTTGCGTAGAGGAATGTCCATATTGCATAACTTATATAGGTCCTATAGAAAGATGCCCAGGCTGTATTTCTCATTGAGGCCCCTAGGCTGCACCGTGTCCAGAGTCCTAATCCAGTGCAGTTCCCTCTGGAGCAGAATTTTCTTACGGTCACCTCCTCTCATTAGTTGCGGGACGTGGTCAATTGCAATGAACTTCATTGATGGTAGAGGATGGCTATTCTCCCAGAAATGTTTTGCCACTGGTTGTTCAGATCCCTTGTCTCCGTATGCCACTCGTATACTTGATCGGTGGTTCCGCATTCTCTCCCTCAAGGGTAGATCTGTTTTGCCCACGTATGCCAATCCACAAGGGCAGACAAGTTTATACACTACAAAATCACTAGTGCACGTAAGTCTATGCCTGATGGTGAAAGTCTTGCCTGTGTGTGGGTGGGTAAAAGTTTTGCTTGGTAGCATGTGGCTACATGTAACGCACCTAACATTTCTGTGTATACCTAACATTTCTGTGTAAAGCTTCCTCTAACACTTTTGTGTTGTTACCGCGTCCGTGATACTGATCGCATATGCGGTCATAGCAACGAATGTAAACACGCCTCTAAGCGTCTCGGCCGGTTGCCATGACAACCTCCAACACGCAGAGGTTCACAGCAGCAACAGCTGCTGAATACAATATGCAGAATCTGTTTTTTACCCGCGTTTTTTCGGCGGGCAGGACACTGGTGCACACACAAACTCAGGTAAGACTCAGCTGTAACTAATGTACCCTGTATTATTAAGTTTGTTATATATATTGCCACATTTTGAATGCACTGTTATCCTGATGAAAGTCCTGTTGTAGGACTGAAACGTCGATCACCTTTGGTTGTTGCAGAATAAAGCTAAGTTTATTTTTCACCTTATATGAAGTCCTTGGAGTGCTTTTCAAAACTACCATGTATATATATATATATATATATATATATATATATATATATATATATATATAGCATATATATATATATATATATATATATATATATATATAGCATATATATATATATATTAAGCAGCGTCTGTTTGTGCTTCAGGGTGCACACCCTTATGCAATGGGCTGCGCACGCCTATGACTATCTGTCTGTGACTGTGTGCATGTGACTGTCTGCTGCTCCCTTTAACTGTGTGTGTGTGACTGTCTGCCTGTGACTGTGTGTGTGTGTGTGTGTGTCAATGTATATGTGACTGTCTGCCTGTAACTGTGTGCATGACTGTCTGTGACTGTATGTGTGACTGTCTGCATGTGACTGTGTGCGTGTGACTGTCTGCCTGTAACTGTGTGTGACTGTATGCCTGTAACTGTGTGTGTGTGACTGCCTGCCTGTAAATGTGTGTGTGGGGCTGCAGGGATTTTGTAGAAGGGGCAGGGGTTTTGTATTGGGACAGGAGTGTTTATAAGGGGGGATAAGCAGGGGATTTGTAGAAGGGGGTTGCAGGGGTTTTGTAGACGGGGGCAGTACAGGATTTGTAGAAGGGGCAGGACAGGGGTTTTGTAGGAGGTGGCGGGGCAGGACAAGGGTTTTGTAGGAGGGGCTGGCAACCCCTATCTGTCGGCGTCCCCCAAGGTTCTGTCCTCGGCCCCCTACTATTCTCTATCTATACTGCCTCCCTTGGTAAACTCATCAGCTCCTTTGGCTTCCAATATCATTTATATGCAGATGACACACAAATCTACCTGTCCTCCTCTGATCTCTCTCCACCCACCTTGACTCGTGTTTCTGACTGCCTCTCTGCTATTTCCAACTGGATGGCTGCTCACTTCCTTAACCCCTTAAGGACCAAACTTCTGGAATAAAATGGAATCATGACATGTCACACACGTCATGTGTCCTTAAGGGGTTAAACTCAACCTGTCCAAAACAGAACTTCTAGTTTTTCCTCCCTCAAGTGCTGCTACTCCTGTGTCTGTCTGCATCCAAGTCAATGGTGCTACTATCACCTCTACCTTGCAGGCTCGCTGCCTAGGGGTTCTTCTTGATTCTGACCTCTCTTTTACTCCTCATATCTAATCGATAGCCAAATCCTGTCGCTTCCAACTCAAGAACATAGCGCGCATCCGCCCATATCTTACGCCGGACGCGGCTAAGGTACTGGTTCATGCTGTTGTTCTCTCTCGCCTTGACTATTGCAATCCCCTTCTCACCGGTCTTACATGTTCCCAGCTTGCACCGCTGCAATCTATAATGAATGCGGCTGCGAGGCTTATTTTCCTGTCCGGTCGCACCTCCCATGCCTCCCAGCTCTGTCAGTCCCTGCATTGGCTTCCAGTTAGATATAGGGCCCAATTCAAAATTCTGGCGCTTGCTTACAAATCCCTACATAATGCTGCTCCAACATACCTATCCTCCCTCATACACAAGTATGTCCCATCGAGACCCCTGCGCTCAGCCCAAGACCTACGCCTATCCTCTGCCCGAATCCCCACCTCTGATGCTCGACTTCAAGACTTCTCCAGGGCTGCCCCTCTTCTGTGGAACTCCCTTCCCTCCTCAATCCGACTTTCACCCAGACTCCACTCCTTCAAAAAATCTTTAAAAACTCACTTCTTCATTAAAGCGTATCAATTACACTGTCAGCAGGTTTCTCATCCCCCACCCCATGACTCCTTTCCTGCAACTGTCAAAAATGACATACCAAGCACTCAATAAACCCTTCTCTAACAAACTATTTAATTCCTCTACTTTAACCCTTTGTGTCACTATACCCCACTCCCTCTAGCATGTAAGCTCATCGAGCAGGGCCCTCAACCCCCTCTGTTCCTGTACGTCCAGTGGTCTGATCTCAATTATGTGTCTGTTAGTCCACCCATTGTACAGCGCTACGGAATTTATTGGCGCTATATAATTAATAAAATAATAATAATAATAATAAAAGACAAAAAAAAAAAAAACCAGAAAAGTCATGGAAATAGTAACTTGCAAAAAGCAATGCAAAAACAGAAAGAAACATGCATTCGGCCTGCACAATTCACTGACATTGTTTGCTTTTTAACTCCCTGTAGTTCGATAAGTGAAGTGGCAATTCTTCTGTCACATTTGTAGCTTTAAAACAGTTAGAATAATATACTCTGTATTAAAACAGTGATATCCTTGCATTGATTTAACACTTTTGTGGGTTATTTTAAAAAATGTTAAGTCACAAATCATATTACACAGTTCTAGTGAACAGCAGAATATATTTCATTATGTTCAGCTGGCTATATTATATAATCTGTGTGTTCCAGCTTTCTGATCCTGTTTTTAATCTTTTTCAGTTCATTTATTGTCGAGAGGCAACCCTGCATGCCAACTCACCCACAGCGACCTCTAGTGCTTAAAACAGAAATACAATTCACTGTTAAATTAAGGTATTTTTCCAACAATGCATTACTTCAAAAATGCAATCACCGCTTACTGGAACTATTGTTAATATTTTTTCATTTGTATCATGCAAGGCATTTTAGTTGTTAAAAGAAGACTGTAGTGTTAGGAAAACAAGACTGTATTCTTAGCACTATAGTATCCCTGCAGAGGGACTATTGTGTCCCTCTGCCACATCTGCACCCGCAGAGGGACATCGGCACTGAAATCAGGCAAGTAAAAAAGGTTCTTAACCCTTTATTTGCTGCTGGGGGGGGGGCCCAGGGTGGGGGTGTAACTTGGTGCAGGATTGGGCTCTTCCTCTGCCAACATCGCGGCGATTCAGAAACCTAATGCGAATGCATGGAGAGCATCGCACGTGCATTAGGCCTTACCCATATGAAAACATAAAAGCAATGCGTTCAGATGGGATTTTTCAAGACACTGAAAGCAAAGCATGAGGACGTCCAGTGTTGTTTCTTGGAGCTAAACTCTGTAAAACTGCAGGAAGCTCCTCTAGTGGCGGTCTGGTAGGCAGCCACTAAAGACAGTCTTAACCCTGCACTGTCAACATTGTTTTAAATTGCAGGTTTAAGAGGACAGGGGCACTGCAACCCAACCACTTCAATGAGCTGAAGTGGTCTGGGTGCCTATAATGTCCCTTTAAATTGTTCCTAATTTCTGAAATGTTCATCTCTGTTACTTGCCATATATAAAGTCAAACTGTTTTGATATCTGACTCTGCAACTCATACATACACAACGTGACACCATTTACCCTTTTGTGCATGTTTACCCATCCCATCTCTTTATCCAGTTATGAATCCATCGTTAAATATTGTTTTTCTCTGTGAGGTTCATCTTTTTGCATTATGCTTTTCCCTTAGCACCAATTACTCATACGTCTGTATAAGCCCTATCTACTTAATAGGGATTCTCCCTCATTTGTCATTTAAAGATGCAATCCAGCCTTATACATTAATTCATTAAACACAGGGAGTTGTACTGTTGTTTAAAAATTCCCCCCAGGGTGCACCCGGCTTCTAAAATGTAAGTTTCAGGAACCACAGAGTGCCACTGGGCAGGGGTGCTGCTGATTTTCTGAGAGAGATCAGCTGATACGGTCAGCCAATCAGTGACTAACCATTCGCAAAACTGGCTTGGAAATGTTTCCCCTTAAGGTAAGAGTATGCCTTTTACTGTGAATGATGTAAAATGGTGTAAATTTACATATTTTGAGGTTTTATGGTTTTATGAACAGCAGTCTATGAGTTGCTGCTTTATCATTCTCGTATGTGCTAGCTATGTATCCAGTGTAAATAAATGTTATGCTAATATTTTTTCAAACCCCTCTTGATATTGAAGGGGTTAATAATCATGCACATTAATAGTGCTATCTCCTTGATAATATTGTTGAGGCTTAGTAGGCGGTGCTCACAGTTGACACAGACTTATACATTTTAGAAGTGTAGCACTTGTATAACATGGATTAATGCATGTTTGCTTGATTTAAAGGCTACTTGTAAAACTCCCAGAACTGAACTACCAACTACGTGTAAAAGCAACAATTGACAAGTAAGTGTAAAGGTCTACAAGATATCAGCCTAAATAACTCTATTGTAAATTGTTTCCAACCTGATTATTTTGGCCTGATTGTTCCAAGTCCGTTCTTATCTTACGACATCTCACTGAATAGATCTAAAGTATACAGGATTCCGTTCTTTATAATATTATGTCATTCAATTCGCTT
This sequence comes from Pelobates fuscus, assembly GCF_036172605.1. Classification (NCBI taxonomy): domain Eukaryota; kingdom Metazoa; phylum Chordata; class Amphibia; order Anura; family Pelobatidae; genus Pelobates; species Pelobates fuscus. Next base: position 92,337,818 of record NC_086324.1, on the reverse strand, counting down.
GTAATAATAGCTTTATAATACAGTTTAGTAACATTCTGTATTACACATACATTAAACATCATTATTAAAAAGAACACTACAAACAAATAAAGCATTTCAGCGTGCTGAAGTGCTTTATGTGTGAATATTTTTCCTTTTTTTTATTTTCTTTTTTATAAATTAATTTTGTTACACCTCCGTGGGGGCCACTCCGGCAACCAGTCCTGTTACTTCCTTATAGACTAGCCCTGTGGAGCTAAACGAAAGAGGCAGGCAATTGCTGGGGATAGTCAAGTGCTAAGGATGAGGGCAGGGCTTGCATAGACACAGATAAAAGATCTGCAGCTATTGCAAGCCAAGATTTCAAACTCCCTAAAAGAAAACATGCAAAATAGATTACATGCATATACTCAATGGATATATATCTACTGAATTGTGATTTGCTTTCATTCTTTTTATAAATGTGCCTTTTACATTTTTAAGACAACGGAAAACAATGCAGTTTCAGGAAAATGTCAGTGTTACTAATAGTCACTAGAGACTCTTCCTTATGAAGACCATAAAAAAAATATTCAAAGCCATTTGGTGCCATACTGCCATTACAAAAGTACCAACGTGTTCTGGCAATCAGTGTGCTTCAAAATTATACATATAGTAATAAGAAATAGCAGCTACCACACAATGTGAGTTTCTCCTCTACTTCACATAAATTTTTACAAGTATAAACTGAGTGGTTTTAACACTACCACCAGTGCACATAGTGGAGTGCTTACAAAAATAAACAACTTACCTTTATTCAATAAGTGATATCTAATACAGCTTTTGGTTTATTTATTTATTTTTGTATGTTTTGTATGGTTTTTTTGTTGTTGTATGTTAATGATCATGGGTGATATATGAACATATACACCCAGCATTGTTCAGTAAAGCGAGAATTGCCAGGAATTCAAAGTGAATTTGAACTGTAAAGCCAAAATATGCAAACTAAAATCATAATTGACTTTTAGAACTTTTCTAATTCAGCAATTTTGCCCTAAATTTTTACTTTGAATTACAAGTACTTTTGTGAGTAGCCCTAACTGAGTGAATACAAGTAAAAAAAAAAACCAATATCACACATCTAATCATGGACAGATAAATTACAGAAAGTAAATATCTCATTAGGATAAGTGACACTGACATCACCCCCCCCCCCCCCTTTTTTTTTTTTAGGTATCAGGCTTTTACCCAAGTAAATGAATCATCTTAGATGATGAATAAATATGTTCCAATGTTTGGCTGTATGGGAAAATATTGAATAAGGAATATTTGCAATATTTATGCATATCCACTTTACACTTAACACATGAGCAGACAACTCCCCAATGATTGAAAAATAAAATTTTAAAATTTTAAAAAATATATATATTTTTTTGTCATGCACTGTCCATAAATGACATGGTATACTACATAGTTTAATTAAAGTATTTTAGCAATCTACGTCTATTGACTTTTGCAGAAGTACCAGTAAGTAGAGTTTTGTAGAGCTGATATGCACAAAAAACTACCGGTAGGTTTGCTTTGTTTCAATTAGTTACTTTAGAAATTTGGAAAATATTGAGTCACAACTAACCGAAATTTGGAGTAAAAAAAATTGGAAGCAAAACAAAATTCAGGAGCCATTATTTCAATTATTCCAATGGATACCAAATAGGGGCACTTTTTAGAAGATAGCTCCTTAACTTGGTACCCTTAAACATGATAATCCCACATAAGGGTACCAAAATATGGGAGACAGGTGGCATATGAGGCGGTGAGCCTAGTGAGGGGCCATTGACTGGGAAGGGTGTGGGAGTAGCTTGATCGCCTGGTGTAGCGCCGGTTCTGGCTCCGATGCTTCGTAATCTTGCCTTTCCTTTCGCTCTCCTGTTAATTCTGGTGTGCACTCTCACTTGCTTTCTCTTCCCCCCTACTTTTTTTTTTATCCCTCTCTCTAACATTATCAATACTATTAATTTTTCTTTATTCCATACACGGATCAGCTATGGACCTGAGAATAGTAATTAAGGTGGTGACAGAGTGCATTACTAACACAAATGACACCATATGTATGAGGCACGCACATGTACTGTATCCTGACTGCTTATTTTTTTATATGGGCATATAGCATCACTGTAGTTAAAACTACTGTACTTTGGTTTGTCAAAGTGTTACTTCTTTATAAATCTCAATAAACATTTGTAGAATATAAAAATATTAATGAAAAAAGCACTAAAAGAGTGTCTGTATTTGTTTTAACTTATTACCCCCTTTAATATAATTTAATCAGTTCTTCGAAAAAAAATTGTGTTTAGTAGACATGGCAATCCCATGTAAGGATACCAAATTAGAGCTATTTCGGATATCCTACGAAACAGCTCAAAAGAGCAACATTTGAAAAAAAAGCCTTCTTTCTTAATTATGCTGTTACATAACTACATAGCTGAAAAGAGACGTGCCTCCATAAAGTTCAGCCTTCCTCACATCTGTTTTTGCAGGTCATCCAAAAGAAGGCAAAAAAATAAATAAAAAAAATCATGTTTGAAAAGCTTCTACTTTTTTTTTTTTACTATTTTACTTGGGAGACTTGGCTGAACACAAATATTAGTGTTTCAAAACCGTAAAATGTATTACAACAATGATATCATCAGTAAAAATGCAATTTGTTTACATTTTGCACACAAAAACGTCACTTACACTGACAATATAATTGTTGTGATAGGGTTTTGAAACACTAATATTTGTGTTCAGCGAAGACTCCTGAATATACCAATACCCCTCATGTACATGTTTTATGGAGTTTTTAAAAGTTACAGAGTCAAATATAAGGCTTGTGTTTCAGTTTTTTTCACATTAAAATTCGCCAGATTGGTTATGTTGTCTTTGAGACCGTACGGTAGCCCAGGAATGAGAATTACCCCCATGATGACATACCAAAATTAGACAACCCAATGTATTGCAAATGGGGTATGTGCAGTCTTTATAAGTAGCCACTTAGTCACAAACACTGGCCTAAATCGGTGTTCAAATTAGTTTTTTGCATTTTTCAGAAACAAACAAATATTAACGCTAACTTTGGCCAGTGTTTGTGACTAAGTGGCTACTAAAAAAGACTGCACATACCCCATTTGCAATACCTTGGGTTGTCTACTATTGCAAATGGTATGCCATCCTAGAGGTAATTCTCATTCCTGGGCTACCATACGGTCTCAAAGGCAACGTAACCAATCTGGTGAATTTCAATGTAAAAAAACTGAAACATCTAACATGCTATATTTGACCTTAAAACTTCCAAAAACACCATAAACCTGTACATGGGGGGTACTGTTTTACACTTGAGACATCGCTGAATACAAATACATGTATTTTATTGCAGTAAAAGCTAACAGTATTATGACATTCACAGTTAAAATGTCATGCAGAACTAAAAAATAACATTTCTTAATGTCTCACATTGTTTTTATATTTTATTCATATTAAATTATGTTTCAAAACTAAATATATGATGCTAAATGAAAGCCCTATTCTCCTGAATAAAATTATATATAATAAGTGTGGGTGCACTTAATATGAAAGAGGTGAATTACAGTTGAACAGACATATAGCGCAAATTCCAAGTTTTGTTTATGTTTTATTTTGATCAAAACATGTACCCTGTGTGGATTATGACAGAATTGATTAACGTCCCTGTGGCAAACGTAGCCACTTCTGGACACATAGGGTAAATATTTTATTAACTGTTGCTATGTTCGTTTTATATGCAGTGTGTGGCATTCGTCTGAATATTATATCAGTTATGTATTTTTATGTAAAACTGTATATTTTGCTGTACGGAGAGATAATGGGATTAACAGTACATTCTTGCACAATTATCTCTCCTGTACAGCAAGGCATGCTGGGAAACAGCCTTGCGGGCTAAGTTACCCACACAGTCCTCTGTAGTAAAACCCCTGCAATGTCATTCAGGAAACCCCTTGGTAGTGTCCATCTGTAGTTTATCCCTGCTTCTCGGAGCCGGCTTGTTACTGGTCTCAGTGACTGTCTCCACATTAGCGTGTTTTGCGTTGGGTCTTGGAAGAATAAGAGTTGTGATGACTCAGTGGGGTCTTGCCTTTCACCCCAGCTAATATACGCTGTTTGTCAGGGAGTGACATTTACGATCACATCAAGCTGATTTAGGTGAGTGTCTGGGCTTGTTTATACGACAAAAGTAGTCGAAAACCAGTTTCTTCTCCTGAGCATGCGGCATTAGCGCTGCTGTAAGCCTTCTGAGGTAGTTCGTCTGGGCCAATTGCGTCCGGTATGCCCCTGATCTTTAGGTTGGTGCGCCTATTTTGGTCTTCTACCAGGTCAAATCTTGTTAACATGGATGAGTGGGAGGACTGTAATTGTATGAAATTGTCCTTTAAGGCCTTAACTTCTTGTTATACCTCTATTATGTCTTCTTTGGAGGCCTGTACTTGGGCTGAAACCGCCTGAACCTCTGTTTTCATCAGATCCATATCGGCTGCAGACATCTGTTTTTATTCCAGCAGGAGGTTCTTGATGTCCAGCTTCGTGGCTGGAGTCAGTGCATCTTGGTCAACAGACCCTGTGGTGGGTGTTGGTGCTGGAGGTTCCACGGGCTCTTCCATGGCCTGCTTCCATGGCCTGTTCTGGACACACTGCCATCTTGCGGGCCGGCGAGCGTTGCAGCCTGGTGCCGATATCCAGAGAGTCATTACTGGTATATCCCTGTGTTCTCTGCGATCTCCAGCCCATGCTGTTTGCAGCATGATGAGGGTCCTCTCCGATCGTCTGGGAGTTGATATGAGCCTCCGGATGGATCGCCAGATACAGGAATACGACCGTTCCTGATTGAGGGAGCAATGTAGGCCCCAGATCTACTTTCATGTCCATCTGCGGGAATAAGAAGTGTATCAGCCAGTAACTTGTGGCACCAGGAAGAGAAGGCAAGCCGATTATGTGCTGAAAGCGGTGATTTAGATGGACTTTGTCATGGTACCTGTCACTCAAGCCTCCTTCTCCTCCAGCAATTGCGTCACTTTGGACGCCGGCCGCGATAGCCCCTCCCCCTTTTATGACGCGGCGCAATGCTGCCGACGTCAATGACGTCACGACCCGCCGGAAAACTCAAACCAGGATGTTTTCGCTTACCTGTCTTCTCATTCCCTCGACCTCGGCTCATCCCTGACCATTCTTTGTTTGCGTGACGTTAGTGCGGCCACTCTAAGGTCCGGTATACGTCTTTATAGTTTTCAGTACACTGCGTGTTGGATCCCTGTCTTGATCCTGACAGACTTAGTGTCTAATATTGGAAGCTCAGGGAAATGGCGTCTAGTCAGCTTGGGTGTTAAGCTCCGCCCCTGAAAAGCTTCCAATTTTGCAACTAACTTGGAAAAAAAATCCTTCTTGACCCCAGGGTGACAGTCAAGCCTCTCATTGAATGAAGAAGTGATTACCCCACTAATTAAAAAAAGATATCCTTGAATAATATGTTGTTGTCAGTATTTATTCAATTGCCATTTACACATCTTTATAGACTCTGATAAAACCACCTATTCAGGCAGAGAATTTTGTATCTTTATTGTTCTTACTGTATAAACCACTTCCTTTGCCTTAGACTAAATCTCATTTATTTCAGTCTAAATGGGTGACTTTGTGTCCTTTTATATAGTCCTGTTTATGAATAGATTTCCAGACAATGGTTTTGTTTTTCCAAACTAAAGGGATTTACATATGTTAACCTTTCTTCATAACTGAACTGTTCCATTACTTTTATTAATTGTTTAGCCCCCCTCTGCACTTTTTCTAGTGCCATAATATCCTTATTTAGAAACAGGTGCCAAACATTGCACAGCACATTCAAGGTGGGGTCTTACCAATAAAGAGACAAAATTATATTTTCATCCTGAGAATTAATGCTACTATACATGACAATACTTTACTGGCCTTAGAAACTGCCCATTGACATTGGACATTATTGCCTAGTTTAATGTCTATAACAATCCCCAAATCCTTGTCATGTGTTATTATTCCTAATTCACTACCTTTTAGGGTGTACATCCCTGAAGTGTACAACTTTGCATATTTCTATATTAAATTTTTTATCTGCCACTTAAGTGCCTAGTTCCCCGATCTATCTAAATCCCTCTGCAGAAAAGCAATATACTGCTCACTATTATGGACAGGAGAGCGCAATCGTAATAAAATAAAAAAATATTATGATAATAATATATTTAAGCAGCTAAACACAAAATAAAGTTCCTTAAAAATCTTTACCTAAATATAATTTAAAAAACAAAGTGTCAGCATTATATACGATAGCCTTGCATTTAGGCAATCTATAAGAAATGTGGAAAATCAAAAACTTCTCTCTGTGAATTAGTGGTATATGTATATAAACACCTATATCTCACAGTAAGTTAGATCATACACACAGAAGATGTTAAAACTTGCTTAAGAGTCCAAAAAGTTCTAAATGGGAGTCTTGAAAGGGTTAATCTTGTATTGCAGCAGGAAATGTACATATACCACTAATTCACAGAGAGAAGTTTTTGATTTTCCACATTTCTTATAGATTTCCTAAATGCAAGGCTATCGTATATAACGCTGACACTTTGTTTTTTAAATAATATACTGCTCACGTTGTATTGGTTTACAGAGTTTTTGCCATATACAAACACTGAAACATAACTTTTAATGCCTATTTCAAGATCATTTATAAATATGTTAAATAGAAGCGGTCCCAGAATAGAGCCCTGAGTGGCACCACTTAAAACATTTGTCCAGCTTGAAAATTTACCATTAATGACAACTCTCTGTACTTTATCTTTAAGCCAATATTCTACCCAAGAAGAAGAATTTCCATCTAGACCAATTTAGTTAACCTATTGTGAGGAACAGCATTAAACCTCTTGGCAAAATTGAAGTAGATAACATCCACTGCAACACCCTGATCTATACTTCTGCGTACTTCTTCGTAGAATGTGATTAGCTTAGTTTGACATGACCTATGTTGCATAATAACCAGGCCCGGACTGGCCATCGGGCATACCGGGCAAATGCCCGGTGGGCCGCGATGGCCGTGGGGCCGAGGCCGGCAGGGGAGATCACAGGATCTCCCCTACCAGCCCCTGCAGGACCAGCGCTACCCGAGCGCCGGCCCTGCTCTGTGCCTCCATGGGCTGGTGGGGAGATCAAAGATCTCCCTCACCGGCCCAGAGACACTGAGATGCGGCCTCCTGGGGAGTGAGGGAGGGAGGCAGGAGGAGGAGAGGACCGGCGGAGCTCTAGCCAGCAGCTCCGCCGGATCCTCTCGCGAGGTCTGAGCGTTGCCGCGGTTACCGCGGCAACGATCAGATCTCGCGAGACTCTCACCATTGGACCACCAGGGATCAGGCAGAACGGCACCCCCTCCATGGAAACCGGGCTTCCCACCCCCTCCCAGGCTAAAGGTAAGAAGGGAGGGGGTGGGATACATAGTTTTTAGTTTTTATAAAAAAAATAATAATAATTATATTTATATATTACATTTATACAAACACTGTGCTATAAACACTCACACTAAGAGCACTCACACACATCACACTCATACTAACATCACCCTCAGACACACAGCACCCTCAGACACACACACACACACACAGCATCTTCACTCACACAGCACCCTCAGACACACTCAGCACCCTCAGACACACACACACACACAGCACCCTCAGACACACACACACACACACACACAGCATCTTCACTCACACAGCACCCTCAGACACACACACACACACACACAGCATCTTCACTCACAGCACCCTCAGACACACACACACACACACAGAGCACCCTCAGACACACACACACACACACAGCACCCTCAGACAAACACACACACAGCACCCGCAGACACACTCAGCACCCTCAGACACACACACACACAGCACCCTCAGACACACACACACACACACACACAGCACCCTCAGACACACACACACACACAGCACCCTCAGACAGACACATCACCTTCAGTCACACAACACACTCACACACAGCACCCTCAGACACACACAGCACCCTCAGACACACACACACACACACAGCACCTTCACTCACACAGCACCCTCAGACACACACACACACACAAACACACAGCACCCTCAGACACACACACACACAGCACCTTCAGTCACACAACACACAGCACACTCTCACACATATACAACACACACACACGTATGTATAATATATAAAATAACCCTCAGTAAGTTAACAGACAAATACATTAGAAACATAGAATGTGACAGTAGATAAGAACACCCTCACACACACAGCACCCCTCTTACACACACATGCTGCACCCTTCACACATACACACAGCACACCCAACACACTGCGCCCTTCACACATACAATACGTCCAAACACATATGTGTTTGGAGGTATTGTATGTGTGAAGGGTGCAGTGTGTTGGGTGTGCTGTGTGTATGTGTGAAGGGTGCAGCATGCATAATATTATTATTATTATTATTGCCATTTATATAGCGCCGACAGATTTCGTAGCGCTTTACAATATTATATACTACAGCACCACTACACATATTACGCTCCAGATACACTCTAGATCCCTTACCCTATATACACCCTGAATCCTCTATACACACACACACACACAATCTCCTATACACACTCTGGGTCCTTTACACACAAGATCCCCTACACACACTGCACCACATACACACACTACATTCCTGACATACAGACTCTGGATCCCCTATGCACACACTACATTCCTTGCAAGCAAACACATACTACATTCTCTAAACACACACTCTCTACAACAACCCCTACACACACTAAAGCCCGTATGTACACACTCACTACATCCCCTATACACACTATGCCCCCTATAAACACTCGCTACAGCCCGTAGCCACATATATTACACCACAAACACAATACCACACCACAATCAGCTTACTCAACACACACGCAATCCCACAAGCAGGCTCCAAACACATGCACCATATGCTTTTCTGGCCCTTTTTTCCTCTGGTATCCCCCTTATGGAGACACCAGAGACAAGTTAAAACCAAACACAGCGCAAGCATGTTATTACATTTGCTTACGCTGCGCAGAACAAATACAGGGCCTTTTTCCCATGCTAGAGCTCTTCAGCAGGGCTCTGCGCATTAAACCAATATGCTCACTTTGAGAGGGGGCGTGCTTGTCATAAGTGATGACAAAACACACCCTCTCTAGCCCCACCCCTTTCTCAGGGGGCTGCTGTGATCGAAAAATGCCCGGGCCGAATTTTTTTCCCAGTCCGGCCCTGATAATAACCATGCTGGTTATTGCTAATAACAATAAAATTGCTTAGTAGATATGTCCCTAATTTGCTTTCGTTGTGAATGGATCTGAAATAATTAGTTTCAGTTTGTTCCGAATTTGTTAGATTTTAGTTCATTACATTTTGTAAAGAATTTGAAAATTAAGGCACTCCTAAATTGGTGAATTTGGATGAAATTTGATTTAGAACAAAACAAACATGTCTAGATTTTCTTTTAACAGGCTCACCAAAATGCTGGACCAGTAGAACAGTAGTCCAAGTCTATTGCTGATATTTACGACATGCAGTCGCGCTATTCCTTCCCATAGATATCTGAAGGTGGTATTGGGTCTGACAGGGAACAGGGGGCTTACTTGTACACATTCATCTGTGATCTCTGGGATCACTTTGGTTGTATGTGTTCATATGTCACTGTTGAGTATCAGCATAGCAAAAATCTTGTTTTAAGAAACTAAAACCAATATATATATTTTTTTTTATTGATAAACTATTCTTCTTTTTATTTTGTTGTTGCAGTGTTGTGGTTTAATATTGTATTTATAAGGGCATACTATGAAGGGTCGACCATGACACCTTTGCCCAAAGGTATAAAGATACTTGTTTTTTTTCTACACAAAGCTTTTAGACTAATAATGAAAATGAAAGTTGCAAAGAGTATCGTTTTCCTATAAATTGGTCAATTCCACACAGAACAATGTATATTAGATTAATAATGAAACTGAAATTAAAAATGTCTACACTCTTGCCATGTGTATTTTGTTTTTAACAATAAGCTAAATATTCTGAGCACCCGTTTGCATCATGGGGGCTGCAAATTTGCATTTCACAACTATTGAGTGTATTTCCATGTTGATTGGAAACATGCAGAATTTGTAGTTTTGTTATGTTTATATTCAGACTGCATTAATTTATTATCTTAATATCAGAAACAGATGCTATATTTTAAAATCGTATAAAATATCATAATTGTAAATTGCTATGTTGGAATCCTTATACAATTGCTATAAACATAGTTTTGAGTTCTATAGATTTTTAGCATATATTTTGAAGCACCAACATAACGAAACCTTCATCTAGTTGCTTACTTTTTTATAGAGTATATATTATCTACATTATTGAGATCATATCACTTCTTATGATATCTTTCGGCATATCAACACAGTACTTGCTAGCAAAATGGTACTCAGACTGCAGCATATTAGTTTTAAATCTTTGCTTGTATTACCCATCATTAATACAACAGTTCTTCCTTAACATGTGTCTGTCATGATTATTTATTTATCTCTTTATTTATTTTATAGGGATCCATCACAGAATTTAAGGTAATGAATAAATATGAATTAAAATAAGTAGATATCCTTAACAGCAAAGTACATAACTAACAAATGTTATCCATCGTCTTATTTTTCAGTAACCGTAAATTTATCCTTAATGGAACACCTGTCAAAGTTATGAGTATTGAGGAGTCTGCAAATGGAAGCCTTTCTGTAGAAATGAGGCACCTGGTAGGTGTAATTAAGTGTACAGTGAGTGATCAAATATGATATCTCTACATTATATTACATTTTTTTACTTAAATCGGTGACAGCATGCAAAATGATAGAATTCAAAAAGGACAAAATCCATATGACAGAATACAAACAAACTGAACACATAATAGTAGAATGAAAATATCATTGACAATTTTTTATTGAGTTTTTTTTGGGGTACAGAAGAAAAAGAGGGATGTGGGGTGTTGATCGGCATTTTACAATTCACATTCAACTCAATTAACATCACTTCACAAAGGTATACAAGTGCAACACTTGAACAGTTGGTTGGTAAGTGCAGCTTGTGTATCCGCTTGTTTGGGTATCTCATGGTTTCAAGGAGCCCTCGTTGTAACCCTTTAGGGTGCCCAGACAGTTGGGTACTTTCTTCTTATAAAGCTCAAGAAGTTAATGTCTGGCGTACCACTAAGAAAATTAACAGGGGGTAACCTTGGGGTGGTTGGGGAAGTTGAGAAGAAGAGAGGGGGAAGGAGGTGGGAAGGGAGGGGGAGTTAGGTGTCCCAGGTGATTGGCTGCTGGTATTTCTTTTGCAGGAACTTTAGCCCTTCTCATATATATGGAGAAAGTTTTATCACAACCAGGTTTAAGTCAAAGCTCATAACCGTTCAAATGTGCATTTCTGTTTACAGGATCATAATTGGAGGGGCACAGCTGTCGATCCGTAGATTGTTATCACTGTCTCTCATTTGGGGTGGCTTTTATTGTCTATATACATTTGCCAGGCTTCCCATGCCTGTGACCAAGTTTGTTGTTTTGTGTTTTCTAAACCTCTTGTTGCGAGTTCGTAACGTTTAGTCATGTTTATTGTTTGGATACATTCATATATTTGGGGTTGTGTGGTAGATCTCCAGTTTCTGCTAATGACTGTGAGTGCAGCCAGAAGTATGTGATATATTAAGTATTTGTGCTTGCGTAAGATACCACTTGGAAAGAGCTGAAGGAGGTATAGCTCTGGTGTGCGAGGTAACAGTATTTTTGTGCTGTCGTGAATAATATTGGCTATATCGTCCCAATATGTTGTTAGTGAGGGGCATTTCCACCAGATGTGGAGCATTGTGCCTTTGTGTTGTTGGCACCTCCAGCAGATGTCTGAGGCTTGCGGGTATGATGTTTTTAGGCGTGCAGGCACCAGATACCATCGATATAAGATTTTTCGAGACAGTTCCATATAGGATGTGCATTTAGAGAGCGAGGGATGTGCTAGGAGGATCTCCCCCCATTGTTCCGCACTTAGGGTGTACTCAAATTCCTTCTCCCATGCTACAATAAAGGAGAGTTTTGCGAGGTCTCTTGGGGGATGCATTGTTTGATATAGCTCAGATATCAGTTTTTTGGGGGTTGAGAGACGTGAGCATATTTTCTCTACCATCGTCAGCTGTGGCCCCTTTACATTATCATTTATTGTCAATTCTTGTTTGTTGAGCCAGGATTGTAACTGCCTATAGGAAAAGGAAGCCATCCGTGGCAGCTCGTATGAGGATGATAGTTCCCCGAAATGTCTAAGTGCATTTCCCTGAAGCAACTGGTGTAGGTGTGTCACACCATTCCGGTGCCATAGAGCATAGTTGAAGTTTGGTATCACATGGGAAAGTGCTTTTATAGGTATGGCGGGCGATATTTTATGTGACCAGCCCAGTGTGCGGCAGTGTTTGTCCCATATTGATAGGGTGAGGGCTGTGGTTGGGAGTAATTTGGCCATGTCTGGTCTCTTGTGTCGAGGAAGCCATGCTAGTATATTGAGGGGTATGTTATCAGCAGATTGCGCCTCTAAAGTCATCCACTGAGTTGGTTGACTCCGGTGGCAGGCTGCCAGTATGGGGCTAATGATTGCTGCTTTGTAGTAGCTGTCTATGTTGGGTACTCCCATTCCCCCTTGTTTGCGTGGCATGTATAATGTGCTTTTCGCTACTCTTGCTCTCCGTTTATTCCATATAAAGTTTAAGAGTAGTTGTTGAGCCTCTTGTAGAAATCTAGCTGGTATTTTTATGGGTAGAGTTCTAAATAGGTATTGCAATTTGGGGACTATTATCATTTTAATTGCAGCTATTTTCCCTGTCCAGGATATAAATTTGTTTTTCCAGCTGAGCAGCAAATTTTTTATTTCAACCAATTGTTTCTGGTAATTTAATTTGTAGAGAGACGCTAAATTCGGGGTAATGTTGATCCCTAGAAATTTCAAGTGGTCATCTCGCCAGTCATATTTAAAGGATGCGCGCAGTCTCTCTAGTTCTGCTGCCGGTATATTCAGTCCCATCGCTTGTGTCTTATTCATATTAAGTTTATAGTAGGAGCAATTGCTATATTGGGTTAGTATATGGTGGAAGTTGGGTAGGGATATGTGTGGTTGCTCTAGCGTCAGAAGAATGTCGTCTGCGAAGAGCGTGATTTTATGTTCCCTCCCTGGGCCAGTGATGCCGTGGATGTTCGGGTCGTTTCGAATGAGTTGTGTAAGCGGTTCTAGTGAGAGTATGTATAGGAGAGGTGACAATGGGCAGCCTTGTCGTGACCCATTCGTGATATGGAATTGTTTTGAGCTAAAGCCTCCGTTTGTGACTTTCGCTGTTGGCTCAGAGTACAAAGCCCCCACCAGTCTCAGGAAGGTGTCGGGAAAACCATATTTAAGCAAAACAGCTTGGAGGAAGGGCCAGTGCAATCTATCGAAGGCTTTTTCAGCGTCTAATGACAGCATAACGCACTGGGCCCCCCCTCCGCCTCTCCTTTGTAATAAGTCTAGTATTTTCCGTGTCCCATCCGCTCCCTGCCTACCGTTGACGAATCCTACTTGGTCGTCGTTTATTAGGGTTGGGATGATGCTTGACAGTCTGTTTGAGTAGATCTTAGCCAATAGTTTGATATCTGTGTTAAGCAGGGAGATTGGTCTTAGATTTTGGCTTTTATTGGGGGGTTTGCCCGGTTTGGGTAACGTAACCACATGTGCCATAAGCATGTCTTGGGGCATTTGGCCTGTCGTGATGATATTGTTGAAGGTTTTTTCTAGGTATGGGGTTAGGACCTTTGTCATCGTCTTATAGTAGGCATTTGTGAGACCGTCAGGCCCCGGTGACTTGCCCTGTGGGAGTGAGTGTATAGCTTTCTGTATCTCCTCCCGTGTGACTGGGTGTTGTAGTATTTGTCTTTGTTGTTCCGATAGGGTAGGCAGTGAGGACATTTGTAGGAAGTTCTGGATGTCCTGAGGTGTGGGTTGGTGTAGGCTAGGGTCGTCTTTTAGGTTATATAGTGAGTGGTAATAGTCTGCCATAGTGTCATTGATTTCTTGTGGGTTGTGGATCTTAGATCCGTGGGGTGTAAGTAAAAAAGGAATTTTGGCATTAGATTGTTTTTGGCGTAACCTGCTTGCTAGGTATTTGCCTGCTTTGTTTCCTTGTGAGTATGTGGTCTGTTTTAGTTTGTGCAATATGTGCGCTGTTTTGGAGATTGCTATGTGGTTTAGGCTTGACGTGGTGGCTTGGATTAGTTTTGTATGTTGTGGTGAGGGTGTTGCTATGTTTGCCGCTGTGGCATCCCTCAAGGTTCTCAGTAAGTGTAAGTGTTCCTGTTGTGTTTTTTTATGTAGATAGGAGGCTCTGCTAATAAAGAGCCCTCTGATGACTGCCTTGTGGGCTTGCCACACAGTGGTTGGTTGGACATCTGGGGTGTCATTTATGTGGAAGTACGTTGTTAATGCTTCTGTTATTTCATTGGAGAATGTTTTGTCCTTTAAGAGTGAGTCATTTAGCCTCCACGGTGGCCGTCCTCTGTGTGGGTATTCCTCTGTCAGTCCTAGTGTGATTGGGCCATGGTCCGACCATGTTATATCTCTAATCTCGCTATGTGTCATCCTGGGGGTCAGTGTACCCGAGATAAATATGAAGTCAATCCTGGAATATGATTTATGTACTGCTGAATAGAAGGAGAACGTTTTTTCGGAGGGGTGACACGTCCTCCATGCGTCGTAAAGACCATAATCCCCCAATAGTTTATTGATTGCTTTGCTTTGTGTTTTAAGTGCTCTAGATCGTGGCGTCGTGGGTGACAATGTAGTGTCCATATGTGGATCGAGGGGATGGTTGAGGTCTCCACACATTATAAGCGGGGCATTTTGGTTAGGAGGAAGTGCAGAGAGCATCTTATGGATAAAATTCCGTTGGTGTGCATTGGGGGCGTAAAAACTTGCTATGACATATTGTAAGTTATTTATAAGGCAGTGTATTATCACATATCTACCTTGTTTGTCCCTAAGTACTTGTAATGTTTCAACAGTTAGTGAGGAATGAAGGAGGATTGAGGCTCCTCTCGACTTGGAGGAGTGGGTTGCATGGTATTGGTGAGGATAATGTCGGAGGTCGAAGGCAGGCACCCTTGATGTGACAAAGTGGGTCTCCTGCAAGCATATAATGTCCGCTTTAATTTTGTTTGCTTCTTCCAGCATCATGCGTCTCTTATGTGGGGTATTCAGTCCCCTACAGTTGTGAGAGTATATGTTCATATGATGGGTAAATGATGGAAGGTGTTCGATTGTTTGTCTGCATTGTGTACATGGTGAAATCGGGTGAGCTGAGGGTGATCGGTGTTCTCCTGCATAAGTATAGTATCGCACCTGGGAGTAGGGAGTTGATATAAGGTAGTGGGGAAGGAGGGTAAAAACCAAAGTATATACAAATAGACCCTAACATGGGTCATGGTATTGTGGCTTTGTGCCACAGGGGAAGGACGCGTATTCGGCGTCTTTAGTAGTGTGGCCGTTAGGCTCTTGTTTATAGGTATGATAATCTTGTCTCCACAGATTTGCGTTTCCGTAGTGGGTCTGTTTTACCCATGTTGCCTGTACGCTGGTGGGTGTGCTCAGGGGGAGTTTGGTTGTATCTTGTGCGGGGTGATTTGTGGTGTGATTCTCCATGTATCTCCCTTTTCTCCGCTATAAGACCCGCCCCTGACCCATTAAGCTCTCTTTACACCATGTTACGCTGGTGCAAAGCTTGCTCAACACAACGTTTGAGAGCGTATTGGCGCGTCAGAGGGAGGGCAGACTGGCAAGGATACCTGATGTGTGCATGTGTGTCAATTTATAGTATACACATATATATTACATTTTTGTTATTTTGCGTGTATTGAACAAATCATTTATGCGTGCATTCCTTATTTTTAGCCTCTTAGGCTGCCCTCCCAGTTTGTGTTAGGTAGTTACGTTGCATTTACCCGTGGGGTGGTAGGATTCTCCTAATGAATCTGTCCTTGTTGCGTCAATATTATGTGTTATATGGGTCCCCCCTATTACTCTGGGTTAGCCTGACTCTCACTTATGAGGGCCCTCCTCCCACCAGCCCTGGGAAAGCATACATGTTGGAGCTTAGTTATATATTAAACGATATGCATAATCAAAGCAATATTACACATGTTAAATTAACTAGTACGTAAGAAACAGGTATAACTAGTACTTAATAAACAAATAGAATAAATATAACAAATAGAACAGGATATAAAGGCATCTCACGTGTCCCTGGATACGGCCTTAACGGCCTAGTCTTCTGAAACAGTTCATGGAGATTTGGATCGTTCAGGGATTTGACGCCAGTCTGGTACCAGGCGTCCTGTTGGACCCGCTTGAGTCGTGGAGAGGCTTGAGGGGAGTCCCCATTCTTTTAGCAGTCGGGAGCCTTCGTCTGGTGTATTGATCGCTTTAAGTTCGCCATTCTTGGTAATTAGTAGTTTAGTAGGATATCCCCAGCGGTACTTGATCCCTGCGCGACGCAGCTCCTCAGTCACCGGGTGGAATTCTCTTCTACGTTTGAGTGTTGCTGCCGATAAGTCCGCCAGGATCTTGATTTTTGCATAGGTTGCAGGTGGTTCCGTGCGGTTTCTGCTGGCTCTCATCACTGCTTCTTTTATGTGGAAATAATGTGCCCTCATTAAGACATCTCGTGGGACGGAATCAGGTAGGTTTCGTGGCTTGGGCACCCTATGGATCCTATCAAGTAGAAACATATCCGTGGGTATGTCTGGGGCGTAGGCCTTTAGTAGGCCCTGTGCATAGACTTGTAGGTCGTTTGGCAGGACACTCTCTGGAATACCTCTTAGTCTGAGGTTGTTTCTCCTCGAGCGGTCTTCAGCATCCGCCATGCGTGCTTCCATCGTTTCGATTTTTTGCTCCAGCCTTGTGACATGATCGGCCATGTCATTGTGTGCTGTGGCATATTCACTCAGCTTGGCTTCCACATGTGCAGTTCTGCTTCCGATATCGTGCACCTCCTTACGCAGTAGTCCAATGGAGGATTGCCAGGTTTGTATCAGTTTTTCTGCCATGGCTGCCATTGCCTCATCCAGGTAAGTCTTGGTTATGTAATCCTGGGTCATATGTGAGGGCCCCATGGTTGGAGCGTTACCCGCCTGATGTCCGTCGGCGCCATCTTGGATTGGGCCGCGGTCGATCTCCGGGCTGTGTGCGTTCTTGGAAGCGAAAAAATTTAATTTTTCTGCTTTCTGGGAGTTCTTCTTTCCCTTAACGTTCCCCATCCTGTGTTTTGTGCTAGTTTCTAGTTGTCTGGGAGACGATGTCTTCAGATTGTAAGAGCCCGGGTGCCGGAGCAGTTTCCTATGCTGCCATGCTGCTCGGCGGTCGGCCACGCCCCCAGAATGAAAATATAATAATTTTTTTTCAAAATTGTTTTAAAAACATCAATTTTGAATGGTTCAATATGTTTTTCAAATGAAAATTATGTATTTACAGTATAATTTGTAAATCATTTGCTGTTGTATGTATATAGTTAACAAGTGTCATTTACCTTATTCCAGCACCGATGTCCTGCTTGCTGTGCACGCATAGAAAATCAGTATATAATTTTCTATGGGGTTTTGGGTGACGCTCCATATTCTCATACATTGCATGAGAACGTCCAGCATCAGTTTGCGACCAAAAGTCGCCTAACCACCCAGAAGTCCCTCTAGTGGCTGTCTGGTAGATGTCAGATATTTTTCAATCTGTTAATGTCCCATTGTAAAAACATTGAGGCTAGGGTTTTAACAGTCACTGTCCAGAGATCTGGTTCAGAATCAAGTCTAGCATTATAATAAGCTTTAAAAGACCACTGGTGTTTTGTCTAGTCCTTCCTGCTTCACTCACTGCTCCCGACTAGCTGTCAGTTTGAAACACTGCCTGACCCAAAGTCCATGTATATGGCCATGGGTGTCCGCAGGAATTTTTTTGAGGGGGGTGGGCGGGCGTAATTGTAATGACATCCATGCTCTGCCCCTTTTTGACAGTGTCATGAAGGGGAGGGGCATAGTCATTATCACATAAAGTGCAGGCATGCAAAAGTTTGAGAAACCTGATGCAAAAGCTTAATAAAAGAATCAAGTTGCCATTGTCTGATTTGAGTGTTGCAATTTCTAATCTGTTTTAATGTTAACACTATTCAATGCACCCCATTAGTCATACACCCATGATCAAGGCACTATAACTGAATTATAAAAATAAAAATGACTGCACACAAAACTACCGCCACAGCACTAGGTAGCATGCACATCAGTTGCCACAGTACTAGGAGACACTCACAGCACTAGCTACAGCACCAAAATGTGCCCACAGTACTAGATTGCACCCACAACACTTCCTGCTCCTTATAAATGCCAGTAATAATAATAAAGGGCCCAGGAGGGGGGCCCTCTAACATAGGTCATCTCAGCATCCATTAGAGAGTCTGTTAGAAAAAAAAATAATTTTCACCTGTGTCTGTGTCTGTGTCTCTCTTAACCCTCATTTTGTGTTTCTTATCCCATCTTTTGAATGTCTTACTTCTCTTAGTGTATATACACCTTAGTGTATCTACACCCCTCAGTTTACTTTATACATGTATAGGCTGATGAATACATACACTCACTGCTGAATACATGCACACACAGGCTGCTGAATACATGCACATACAGACTGCTGAATACACACACAGGCTGCTGAACACACACACCAACACACACACACACACATATTGCTGAATACACAAAGAGACTTTTGAATACATACACTCAAAGCTGAATACACACACACAGACTGCTGAATATATATATATTCACTGCTGAATACAAACATACAGACTATTGAATACATGCTGAATACATACTGCTCAGACTGCTAGATACACACACACATACAGACTGCTCAGACTGCTAGATACACACACACATACTGCTGAATATGCACAGACTGCTGAATATACACAGTCCTAAATACACAAACACACACATCAAACAACCCTCCCTCATTCCTTAACAACACCAAGTATCCAGTACCTGCAAAAGATTCAATATGACACTTTTCAAAGGCTAGATATGGATCCCATGAGAGAAAAGTTTGATAGGACCTGCTAGAAAGACTACAGGCTTCTCATCACACACGGCTGCAGTCTAGGAGCAAGACAACAGGTTTCTGACATTAGGAAAGTGTACACTGCCATTTCTCAGTGTATTTTATAGACATGTGCACCAATAAAATTTTCGTTTCGTACAAATTAATTCGTGCAAAATAAAAATTTAATTCGGCCATTCCGAATTTCGTCCATAAAACATTAGTTTTTTGGCGGCATTCAGTAAAAAAATAATTCGTTTTCGTCGATTAGGACGAAAATAACACTGCACAGCTGCCTCCTTGTAATAAATATTAACAATTCTAACTCCCCCTGCATTAAAACTTATGGGGGTCACTATGAAACCGATATTAATAAAAGGGAGTGCTAGCCCAAAACAGTTCCAGGAGATATGGTGTCCTGAGATGGCCACCATTCTTTTGTCGACCACGTGCACTCGGTTATACGAAATGGTGGCTACCCAGGGGTAGCATTCATTAATTACTTCCCTTGCAGTTTCACACTTAAGTTGCTGGTGTGAACGTTCTAATGGGGTACAGGGGTGGTCCTCGTTCATATTTAAAAAAAATATATTTCCTAGCAAAACTTGATAGAAGGATAATTATTAAAAAAAAAGTCTTGAGATGACAGTTGTCCTTTTAGAATAGGATTTGTGATTCTACCATATTATTATACCAATCTTTATTCTGCTCTTTACTTGACCTTTTTGTATTCACCGTTTTACCCTAAACTGCGTTAGATACGAGTGATAGGCAATTACTCATATTACATTAAACCATATTGGTTATTAAGCAACGCGGAATTTATCCAATTTTTCAATATTCAGATTTGATCATTTTTTTCCCAATGAATTCAAGGTTTAAATGAGCAATGTAGGCATGGTACCATGCCTAATGACAAACCGATTCAACAACACTGGTTTACATTCTTGATCACAGAGTATATTCAACAGGTCAAAGTGGCTGTGACATGCCAAATCATTCCAACCAAATAAAAACTATCAACATACATTTGGCAAACATATTGTGTTACGGGTGTTATGAATTTACACAGTTAAGTCCCCAAAATTTTTTAGCTTAGCAGAAAAGAAGTCAAGAACTGTAGTCACGAATATTTCAAGAAATTTCATAAAAGACACAAGAATTATACCAACAGGGTTTTTTTTTTTTTGCTAAATGAGAATTGTTGGGAATTTAAAGTAAAGTCAAA
The DNA here is from genome assembly GCF_036172605.1 of Pelobates fuscus. Lineage (NCBI taxonomy): Eukaryota > Metazoa > Chordata > Amphibia > Anura > Pelobatidae > Pelobates > Pelobates fuscus. The sequence goes on along the minus strand of NC_086324.1, from coordinate 92,317,366 downwards.
GTGAATTTTAAATATAAGGCCGAAATATCTGAACAAAAAGCATAGCTGACTTTGAAAATGTTTCCAGTTCAGCAACTTTGACTTTAAATTGGAAATTCACTTTGAATTCCTGACAATTCATACTTCAGTAAATAACCCTGCTTGACTTTTACTTAAATACACCAAAATGTATATTTTGGAAATCACTCAAAAATGTTTTTTGTTTGTCTAGAGACCAAAGGAAAGCAAGTCAAACTCTAGCACCAAAGGTCATGAGGTATGTTCACATTTTTACGGTATGTGTTTTAAATATTTTATTAAATTTAACCAGGCAATGATCCATAGTATGTGCTGTCAACTGATAAAAATTAACATTGTGGTGTATTGTTTAAAATGGGACTTGTGGTAAATTAGCACGTTTTTTCACACGTTAGGCCACAATGGCCAAGCTGTGTTAAAGAGTTTTCCCAGTTCCGTTAAACATTATGGTACTATTTTTACAATAATTTATTTGTGTTTTGTAATAATTACATGAAATTACATTTTAAATATTTTTGTAAAAAGAAAATTTGTTAAGAACTGATTCTAATTTCTTAATGTTGAGCAAGAAACCAATATTTACACACTTGTGTTCTCACAACAAACACCAGAAGCTATAATATATTATATTATCATACTTTTTGTTCATATATGTTTTTGTTTTGTTGTTGTTATTTGCTTTGTGGGGAACAAAAGATGTAACTTGAGTACAAAAATGGGAAGATCCAATAATTCTTTATTACAAACTGTATAATATGGTAACTATATTGTATTGTATATTGTAACCTATATGACAAACAGTTATGTGTGAGCATGGTTCTGCTGAATTGTCTTGATCAAAGATTTACTATCAAGATTATAATTTATTAAAATATGCATTTTGTCTAGGGTTCTCATATGGTAACCGAAGAATTGCATTCAATAAGCTTTGAAACACAAGTATGTTTGTATGGATTAACAATAGACTTGGAAGTAAGTATATGTTTATTGGTTGAACTATTTATTTTACTTCATACAAAAATATATCTTTTTGTTAACTTTTTTTTATTTTCTATATTATCTTTTTCCTATAACCCCATTGTATTTTCTTAATTTGTAATAGTTTTTTTTTATTTTAAACCATTTTATATAATAGTTATCTCTGATTCTTAGAGTTGAAGGTTTTCACTTTTATATTGAGATGTGCTCAGTGACATCAAAGTAGCACACTGTGTATTTTATTGCAATGACTACACAATCAGGACATATGCCACAAATTAGCTAGTATTAATAAGACTTGGAAATTCGTTTATTCTTTGGTAGGGGCAAGTGAGAACCTTAGTTTGCAATGTAGGACACGAGATCTCTACAATAATTTGGGCTGCATCACCTGTCCAAACAAGAGAGAGCAAAAAAAATAGATTTTTATTTTAAAAGTGTTTCCTAGGGGCTCTGCCATCAAAGGTATCTCAATAGGGAGTCTATGGGATATGCTTTAACCCTGGTTTAGGTGCCTTCAGACGCAGTATTTACCTAGATTAGCTACCTGGACTAATTCCAGATACCTCTCATATATATTTATTTTGATCCAGCCCTTATGGATGACTTCTGTTTTTGTTTTTTTAAAATCTTTTTCTTTGCAACTATAATCAGACTCTAGTTATATACCAGTTTACTTCCATTATCTTACATAATTTTATCTACCTTTTATTCACCTTTTTGAATATCTTTAATATTTCCAATATCTCTAATTTTCACAATATATCTAATTTTGAATCCAAATGTTAAGCTTTATTCTTCTGATCCCCATAGACTGCTTCTATTTAATTCGCTACATTTTAGCCTTCCACTTGGAATAAAATGTTTTACAAGTTTATTATGTACTAAACGGCTGTCTTTCTTGATACTATCTTTCAAATTGGGTTGATCAAGAATTAGTATATTTCTCACGCTTGCACAAGTCACTTTTTTTTTTAATTCTTTATTTTAGTTGTGCATAGATTAGACATGAACATTTGCAAAACCACAATAACAATTGCGAATACAAGCAATAAACATATGAAAACAGTTGTTGGCATTTGAGGATACTGCACATTTTTGTTAAAGTATATATTTAGAGAGGGTATAACTTGTCCTGAGCTTATTTTACTGCATATATCGAATACGTTTCCGCAGAATGCATGGCTAGGCTATGTTGTAATGAGGTGTCTCGTTTGTGGACCTGTCTGCTGGTGTGCGCATTAGGTTCTTCGCTATGTGCTTATAGTATACAGGCATTATAAGAGGTAAAAGCTCCTATAACTAAACATGGAGCCTAGTCAGCTGTAAATATGCGTCTGTGTAATATAGACATACTGAAAAGTAGTTAAAGGTGGTACTAGAGATTTAAACAAAATAGGATACAATAAGTGACAAGTCACTAGATAATAGTAAATAATAAAGTCCATCATTCAGGCTTAGTATGTATGTGTGCATCGTAGGCATTTCAGTCGTTTTAGTTCAGTTTGGCAGGAGCTAGCAAAAAGCACGTCTGGCCATCTTGGTTGTCAGCCACAAGTCACTTTTGGGTTTTTCACTTTGCCTTTTTTTTTTCTTTTTCACTATTATGTAGATATGCCCTTTAAATACTAATAAAGTTATTTTTTTTTTGTTTCGTACCAATTATAGTGGGTTATACATTTTATATGTGGGTAATCTAACATTTTTTTGAGAATCATTACCCATAGTCTTTTGACTTGGGACCGGCTTTTTTCAAAGAAAGATTTGTTATTCTTTTTTCAATTTTGTCTTTTCTGGGTTAAGCCCATATTACCAATTTAGTCAACTCTTGACTCTGGGGTCAGGTTTTTCCTGCCCCTGTAGTCGTGTAATTTTTTTATCACTCACAATAACATTACAGTAGTAAATCCACCAAGCATCAACCTATTTTGCAACACAAACACCTATTTTTACTGAATAAAGTTGTGCTGGTTTACAAAATGCACAATAATTCAGATGTCTAATTTATTGTAATAAGAAAAACAAACCCACCATCATCAATGTTATGTCCTAATTCAAAGAAGAAATTCATAACATTTCATGTTGCAATATCTTCTGCCGCAACTCTGACTGGTACTGTAGCTCCTTCTACCACAGCTAGTTCAAGTTTTACAGCTTCTGTGTTTTATGATGCTCAGAGCAAGGGATCGCTGAAGCAGTGGACTTCTTGCTGTTGCATGTGTGATGCCCCGTATTTCTTGTAGCCTCCCCCAAGAAGCAACTAAGGGTTCTCATATGGCAACTGAAGAATTGCATTCAGTAAAGTTTAAAATAAAAGTATGTTTGTATTGATTAGCCACATATATTTATTGGTGGAATTATTCATTTCACTTTATACAAAATGTATGTAATTAATGTACATAACAGGACCTTGTTGGTGCCATCAGTGGCACTCTTTACTGAAGAGGCAGAGGAACAAGTAGTGTCCCCAATTTCTGGTCTTGGTGGTGGTGGTAAGAAACCTAGTGATTATGATATTGCTATTTTCCCTAAAAATTCAAGACATATGTTTAAGTTTGTTCCAGCAGTAAATGGTATAGGAGAATTACAAGAGTTCGAGTTTTACAGCTTCTGTGTTTTGTGGTGCCCAGAGCAAGGACCCACCCGAAAGGTTTAAGGTGTTGCTACCTGGAGACGAGAGGTAGTAGTTCACTATTTTATGAACCTGCTGTGCACTTGCCACCTTGTCCATCTGTATCTGCAGTAGTTTCACCTCATTTAATGGAAACAATTGGACCATCAACTTGACCAGTGCCAGAAGTTGCTCGCCCAGTGAGATTATTATTAACATCCCCATCTCACTTCCCATTACTATGAGTCAACCAAGTGCTAGTGTAGAGACTAGTGTTGTGACAGCTTCTCCAAAGATGCATATTCACCACATCTTGATCAGCCGCAAGGCCAAGGCTTAGGGCTAATATAAAGCATTAAAGGGACACTATAGTCACCTGAACAACTTTAGCTTAATGAAGCAGTTTTGGTGTATAGAACATGCCCCTGCAGCCTCACTGCTCAATCCTCTGCCATTTAGGAGTTAAATCCCTTTGTTTATGAACCCTAGTCACACCTCCCTGCATGTGACTTGCACAGCCTTCCATAAACACTTCCTGTAAAGAGAGCCCTATTTAAGCTTTCTTTATTGCAAGTTCTGTTTAATTAAGATTTTCTTATCCCCTGCTATGTTAATAGCTTGCTAGACCCTGCAAGAGCCTCCTGTATGTGATTAAAGTTCAATTTAGAGATTGAGATACAATTATTTAAGGTAAATTACATCTGTTTGAAAGTTAAACCAGTTTTTTTCATGCAGGCTCTGTCAATCATAGCCAGGGGAGGTGTGGCTAGGGCTGCATAAACAGAAACAAAGAGATTTAACTACTAAATGACAGTGAATTGAGCAGTGAAATTGCAGGGGAATGATCTATACACTAAAACTGCTTTATTTAGATAAAGTAATTTAGGTGACTATAGTGTTCCTTTAAAGCTAAGTTTGGTATTACTTTTACAGCCTGTCGGAAGTGTGATTTGTAAAGCGTATGGCAAGGACGACTCTATCTCACGTCTCTACTTTCTACTCAGAAATGTTACAGACTGGAGTGACCTGAATACCGGCCCATCACGATGCCTACAACACTTAAACAATATGTATACTTAGTTAAATTCCTACCATTTGTCACATATCATGAAATGACCTTAAAATACTACACCCTGCTTATTGAACGCCCTACAAATTATTTCTTATGAGAAGAAAAGAGGCAGTGACTTGTTATAAATGCCCTTCAGGTACTACAGATATATATCACTGTTACTGAGACTGTCCAGATATATTGAAACGTTCTGGAATATGGTGAAGTGGTATCGCAAAACCCATAATCTACTCTTTTTCTCTACTACTCCAGATTTGGCGCTTTTTGAACACTTTCCCATCAACAAAAATCCTTACTAAGAAATTTGAACAATTAAAGGACCACTCTAGGCGCCCAGACCACTTCAGCTTAATGAAGTGGTCTGGGTGCCAGGTCCAGCTAGGGTTAACCCATTTTTTTTATAAACATAGCAGTTTCAGAGAAACTGCTATGTTTATTAATGGGTTAAGCCTTCCGCCAAATCCTCTAGTGGCTGTCTCATTGACAGCCGCTAGAGGCGCTTGCGTGATTCTCACTGTGAAAATCACAGTGAGAGCATGCAAGCGTCCATAGGAAAGCATTATAAATGCTTTCCTATGCGACCGGCTGAATGCGCGCGCAGCTCTTGCAGCGCGTGCGCATTCAGCCGACGGGGCAGAACGGAGGAGGATCGGAGGCAGAGATCTCCCCGCCCAGCGCTGGAAAAAGGTAAGTTTTACCCCTTTTCCCCTTTCCAGAGCCGGACGGGAGGGGGACCCTGAGGGTGGGGGCACCCTCAGGGCACTATAGTGCCAGGAAAACGAGTATGTTTTCCTGGCACTAGAGTGGTCCTTTAATAACTGCAGTAGGACTCAAAACTATTTTACTACACTGGAACCAAGCAGACACTGTCCCCCTGATACTTTTCTTAACTAAGCTGCGCCATTTCTTCAAGATGGATTGAATAAACACATTAAATAATAAATAATTAATCATTACAATATTTCTCTCTATATGGAAATAATATATTCTCTCCTTAGATGGTTACTTTCAAAGCACAGTAAAATCACATTGGAGCATACTGCCTGGCATTTTGCTGAACTAGTAGCAGGTTGTAACCCCTTGCCTATCTGAACATCTAAAAGGTGGATACATCTAACATATCCCATATCCAAACCCTTACCATAGTCTATACGATGCACTTGAGAGATTGAGACATGTCTATTGTTTAAATCAAACAGAAGGACTGTGTGTAGACGATTTTCACAAATGTGAAGAGACGACACACAGGGGTCAGAGGTGGTGGTACCATCTCCACCAAAGGGCATAACCCAATATTTATTAAAAAGAAAACAATAAACAAATAATAGAGTCTCTAATAGATATGGGACTCTAAACCTGTTTTTTATACACAAGGTCAGGGAAAGTGAGCAACATTATAAAAATACAAATAGTGACTCATCAGGAAATAAGCTCAGAGTATAAATAATGGAATAGCCCAAATCGTCAGTTACATGTAACCCCAAGAAATGCCAAAAAAGAAAATAATAATGCTTTATTAATATATATAAATAGAAGGCACTATACGTGAGGGACGATTACTTTGTGGCTAAGGATATAAGTCGTCTAGATTTCTCAGTGATGCAGCACAGACCTTTCAACTTCTAAATATGTCCAGGTTGGTAAGCACTGAACGTACTGTAGGGAAAACCAAATAGGGAGAAAATTCAAAAAGTAATACGTGGTTAATTAATGCTACCTGGGCTCATGCCAAAATGAACTAATCAGCGAACCGATTAGGAGGTCTGTAAGTCGTACACAGATACCAACTATGGCGTAAAAATGGCTAATATGCACAGAAGTCCTTGAAGTTAATTTTTAACGAGGGGCTCTTCAAGGACTTCTGTACATATTAGCCATTGTTAGATTCTAGATACAGACCCCTAATTTATAAGGATTGCTGTCCCTGCTTTTGCTAATAGTTGGTTTCTGTGTACGACTTACAGACCTCCTAATCGGTTTGCTGATTAGTTCATTTTGGCATGAGCCCAGGTAGCAGTAATAAACCACGTATTACTTTTTGAATTTTCTCCCTATTTGGTTTTCCCTACAGTACGTTCAGTGCTTACCAACCTGGACATATGTATATTGTTTGTTTTATCCATGTTTCTACTAGATTTTGTTTTGATATCGTGATGAAGAAAACTATTTGTTTAGGTTCTCGACTGTGTGATCCTGCTTGGACTTGATTGTTTGATAAAAGAGAGAAAAGGAGAAAAGAGAGCCCTGAGTTACAATGGCCAAACCACAAGGGACCTTACACTCTCTTACTAATTTAATTTTCCTTTATATTTTTAATTTGTTTAGTTTAAATATGTGAATTTATATCATACATTTCATGTTTTGCCATGTTTACAAATATGGAACATACTACAGTTATAGTAATGAACTGATTAGCAGAGAGCTGTTTGTACTGGCCCTGAACATATTGGTATAATGTTATTATTCCTCTCTGAGACAACTTCTTTTTTTTTGGAAATGTCAGCAACCACCCAAATGCCTGTAAGGTGTTAGATGCTAGATTAATATTATCATTGCCATTATATATAAGTGCAATGGCTGCACCAGTGACCAATGTTAGCCTAACCCTCCTGCATCTTGGGTTCCTCCATAAACATTAAGCATCTTACAGGGATTTGGTCTTGACTATTGACTTACCTTTATTGTTACAGTATCCTTATAAAAAGTATTTTAAGACATGGAATAACAGGTTTGTTTCCTATCAAAGGGCCAGATGATTTTTTTAAAAGTAAGAATCCTTTGGGGTCACTATTTACATTGAAAGTTAATTGAAATCCAATTTGCAATATTTAAGCTAAAAATAGACTTTGACCATAGCTAAGTTGGAAAATGTTATCCGCAGATTTTGTCTAAATTTTCCCGTTTTGATTTTCATTTTTCAGAATTTTGAGTTTACTGAATAAACTCCTTAAAAATTTAAACTCACACATTAGAAAAAAAAATGCTGTTTTTTTTTTTTTAAAGAATATTTATTCTTCTTTTTTACATGTTGGATCCCCTGGTGACAGTCACTGCTTTGTTGAAGGAGAAGGATGCTTCTGGCTTTATGTTTTACTTTCATGATAAAGTGTCAAGTCCAGAAAGACAAGACTAGAGGCATTTCCACGTTCTCCTAGTAATCAATCCAATTGTTAAGATGTCTACACATCAATAAACCAAAGATTTTATTTAAAGCTACAAAAACAAAACCTTTACTCATTTTTGTGAGGCATAACCATTTTTTCCAGAATTAGAATTTTCTTGTGGTGTCATGCGTTGTCAACTCTGCAAAATTGGTTTCAGAATAGTTGTAATTAGCCTAATTCTCACTCAGTTGTCAACTCACCATAATTCACTGGATAGTAAACATCTAGTACTTTTATGCATTTGCGTATATTATTCTTTTCACAGACGAATTCACTGCCTGTGGTGATGATCTCCAACGTCAGCCAGTTACCGAGTGCTTGGGCTTCTATCATTTGGTACAATCTCTTTACAGCAGAACCTCAAATGAATACAGCAGCCCAGTATGTAAGTGAAACCCTCTGTTAACTTTAACACACTGATTCTGCTGATATATTTCTGTTACTACATGTGTACATTTGAGTTTGAAACCCAGTGTTAATCAATCTCTTGATCTTCTTGCTTTTTGTGAATTATAATTACAATTTCTCACCACGAACTAGACTGTGGATGGGCTAGGATCATAGCAGATACGGTCCTTTAGCAAGTGAAAATATTAAAATGGATAGGGTACTTTTACGAGCTTGCCATTTTCATGCATGAAATGATTTTGTTTAGATAGTGTATGGAATGCAAATATCACGATTCTCTCTGGGTGCTCGTAGTGGGTTAAGGGTGCATAAGAAAATTACTTAAAGTGTATATTACTGCCAAATGAATTGGCTGTTCACTTAGTGGCTTTGTCCATTGGTCCAGGCATGTAATACAGTGGGGTGTTTTATCACTCTTTGCAGACAATTCAATGCTTATGGTTACTCTGCCTCTTACCTGTGTCCATTTGACCAGCACACATGGTTATCTATAATGGTAAAATTACACTATACTTAAGTGATATAGTTCATTTTTTATTGTCATTTCTGTGTATTACAGCAGAATCTGGCCTTCTTTGCAAGCCCACCAACAGCCAGCCTTAATCAGCTTCTGGAGGTATTAAGCTGGCAGTTTTCATCATATGTAGGACGGGGACTGAATTCAGAACAACTTAACATGTTGGGAGAAAAACTCATCGGTAAAAAAAAAAATCAACTATTCTTCGTCTGTGCTGTCATTCAGTAACCGCGTATGTGCATATTTGATTGAAATAGGCAATTAGGCAACCGGAAAATGTCTGTTAGATTGTTGCACTTAAATATTCCCCACTATATATGTAACCCCAATATTAAAGCTGGTAGGATTTATTGGCATTCTACGTACCAAGGTGGTATATACATTGTCACATAAAAAGTAAATTCAGAAAATGTATGAAATGTGCATGTTTATGCTTTCATTGAAGTTATAATGTTGTGATAAAAGAGCAGTGAGCCCAGTTTTTATATTACCCTCTACATTACGTTTCAGAGGTGATATGTGCTGATGACATATTAGGTAGACTTTCCAGGCCTTAATTAGTTAAAAGAGAATTGAAAGTTACCTGATTTTTTAGTAAAATGCTAAGTACCATATTTATATATGGTATGTGGCCTGGGAGATACAGATAAACACCATCCATAAAATAGAAAGTGCAAAAAATAGCTTTGAGACTGTATATACTAATCAATATCTGCTCTGTGCCTTGATTTATAAATGGAGCTGCTATTTAAGCAATGAACAAAGATAAATATCAATTATATGGTATATTACACACCGTAGGGTTTACTCACTAAACAATATTGTGCCATAAGTTGAAAAGGCTTGTTGAAAAGTGTTCACTAATAGAATATGTGGAAAATATTGCCATTCAGTAGAGTTGAACAATTGTTTCACTCTCTGTTTAATGAACAAACCCTCAGATGCTTCTGTCTGTTTTCAAGGTCTACAGGTAACCCCGACTGACAATCAAATCTCATGGGCAAAATTCTGCAAGGTAAACATATAGATTATGATTTACAGTTAACAGCATAGCCATCTCATCATAATCACCACACCACATTGTAGTTGTTGTTGTGTAAAGACATGTCCAGGTTAAACCATTTTACCGTCTACTGGTACCTCCAGTCCAACTCTTTTGCCGACATACTTACACAGAAATCGGCTTCCTCACAATGCCGAGGTTGGGATTCACTAAGTTCCTTCTTTTTGTGAAAAATCACATGCATTCCATCATCAGCCTTAAGCTTTGCACACTCCAGGAATTAGCTTAGCCACAAGTAATGAGCTTCTTGTTCTGGTCAATGCAGTCTTAATGGTTGGACATGTTGATCTCAAGACTGCAAGTATTAAAGTCCAGGGGTGTGCTGATTAGCAGATTTCAAAGTTGTTTGTGTACATCTTCAATTCTGTTCAGAGTGTTGGTCTCTGGAATTAATTAAAATATCATATTGCTAGTTATGAACGTACTGTGTTTTGTTTGTTTTTATTTTTTCTTTGCTCTTGCAAAACCAATACAAAATAGAGCATGCAAAAAAAAAAAAATAGGTCAAAAGCTATTAAATGAATGAAAGTTGTTTTTTTTCCTGGAGGGTCCCATTTTTTCTCAAGGAATGTTCTAATAACTTGGGCCATTTGGTTCTAATTTATTAACAATTTAAACCATATGTTTCAGTAATACCAACTGGTTTATTACCCATATCAGGAACATTTGCCGGGGAAGTCATTTTCATTTTGGGCCTGGCTTGAAGGAATACTAGAACTGATCAAGAAACACCTACTTCCTATTTGGATTGATGGGTAAATTTTCTAATTACTGTTCATTTTTGCTGGTTATCAACATTGCTTTATCTGGTGTAATGTGTCTTGTATTAAAGCAACACTCCAAGTACTTAATACTGGTGCCACGAGTGCTCTGGCTTCCCCATTGTAAGGAATCAAACCTCTTTAGAAAAGTTTTAAGTTTTTATCTGGAGTCCACTGGGCACTGCTCCCCATCTCCACTGTTTATTTATAGGGAGTCAGAAGCTCTCTATCTAACTCATTTCTACAGTTTGGGGCTTAGCTCAATGGCTGAGAGCAATCATTTGGCTCTCAGACATTCATCTAATCCTGCATTGCAGGCCGTAGTTTGGATGATCTAAAGGAAGCTCCTTCTTGGGAGCTTCTTGCTCTCCATAGGAAGTAGTGGAGGCAGGGAGTGGCAAATGGCTGACCCCACATAAGTAGTCAAACAGTATTGAGGCGCCAGGGCACTCCTGGCTGTATAACTAGTACAGGTGCATGAAGTGTTAATTTATTTATTATTTATTTTTCACAAACTGCTTGGGTCTCTTGTAAGCTATTGTGTAGCTCTCCAAAATATGTTAGTGCTCTATAATTAGTAATAATGATAATTCAAATAACGCAATGTTGTTTGCTTCACAGTTTTATAATTTTGTTGTGACAAAAAGTAATATGTCAGGATGATGTATTCACTCAAACACCATATAGTACTGCTTTGAAAACAAATACAACGTTTATACAGTTTTAAGTTTAATAGTGGCGGCTGATCAGTGTTAAGTGGTCTCCATATTCACATTTTGTAACCACACCAAAAATAAATTTTAGGTATTTGCTAGTTAGTCTGGATATTTTTATTCACCTTTGTGATCCAGATTTCAATTGTCCCATATTATCCATTGTTTCCATTCATATGTTGCTTTTTGAAATCTAAATGTTGATTAATACTGTGATCAATGTATAGCACTGCAAAGTGTAAATAATCAGCAATTCAAACAAAGATGATTGTTAATAAAGGTGGTGTATGCAGATTTATTTTAAACACTAGAGGGCGCCCTGCTAGCAATGTAAATATTTCCAATTCATTGTTCCTGTGTTTGGTTTTGCATACATTATTTTCTGCATTGCAATGTACACACACTTACAAATTAAAGGGAATACACACAAATAAAACCAAACTCGCGCAGACACTTACTAAAGAGAGAGTAGAATACATTGTGTCAATTGTGAAGGGAACATTAGTGCACTTGAAATATAGAAAGTGTTTCCCAAAACATGGGGAGGAATACTGGGAACTGGAACAATATCATTTAAAAAAAATAATAAATACTATATTAGAGTAATTGTAAGAAAAAAAATAACTCTTAAGAGTTCGGATTATAAGCACTTTTGACGTGATCTTTTCAGTCCTAGCTGAGTCATACAACTATCACATATACAGCATTTTGTTTATTGTAAATATACTTAGTTTTTACAATTTTTGTGTTTCTTTATCTTTTTTTTTCTTACAATGATTCCAATAAAGTATTTATTATTCTTTTTTTATACACTATATTGTTACAATTCCTACAATTAGTGGTACTCCTCCCGATTTTGGGGGAACACTTTCTGTATTTTGAGTGTACCAATGATACTTGAGGACCAATGATACTTAAATTCTCAAAATGGCATCATTTTCCCTTAAAGAAAACAAAAAGATCCACTAAAAATATGAATCCTCAAGAGACCATTAATTAAACAAGACCTAGCTAAGGGACTTAGCTAGGTCTTGTTTAATGGTCTCTTGAGGATTCATATTTTTAGTGGATCTTTTTGTTTTCTTTAAGGGAAAATGATGCCATTTTGAGAATTTAGAGACATTATTATTTATTGCTCCTTAACCCTCTCCTCGAGGCACACCTAACATTCTAGGATTTAGAAATCACCTGGGTGAGTCTAGGGTGTTTAAAAAAAATAAATTCACCTTAGACTCTAAATTATTTTTCCCCTTTTCTAAGCATCTTAGACATGGGCGTCCGCAGGAATTTTTCCAGGGGGGGCATAATTGTAATGACATCCATGCTTGGTCCCTTTTTGACAGTGTCATGAAGGGGATGAGCATAGTCATTATCACATAAAGCCAGGGTGAATAGCATTTTCACAACTATGGTGTCAGGAATACATGTTTGTAAGCAAATTAAAGGAACATTCTGGTCACCATAACAACTTCATCTAAATGAAAATGCTATGATGCCAGGAAGCCCCTGGGTACTCTCTTTGCTTTAAGGGGTTAAACCGCTCTCAAATGGTTTAACCCCAAAGGCTTCCTCCAGCTCCAGATTTCCAGGTCGCTCAGTGGTATTCGGCTTTTGAAAAGGAGTGTCAGAAAGTGCAGATTGACATCAGGCATGGGTGCTACAAATTGGCTAGAGTGGTCAGTTGACGCTCTAAGCCAATCGCTAGTTCCCGGTTCATAAAAATGTTTTACTTTTTTATGAATGGGGAGCTACTGATTGGCTTAGAGTGCCAGCTGACTGCTCTAGCCAATCAGCGACACCCCTCCCCAGCGGCCCTCTGTGCTTCCTGACACTCAGTAAATAAAAGTGAACACATTAACACTGATATTATTTTACCTGGGGAGATGAGAAGTTTCCCTTCCAGGCCCAGGTACCAAAGCCTTATGATGTGGTGTCCAGAATAAAGTGGAGGGTTCACTTCACTTGTTCTTCCTGCTCCAATGTCCTTTTCTTCTCCTTCATTTGACAGTCTTCTTTTTCTTCTGACACTGTCTTCTCTCCTCCTTGGCTCCTTCTACTCCTTTACCTTTCTGCTTATTTTGCTCCCCCTTCTGCTTCTGTCTCTCTCTGATCTTTCTGCTCCTTGCAGACCCTTTCTGCTCCTTCTCCTACTTTACCTTTGTGCTCCCTGCTGTCTCTTTCTGCTCCTTGCTACCCTTTTCTGCTCCTTCTCCTACTTTACCTTTGTGCTCCTTCTGATTCTTTCTGCTCCTTTACCTTTGTGCTCCTTCTGTCCCTTTCTGCTCTTTGCAGACCCTTCCTTCCTTCTTGCAGACCCTTCCTTATCCTTGCAGACCCTTCCTTCTCCTTGCAGACACTTCCTGCTCATTTCTGTTCCTTCGGCTACTTCACCTTTGTGCTCCTTCTGTCCCTTTCTGCTCCTTGCTGCTATTTTCAGCTCCTTGCTGACCCTTTCTGCTCCTTCTACTTTACCTTTGTGCTGCTTTACCTTCCAGCTCCTTGCTGGCCCTTTCAGCTCCTTCCTGACCCTTCCTGCTCCTTGTTGACCCTTCCTGTTCCTTGTTGACCCTTCCTTCTCCTTGTTGACCCTTCCTGCTCCTTGCAGACCCTTCCTGCTCCTCACTTCCCTGATCTGTAGGCTCTCTCTGCCCCTCATATCCCTCACTTCCCTGATCTCTAGGCTCTCTCTCCCCCCCCCATGCCTCACTTCCCTTATGTCTATGCTCTCTCTGCCCCCCATATGCCTCACTTCCCTGATCTGTAGGCTCTCTCTGCCCCCCCATATCCATCACTTCCCTGATCTCTAGGCTCTCTCTCCCCCCCATATGCCTCACTTCCCTTATCTCTAGGCTCTCTCTGCCCCCCATATGCCTCACTTCCCTGATCTGTAGGCTCTCTCTGCCCCCCATATGCCTCACTTCCCTGATCTGTAAGCTCTCTCTTGTCCCCCCCCCCATATGCCTCACTTCACTGATCTCTAGGCTATCTCTGCCCCCCCATATGCCTCACTTCCCTGATCTTTAGGCTCTCTCTGCCCCCCCCCCTCCCATATGCCTCGCTTCACTGATCTCTAGGCTATCTCTGTGCCGCCCCTCCCTCCCATATGCCTCACTTCACTGATCTCTAGGCTATCTCTGCCCCCCCCCCCCATATGCCTCACTTCACTGATCTCTAGGCTATCTCTGCCCCCCCATATGCCTCACTTCCCTGATCTTTAGGCTCTCTCTGCCCCCCCCATATGCCTCGCTTCACTGATCTCTAGGCTATCTCTGTGCCACCCCTCCCTCCCATATGCCTCACTTCACTGATCTCTAGGATATCTCTGCCCCCCCCCATATGCCTCACTTCACTGATCTCTAGGCTATCTCTGCCCCTCCCCCCATATGCCTCACTTCACTGATATTTAGGCTATCTCTGCCCCCCCCCCTATATGCCTCACTTCCGTGATCTGTAGGCTCTCTCTGCCCCCCCCCCATATGCCTCACTTCACTGATCTCTAGGCTATCTCTGTGCCACCCCTCCCTCCCATATGCCTCACTTCACTGATCTCTAGGCTATCTCTGCCCCCCCATATGCCTCACTTCCCTTATCTCTAGGCTATCTCTGCCCCTCATATGCCTCACTTCCCTGATCTGTAGGCTCTCTCTGCCCCCCATATGCCTCACTTCCCTGATCTGTAAGCTCTCTCTGCCCCCCCCCCCCCATATGCCTCACTTCACTGATCTCTAGGCTATCTCTGCCCCCCCCATATGCCTCACTTCACTGATATTTAGGCTATCTCTGCCCCCCCCTATATGCCTCACTTCCCTGATCTGTAGGCTCTCTCTGCCCCCCCCCCCCCATATGCCTCACTTCACTGATCTCTAGGCTATCTCTGTGCCACCCCTCCCTCCCATATGCCTCACTTCACTGATCTCTAGGCTCTCTCTCCCCCCCCCCATATGCCTCACTTCCCTTATCTCTAGGCTCTCTCTGCCCCCCATATGCCTCACTTCCCTGATCTGTAGGCTCTCTCTGCCCCCCATATGCCTCACTTCCCTGATCTGTAAGCGCTCTCTGCCCCCCCCCATATGCCTCACTTCACTGATCTCTAGGCTACCTCTGCCCCCCCATATGCCTCACTTCCCTGATCTTTAGGCTCTCTCTGCCCCCCCCCCCCCATATGCCTCGCTTCACTGATCTCTAGGCTATCTCTGTGCCGCCCCTCCCTCCCATATGCCTCACTTCACTGATCTCTAGGCTATCTCTGCCCCCCCCCATATGCCTCACTTCACTGATAATTAGGCTATCTCTGTGCCACCCCTCCCTCCCATATGCCTCACTTCACTGATCTCTAGGCTATCTCTGCCCCCCATATGCCTCACTTCACTGATCTCTAGGCTATCTCTGCCCCCCCCCCCCCCATATGCCTCACTTCACTGATATTTAGGCTATCTCTGCCCCCCCTATATGCCTCACTTCCCTGATCTGTAGGCTCTCTCTGCCCCCCCCCATATGCCTCACTTCACTGATCTCTAGGCTATCTCTGTGCCACCCCTCCCTCCCATATGCCTCACTTCACTGATCTCTAGGCTATCTCTGCCCCCCCCCATATGCCTCACTTCACTGATCTCTAGGCTATCTCTGCCCCCCCCATATGCCTCACTTCACTGATCTCTAGGCTATCTCTGCCCCCCCATATGCCTCACTTCACTGATCTCTAGGCTATCTCTGCCCCCCCCCATATGCCTCACTTCACTGATATTTAGGCTATCTCTGCCCCCCCCCCCCATATGCCTCACTTCACTGATCTCTAGGCTATCTCTGCCCCCCCCCCCCATATGCCTCACTTCACTGATCTCTAGGCTTTCTCTGCCCCCCCATATGCCTCACTTCCCTGATCTCTAGGCTATCTCTGTACTCCCCCCCCCCCCATATGCCTCACTTCCCTGATCTATAGGCTCTCTCTGCCCCTATGCCTCACTTACCTGATCTGTAGGCTGTCTCTGCAGATTCAGTCAGAGAGAAGCTGGGATAAGATGCAGCTTCCTATACCAGTCTCTCTCCATACGCATCGCCACCTACTGGCTGGCGCCGGTATTGCACAGTTTTTTTTCAATCTCATACGAAAATTAGCAGAACAAGCTGAAAAATGCAGGGGCGGGGCAAGTGCCCCCGCTTCCCCCCTGAAGATGCCCATGATCTTAGATACACCTGGGTAAACCCTAAATCCAGGACTGTTAGGTGTCCCTTGAGGAGAGGGTTGACAAGTATATTAGTAGTAGAAGTATTTATATAGCACCAACATATTCAAGAGTGCCTTACAATAATGCACTTGGGATATAAAACAACAAGCATTGACATACAAAGTAGACGTGCACCAATGAAATTTTCGTTTTCTACGAAAGATTTCGTTTTAAATAAAAATTGAATTTGTCAATCCCGAATTTCGTCTTCAAACCATTCGTTTTCGGACGAAAATCGTTAAAAATGTGTTCGTTTTCATCCATTAGGACGAAAACAGCACTGCGCGTGCGCATAAAAAATAAAAAAATAAAAAGCAAGAAGGAAGCCGGCATCTCTACCATCTGTAAAAAAAAAGTATTACTACCCCCCCGCATTAAAGTCACTATGACCCCCATATTAATAAATGGGAGGTTAAATCCTCCTGAATGCCCCTACTCGCAGCATTGCTGCGAGTAGGGGCATGTCAACTAAACAGCGAGCAGCCAGTGGCTGCTCACTGTCATTACACACTAATTATAAATCAATATGGGGGTCACAATAGCCGCCCAGTCACTAGTGTTTTAAAATTTAGATTTAGGCGATATGCCCCTACTCGCGGCATGCTGCAAGTAGGGACATTGGGGAGGGTTTAACCTCATTTTATCAATATGGGGGTCCTATTGACCCCCATATTGATTTATATTTAGTTTTATGACAGCGAGCAGACACTGGCTGCTCGCTGTCATTTAAACTTACATAGAAGTGAGAGAGCTGGTAAGAGTACCGTGGGAAAAGTAGCTATTTAGATCTAAATAGCTACTTTTTCCTGTTGCAACATTGTTATAATTTTTCTATAACATTTTGTTACATGTATTCTCTCTTACCATAGCTCTCACTTCTATGTAAAATACTGATTTAAATGACAGCAGGCATCCACTGGCTGCTCGCTGTTTAGGTGACATGCCCCTACTACAGGGAGGGGGATGGCAGGATTTTACCTGTGCCAGCCCCCCCCCCCCCCTCCATTTATTGCACTAGTGACTGGGCAGTAATAGTTGTCCAGTCACTTGTAATTTTACATTTGTTTAGGCGATATGCCGCGAGTAGGGGCAATAGGGAGGATTTAATCTCTCTGTTATCAATATGGGGGTCAGAGTGACCCCCATATTGATTTATAATTAGTGTGTAATGACAGTGAGCAGCCACTGGCTGCTCGCTGTTTAGTTGACATGCCCCTACTCGAAGCAATGCCGCGAGTAGGGGCATTCAGGAGGATTTAACCTCCCATTTATTAATATGGGGGTCTTAGTAAACTTACAGGTACCTCTGACCTGTGTTTAGATTTGGTTTAGTGTGTTTTTACTCCGTGCTGTGGGGTTAATTATCCCGCAGCACGGAGTCCTGCCGGTGTGAAGTCTCCCGGTGCAGGGAGAGCTCATAGCCGCCAGTTTGGGGAGATTTAACCCGTGCAGGGAGACTCTTACAAGCACAGGTTAAGTCACTTAACGCGTGCTTGTAAGAGTCTCCCTGCATCCATGCACGGGTTAAATCTTAGATTGCAGGGAGATCCTGGGGATTAAGTTTTTACTCCGTGCTGTGGGGGTTAATTATCCCGCAGCACGGAGGCTATTTAAATAAACAAAAATGGAAACGAAAAGGTAATCATTCCACTTTCCTTTCGTTTCCATTATTGTATGTTGCTCTTTCGTTTACGTTTCTGCCGACGAATACGAAAACCACAGGAATTTCGTCCGAAAACGCTTTCGTTCGAAAACGAATGCACATGCCTAATACAAAGTAGCAGACAAATGACAGGACCAAAAGATGAGTTGTTAATGAATGTTTCCACAATTCTGAGATGCCATTAGTTTCCCCTAATACATGACTCACCATTATCAATCTTCTATATTACCATATTACTAAAAAAGAAATTGTAATTAGAAATAGGTTTATGACTCTTTAAAATTATGGAAACCTTGGGACATACTTGTCCCAGCAAGCACGATATTCGAGAAAGCAAGACTCCTGGGCAGCAGCTGCTCAAACACTTGTGGGCCGCAATCCCTCTCTTATTACTGAGGAAAGGAGTTGGGGAAAGAAAACAGAAATATAATATGTCTGTCAGCTCAAAATAAAATATTGCATAACAAAAACAAAATAAAATATTGCATAAATAGTGACAGCAGCACATTGCAGCTACTGCCCAAGAGTGGAATGCCAAATAATCTTGAGCAGGCCAGAACATGTCTCCAGAAACCCAAGATGGCATTATTTCCCTTAATGCCAGCTTCAGCATTGTGTATCTTTTATATTACATTTTTTTTTAAATTAGGGTTAGGGTTCAATCATCCTCAAGGCAGCACTATCGCATGATGTTATGTCACCAGTAAGTTTATTTTATTTTCTACATAATGCACTGAAAGAGTCACACATTTGAATCATCAAGACAACTAGGTGTTAAATTTGTAAAATATATAGTTATTGAAGTGAAAGCAGTATATAACTGAAATAGTTTTATACAATATATTTTTGAATTTCAAAATTTAGGTATTAATAGCCAAACTAAAAAAAGTCAGTTCTGTTTTTAGTCTGGCTATTTTGACCTTAAATTTGAAATTCACTTTTAATTCCCAGAAATTCTTACTATAGTGAATAACCCTAATGGTTACAAAACGAAAATGAAGAACACTTCTTTCCAATTTATATGACAATGCCTATCTAGGGTTGCACCGGTCTGGTCAGTAAAGGCCGGTATTTTTCTTTACTGAACTCTTAGAGAGTGGTAAAAGAAATGGAGCCACATGATCTACCTCTGTTATACGTGGCATGTACACACATTGCTATATATACACATTGACAGCCATAATAAAAACACAATGACAAACACTGCCAAACACTCACAGTATACACTCAATTAGACACAGTGTGCACATAGTACTTTACACACACTTAGACAAAGTATACACACAATAGCCCACTGCTATACACACACACAGCTATACACACAAACACACTTGGACGCAGTATATCTACACACCCATTTAGACAGTATACACAGAATAACACATTACTAAACACAGTATACACACCACACAATACTACACACACACTGAAACTTAGTATGCGCACACTGACAAACTGACAGAAAGAAACGCAGTGTACTATACATACACTGCTACACATGCTGAATGTTACACACACACTGTCAGACATAACACACACGTAGTAAGTTGTGTTTTAGTGATTTAGGTAATTTTCCCCTTTTCATTTTTTTTTCTTGTGTAATTTCATATGATGTTACATCTGGTTACAGTATGTCCTGCATGCCCAGTATGTCACACATATATAATTCATTATACAAATTAGCTTGGTCTGTATTTTATTTACTCAACATTATCATAAAATTAGTATATTCTATTTATATGGCCTATAACAGTGATGACAATTCTGTTGCAGATGCATCATGGGATTTGTAAGCAAGGAGAGAGAACGTATCTTATTAAAGGACAAGATGCCTGGAACATTTCTTCTGAGGTTTAGTGAAAGCCACTTAGGGAGCATTACATTTACATGGATGTATCAGTCAGAAAATGGCAAGTATAATTAAAACATATATTTCAGATTCACTCACTTCACCCTTTATTATCAGTGGCCCTGTCACGTATTTTATCTAGCAAGGATAATAATCTTTTCTAAACTTATATTGGTTGTTTTTTTTTTTTTTATTCTTCCCTCAACCTGTATTTTTTTCCCCCTTTTCTCCACCCTCTGTTTTCTTGTTCTTACTCTTCACATCCTCATCAGAATATGTTACTGCTTGTGCATTACATTTTAAGCCTGTGTACATTATGTCTTTACTTGGGACTGGATTATTCTGACGCTACTTTTTAAAGCTAAAACTTTGTTGGGTTCTCTTGATTGTTCCTGTATTGTCTTTTTTTGAAACGTTTAACCCCTTAAGGACCAAACTTCTGGAATAAAAGGGAATCATGACATGTCACACATGTCATGTGTCCTTAAGGGGTTTATATAGAATGTAAAAATAAGAGATATCTTTAGTAGAGTGCATGGCTCCTGAGGGTACACAGTGTTAATACTGTGTATCCCTTTCAATAGTACCTTAAAGATATGGAGAGCCACGTGAGCTTACCAGCAAATGCAGACAGGGGCGGACTGACCGGTCGGGCATTTCGGACATGGTCCGAGGGCCCAGCCGGGAGGGGGGCCTGCCATCAGTGGGCCCGGCAGCAGGACCAGATTGGCCCACCGGGGCTAAGCAAGTAGGTGCCACCGTGTGGCCGGTCCGGTGGCACACTCTAAGGGGGAGGAGCATGTCTCTCTCTCTCATGCTCCTTTGCGGTTCCCACATCCTGTGCTGGGAATTGTGGGAACCGCAAAGGAGCATGAGAGAGAGACATGCTCCTCCCTCCTTCCGTCCTCAGCGTTAGTGACAGGACAGGAGTGCCGCCAGACCGGCGAGGCTGCCACCCGGCCCAGCAGCTCCAGCGTGGAACGCGGCCGGCCCCCTCTGACTTCTGTCGGTAAATGGGAGGGGGGAAAATAAAACAGAGAGGGGGAAGAAGGAAGAAAGAGGCAGTGGGAGAATAGAGAGACACGGGGAGGAGGGAGAAAGACAGAGGGGGAAGAATGAGACACAGGGGGAGAAAGAGGGGGAATAGAGAGATGGGGAGGGGGGAGAAAGAGACAGAGGGGGAAGAATGAGACACAGGGGGGAGAAAAAGGGGGAATAGAGAGATGGGGAGGGGGAGAAAGAGACAGACACAGGGCGAGAAAGAGGGGAAATAGAGAGACTGGGAAGGGGGGAGAAAGAGACAGAGAGGAAGAGAGATGTGGGGGAGAGAGAGACACAGGGAAAGGGGGGAGAAAGAAACAGTGGAAGAGAGAGGCACAGGGAGAAAGGAGAGAGACACACAAGGGGAGGGGGAGAAAGAGGCAGAGGGGTAAGAGAGACTGGGAAGGAGAGGGGAGACATGGACACAGGAGCAGTGAGGGGAGAAAGAAACATACAGAGGGACTGGGGGGAGACAAAAAGGCACACAGAAGGGCTGTATATATCACTGGTGGATCCAGGGGGGCAACGGGGCAATTGCCCCCCCCCTCCCCCCTCCTTTGTCCGCAGGCACCATGCGGGCAGCCGGCAGGGGAGGGAGGAAGAGAGGACCCGGGAGCTCAGCCTGCAGCTCCTCTGGGTCCTTCTTGCGCGAGCACAGAACGTTGCCGCGGTTACTACGGCAACGTTACGGCTCTTGCAAAAGTAAACTCTAGCCCTGGAGCTACGGGCTACAGTTCACTCTCAACACTGTTACCACCAGGGATTCCTGGTGGTCGCAGTGGTGAGAGTGAACTCTAGCCCCATAAACACACTGCCCCCACACACACACCATACACACTGCCCCCACACACCATACACATTCAGACACTGCCCCCCATACACACACACTGCCCCCACACACACCATACACATTTACACACATTGCCTCACACACACACACACTGCCCATCCATACACACACAACCCCCCATACTAACATTGCCACACACATACACAGCCCTCTCATACACACATTGCCCCACACACCCTACACATTCACACACTACACCCCCTCACACACACGGAACCTTTCACACACACTGCACCCCTCACACATTGCACCACTGCTCCTATACCCTACTACAACCCCATATCCCAGCAGACCCCAGGTAAGTTGTCAAACTGTTCTTAAACGGTTTGACTACTTACTCTGGGAGGGGGACCCGGCCCTTCTGGCACCATAACCACTACACAGAGCAGTAGTGGTTATTGTGCATGGATTATTTCTTTAAATAATCTACAAGTGCCCCAGTAGCCAGCAAACCAGCCAGCCCACAGGCCGGCTGGCCAGCCAGCCAGCCCACAGGCTGGCCAGTAGCCAGCCAGCCAGCCCACAGGCTGGCCAGTAGCCAGACAGCCTGCCCACAGCCACCAGTTAGCCCACAGGCCAGTAGCCAGCCCACAGGCCTACAGCAGGCCACAGGCTTACAGACAGCAAGCCCACAGCCTGCCAGTCGTAGCCAGCAAGCCACAGCCTGCCAGCCGCAGCCAGCCAGCCGCAGCCTGCAAGCCCACAGCCTGCCAGTCGTAGCCAGCAAGCCACAGCCTGCCAGCCGCAGCCAGCAAGCCACAGCCTGCCAGCCAGCAAGCCACAGCCTGCCAGCCGCACAGACTGCCAGCCAGCAACAGTAATTAAGGTAAGAGAAGCCAACTTGGCCTAGCTATCAGCGAGCTATGTTGTGTTGCTATATTGTGAATAGGAACCAGAATGTTGGAGAGACCCCCCTCCATGCCCCACTAGACTCCATTGTAGTCTCTAATGGGGCCTGGAGGAGATTCTTTCTAACAAACTCTCTAAAGGACACTGAGAGCCTCTGCTAGAATGACCCCCCCCTCCATGGCCCATTAGCCCTCAATTGTAGTCTATACTGGGGCCTGGAGGCGACTGTTTCCAGCAGAGGCTATCTAATGGACGCTGAGATGGCCTCTGTTAGAAAGACCCCCTTCCAAGCCTATTAGACTCCATTGTAGTTTCTAATGGGGCCTGAAGGGGATTCTTTCTAACACACTCTCTAAAGGACACTGAGATAGCCTCTGCTAGAAAGACCCCCTCCATGGCCCATTAGCCCTCATTTGTAGTCTCTACTGGGGCCTCAAAGGGATTATTGCACTTTTGTTCCTTGTGTCTAAAGATTGTGTAGGGTGTGGCTGGAGGCGGTGCATGGAGGCGGGACAAGGGTGGTGCTTGCTGCAGAGTATGGGTGGGGCCTGTAAGGGGGCTCTTGATTTATTTTGCCTGGGGGCCCTGAGGGTTCTCAGTCCGCCCCTGAATGCAGAACTGTACAAGGACCATTTATTAAAGGAGCAATCTAACTTTCAAAATAAATATAGTGATGATTCATTTGAAAGTGTATTAAAAATAATTGTATCCTAATATGTAACATAATATATCAAATAATCAGCCACTCCTATGAAAATTGAGCACAAAATGTAACCACAAGATTATAAAAGAGATGGAGGGTGCTAATAGTAAGTAAAAAAAAAAAAATTATTCTTTCACCTGATATTTTACAAAAAATACTGTTAAACATTATTTAATTTATATCATAAAACTAAAATCAAACATAGTGACCACTATGTACCGATAAAAATACCAATTATTGCAATTAAATAAATTTACCAATAATACCAGCAATGAAACAAAGTATCTAAAATAAATTACTATAGCCCGCAGCAGCAGTAACCAAATAGTGTGCACATACATATTTATAAATATATATTTTTTTTATTCCTCCACCTAAACTACAAGACATGATAATCCAATTCCTCATTGAAACCTTTTGGACTCAGCACCTTCCATTTATATAATTTTAGAGTGTTCTTTAGTACTTTTGGGGACATACCCTCCCCAGTAAAACCAGAAAATGCTGTTAGAATCACTGGTAGTACAACATCAGGCAATCCTCCTGACAGTCACTCCCAGTCATCTGAGATCATCCTGATTGATGATCTCTGGCTCAATCAAATGCTTCTCATAGAGAGGTATTATGGGCAATCACCATGCTCAGCCAATCGGATACTTGTCTTAGAGAAGCATTGAATGCACTGTTTCTATATGAGGAAAATTCACAGCATTCGGCATTGACAAACATGATGACTTTCAATAAATGAAGGTCTTCAATGAGGAAGTGCCTCTAGTGACTATCAGCCTGACAGCCACTAGAGGCATGTTTAGTGACAAAGTAAATATTGGCGTTTCTTTGAAGCCGCAGTGTTTTATATTGCCAGAAAAAAAGAGACTTGATCTAGCCAACACAGCTACTTTACTAATGTTACATAGTTACATAGTTACATAGCTGAAAAGAGACTTGCGCCCATCAAGTTCAGCCTTCCTCACATATGTTTTTGCTGTTGATCCAAAAAAAGGCAAAAAACCTAGTCTGAAGCGCTTCCAATTTTGCAACAAACTAGGAAAAAATTCCTTCTTGAAGTGGTTTTGGTGCTTATTGTGTCCCTGTAATAGCAGTGACAGCATAACATAGATCTTGCTAAGCATGGCTATGTTTAAACATGACATATGTACCAGTTCTGGTACATCTATTTAAAGTTGTACTTAAGGATGAGGGAAAAAACTGAAACAGGGGCACATATTAGTAAAACATGTTCAACATTTTACCATCTCCCAGAAGCAGTTCTCCCAACAATTAACCTATTCCTGCCACTTGCAGTGCGCGCAAGAAAAAATGAAAAAGTCCAGGCATCTGAATAACTCAAATTATAGATTAATATGTACATGGAGTTATATATTCAAATCAACTATTTTCTACCTACAATTTACAATTCCCTTTTCAATTCCCTGCACTCACGATTTTGAATACTAATCTGGATACTAATGCAAAGAATTCAAACCGGTTATTTTTCATGTTTGTACTTGCATGACATATATGTAACAAATCTGTGATTCGAATAAATGTATAACTGTTTTACTTTAGATAATTTAACAATAGTCTCTTCCCTTTTATTATTGTTAGGAGAAGTCAGGTTCCACTCGGTAGAGCCATACAATAAAGGTCGACTAAACGCTCTTCCTTTTCCTGATATCCTTCGAAATTACAAAGTTATAGAGGCTGAAAATGCTCCTGAAAACCCACTGAAGTACCTATATCCAGACATCCCAAAAGACAAAGCTTTTGGAAAACATTATAATAGCCAGGAGACAGAAAGTAAGTAATCTTTACTTGAGCTAAGTCTCACCAATGTCAAGACTGACTGTTATTTGCTAAAGTGTGAATTGTGGGGAATATGAAGTGAATTCGATGTGAATTGGATAATTTTGGCCAAAATAGAAGCATCAGGGCCCAGATTTCAGCCATCCGGCGGTGTTCATGACGGCTGAAATCTGATTTAAATTTAGGCCCGTTTGAGGGCCTTGATTGTAAAATATAGACATTGCTAAATAGTGTAAACAATGTCTGGATTTTCCAGACTAAATGGCCCTGTATGCAGTCATATGGTTTTGCACCATACAAACTTTAGTGTATAACTCCATTAGTGTCGAACTGCTTGAAAAAGGTTTAACTCTGAATGGAGGGATGTTGCCAGAGGTTTCCAGGAATTTTAACCAATTCAATGAGATTAAATTGTTATACTGGCTACAATGTCCCTTTAAACATCTTCTTATGTCTTCTACTGAAATGACTCAGCAATCTAAAGTGCCCTTTGAAAAGAGAAAGCAATGAGACGCTGCTGCTTTGAACAATATAATGTTCGTAGAAGTCACATTTTGATTCATTCGGGAAATGGGATAGATTTTTGGCTTTATAACATACTTAGAAAATAAATGTGATTGGCCAATTATACATTACTGCTTTAACCCCTTAAGAACACAACTTCTGGAATAAAAGGGAATCACGACGGACTATATCCGTCATGTGTCCTCAAGTTAAACTACATAACTCTGTCACATGCTGGATGTTTTTGTCTATGTGAAGTCATGTAAACACTGAGTTCCTTTTCATAATAGCCTCAAGACCCACAGAAAATGGAGACAAAGGCTATGTTCCATCAGTTTTTGTTCCTATGTCCAAACTGTAAGTAAATACTATTCCATTCTAACCATTTTTCTTTACTTGGATACATAAAATATCATATTGTTATAAGCCTCTTTTGAATTATAAAATACAAATTAATGTCTGGCAAATAACAATGCTAAAGAAATTAGAAACTATTTTCAAATAAAGAAGAAAAAACATAGTCTTAAACCCATGTAATTCAACTACCAGGGATTTGACGTTCATTGAAGTGAGCCTGTCATGAGAGATTCACATTTGTAGACAATATATTGCTATCCAATCATTAAAAATATACAATGAACTTTACGTTAATAAAATACTTACCTCTCCAGTACTTCACAGCCATTTTGATAACACAAGCTGTAATACCAACTTCCGCTCTCTCTTACGTCCACCAACGTATCTAATGGGCCCAGCTTGGGAAGCACAGAACACCTTCCCTTCAAGGCTGACAAGATAGCTTCATTTCCTTTGGCCAGAAATTATCTCATCTATTAGAACACATTGCCATGCATGTGACCTTAGACTACCATTAACATGGGGGAAAGGATGGGGCAGATGCTTACTGACATGGAGAGGGGAAACTGTGATACTGGTGTAGGCAGGGGTAGAATGTGATACTTGAACTGAAGGAGATAAGTAGGGTCCAAATGGGACAAGAGTAAGTAGTCAATAGCTACCAATTGCAGGGTAAAGGGGGATATGAAAAGGGCTATAGAGAGTGGTTATAGAGTTTAATTTTGGGTTCAAGTCCCCAAAACACCCCTGATGCATGGCTCTCTAACAGTGTCAGAACATGTGAGAAAGGAAGAATTATTATTATTGTTATAAATATTATTCTAACTATCCACTTTTAATAATATATTAATTATAATTATCCAATATTTTTGGCCAATTTTATTTAATTTTTTTTATTTAATGCTAATTGGAATTCAAGCAGCCAAATCTGATATATAAGTCTAAGGAATCATAAAAAAACACCAATAAGTGTGCATTGAAAGAACATTTATTAGCCTTTGTTAAATATCCCACCTGCCATGCTGTGGGTGAGGGCATTATTATTATCATTGCCATTTATATAGTTCAAACAGATTCTGTAGCGCTTTACAATATTATAAGAGGGGGGTGTCACCCCTAGAGTGCATAATTTGTTATTGCACGATGGAATATTATCCTTTAATGTAATTTGTGTAGTGCCTGCCTGGTAGATATGTAATATTGTCAAGGTCAAAAGGGGTTAATTTGATTGTATGAAAGGTCAGACGACAGAAGGGGAAATGTAAATTGTATAGGAATGTGAAAAATGTATTATCCTATGAATGGATCCTGTGATTACTCAAAGGCTCTGCAAGGTGTGAGATTCTACACTGGAAAAGCCTGAATGTCTGGCTCAGCCATATGGCCTGTACTTCTTAAGTGATGAGTCAATCTCTTTGATATGTCAATGGCCATTAGCCTTGTTCCAGTATCATATCTAAAAGGATTTTTTTTTTAATTTACCCACAGAATAATAATTTAGCCAAATTTTTGTTTTATTTTGAATGTGACAAGCGCCATCTTCTAAACAAGCCTAAACATGATTGGCATAACTTAACTATAGGGGAAGGAATTGTGATGCCCGCCATATTGGGTAGCAAGTAAGGTGTGCGACATGTATAGAATGGGAAAATAAAATTCATAGATGCAATTATTATTATTTCTGTGGCCGGTACATAAGAGAAGATAGAACCAAATGTTTCCATTTGGATTGATGCTGGTCTGGAACACAAGGGGGTTGTCACTCATTATCTCTATAGATACACCTTAACTCCACCTCTAGACCAGTCGTGGTAATCCACAGGGTACATATCCAATGATACTGAAATGTCTGTGTACTTGCTTGGGACCAAAATCTAATTTTGCATAAGTCACCATCTTCCAGAGACCCCCTGGGCAGAAGTTTTACTTTGAAAACCTTAGTGAGTAAGTGTTTAGGACTTCTGTTATTTTATTTTATCCATTTTGTTTTTATCTGTTGTTGGTGTAAGTAATTAGTTTTTTCATCTATTTTTTTGTATGCACTGTTACTATTTTTTTGCTCATAATAAATATTATTTTATTAAGTTCTGCCTTTGTCTGGTTAAGAATCACGTTACATGAAGAGACTGATTAGTATTTTGCAAATGCTTAGATATTGTGCTAAGTTGTATTTGGCGAGTTTTTATTATTGATTTACCTGGGGGTCCAAGGCACCCCATTTATAAATTGTCTTGGTGGTGGCAGCGTTAAAATAGTAATAGTTGTATTTTTACGTTTAAGTGTGGGTGCATGTTAAGGGGGATTTTGTCATTATTTCCGGTCTAGTGCAGACAAATAGTGAACTTTAACCCTTTCACCACCACAACTACGTCACTTACACTCTTGAAGTAGGGTGCGTTTGTTACAGGGGGGATTTAACTATAAACAGGATAATTACAAGAAAACTTACAAGAATGATGGGTTGAAGTGGACCCTGCTCAGACGAGCTTACAGTCTATAGGAGGTGAAGTATAAAACACAATAGGACAGGAGATAGCGGGAGTGAATCAGAGCTGGAGGAGAGAGTAGAGTGCAGCCCTTTAAGAAAGAGCAAGATGTATGTGAGGTAGAGGTTTATTAGAGCATGTCCAAAAAATGTGAGTAGTCATTAAAATGAGCTGATTAAATTATCAGAACCCAACTGCCGCTAATAAAATACAGGGGGAGACCTAGAAAATATGAAATAATAGCAGATGGACAGATCGACGAGTACTAAATTAAATAAAAAAGAAGGGTAGGGAGGTGGTCATTGTTTAAATAAACAAGAAGACTTATTATCCCGGGCCATCTTTTTAATAATTCTAATAATTATTTATAATAAATTAATAAAGGGGTGGCAACCTAGTTTCCCCTTCAACTCCCACTTACAGGTGGCAGGTGGGGCTATAGAGAATTAAGACTTAGTGTCAGAGGACTCTAATTGGCTACAGGATGCATTAAGGGAGTAGGCAGGCCAGTGGAGGCAATGTTAGATCTGGGCAATGTTCTGCAAACCTTGGATCCTGGCATTCATTTGGATGTTACTTTGACACGTACCACATACCTAGAAATTGTTGTAGACACATACACCCTTTCATGGCGATGGTGTTCCCTGATAATAGCAGGATAATGCACTCTGCTACACTGCAAACAATGTTCAAGAACATGACAAAAAGAGTTCAAGGTGTTGCCTTGGCCTCAAAATTTCCCAGATCTGAATCTGGTTCAGCATCTGTGGTATATGCTCAAACAACAAATCCGATCTATGGAGGCCCCACCTCGAAATTTGCTGGACCTAATGGAACTGCTACTAATGCCTTGATACCACAGGACACATTAACCGGTCTTGTGGAGCCCATGCTCCAAAGCGTAAGTGCTGTTTTGGCTGCACAAGAGGGACCTACACAATATTAGGCATGTGGTTTTAATGTTGCGGGTGATCAGTGTATACATCGGTTTCCGTTAAGCTTTTATAGACAGAAATTTAATCAATCAGAACCAATAAGTGGCTTATTGGGAGCTGATAAACTGCTAATAAATATTATTAAAACCATGGTTGCATACATTAGGTACATACGTCAGTAAAATGGAAAGTCTGTAGTGGACCCAAGAACTCTAATAACTACCCAACTGGTAATGCTAAAATATAGCTAAAGATAGCTGCAGTAATCATGGTTAAAATATTTAAAAATCGGGGGCGGGGCCTGACCGGGGAGCTGAGCAGACACGCTTTCTGTGAGCTCCCGAGTCTGGGCCCGGTTTTCAGCGGCAAACGGAGGAAAACTCACCCGAATCGGTCCATCAACCCACCGCAACTGCTACTGTAAAAACAGGGGTACAGAAGGACACCTCGCAAGCATGCAAACCCGCTGGGAATCCGGACCGGGAACTCGGGGCCTACGCCGCATGGTGGATGGGAGAGGCGGCCGCTCTCCCGACCCTCCAACACAGGCGGCACCCGAAGCATCGGGCCTACCAAACCCCCCCCCTAGGACCAGGGGGGTTATCCTGGTCCACACAAGCGTGTACCTTAAGCCTACACTGAACGCAATGGTTGAAGACAGCCAACAGCGTGGAACAAAGATGGCGGACGTGCTCCCTGAACAGGGGCGCAAACTGCATAAAATGGCGGATGATCGGCCGAGCTCGGCAGAAGGCATGCTACAATGCCTTGACAAATTGTTCGAACAGTTCTGGCAGAAGATTGAGGATCGGGAGCGGCACTCACATCCCCACCAACAGAAGAGGAGGCGAAGCGAGGGGAACCGCAAAACGCCTGGGTCTTCCACGGGTAAGGCACCCCCCAAAGCGCCCCCCAAAGCACCAGGGCACTATCAGCCTAACTTACCGAGACGAAAAACCGCTCCGGTAACAATCGCAAAGCACACCCAACGGCGACAGGGTCGCAACACTCGTGTCCAGAAGCGGACCACTCCGGACCCCCACAGCATTTCAGCAGAAAGGGACATGACGCTTCCAATAGCCAGGCTCCATGGATTCCGAACATGGCCCCCCCAACAGACATGGAGGGAGAGAGGAAACAAACCGGCACACCTATCCCAAACATCGGCACCCAAAGACTCCCCCAGAACTCTGAGCCGAGGCATTGGCTGACTTTAACATTCCACCCTGGGAGCGGTACCCGTAAAACTTGG
The DNA here is from genome assembly GCF_036172605.1 of Pelobates fuscus. NCBI lineage: Eukaryota > Metazoa > Chordata > Amphibia > Anura > Pelobatidae > Pelobates > Pelobates fuscus. Next base: position 92,286,541 of record NC_086324.1, on the reverse strand, counting down.
GACATATCTCCTGGTGCTGTATCTCCATACCAGCGCTGATGATGCCATTAAACTGGTTTACTGTCTTGTTATGTTAAAACCGATGTTTTCTTTACATGCCTTTATGTGTATGCATTCCATGACACTTTGGGATAGCCCAAGGGGTTGCTTGACTGGTATCAGTGTAGTAGCCTTGAGAACGATCCTTATAATATGTTTTTATATACCTGTGATACACTATTTTGATTCAACTGTGTCATACATTTGCCCATACTGATGAACAGCCATGCAGGAAACCATTTAAAAGCTTGTAACCAGCTAGGATAACATAAGCTACTAACGTGTAATATTATCTTGTATCATACATATACTGAGGAATTTCATTAGCTACCATAAGCCTGTTCTTACCGCTATAGAAAAACTAGAAGATCTTATAATCTACAGTATGCCTATAGCATGATGTAAGCTCGTTTATAATTATAAAATTAGTGCATTGTACTACAATACCCTAATGCTTTCTATGTCACTCACTTTCTGTTTTGAATGTGCATGCGGATTGCCTTTGGGGTACCACGTGCCTGATTGTTATCACCATATGCACTGCAAAAATAAAGAATTAAAAAAAAAAAAAAATATTTAAAAATCTGTCCATAAACATCAGCCAAACATTCGATAAAGTGGAGAACAGCTGTATTGTATTATTGAGGAGACATATGATATTAATAGAGGATTTGTAATGGGGGTTCAGGCATTGACATGGACAGACTTATGGTCAATATGGAAAACCGGAGTGGCAGGACAGCTAGTTTAACTAGTCTGGAAGACATCTTTTAGAACAATAGAGTAACTTCCTGCTGGTAAAACACTGACATGGCTATTCACTAAAGTGAGACTGCAATATCCGGACATTGTTAACACAATTAAACAATGTCCAGATTTAGCATTCATGCCTGAATTTGGTCCCGATCTCAGCTGGACCGCACAGCATCAACATCTGATATCCGAACCTGAATGCTTTAAATCTGGGCCCGGTTATAAAAAAAAAAAACAAATCAGAACAATTTGCACATTGGAAGTACTAGCTATCGAAAAGGGTAAGGGGTAAACTAGTGTAACTGTTTAGTGAACAAAAAGGGAGGGAAATGGACACTAAATGGACACAATGGACACTAAAGACATAAAAAGTCCAGCTACATATACTAAAATGTGATGGGAGTGAGCGCAGGACTTTGTTTTTTGCATTTGTATTCACTTTTTGTATCACACAGCTAGGTTACAATGCTGCCGCCCATCCCATGTGTTTCCTATTAAGGGTTAACAAGTATATAGGGGTGTATATAAAACATACCCCTTTCTGTCTCAATAGAGATATTTTTGCCAGAAGCTCAAGGAAGCAAGGTAAAGGGTCAGAGTAGGACCCGTCTAGGGAGGGTCTGCCTTGACATTGGCAGGCGGGCATTCCCTCCAGTGGCCATTGGAGTAATTAAATAGGGATTAAGAGAGTGCAGGTAACTTTTTTTCTTTTGTTTTTTTCTTTGTTTTTTACTATATGTATTAGCTGATGTGTACTGTAGTCATTGCAGCCGCCCAGGAGTGATAGGAGTGAGGACAGGACTTTTCTATTTGTATTTATATACTAAAATGTACCAACAATTTTAAACCTCTACTGACAGGTAGCTACAGTATCTGGGCTCAGGGCCACAGACACAGACGGACAGTAATCTCTACAAACGAGGCTGGCCTCCAAAAGTCTAAAAAGTCTGTTGATAGTTTGTGGTGAGATGGCATGCTAGTTTCAGGAATGTCCATAAAAAGATGGAGATAGGTTCCATTAAAAAGTTATTAAACTCCAGTCAAGCTGACACTTAAAAACCTTTATGACCCGACTCACAGGAGCCCGTGGCGACTTAACACTACACTCCTGACAGACAACAGATTCACCGCAGAACTGAACACGGAAATAACACACTACTTTCATGAAAACTACAATGCGGACACGACACGCAATACTCTATGGCAAGCCCACAAATCCATGATAAGAGGGCTACTGATAAAGCGAGCCTCCTATTTAAAAATAAAATCTCAATCACAACTCCTAACATACCAGACAGACCTTCAGCGTGCCACGACACAAAACCAAATCACACCCACACAGGAGCTGCGGGTACAAATCGCACAACTACAAGACGCATACATCAGATATCCCTAGACCAAGTAGGGTACCGCTTGAAAAAACTCAAAGCACAGAACTACACGCAGGGCAACAAAGCAAGCAAGCTGCTCGCTCAGAGACTTAGGACACAACTAGCAGCTCAAAAAATAGCAAACATGGGGGGGCGGAGCCAAGCTACTGAGCTGAGCGGCCGCACGAGCGACGAGCTCCGGGGTAAAACACCCGAAAACCGGCGACAATCGGCCACTACAGCCGCAAAACGCCAACCAAATCACCCCTAACAAATATGGGCAGGAAGTCCAAGAAGCTGAAGCCCGAAAAACACAAACCGGGCGCCAGTATAGGCGATTTGTTCCGCCAAGCATATGGAACGCATGGTCCCAAGATGGCCGCCGCCATGGGGGACTTCTATGACTCCGAGGAGCTATCCCCAGATGAGGAGGGAGATGGGCAAATTCTGCTAAGACAACCCCCCCAGAGGTCTACAACTAATGATCCTGTGACAGCATCTATGCTGGAGAACATGTTGGGGGCCCTGCAGAAATCTATACAGGCGGATGTGGCCTTACTCCGCACGGACATCACAGGCCTGGTAGGCCGCATAGGCGCGGTGGAATCCACCACGGAACACCTGAACCAAATGGTGGCCCAACTTCAATTAGAAGTGCAGGCACTCACCAAACGTCAGACTGCCTCCGATCTCCGATTCGCCGCATTAGAGGACTCAAGGCGCCGCAATAATTTGAAAATCCGGGGAATCCTGGAGAATGTGCCCACATCTGAGCTCCCACACTTCCTCCGGAGGCTCATGGCTCACCTACTGGAGCCCAAACAGGCGAGGAATATCACCCTCGACGGGAACTTCAGAATCCCGAAACCCAACCGGGCACCAGAAAAGGCCTCTAGAGATCTGATTGTACGTTTCCGGTCTGGGACTGACAAGGCGCTGGTACATGCAGCCCTGAAGGGGGCTACCCCACTCACCTTCGAAAACATGACCCTCTCGTTCTTCGCAGACCTCACCGGGGAGACACTTCACTGGCGCAAAACGCTGCAACCCCTCACGGTACTGCTCCGAAACCACAATGTGGAATACAACTGGAGATCCCCGCGAACACTGCGAGTCAAACAAGGAGAAGCATCATACTCCATTACAGACATCAATGAAGCGCCTGCGCTCCTCACCAAGCTCTCCATACCAGAGGACTCGCTGCAATTACCTGGCACCCACACCACCAAGCCGCCAACCCAACGCTGGAACCCGAAGGCCATAACACCATTCTACCCGAAAGGAAAAGAACCCACAACATCCGCCGCAGCGAAGACCTGAGGACTGTCCCTGCTGTAGTGGATCCACTACGCCAAGTTGTTATGGACTGCTAGTTAGCTAGACGTGGCCCACCTACCATCCTACCCCCCCCCCCCCACTAGAGCTGTGACTTCCATTACGAGCCCCCATGCTACGACCCATACAGGGCGGACCCCCCCCCCCCCACACCTCCCCCGCCACCGACACACGAGCTTAGCAAGATTAGAAGGCTGGAGGTGTAACTCTAGTCCTAATACATACCTGCTATTTGCAGCACAGTCTTGTGGCCCTATTATATATAACCCCCATCTAACAAGCAGGATAACTACTAGATTAGATACTCAACTTCATTACATTAATAACCCATTACAGTTTGTTTTTTCTTCGTTAGTCCAGCGACGATCAGCCTACAATAGAGAGACACCTGAGTATGATCCCTAGACTTAAAAACCAACAAAACTGTGCATAAGTATAATAAGCCAAATATACCCCACGACTCACGTTTTTTCTTCTCTGTTTGACATGTAAATTGTGGCTCTGCGAGCCGTATGACCCTTGTTGCACGCAAAAATAAAGAATTAAAAAAAAAAAATAGCAAACATGGTATCTCCTAGTGGACATCGCGAACCTAAAATTTTCCGCAAATGTTCGCGAACCGCCATAGACTTCAATAGGCAGGCGCATTTTAAAACCCACAGGGACTCTTTCTGGCCACAATAGTGATGGAAAAGTTGTTTCAAGGGGACTAACACCTGGACTGTGGCATGCCGGAGGGGGATCCATGGCAAAACTCCCATGGAAAATTACATAGTTGATGCAGAGTCTGGTTTTAATCCATAAAGGGCATAAATCACCTAACATTCCTAAATTTTTTTGAATAACGTGCTTTAAAACATCAGGTATGATGTTGTATCGATCAGGTAGTGTAAGGGTTACGCCCGTTTTACAGTGACAGACCAAACTCCCCGTTTAACACACCGCAAACAACCGCAAACAGTCCATTTGCACAACCGCAAACTCCCCATTTGCACAAGGTTGGATGCCAAGCTAGCCATGTCCCGTTCCTTGTCCTCACTGATGTCATTGAAGGTCTCTTCCTCCACCCAGCCACGTACAACACCAAGGGTCCCCGAAAGGTGACAACAAGCCCCCTGTATTTTTTTTTTTAAATGTACACTACTGTTACACCAGATATGAGTTGCACTGGTGTGACACTGTGCCCTGGCAGGCCCTGAAACGCACACGTGTGAAGGAAACTGACTGCTATTATATTACAGTCAAAAAAAGTTTTTGTTTTTTTAAATGTAAGCTATTGTGACACCAGATATGAGTGTTGGCACTGGGCAAGTGGGCACAGTATACGCTGTGAGCCTGACACACACGCTGGCAGGCAGGCAACTGCAATTAGATTACACAGAAAAAAAAAAAAGCAGACTGATGTTCTAGCCCTAAAAAGGGCTTTTTGAGGTGCTGTCCTTACAGCAGAGATCAGATGAGTCCTTCAGGACTGTAGTGGACACTGAATACACTAGCCTAGCTATCGATTTCCCTATTAAATCAGCAGCAGCTACACTGTCCCTCCTCTCACTAAGAATGCAGCTTCCGGGGGGCGGGGCCTAGCTGTCATGGAGGAAAGACGCACTTCGTGTGAGCTCCCTCAATATCTCACTTTAAGCAGCTATCAACAAGCGAATTTCACCCCAGAAGGGGATGACCCAGCAATGTTGCTCCTACCTGACCGACCCGACATGCTTAATAGCGGTCAGCAACTCGAGTCTTACTTACCTCCCCGTGGCAAGTGTGGCCTGGTGCTCACCGGGCGGGAGAGGCGGCCGATCTCACGATCCTGGGATGCCCAGGAGCAGCTACTTCCCGGCAGGAGCTCCGTTACCCCCCCCCCTCGGACCGGTGGGGGTTATCCCGGTCCACCCCTGAGAGGCTGTCTGGAGCTAATGGACGCACAGAGCACAGCCGCCCAGGCTGACATACTTGTTACGGTTGCCTCCAGGCTGGCTGGAAGTTGGACCGTAGAAAAGGATGCTCCTAGCGCTCACCAAAAGACCATCAGCACCGCAGCCACCATAAGCACTGCAGACTCCACGAACCACCGCTGCTGGGCTGGTATCTCACCGTCTGTTCTGCGCCCTGGAGCTACGTCCAGGCTCCAGGTTCCAGTAGGTGAACCTCTTCCTTCTGTAGAGCGAAGCAGGATCAGGAACAAGAGCTCTTACAAGAGCTCAGTAGCTAAGGGAGTATGAAGAGCATAGCAATCCCTGTAGTGATTATAGCTGTCCCCTACAAACATGAGTTAAGGCTGCAAGTTAGAGGGTCAGAAGAGGTCTGAGGTGCTGGAACACCCAGCCTGGTTTTTATTACCATTTTGTAAATACAGGACCACCCACAGGGCGGGACAAAACAACCAATCATACACGTACATCATTAAAACCACTCCCAGTAATTGCACACAAAATCCTCCCCTATGTCTGTGTAAAAATACCGTTTTTACCCATACCCTGTAACTTTAAAACCATCCATCCAATTTTCATTAAAATACATATTAACAATCAATCCATTCAGGGGAACAACATATTAAAAAAATGGCACGAATCAGACCAGGGGTTCAAAAGTTATCAAAAGTATCATTTGGGGTCTGGCTGGCAGCATGACAATCTGGTTCAAGCAGGTTTTACAGGGTCCTCTATCCTGGAGACAATGGGAAAAGTAATCCAATTATCCAGGGATAGAGGCAGACTCCATTAGACCACATGGTTGCAAAAAGACATAAAACACTTTAAAATACATAAAGTCACCTTTTACACATAACACACAGACATTTCACATATCCCCAGATAGCTGGGATCTGAGCGCACAAAACTACCGAATAGCGCGCAGATCCTATTCACACAGTTCAATTGCCATGGAGCTAAAGTCTTTCCCATAGTCTTTCATTATATGAATAGGCTCCATGGCATAGCTATCTGGGGTATCACCGCTCACACAGGGCCATAGTCATAAGGAAGGAGGCTGGCAAATAGGCTTCTCCACAATCCAGGGAAGCAGGGCAATTTTCCATTTAAAGGGCCAGTTACAAATAGCGATTTGTAACAATACTCATCTGCAACTCTCCCTATATGGCGTGTCCTCCTGGTACCAGCAAAGCATGGCAGGATATTGAGTCTAAGCTGGACAGACTCTTTAATCAATTTTGGAAGCAAATAACAAGCAGGAAGCCCCCACAAGCTCCACCACAGCCCCAACAAGCTCCACCACAGCTAAGCGAAGCAGTCCCCATTAAAATCCACCAACGCAAAAGGCGTCGAAGACGGGACCGGAGGCACAAACAGAAATGCAGAGCCTGCCCCACGTCAAGCACTCGCCTCCACTTTAACCCCTTAAGGACACACGACATGTGTGACATGTCATTATTCCCTTTTACTCCAGAAGTTTGGTCCTTAAGGGGTTAAGCCACCACAATCCCGTACCGGACGTGAAGCACCACCGACCACCCGACAAAACAAGCTTCCACCACCTCAAGCCGCGAACCCGGCACTCATCCAGAGACTTACCTTTGTTGTTCCAGGTATCAGGGACTCCCATGGTCTGCACCTGGCGCCCAGAAGGGATCGGATGAGCACAAGCAGTAAACAGCAGCCTGCCAAGCATGTCCCACTATAGCCGATCCTCCACATCATGCCTTTGATCACATGAACTGCTCTCTGCACATTAACTAAGTAGCAAGCGTTTAAACATGTCATTATTTCACCTCCTAAAGAGTTTATTGTCGTAGTGCCTTACATGCCTTTACCTTAACCGTTCATGTATTTTTTTTTTTTTTTGAATTCTTTTGAATTTTGAATTCTTTTTGTAGTGCATATAGTTGGAACAGACAGGCATGTGGTTCCCCAACGGCAATCCACATGCTCATTTCAACGACAATAGATACAGTAGGGAATGGTTAAACAATGCACATTTTTGAATATGGTATAAAATTATGTGCTAATCAGATAAGGTAACAAGTATAGAGAGAGCAACGTATAATGAAATAACATAAGATTAAGTCTGGAGGATTGAGCATTTCTATGCCAGCGTATAGCAGTAACATTGCTTGGGTAACCAGTTATTCTAGCTTGGCCTCACGTTTGGCGTGCTTTAAATAAAGCTGCACCCTTTTTTGCACCTGCATTAATATTGCTTTTCGGGCACTTTCTCCCCGTTATCGGGGCAAGAGAGGTATATGCTTAGATAGGACAAAAGTGCTATAAACCAACCTTCGATCTGCGCTACAAGCTATTGTCGTCAATGCAGTGGTGTCAGGGGTGTAGGGACATTTTTGCCTAGGGATACGTGCTAGGAAGGTGAGCGTTAGTGTTATTCGTCACTTAATACACAACATATGGAGCTCAGTGTAAATTCTCGCTTTAGATAAACAAACAAGGACTGCAGAGCATATAACATTGCCTTTCATGCTAAAGAGGATATCGTTATACTCGGTTTAGTAATAGCGTGCTTCAGACAAAGGAAAAAGGAAGTAAACCCTCAGTGTTATGCCAGTTATAAGCAGATTTGGAGTGCTGCCTTAAATTATGTTGGCAGGTGGCCTCATGCAGTGCTAGGTTATATTGCAAGCTATTGAACGTTGTTTGCATGGTATACTCTGCTAATCTAGACCTGCGTGGAGCAGTTCTAGTTACGCTGGTTATATGAAATGTGCTAGTCGTTTAGATGTCTGCCTCTGTAGCGTGGTAAAAATCCATTAAACAACGAAATAAGCAAACAGATACGTGAGTGCAGCTAGACAATTTGCTTGTGACATGTGATTTGCTAGCATGAACAGTTCTGCTGTGCTGGATATCTGAGGGAGAAACCAGGCACTAGAAGATTAAATAAAGCATAGGATGCATATGCTGAGATACGAGCGTGCATCCGCTGGGTGGTCAGTTAAGGTAGGAGCATTCTAGCCACCTTGTGCCGGAATAGGCGGTGGGCAAGTAGCAGGGGGTGTTATAGTTAGCGCTCACTGTGTGTTGAGTGACAGGTGGTATGCGTCTCGGCAAGGCCGTGGCCGCAATCAACTGGCAGTTAAACATTAATCGGATGCATGCAAGATAAACATAAACGTTAAAAGGATAAAAACGAAATAGAATGCATGTAGCCATTGGTAAGGCCTGTGTTAGGTGGGTTTCTTAGCCTTGTGGCGGCGGTCACGGAGTCCCGAGTTGGGTGCGATGTCGCCATATTTAGTTCATGTGGTGACTGTTGCATAGGGGTCGGGTGTTAGTCCCTGCGGTACAAATGGGGTTGTTCGGGACGGGTCCCAGGTGAGATTTGGGGATGGTGTGCTCTGGCAGTTAGGCGGCGTAAGAGAGTCCCGTGGTAGGCCCAAGGCCTGCAGTAGCTGTGCTGCTTCGCTTATGTCGCGAATTTGATGGGAGTCTGTACCCTGGTGAATGGTCAGTGTGTGGGCAGGCTGCCATCGATATTGGAGGTCTTGTTGTCGTAGGAGCGTGGTGAGTGGCCTGAAGGAGCGCCGCCATGCCAGGGTGTCTCTCGATAGGTCCGCAAAGAAAGTTAGTGTCGCCCTCAAATTGGAGTGGTGATTTTCCCCGTAGGGCGGTGAGGATTGCCGTCTTGTCTTGACGCGTGCGGAAGGCCAGGATTACATCTCTGGAGGCTGAAGTTGGTGCTTTGGGTGAGATGGGGATCCTGAAGAGGTGTTCGGGGCCTATTCTGTCAGCTTGGGTATGCGGCAGTATGTTTGTTATCAGGCGTTTGATGAGTGGTGGTAATGCCGCTGTGGGTATTGCCTCAGAGATCCCCCTCAGTTTAATATTGTTGCGCCTTCTGACATCCTCCTGTTCCGCCATGCGGTGCTCCGTGTTCCGTTGCTGCAGTTGCAGGTCACTCACGGTTTTTCGGAGCTCCCCGATGTCTCGGGCATTCTTTGTGGAAGTGTTTTTGAGGGTGTCCATACGGGTTGTCAGGCCTCTCAGGTCTGCCCTTAGCGCCAATATATCCGTTTGCAAGCTAGTTTGAAGGTCTGCGAGCAGTTGCTTCAGGATCAGCGTAGTTACCGGAGTGGAGTCCGGTGTGGGTCTATTGGGCTGTGGAGATATTCCTGGTGCTGGAGCCGGTGAGGTCATCGGAGAAGTCTGAGCAGCCTCCGTGGAGCGCCGCCATGTGCTTGTCTCCACATATCCCCTATCGTGAGCCCGGGGGTGGCTTTGTCTGCGCTGAATTTCTTCGATTTGCGTCCCATGTCGTTGGGGATGTGTAGGGGGTCTTGGTTTCGTTATGGGGGTATGCCGTTTTGGGTAGTGCGACTGCTGTCTTCTGCGGCTAGGCTCCGCCCCCCTCCAACCCCCTAACCGTTCATGTATTATGTTATTCACTAGTCTCATCTCATGGGGCGACTCACACTTGATTTATAACTAGTGGTGGAGCTGCTGATATAAATACACAGTTGATAACGTGCAAGCTACACCCTAAACATGACAGCCATCTTTTACAACAATGTACTGCTATATACTCATACCCTCAGTGCAACTAGCCATGATATACGCATGTTCAGCCTAGCATGCTCAAATATAACACACTTCTGTCTAAAAAAATAAAATTAAAAAAAATAAAAATGCAGCAGAATTAATCTAAATTGTATGCTGTCTAGAAGGTGGGAGGGTCTGGGAGGGAGGGTCTGCTGCTGATTGGCTGGAATGTGTCTGCTGACTGTGAGGTACAGGGTCAAAGTTTACTCAATGATGACGAATAGGGGGCGGACCGAACATCGCATATGTTCGCCATCCGTGGCGAACGCGAACAAGCTATGTTCGCCAGGAACTATTCACCAGCGAACTGTTTCGGGACATCACTAGATATCACTAACGTGTTCGTTAAATACTACGAAGCATTGTGCAACCTTAGAAACAACCCAAACACACCCCAGCCACAAGAATCAAAAAGTTCCTCATTTCTGGATAAAGTTAATCTGCCCAACTCACCCCCGCCCAACAAGACTGCCTATCTGCACCGATCACAGAGACAGAGGTGCTGAAGGCTATCGCCTCCATGCCCGCAGTCAAAGGCCCAGGTCCAGATGGGTTTGCAATCGGCTACTACAAATGCTTCCAACTAACCCTAGCCCCAAACCTCACAAACGCCTTTAACAAAGCCGTTGAGAGTCGGAAACTGCCCCCGGACGCCTTGGGGCACACATCATCACACTGCCCAAACCAGACAAACAACCCACCCACCCACAAAACTTTCACCCCATCTCATTACTAAACACAGACACAAAACTCTTTGCAAACATTTACGCCACCAGGCTAGGAGACATACTCCCACAATTAATCAAAAACAACCAAGTCAGGTTTGTAAAAGGGCACCTGGGACAACACGAGAAAGGTCCTGGACATTATACACAGCGTGCACAAACAACACTCAAAATATGTGGTTCTCTCGCTGGACACGGAGAAGGCTTTCGACCGTCTGGGCTGGAGGTTTCTAGAAGCAGTGCTCCAAAAATTCGGGATACCGGAGGCCTTCCGCTCGGCAGTCGGGGGCCTGTACAGCGAGCCAACAGCTCAGGTGGTCACAGCGGGCTTCACCTCTGAACCGTTTAACATTACAAATGGAACGCGACAGGGCTGCTCGCTCTCCCCACTGGAACCGCTGGCAGAATTAATCAGAGGCTATCAATCCATACACGGAGTGTCCATAGGAGACAGAGAATACAAAATCAATCTTATTTGCGGACGACGTCCTGCTGACACTGACCCAGCCACAAATTTCACTGCCAAACCTCATTGACACTATTAAGGAATACGGCCTCAACTTGTACTATAAATTAAATATCGCCAAATCCCAGGCCATGGACATACGAATCCACCAGAGACACCTTGCTCACCTTAGTAAAACCTTCTCGTTCGATTGGAGGAAGGACCATATTACATTCCTCTGAGTCCTCATACGTCCCCACCTGCCCCACCTGTTCAAATTAAACTTTGCCGAACTAATCAGGACATTCACAGGCACACTACAAACATGGGAGGGAAAATATATTTCGTGGCTGGGCAGAATGGCAGCAATTAAAATGATGTTACTCCCCAAACTCCAATACCTCCTACGAACGTCTGGCTGGACAATACCTAACCACAATCCAAAAGATGCTTGTTCAATTCATATGGGCAAACCGTAAGATACGGGTAGCCACCAGACTCCTACAAAAGCCGATCAGGGACAGAGGGCTGGGGTTGCCCAACATCAAAAACTATCACAAAGCCACACTGCTGGCGGCCCTAGCAGTGGCCAGCTCGGTGGAAGATCCCCCCCAATGGGTGCACATAGAAGCACACTGGGCATGCAAACAAGGGCTGCACCACCTCCTACAGCTGCCATGCACATTACGCCCAAAATATACAGACCTGTTACCACCCACGGCGGTGATGCTCCAGACATGGGAGATGATTAGGACATCACTGGGAGCAGTCGGGACATCCATGGGAAACATGACTATAGCGAATGTCTCAGTAGGCATTCCGACCTTCGACCATACCCCATGGGTAGCGGGAGGATGTACACACCTTAGACAGGTATGCGAGGGAGACAAAATATTGCCATTCCCAGAGCTACAAGCTAGACACTCCTTATCAGATAGACACATATTCCCGTACCTCCAACTAAAATCCTTCGTATCCACTCATCTGAGGGTCACAAACCCAGACACACCACGCATCAGTACCCTGGAACAACAATGCCTGTCTGACAACATACCCCAAAAAATCATATCTCAACTATACACCCTCCTAACGACCATGGCTACAGAAGACCAGGCCGATTTAAAAATCGCCTGGCAGACAGACATAGGTGGCACCATCACGGAACACGACTGGAAACAAGCTTTCCAGGCACACAAAGGACACACCACCTGTGCCGCACACTTAGAGATCATAAGAAAAATCTTCTACAGATGGTACATGGTACCGGACAAGCTAGCGAGAATTTACCCAGGATCCCGGGGGGAATGCTGGAGGAATAGGGGGACAATGTACCATATATGGTGGACATGCCCAATCCTGACCCCTTACTGGTTGATGGTAGAGTAGATAGGGGCTGACACGATAGGCCAACCATACCACTTAACACCAGAAAAAGGCATCCTGTTCATGCACCTCACCCTCTGGCACAAACCAGAGAGACAACTGATATTTATTATTATTATTGCCATTTATATAGCGCCAACAGATTCCGTAGCGCTTTACAATATTATGAGAGGGGATTTAACTATAAATAGGACAATTACAAATAAACTTACAGGAACAATAGGTTGAAGAGGACCCTGCTCAATCGAGCTTACATTCTATAGGAGGTGGGGTGTAAAACACATTAGGACAGGAATTTGCAATCAAATAAGGTAAGCTGCCCTTTAGGAGAGGGCAAGAGACAGGTATGTGAGGTAGGGGTTAGTCTTGGAGCCCATAAGATTTCCTAAAGAGATGGGTTTTAAGGCACTTCTTAAAAGATGCAAGACTAGGGGAGAGTCTGATGGCAGTAGGCAGGCTATTCCATAGGAAGGGAGCCGCCCGCGAGAAGTCCTGCAAGCGCGAGTTGGCCGTACGAGTGCGGACAACGGACAGGAGGTGGTCACGGGCAGAGCGGAGAGACCGAGAAGGGACATACCTATGGATCTGTGAGGAGATATAAGAGGGGCTAGAGTTGTTCAGTGCTTTATAGGTGTGAGTTAGTACCTTGAATTGACTCCTATAGCATACAGGAAGCCAATGTAAGGACTGGCAGAGGGGTGAGGTGTGAGAGAAACGACTAGAGAGGAAAATCAATCTAGCAGCAGCGTTCATTACGGACTGTAGGGGTGCAGTACGGCTATTGGGAAGACCAATCAGGAGAGGGTTACAATAATCCATGCGGGAAATTACTAGAGCATGGACAAGCTCCTTGGTAGTATCTGGTGCAAGAAAGGGGCGGATGCGGGCTATGTTTTTAAGATGGAATCTACAGGATTTGGCAACATGCTGGATGTGAGGCTCAAAGGTGAGACCAGAGTCAAGAATGACGCCAAGACAGCGTGCTTGCAAGGATGGACTGATGTTGGTACCACAAACTTGGAAGGAGAGCGAAAGAGGTGGATCAGTATTAGGAGGAGGAAAGACAAGGAGCTCAGTTTTTGAGAGATTGAGTTTCAGAAAGCGGGAGGACATCCAGTCAGAGATGGAAGAAAGGCAAGCAGTGACACGTTGCAGGACGGCAGGGGAGAGGTCCGGGGAGGAGAGATATAGCTGGGTGTCATCAGCGTACAGGTGGTAGTGGAATCCAAAAGAGGTAATAAGTTTGCCAAGAGAGGCAGTATAAAGAGAAAATAGAAGGGGACCAAGGACGGAGCCTTGGGGAACTCCAACCGAGACAGGGCAAGGGGAGGAGGTATCATTAGAAAAGGAGACACTGAATGAGCGTTGGGAGAGATAAGAGGAAAACCATGAGAGGACAGAGTCACAGAGCCCAAGCGATTGAAGAGTTTGAAGAGTTTGAAGAAGAAGAGGTCAAGAAGAATTAGTATTGAGTAGTGGCCTTTGGATTTAGCTGCAATTAGGTCGTTAGTAACTTTGATAAGGGCAGTCTCTGTAGAGTGGAGAGGGCGGAAGCCAGATTGAAGGGGGTCAAGGAGAGAGTTGGAATTGAGGAAATGAGACACACGGGTAAAGACAAGTCTTTCCAGAAGCTTTGAGGAAAAAGGGAGCAGGGATATGGGACGGTAGTTAGAGAGGGTGGATGGGTCAAGGGATGTTTTTTTTAGTATAGGTACTACAGTGGCATGTTTAAGGTCAGCAGGGATTTCAAGTACTTATAGCAGCAGTAACGCTTATAGCCAGAAACTGGAAGCAAACACAGGCGCCACGCAAACAAGATCTATTAAATCAAATCTCGCTTAACTGGGAATACGAAAGCATGGCTAACAAATACATAAAGACAAAACACACGGTCGAGGAAGCAAAAACCAAGTGGGCAGAATATACAAAGAGATATGCGGAACCCTCCGGAAGCCCACCCCAGACAGACACGGGTACATAGAAAGTACAGTATGCTCCATACCTAGGAAACTAGGAAGGATCCAATGCAGAGGAATAGCCAAAGCAACACTCCCATTGTAAGCCGGGCCACATGAGACAAGCCCATAGAGCAATACCCAAATAAGACCTGATCTAGAGAACAAGCAGAGCAGATCAGTACACAAGTTACTACTTAGATTCCAGTTTAACCCCCACCCCACCTCACCCTCTCCCCCCACCTACGGCTTCACCCAAAGCCACGGTCCCACCAAAGGTTACTAGAAAGTATGTATCCAAAATGTACAAGACATTGGGTAAACAACTGTTTAGGGGGTAACAATACCACACACCAGAACAGACATCGTCCTCCTGAGAGGCGGCGATTTTGAACACAAACACTGTAAACCCTCCATGCTGTACAATGCAAATGTATTGTGTACTTGACCCAATCCCCATTCCCTTTTTATTTCTGTACCCCCCTCCCTTATTCGACCTTGCAAAATAAAAACTGTCAAATTGAAAAAAAAAAAGTTATTAAACTTACCTGTAATCCAGCGTCAGGACTGGGTCCTCAATGTAGTCTGAGCTTTCCATAGTGATATCATCTAGCCTGGTGATCCCTGTCCAATCTAATGTTTCTCAAATGTGTGACATATGCGACATTTGCAGTAATTACAGTAATCAGCCAATCCAATGCTTCTCTATGAGAACTATTTTCAGCATCATCATGCTGTGTGTGATGATGCTGAATATGAAGTCCTTCAAAATTCAAAGAATCTCAAGAAAGAAGTGGCTTTAATGGCTGTCTGGTTGACAGCCACTAAAGGTGCGCTGTTGGCTTGACTAGATGTGAACATTGCCTTAACTCAGAAATAATGTTTTTGTTTTGCATTTTTGTTTTATAATTTGCCTCTAATTTGAGGCCATGGTATTTGGGAATGCCTACTTCCCAAAACATAACAATATATATTTTTTATCTCAATTTATCAGGCCATCAAATGGTGCTTCTTTATCGTCACCTCCTTCTCCACTGGACCTCCCCATGTCTCCAAGCGTATTTGCTGCACTCCGTGAGCACCTCAGCCCAGCAGAAATAGAAACAGCTGTAAGTGAAGCTCTTTGATTTTGTAAATAAAAAATAAAAATAAAAAAATGTGTCTAGAAGTCTCTGAATGGCAGGTTGCAAGTAATGTAGTAACAAAAATAAATTAATATCTATGGCAGGTTTTGCAGTTGTGAACTGACTAATGATCCAAAGAGTTATAGAATATCTCTGAAATTATATGCTTACCTGTGACAGGGCATACATCTATTTGGCAATTTTCTAGAGATTCACAAATCTTTTCAAACTGGACAGAGATAACAGGACCACAGATTTGTTTTTTATTTGTGCACTGACTCACCACCTTTTTATTTGTGATTCATTAAAAAAAAAATTTATACTGCATCCGGCAGTAATTACATTTCCCCCCCTTTTTTTTTACCTTATTCCTTTGGAGAAAAGAGTCACAGAAATATTAATTAATAGATAACAAGAGCAGCCAAATTCTAGGTGTAGCCCACTACAATTAACCTTTTTATACTAACATAAATTGACCCATTCATATAAAGATCATAGGATAAACAGACCTGTAGGGAAATGTACTGAGATTTCATGAATCGTCTGACGTAAACAGTATATCTGATTCACTTCTATCTCCCAACACAGAGGCCTTGACATTTTCAGCTTACCTCTTCTAGCCCTTGTTTCTAAAAGTTCTCTACAAACATATACAACTAATAAAAATGAAAAATAGTTTATATTTAAAATTGTTGGAGCTAGGGTTTTTGTACTTAAAGTTCAGTATGCAACACAATTCTGTAGGTGACTATATCCTGCCAAAATGGATGGATATAAGCATAAGACCAAGTCCCTGTCTTAAATGAGATAACTCCAGACAAAATAATGAATAAGGTTATTAGGAGTTTTGATTGTTAATTTTTAATTTAACATCAAGCAGATGCTTCTCCAATCAGCCACCTGTTATAAAAAAAAGAGAGATTAGTAGCCTCTATCAGGCTACTTAGGGGGGAGTTGGTGGTGCCCCAGAGATGACTCTCAGGAAAGGGTGCTTGGAAAATGAACTTTGTACAAACCCCTCTATCACTTACGTAGCATGGCAGAATCGAACTAAAAACTTAACTGTGCAGTATGTCCTTGTTTCCTGCAGTGCATTATTTGAGATCCTGGAGAGCATCAGCAACTGTTCATGATTAGAGAGTAGTGTAGGTAACATACAAAAGGTGGGGATGTACCATATAAGAGTCATCACATTTTCAACTGGGCTCAAGTGCCAGGTATTTCTGGAACTTAGCAATGCTCTTGGCACCCACCTATCTTATCTTTGCCAAAGGTGCACAGAACTTCAGCTCTGCAACATTGTCACAGCATCCAAAGAAATGTACTCTATAAATTATCTCTTTTATTAGCAACCCACAAGCAGCAACATATCATATACATATTTTTCAAGGGGATATATCATTACCATAGTGGTTGAAACAACGCTTGCAAATCATTAAGTAAGCATTAAAGGAACATGTCAAGCACCATAACAACTACAGAGAGATGCAAGTGCTTATGGTGTAGTGGGGGTGGAGGTGTCAGGGCAGTTCTGGCATCATAACCACAATAGTGAGCTGTTTCTTCTCTCATTACTAAAATATCCCTATCCTTCTGCTCACCTATCCCTGGCAACACCAACTACATTACTTCCACTTTACTCCCTTCCCCTCTCTATTCATCCCATGCACTCTACATATACCTTTCCAGCCTATCTCCTCCAACTCCTCCCAAATCCTCTATATACATACCATCCTACAAAACTTTCAAATCCTACTCCAACCTTCACTTCCCTTCTATTCTTCTGCTCCTAGCAGCTGGTGATGTCTCTCTTAACCCCGGTCCCATCTTAGCAAACCCACCACGTACTAACTCAAGGAACCACTCCAATCTCATACCCATCTCATGTTACTCTTCCTATAAATCCTTCTTCAATACTGTCCTCTGGAATGCATGCTCTGTTTGCAATATTACAATATCCAC
This sequence comes from Pelobates fuscus, assembly GCF_036172605.1. Taxonomy (NCBI): domain Eukaryota; kingdom Metazoa; phylum Chordata; class Amphibia; order Anura; family Pelobatidae; genus Pelobates; species Pelobates fuscus. The sequence continues at coordinate 92,268,944 of NC_086324.1, read as the reverse complement.
TGCTGTCCACGACCTCTTCATCTCTCATTCCCTAGATTTACTAGTCTTATCAGAAACATGGCTCTCCCCCTCTGACACTGCTACCCCTGCATCTTTATCCTTTGGTGGTCTTCAACTTACCCACAACCCAAGACACTCTGAATGTAAAGGTGGTAGTGTAGGGTTTCTCATCTTACCTCACTGCTCCTTCAAACCTCTACCCACCCCTCCTTCCCTCTCATTCCCATCATTTGAAATTCATTTGATTCACCTTTTCAAACCCTTCTCTGCTAACATTGCCGTTATTTATCGTCCTCTTCCTTGACCACTTTGTTGCCTGGCTACCCTACTTCCTCTCTACTAATATTCCATCCCTAATTCTCGGGGACTTCAAAATTTCCATTAACCCACCTTTGACCTCAGCAGCCTGTATACTGCTTTCAATTACTTCCTCCCTCGGGCTATCACAGAGGGCTAATTCTCCCACCCATGTAGCTGGCAATACCCTCGATCTCATTTTCTCTTATGCATGTAAAGTATCTAATATCTGCAACACCCCATTTCCTCTCTCTGATCACCACCTTTTATCGTTTGCTCTCAAGTACCCCCTCACCCAACAACCTCAGCCTAACCGCCCTCAACTCAGGAGGAACCTTAATTCTATTAACCTCCAGCAGCTGTCAGCTGATATTGATTTACAACTGCTATGCATCCCTTTCCTCTCCTGTCCCTCACTGGCCATCTCCACATATAACACTACCCTCACCTCTTCCTTTTACGCTGCAGCCACGCTCCAAACATGCACCAAACATGCACCTCATGGAGGACACACCCCCAATCGTGGAATTCTAAATCAACACACTACCTGCAAAAATGCTCCGTTGCGCTGAACGCTCCTGGAGGAAGTCTCGCACCCAGGCAGATTATCTCCATTATAGATTCATATTGTGTTCATACAGCGCAGCCCTTGTCCTCGCCAAACAGTCATAATTTTCCTCTCTCATTAGTTCATGCTCCCGCAATCCCAGGCATCTCTCTGACACCTTTAACTCTCTTCTTCACCCCCCAAACTAACCTTGCATCCGATAGCTTTGCATGCTACTTTACCGACAAGATTGAACAGCTAAGGAAAGAATTCTCCCCACCCTGCCATTTTCTTTCTCAACCACACGTGGATCATGCCTTTCCTATCCTTCAGGCTTTCTCCCCGGCTACTGAACAAGAGGTGGCTGCGCTTCTCCTTTCCTCTTGCCCCACCACTTCCCCCCTCGATCCTGTCCCATCTCACCTTATCAGATCTCCCCCCCCCTGTCTTGTGCCTTCCTTAACAGTCATATTCAACTGCTCTCTCTCTCTTCTGGCATTGTCCCTGCTGATCTTAAAAATGCCACTGTAGTACCTATCCTGAAAAAAACATCTCTTGACCCGTCCTCCCCCTCTAACTATCGTCCCATATCCATATCCCTGCTCTCTTTTTCCTCAAAGCTTCCAGAAAGACTTGTCTTTACCCATATATCTCACTTTCTCAATTCCAACTCTCCCCTTGACCCTCTTCAATCGGGCTTCCGCCCTCTCAACTCTACTGAGACTGCTCTTATGAAAGTTACTAACGACCTAATCGCAGCTAAATCCAAAGGCCACTACTCCATACTATTTCTTGACCTCTCTGCTGCCTTTGACACCTTTGATCATGCTCTCCTTCTTCAAACTCTTCAATCACTCGGTCTCTGTGACTCTGTCCTCTTGTAGTTTTCTCTCCAATGCTCATTCAGTGTCTCATTTTCTAATGATACCTCCTCCCCTCGTCTGGCCTCAGTTGGAGTCCCCCAAGGCTCTGTCCTTAGTCCCCTTCTATTTTCTCTTTATACTGCCTCTCTTGGCAAACGTATTACCTCATTTGGATTCCACTACCACCTGTACGCTGATGACACACAGATATATCTCTCCTCCCAGGACCTCTCCCCTGCCGACCTGCAACGTGTCACTGCTTGCTTTTCTTTCATCTCTGACTGGATGTCCTCCTGCTTTCTGAAACTCAATCTCTTTAAAACTAAGCTCCTTGTCTTTCCTCCTCCTAATACTGATCCTCCTCTTTCACTCTCCTTTCAAGTTAGTGGTATTCACATAAGTCCATCCTTGCAAGCTCTCTGTCTTGGCGTCATACTTGATTCTGGCCTCATCTTTGAGAGTCACTTCCTTTATGTTGCCAAATCCTGTAGTTTCCATCTTAAAAACATAGCCCACAACCACCCCTTTCTTACGCAAGATGCTACCAAGGAGCTTGTACATGCTCTAGTAATTTCCCGCATGGATTATTGTAACCCTCTCCTAATTGGTCTTCCCAAAAGCCGTATTGCCCTGCTACACTTATTGTTCCTTATTTTTATATTTACTTTTAAATACTTCTAACATGTAATTTAGCTGGAAACATTTACTATCAACTTATCAAGGTGTAATATTGGTTATAATATAAAGTGTAGTGGCATTTATAGTTACACATAGCACTTCAATGTTTTGTTGACGTTTGATCACGTGGTTCTAATCACTATTACAATGGTCACTTTGTTTGGACTCACCTTCCCATCTTTGTCATCACATCTAATTAAGATTGTTTAAATGGGTTGCTAAAAAAGGAAGGTGTGCTAACCGCAAGAGAAATTGACAGAAAAAAAAAGACAGAAGGCAGTGATTGACACTTTCAGCTGGCTGCCGTGATAACAAGAGGATTATAGTAAGGCATCCTAAATTAATCAGACTGCCATTCAATTTATATTTAGGTCCCACCAATCAATGTTTACCTTTCTGCAAGGTGCCTTTTTTTTATTATTTTTGCAGTGCACAGATTTACATAGAGACATCTGTGGACTGTTGGCTGTTCCCTTCTCTCCATTTCCCCTGGGTCTGAGTCCTGTCTTTATCTTTGGCTTTGTTTTATCTTTGTTTTATTTTGTTTTGTTTTTGTTGTATCCACTCTATCTCCACTTAGTGATTGAACCTTTATATATTTTTTATATTTAGGTTGTTCCACCTTTAATGGCTTTTTAGTGAAGTTAGTCAGTGTATACATCTAGTGTTACATATATTTTGTTACTTTTTGTGATACATTTGTATTTATTTGTCCGGTTAGATATAACAGTGGTGATTGGAATCAGCCCCCTGCTTATTATTTTTTTATATTTGTGATAATCAATAAAAGGTTTTTGATAATTATTTTATATTATTTATTTAGATTTATATTTATAAGCGCACACGCCCTATTTTCTAAGTCGCTAGAGTGGGTGTGGAGCTGCTCCCCTTTTTATTACTTTATTATTTTGTGGTGTTATTTCTGTATGTACCGTTTTTTATAAGAGAGACATCACAGCAAAATCAAGATATGGAAAAAGGATCAGCTCAGTGTGTCTAGGTTTTCCCACTGTTTAAAAAAAACAAAAACTAGAGGGCGGGGCCTGGCAGCCAAGATGGCCGGTCGTGCTTTCTGAGGGCTCCTGCAATAGAGGGCACAAAAATGCCAATCCTGCATGAACTACTGGTGCCAACAACAAACTGAGCCCAGAGAACAACACAGGATCACAGGGGGCACACAATGATCCCTGACCCGCGTCGAAATCACCTGAACCGGCCACGAGGCCTACTTTGGAGCGGAGCCTGCAACTTGGGGGAGGTGGCCAATCCCCTGACACAGGCCACGCTCGCAAGCAAGCAATCAAATCAGCACGGCCCTGCACCCCCCCCCCCCCCGGACCGGTGGGGATATCCCGGTCCTCGCTGGGGGCGACTACCCCCACACTACAGCCTGACACACAATGGCTCCGGAATGCCCCTGGGATTGAGGCGAGGATGGCGCCCAAGCAACCCGGAGAGAGCACAAGGGAGCCAAACATGAACCTCACCGACCAAGCTGACTACACAGCACGGCTAAACAAAATCTTTGCGGCATTCTGGCACAGGCTGGCACGGCGCCTGCACATTCCAGCCGAAATCAAGCGTGACACTCACCCCTCACCGCAACCACGAGGAGGGCACAAAATGGGCGTTGCAAAGCGACCACAGCGAAGCAAAGTTCCTGTCCACCCCAACAAGCCCGACCGCGATCTTGCTTCACCGCTCGGAGTAACAAATCTCCTTCTGGGCAGGGGAGCATACCGGAACAAAATCCGACCCACCGTCCACACACCCAAAGGAGTATTGGGAGAGCGAGGCTCCGGAGGGCCCATGGTCCCCCCATGTATGGGAAAGGGACCCGAGGACACAGGGAAGTGCTCTCCGCTACAACCCGGGCTGGAGGATCCGAGCAGGTACAGCCCCATCATGACAGCCGGTCGGGACGGAACCGACCAAGGAGTCCCCGCAATACACCCACAGCACCCCGGAGATCACTTACCCAAGAGACTGTACTACTCTGCAAGCAGCTCCCAGCCAGACACCTGCATCACCTGCAACACCCACGCACAAGCAGGGCATCGGCTGAACGGGCCACACTGGTGAGGCTCCAACCCTCCAATGCGAAGAGAGGGCAGGTCGGAGGACTGACATGCGAGCTATGCATACTCGCAAGCCGGGACTTTCTCCTGCAGACACCGCTGACCAGGTCTTGCCTAGTATGCACCCCTCAGATGCATCTGAACTAATGCTACCTTCTGTTAGTTTATATTTTAGGTTTGCATGTATTACATGTTTAGTTAATGACAGTTTGTCGCTGACTTAATGCCATGCCTACAAGGAACCGTGTTTACACTTTCAGCCAGCTAGGCAGGGTAAAAACCGACCTAATTGCATGTTGGAATTAAAGCTTGTTGATAGACCGAAGCAGGGTGACTCTACCGTGACCCAACTCAGTGGATGGGCGATGCTAGCCAGCACTCAGAATGTTTCTGTACCTATAGTATGTTAGCCTATGTTTTCCATGCCTAAACACCTACAGCATAAAGCGTCTAGACATAGCTATGTAAACTTAGGGATATAACTGGTCAAGCCTGTTTATAGCTTAAATACACTACGGATGACAATGCTTAAAGAACATATCTCCTAATGCTGATACTTGCATGTCAAATCACTAGAATGACTTACCACGTTTTAAAAATTTTAAAAATGTGCTTACACTCCAATGCCACATATGTAGAAACCTGTGATATTGCTGTGATTATGTTTGCTGTTGTGGCAACGTATATCATCTAGTCAAACCACGCACAAAAAAAAGCAATAGGTGTACGTTAAACAGCATGAGTTATAAAATGAGCAAGCTAGTTAGTGTTATGTATAGGTAATGTTGCAAGGTGACATTGAAGGATAGGTGAGACAGCTTCCTGTGTGGGTATAAGGTAGGGTTAGAATAGTTGGAGCTGGGGCGCTTAGTTGTGGCTTTTTTAAAAAACAAGAACAGCCGATAAGGCGCTTAGGAACAGCTAGATAGGGCACTTAGGAACAGCTAGGGCAGCAGGTATAAACAAGAAATAAAAGGGGACAAGTCCCAACACAAGAAATTGTACAAGTCAGGTAACTGCCACACTTGTCGTATCACGAATTGCAGAAGTGAATGGGATTATGTTGGCCGGATCCCAGACAGCGGCAGGGGATAAAGAAGTTAGGACAGTGCCCAGGGAGGAAAGGATAACGTCCATTTCAGAGGTGACGGTCACCCTATCCTCTGCGCCATTGTGCTGGAAGATAAGCGCACGAGGGGCACCCCAGCCGTATTTCAGGCCATGAGATGAGAGTGATGTAGGGAGAGGTCTGAGTGATTTCCTCCATTGCAGAGTTGAGCGAGAGAGGTCAGTGTAGAAGGTGAGCTTCATCTCCTCGAATTTATATGGGGTCTTCCTTCTGGTGGCCTTCAGGATGCCTGCCTTTTCCTGCCCATTTTGAAATTTAACCAGTAGGTCTACTGAGGTCTGGGCCTTGTTGGACTGAGGTGTGGGCAAGCGGAACATGCCATCTAGCTGAATGCCATCTAGTTGAAACCATCTGATTTAGGCGGCAGCAGGGCCAGAAATAGCCTTCGTAGAAAGTGTGTATCCCTGCCATAGTGATGCCCTCAGTTATGTCCCTTATCTTCAGGTTTGCCCATCGTCTCCTATCCTCCAGGGTAACCAGTTGGGTATCAAAGGTGATCTAGGCAGAAGTGAGATCCCTCACCTGTCTCTGCAGGTCTGAGATGTGGGTAGCATGAATCTCAGTAGTTTGTTCCAGTAGTTTGTTTGTCAGTGTTGATGTGAAGCCCTTGACATCCACTCGCACTTGGGATTTGTCTGCTAAACGGCTCCTGCGGAGGTCTGCAAGTAGGCTCATAAGAATCTCTGTAGTCACGAAGGGTGATACATCTGCAGTCACTGGAGGCTTGGGGGGTCCATGATAGCTCAGGTCCTCCGTTCTGTGCAGGGGAAGGTCCTCTAAAATATCAGAGAACTCATCCACAACAGCTGCCATGTTTGGCCCAGTCTTGCCATGCGGCCTCCAAAAGAGCTCCCCGATGTCAGCACAGAACCCAGGCCAGTTCGGTCTCGTTTTTCTTGTTTTCCCCCCCATCCGCCAGTGGGCACCTCTTGTTGCATCTTAGTGCAATTTTTATACAGTGAAAGCCCTAGGTGAGTGGATTTAATCACAGTTCCAATGGAGCTCTGCAGATATGCGACCGCTCCAGTCATGAGTTTGCTCCTCCCCCCCGCAAGGTGCCTTTTGCCATTGTGCCATGGGCATTCTTTTACAGAGTTTATCCTCCCTGTTATAGATATATCACTCACATGAGGCAATGTGATCAATAGCTAGTTAAAATATATTTCTGATTCTTTTATTTTATTCTTTAAAATTATTTAAGTAGAGCCAATCAAATAAAACAATGGTAGTTGTTCAGCAGATGATGAAACTGTATGTGCAAAGGCTTGAAGGTTTTACAAAATATTAAAGATGATGGCATTTATTTTACATTTGTATAAATTAAGCAACTGCATAGTCATTGGTGGCATTGTGTTGCGAAATACGCAGATGGCACCGAAGAAGCAAAACAAGCGAACCTAACAAAACATATCAAAAAAATAAAAAAGAGGTAAAAAAAAATGACAGGTTGGTACACTTAGGCTCTGCAGAATTCTTATATTTCCACTCTAGTCTATATCTGATTTTGATATAAATGAAGATTTGGTGATTCCGTATTTGTGGTTGTGGTAATACATGGCCATTACCTGGTATTTTGCTTACAGAAAAAAAATGTTTTCGTTCCTGTCTCTGACTAAGTAAAACCACTTTGAATAAGTTAATGTTCTCCTCACTAAATGCTAATATAAACCAGGTCAGGAAATGGTACTGACTCATCCTCAAGTTTTATTTGCCTTGATTTACATACTTTTTTTTAAAAAAGGTTTTGCAATCAAGAAGGTTCCTTTCACTGTAGTGGCATTACTTTCTGTTCAATATAATACTGAATTCGGCACCAAAACCACTTTTTCATCGGAATGATATTGCTTAATTAGCTAGAGTTAATTAATGTTACACAATGCTCCAAGTCTAGTAATAATGTGTAAGTTAATTATTTTGCTGAAAAGGAAAGACTGAATACAAACTGAAAAAGCAATAGACATTTTGTAATGGAATCTAATAATCCAAAGGTATATTCTAACTTTCAAAATAAATTTCTATTTGTTCTTCACTGTGTTTAAATTGACGGTCCCCCTTTGTTTAAAAAAAAATAAAAATCAGTATTAAAATGGTTGTAATAGAGCACCATGGCAGTCTCCTCGTTGCAGGCGATCCATCTTCTTTGAGATTATATTTCATGATGATGTCTATCCAATTAGATACTTCTGATAGAGATGCATTGAGAACACACGGTGAATGCAGGGCAATTACCAATGTTCCACCAATCCAAAGATTTTCATAGAGAAGCACTGATCCCAATGATTATCTATAACAAGCATTAGTGGTATTCTATGTCATTATACAGTGCGTGATGATTCAGAATGTGAAGAACTTCAAAGATCTTTAATAGGAAGTACCTCTTGTGGCTTCCTTTCAGACATACATATTAATTACTGTATTTTTCCGTTTATAGGACGTCCCCATTTATAAAACAACTCCTTTTTTTTTTTTTTTTTTTTTTTTAATTCTTTATTTTTCGAATGGTACAGTCAATAAATACAAGTGTTTGAAATATAGACAATTTGTAGGCTCATGCAAGAGCCGTGTCTCAAGTGTTACAACAGTATATTCGTGTATAGCTGAGTTTATACATAATAACTGAGTTCTAACAGTGTCTAGTTCTAGGCATAAGTCGTGTTACCATTCTATCCAATTTTTATGTAACTATATAACTTTGTAGGTAATTCCAACAGGGTAGGTTAAAACTGTGGGTAATTTAAGAGAGCGATATCGAGGTCTGGGGTTTGCGTAACCTGTTCCCATCTTTGTATGTGGAACTGAGGGGCTTAGTAGAGAAGCTCCTTATGTCGGGGCTTACAGTGGGTGGGTCGTGGTCCCGTCAGTCCCAAGGGCTAGCGGGTGTAGTCGTAGGATGGGGTGTGGGTCAGGGTAAGTAGGGGTGTCTCTACGGTTTTTTAGTCCAAGTAATTTTCTTTTGGGGGGGGGGTTTCGGGGATCAGGATGGGTAGGCAGGGGGAACGGGGGGGCGGGGGTGTCCGGCCTTAGACCCCTCGGCCCGCGCGACCATGCCAACAGCGCCCCTCAACAGCGGTCAACTCGTGGGCCGCTGGTGGCCACGTCTCGAGTGTCTCACCCTTGTGTGGCTTCTAATGGCGGCTTATGCCGTCCTGTTTGACAGATATGATTTCCAAGGGAACCACCTAAGAGCACACTTGTCGGAGCGCCCCTGCAGGGAGGCGGTCATGATCTCCATGTCATAGATGGTTTCGACTCTATCTACCCATTGTTGGAATGTGGGGACCGTTGTGCGTTTCCAATGTAGTGGTATAAGGGCTTTCGCTGCTGTAAGTAAGTGAATGGTGAGGGAATTTTTGTATGTGCGTACTGGTGTGGGTGTGTGGTGTAGGAGCATCTGTAGGGGTTGTAGGGGAATGTCCGAGCCTGTGATCTCCCTGATCTTAGAGTGGATCATCTGCCAGTATGGCTTGATGTGCCGGCATGCCCACCATATGTGTATGTGGGTACCCAGTTCGGTCCCACATCTCCAGCATTCCCCTGTGTCAGTGACTCGCATGCGTCTGAGGTCGTCCGGTGTTTGGTACCATCGAGTCAGTACTTTATAATTTGTTTCCTGGAACTTTGAACTTATGGAGCATTTGTGTGTGAGTTGGAATATTTTCACCCACTCCTGGTCCGTAAGTTGGGTCTCGGTCTCCGCCTCCCACTTGCTTACATAGGCTGGCCTGCCCTTGTCCTCTGACTCCTGAAGTATACTGTACATCTGGGAGATCCCGTGTTCGATATGTGTCCTGTTTGTGCACATTCGTTCAAATTCAGTGAGTTGCCTGTGGAGTTGGGTTTTACCGGGCAGTAGTGTATAATACCTCTTCACCTGGTGGTAGTGAAACGCGTCCAGTAGTGTGGGGGGCCGGCCTTCCATCAGGTCCATCAGTGGCCGGAGTGCATTTCCCGTGCTCCATTGCCGCGTGTAGATCCAGTTTGACCTTTGGATGTTTTTGAAGGTTGCGGGGGGGAGGCCTCCTGCTAGGTCGGGGTTGTAGGTGATTGGGGTGAGGGGGTTTGGGGAGGTCGTCAGTTGACGGGTGTATCTAAGAGAGCACCAAGTTTTGAGTGTGGCATCAATGATGGGGTTGCCCGTCTGTAATTCAGTGAAGGTTAGTCTTCCCAGCCAGAGTTTGGACGGGATGGTGCCTGGGTACTGTTTCGTCTCCATCTGTACCCATCGTCTGGGGCTAGGGTGGGCGTGCCAATCTACTATTCTATGTAGGTGGGTTGCTTGGTGGTAGGCGAGGAGGGAAGGCAACCCTACCCCCCCGGCGGCTTTGGGGCGTTCTAATGTGGTCTTGCGGATTCGGGTCGGTCTCTGATTCCACACGAATTTTCAGATGGCCGTCTCCGCTGACCGGAAAAAGGCTCCTGGGATCCTCGTGGGCAGGGTTGCGAATAAGTAGAGCAGCCGAGGCAGGATATTCATCTTAACCGCATTAATGCGGCCGAACCACGATATGTAGTGACCTGTCCAGCGTGCCAGGTCTTGCTGTATGGACGCCAGGATGGGGAGGAAGTTCAGTGGGTATAGTTGTGATAGGTCTTTCGGCAGCCAGGTGCCCAGGTAGCGAAGTTTGGATGAGCACCAAGAGAACGTGGATTGGGAGCTGAGTCGGGCTTCGAGGTCCTCATCTCTTGATATTGTCATGGCTTCGGATTTGTCGATGTTTAGCTTCAGATTGGAAAGTCGTCCGTAGGTCTCAAATGCTTGCAGTAGGTTGGGGACGGATATTAGTGGCTGTTCTAGAAAGAAGAGCATATCGTCGGCGTATGCCACCACCCGATGTTCCTCTCCGCCCACTCGAACCCCCGTAATACCCCCGTCCCGTCTGACCGCCTCCAGGAACGGTTCCAGGGTGAGGGCAAACAGGAGAGGGGACAGGGGACATCCCTGTCGAGTGCCGTTACTGATAGGGAAGGCCTTTGTCAGGGCTCCATTAATTCTGATCCTCGCAGTCGGGGTGGTATAAAGCGCGGAGACCCAAGAGCGCATGTGTGGTCCGAGGCCCATATGCCGCAACGTTTCGGCCATAAACCTCCAGTTCACCCTATCGAATGCCTTTTCGGCGTCTGTCGATATGAGTACCGTCGCTCTGTTGGACTTCCTGGCAACGTGAATGACATTAAGGGCTCGTATGGTGTCATCCCTGGCTTCTCTTCCCGGGATAAAGCCCACCTGGTCCGGGTGGACCAGGTCAGGCATTATTCGTGCCAACCTCAGGGAAAGGGCCTTGGTGAATAATTTCAGGTCGGCATTCAATAGCGAAATAGGCCTGTAGTTAGCACAGATGGTGGGGTCCTTGCCCTCTTTGGGAATGACCGTGACTGTCGCCGCCAGGGAGTCCGTGGGAAAGCTCCCGCCATCTCTTATGGAGTTAAGGCCCGCGAGGAGCCTCGGTAGGAGTATGTCCTGGAACGACCGCAAGTATGTGAGCGGGAGACCGTCCGGGCCCGGAGCCCGATGCGTTTTTGAGCGCTTTAATGCCAGGGTCAATTCCTCCAGTGTCAGGGGGCTGTCCAGGTCTTCTGCGAATTCTGGAGTTATCTTGCGGGTGATGTGTTTCGATAGGTAGTTTGCAATATTCTGGAGACGGGTCCGACTCGGGGCGTCCTGTGAGGGCAGATTTAGGTTGTAAAGGTCTGTATAGTAGGATCTGAAGGCTTCCATGATCCCTTTGGGCATGCTGGTGTGGGTGCCCACCCGTGTCTGGAGCTTGTGTATGTGTTGGGCCCTCCTCTTGGTTCGGAGCATTTGTGCCAAGAGTCTCCCGCTCTTATTGGAGTATTCGTAGAAGAACCTGGATGATTTCCGCAGTATGTGTAGGTGTTCCTGTGCGAGGAGGTCTCTGAGCTCCCTTCGGGTCTCTGTTAACTGGAGATAGGTGGCGTCGTCTAACGTCTGTTTGTGGGTGCATTCCAGGTCTGCGATTCGTCTTGTCAAGTCTGTGATGCGGCGTGTCTTTTCCCTCTTGCGGTGGGTGCATTTGGATATAAAGTGCCCCCGGACCACACATTTATGTGCTTCCCATAGCGTCAGCGGGGGCATGTCGGGGGTCTCGTTAAGTTCAAAGTATTGGGTGATGGTCTGGTGTGCCTCGGTACGGATCACCAGGTCCGCTAGGATGGACTCGTTGAGTTTCCATTGGCGTTTAAAAAGGGGGGAGTTGATTTGCATCATTGCAGGGGCATGATCTGACTGGCAGGCTATCCCTATGTGCGCTTCCCGGAGGAGCGACAGGTGTTCCTGCGATATGAAGATGTAATCTATGCGGCTGTACAACTTGTGTACAGCCGAATAACAGGTATAATCCTTACCATCTGGGTGGGCTGTCCTCCAGCTGTCAGCTAACCCCGCCTTGTGCAGGGATCTCCTAGCTGCCTGTAGGCAGTGTGGTGGTATGGCACTAACACCTCTCGAGGTGTCTTGGCGTGGGTTCAGGGGAAGGTTCAGATCTCCCGCTAGTATTAGGAGGCCCTCTCTAAAGCGGTCCAGTTTAGCTAATGTCTTGGCTAGGAATGTGTGTTGTGTTCGGTTTGGACTATAGATGCATGCCAGTGTGTATGTGTGATCAGCGATTGTGCCCTTGATGAATATATATCTCCCATTCGGGTCAGCGAGTGTTTCCCTGTGTTGATATGGGACCGTATGTGCTATTAGTATCGCGACCCCCGTTTTTTTGGCGTCTGGGTGGTTAGCGTAAAACCCCTGGGGGAATCTGTTGTTCTCGAGTTTGGGCTGGGTTCTGCTCATGAAGTGCGTCTCCTGCAGCAACGCTACCGACACTCTCTCGGCCCACAGGTGGCGAAGTAATTGGGATCGCTTCTCCGGGACATTCAAGCCTCGGGTGTTGTTTGACCATATTTTCAATTGTGCTGGGCGAGTGCCCGACATGGTCCCGCGGGCCGGGGGTCCCCTTCGGGAGCCCTGTGTGCGCGGCCGGGCTTAACGGGACGGGTCTGGGGTGAGGAGGGGTTAAGGGATCGTATAACCAGGTGGAGGGGGAAGTCTGGGGGGGTGGTTAGGTCGAGTGGGTGCAACGTCGAACCTCGGTCGGAGGCTATCTTCGGCGGGGGCCAACCTGCAGCCCCGCCGAATTCCGACCGGTATGTACAAGTCTGGTCAGTTGCGTGAGGTGCGGGGAGGGCAGCCAACGGTGTCAGTCACACAGTTGTCTGAAGTTTGTCCGTGTCCGTCTCCCAGGTCCCCCAACCCGCTGGGGGTGATTGTCCGCTTTCGTTATCGTCTGTCAAGTGGGGTGTCTCATTGTTAAGGTAGTGGAATCGTATGAGAGGGGGGCGTCTTAGTCGGGGTCTGCTGGGGATCAGGCTTTGGAGGGGCCACCTGTCGCATTCCGTCTCACTGTCATTGTCTCGGCTCTCCGGCCGCCGGGGTCCCATTGGTCTGATTATTACTCAGGTGTCCTCTGTCAGGCCTAGGGTCTTGGGCCCGTTGGTTGGGGTAGTTTAGCTTTCCCGTCTAGTCGGTTACAGCATAGGGCCATTACTATCTGGTCATGTTAAGGCCTGTCAAGAGCAACATTTAACAAAAACAAGAAAACCATGAAGTAGCAGACAATAAACATTGACATTACGATACACCTTGCGTGACCCCCTTCTCAGGTTATCTAAATGCCGCGGCCGCCGGACCCCTCAATCGGGCCCCAAGCCTGCCAAAAACTGTGGTAGCGGCGGGAGGCCCTCTAGGTCCCGGGGGTGCGGTGGGTGCGTTTCCCTGCACTGCCTACTCGTAGTGTACTGTTTCGTGGGCCCTCTCGTTCCCCTTGGTCCCCCCCCCTATGTGTCAATGCCTAACCATATTACATGATCACAGGGTTTCTTGAGTGTAAATAGGCACATCTGTTCTAGTCCAGGCCAGTTTAGTGCGTATCGTCTGAGTTTTTGTGGCGGGGTGACCCATACTTAACTAACCTTGGCTATGGATCAGTCCAGCTGTTAAGGCTGACGTGAGCTGCGCGCCTTAGGGCCTAGTACCCGTGGGTTGCCTTGTATAAGGTAGAACGGCTGCGAGTCCTGAGTGTCTCATGTTAGGTCCATTGAGGAGAGTTCAGGGTCTGGCTGGGTCATCGAGCAGCTCCAGTCTCAACGGCCCTGTTGGATTTGGGCAGCAGTGTCCCCTCGGCTTGGTGACAACCAATAACCCCGGGTGGAATCCCCAGCCCCCTCTATGGGCCCTTCCCCCCCAACCTATGCTGGTTCCCCCTTATCGTAGCTATTACTGTGGGGGGGTAGTCTCCATCTCGGTGCCGCCATGGACTCCCATCTTCACATACCCTCTCCCCACCCAAGTGGGCATATATCCCGGGCCTGTGTATGAATGGCGGGGGTGGAGTGTGTTTGTAGTACATACCAGTTCGGTTGGAGTCTGCTTCACGGGGTGTAACTGGGCTTTTACGGCGATGGGGCAGGTGTTCGGCAAGTTCATCTCCGCTTACGGTGCAGGGATCCGGCGTCCAGTGGTGTAGTAGTAGCCCGGGGTCGGTGCAAAGTGGTCTCTTGTCTATTCCTCTGGAACTATAGGGCCGCCCCGTCTCGGGCGCGGGCCTGTGTGGTCATCAAAAAGATTCTCCGCCGGGATGGTGGGACCGGTGGGGCGAGTCGGAGGGCAGTCCAATATCCAGTTTGGAATTGTCATGGGAGGTAGGCCAACGGCCCGTAGAAATCGGGGAGTGTCATTAGGCCATCTCATAATATGCCATTGCCCGTCCACTCTAGCTTGTAGGCTAAATGGGAACCCCCATTTGTATGGGATCCTCTTCTCCCGCAGGAGGCTGGTTACTGATTTCAGTGCTCTTCGGGCATCCAATGTGAGTGTGGATAAGTCCTGGTATAGGGATATTTGGGCTTCCCTATATCTGATGGTGTGTTGCGATCTGGCAGCCCTCATGATGGTTTCTTTCAGTTGGAAGGACTGCAGGCAGCAGATTAGGTCCCTGGGCAAGCCATCTCTGCGCGGGGCCCTCAATGCTCTGTGGGCTCTTTCCAGGCCGAAGTCTGCTGGAGCCTCTCCCCCTAGGATATGGGAGAACAGGCCTGTCAGGAGCTCGTGGGGTGTCTCCCCCTCGGATTCCGGTAGGCCGTGCACCCGGATGTTATTGCGGCGCCCTCGGTTATCAAGGTCCTCCGTTTGTCGTCTGAGGTCTAGGAGCATGTTACCTTGCCTCGACGCTGCTAGATCGGCTGCCTGCGAGTGATTGGTGGTGTGCAAGCGGTGTTCCTCCAGGGCGTCCACCCTCGTCTCCAAGGCCGCAAGATCCCTCCGAACTGCCGTGATTTCCTCTCGGATCGCGGTGCGGAGCTCCGCAACAAGGTCTGCTTTGTCTTTGCGTGTGAGCATGTTTGCTGATATGGCTGCGAGGTCTGCGGACAGCTGGGAGAGGGCATCTCCCCTCGGGGAGCTCCTTGCGGAGTCTGCCGGACTGCTAGGTCCCGGTGACGAGGGCGCCATCTTGCCTTGGTCGCGTGGTCTCCCCAGGGTGAGCGGGGTAGAGAGATAATCATCCATCGGGCCTGGCGTTTGGGCCCCGTGTGTGTGCGGAGGTTTGGGGGTGGCCCCTCGTTTGGGTTTCCCCATATAATCTGCAAAGTTCGCTGCGTTTTACCGGGTTTTAGTGGGTTGGGGCCTAGGAGCTCTGGTCTCCTGCGTCCTACTCCATCGGCAGCCAAGCCACGCCCCCCCAACTCCTATTTTTTTAAGCCCTAAATTAAGAAATAAATATTTTAAACATCAAATAGAACAACTTTGATATTTAAGATGGCACTTCTGAGGAGAACAACACACTTCTGATTCTTATGCCTCCTTTGTGCAATGGTACTCTGAAGTTAAGGGCTCCATAGTGCATGCTGGGAGACTACAGCTCCCTCAAAACAGTAGGTGGTGTGAGGTCATGCTGGAATATCATAGTATTATTCCCTCTGCTCGCTGATCCCCATTTCCTCCACATAAATATAAATCATACAGCAAGACCTACCTGAGGTGGAGCATACCTTAATATATGGTTGCTCCTTTTATGGTGTGGCATGTCTCTAGAGCTCCGTTGGAGGTACATGCTGACGTCTGCTGCAGCTCCCATGCACATAAGGACCTCTTCCTCCTTGCCACAGCATTCAGAAGTCTACAAGCCCTGCTTAATGTCAGTCTGGGCCAATGACCTGGCTCCAGATGGGATTCTAATTGCGAGTGAGCGCAACTTGGTCCGAGATTATAAGATGGCAGGATCCTCTTTAATCTTCAGTTTTTCTATAATACAGACCTGCTCTCACTGTGGGGCTGGTTGTCCAGGTATGTGTGTGGACCGTGGCACACTGAAACGTGGCATGCGCCATCTAGGTTTAGGCCCCACGCACAAGTGTTTTTTTAACCCCAGCAATAACATTCTGTGTATAAGACGACCCCCAATTTCAGACAAAAAAAATAGAAAAAAACATAGTCTTATACATAGAAAAATGCGGTACATCCTTAAATGTATAGTTTAAGAAAGAAAAAAAAACATCACGGCCTTTAAAAAAAACTAAACAAAAAAAAACATAATCAGAATTTGATAAGGCAACCTTTTTGGGCAGAGAGTTCCACATCTTTATTGTTCTTACTGTTTAGCATCCTTTCCTCTCCTGAAAGAGAAAACATTTTCTTCCTGTCACAAACTAACAGAAATGAAAACTGAATAAAAAGATAACATCACTCAAGTATTTTTCTCCAAGGGTATAGACTCAAGTCAACTTAGTCATTTGTAAATGTAATGTAGAATCACATACCTATAAACGTATCTGTGACGAGAGCAATCTCGCCACATTGCATTGGAGAAGCCTGGTTGCCCGCCTGCTGCCTTTGGACTATGGCCCTGGGAGATTGGGCCCTTTAAAAACGTATTCGGCCCTAACAGAGTGCATGTCACTCATTCTGGCCCTTTAAATACAGTGGGGTCATTCGGTACTTGCCCTGTGTGAGCGGTGATACCCCAGATAGCTATGCCATGGAGCCTATTCATATAATGAAAGACTATGGGAAAGACTTAAGCTCCATGGCAATTGAACTGTGTGAATAGGATCTGCGCGCTATTCGGTAGTTTTGTGCGCTCAGATCCCAGCTATCTGGGGATATGTGAAATGTCTGTGTGTTATGTGAAAAAGGTGACTTTATGTATTTTAAAGTGTTTTACTGTCTTTGTGTCATCATGTGCATAATGGAGTCTTGTCCCTGTCCTGGGAGGTAATTGGATTACTTCTCCATTGTCTCCAGGAGAGAGGGCTCTGTAAAACCGGTCTGAGCCGGAAAGCCATGCTGGCAGGGGTTTTAAAAGATACTTTACTAACTTTTGAACCCCTGGTCTGATTCATGCCATTTTTTAATATGTTGTTCCCCTGATTGGATTGATTGTGGATATGTAGTTTTATGTAAATGTGATGTATGGGTTTAGAGTTATGAAAGTTGGGTAGAAAGTATGTTTTAACTGTATGTATAATTGAGTTTCCTCTCAGGATAAGGGGAGGGAATATGGGGGATTTAACTGATGTGTGAGTGGTTGTTTTATACCTCCCTGTGGGCGGACCTGTATTTGTAACAACTGCAATAAAAACCAGGCTGGGTGTTCCAGCACCTCAGACCTCTTCTTGACTCTCAATACGTAGCCTTGTCTCGTTATTAGAGGGAACTGCTATATCACACTGGGGATTGCTATGTTCTACATACTCCCCTGAGCTTTAATCACTTAGCTCTTTTAAGAGCTTGTTCCAGATACGCTCTCATGGAGGAGAGGTCTTCCCCACATGGTCCTGGAGGACAGAAGCCGATCCAGGGTGGAAGGAAGACGGCGAGGCTCCAGTTATGCTTCGGTGGTTGTGGAGTCTGCGGTGGCTGTGGTGTCCGGTGCGGTGCTTGTGGTCCTCGGCGCAAGCTAGGAAGCGTCCATCAACGGAGGGTACTCGGTCGGAGTACACGGAGCTCCGTTACAGTATCTTTTGTATACCAGCTATAATGTTTTAAAGGGACACTATAGTCACCTGAACACCTTTAGCTTAATGAAGCAGTTTTGGTGTATAGAACATGCCCCTGCAGCCTCACTGCTCAATCCTCTGCCATTTAGGAGTTAAATCCCTTTGTTTATGAAGTCACACCTCCCTGCATGTGACTTGCGCAGCCTTCCATAAACACTTCCTGTAAAGAGAGCCCTATTTAGGCTTTCTTTATTGCAAGTTCTGTTTAATTAAGATTTTCTTATCCCATGCTATGTTAATAGCTTGCTAGACCCTGTAAGAGCCTCCTGTATGTGATTAAAGTTCAATTTAGAGATTGAGATACAATTATTTAAGGTAAATTACATCTGTTTGAAAGTGAAACCAGTTTTTTTTTCATGCAGGCTCTGTCAATCATAGCCAGGGGAGGTGTGGCTAGGGCTGCATAAACAGAAACAAAGTGATTTAACTCCTAAATGACAGTGAATTGATCAGTGAAATTGCAGAGGAATGATCTATACACTAAAACTGCTTTATTTAGCTAAAGTAATTTAGGTGACTATAGTGTTCCTTTAAATCTGAATCATATATAATTATATTGGAAATCGTCTTTAATTTGTGATAACCTTTTTTTTCATTGGATGCTCCATTTTCTTTTACATCTATATTCAAGATTAAGCAAAGCACATCACAATCCAGTTCACCCCAGGCATAGCTAAGGCACACCTTGCAAATGAGGTGGAGAAATAGACACATTGGGGTTTATGTACAAAAATGTTTTAAATTCAGTTTCATGCATTTTCTTGGTGCTTTTCCATTTGTGCCTATTTGTTAATTTTTATGTACCAACATATTTCTTTACTGTAAATTATTTTGTTTGGTGGTAGCATAATGTTTTGGTACTTTTTCATCAGCAGGGAATGGGGGACTGGTTTGGGCTGAGAGAAAGTTAAAGGAACACTATAAGGTCAGGAACACAAACATGTATTCCTGACCCTATAGTGCAAAACCCACCATTTAGGTGGCTTGCCCCCCCCCCCCCCCCCCCCCCCCCCCCCCCCCTTAGCATCCTCAGAATGGGTTAAATCTCATCTTATTTTCAGCTCTCCACAGGTCCACCGGCCCTGGCCCCGCCCTCTTGGCGACATCATCAGAATTGCCTATTTTTGGCCAATCCATGGGGAAAGCATTGGATTGGCTAAATTATGCAAGGGGTCAGGGCCAAACTTCGTTGGCCAATCAACACCTCCTCATAGAAATGCATTGAATCAATGCATCTCTATGAGGAAAATTCAGCGTACCCATGCAGAGACGCTGAACGACACTGCTGTCTACTGTGCAGCACTGAGCCAGGAAGCACCTCCAGTGGCCATCTGAGGAGTGGCCACTTGAAGGTGTCCATGGGGGCGATGTAAACACTGCCTGTTCTCTTTGCATATAAATGCCTGCAGGCAATGATTATATTTACCAGAACAACTACATTAAGCTTGACTTTAAACACAGCAAAATATAGATATATCCTTAATGAGACTCTGGTCCAGAATACTCAGAATACTCAGAACCGCAGCCTCACCTAGTACAATGACACTTCACACACAGCCAAGACAACACAAGAGTGGCTCAGGGACAACTCTGTCTTGAGTGACCCACCTCTAGTGAAACCTGAACATGGCTGCCCACTGACAGTCCCCATCCAACCTGTTAGAGCTTGAGAAGATCTGTAGAGATGAATGTCAGATGCTACTCAAGTCCAGGTATGCAAAGCTAGTAACATTATACCCAAAATGACTTGAGGGTGTAATCACTGCCAAAGATAACTCAACCAAGTACTTAGTTAAGGCTCTGAGTATGATTTTTCTGTTTTTTTTTTCTATTTAACATAGTTGCAATAGTGTAAACAATCTTTGATAATAGTAGCATAAGGCTGCAGGAAAAAGAAAAATGTGAAAAAAATGAAGGTGTCTGAATACTTTCTGAATACATTGTATAATTGTTCATTAAATCTGTTTTCTTAACTGCCACGTTTTCCATTACCTTCCAGATGAGCTCACCATAAATAACTTTTTGCAGAATTGAAACCACTGTACAGAAGCTGAAACCCACACCCATTCTTCAAGCCACTGATCTTCCCCACATGCTCTGTGTAAATACCTCATCCCTACAATAGCCCTACAATATGAGTTGTTTCAGTATCATTGTTGTATGAATCCTGTGCAACATACATTAAAAGTGTTTGCTACTTTTTTTTTTTTTTTTTTTTAATATATCTGTTTTGGGGTGTTTTATTGATGTGTGATATAAATGTGATGTAAAGTGCAACTGCTTCCACTGCCCATTGGTCGATGAAGAAGACTTGAAGTGGATGTGGGGAGGGGAGGTTACATGACTGTTAGCGGAGTCCTATATTATGCAAGAACCACAATGTAATTGTTGGTACACTTCACTAGCATAGAACATACAGGTTTGCTTATAACTCGTTTTGGTGCAATAGTCTATATCAGTGGTTCCCAAACTTTTTAGTTTCAAGGCGCCCTTAATATGTCAATATTTTTCCAAGGCTCCCCAAGTCAAGATTTATAGGTTGTATATCTGTACAGCGCTGCAGCATTTACTGGCCCTATAGTGTACAGTGTTGGCGTTTAAAGGGGTGCTTGTATATATTTTAGTGTTTTAATACATGGGTGTGTTTGTATGTAATGTTTGAGTTTGATTGCAGGTGTGTATGAAGGTAATGTTCATTTTCAAATGCGGATGTACATTTGTGTGAAGTATTTGTGTTTGAGTGAAGGGGTGTGTTTATATATTTTTTGGAGTTTGAATGCAGGGGTGTGTTTGTATGTAATATTTGTGTTAGATTGCAGGACATGTTGTGCTGGTGTTTGACTCCTTGTACGTATGCACATACACTACTACATACATACATACAAACTTACACAGATATTCATGCACATTAACACACAGATACATATAAATACACTGACACATACACACAAATTCATATAGACTCTGACACACACACACACAGATACACACTAACACTCATATAGATACACACATGCACCCTGACACACACAAACATTGACACATGCACACACTGACACAGATACACACACACACAGATGCACATACACACACTGACATAGAAGCACACTGACATATATATATATATATATATACAAACATAGATGCACACCCTGACACACACACACACATACTTATACACACACTCATACACACACTCACTCATACACACACTCATTTACACTCATACACATACACACTCATACACACAAGTAATATTTTTATATCTCCAGCCACCCTCCTGTTAGCTTACCTTGTGTGTCCAGGAGGGTGGCTTGGATTCCTGCTGGCTGGTGGGAGTGAGGGGTCTGGAACAGCACCTGAAATGCTCCTCTCCCCTCATGCTGCAGCTGCCTCCTCTACCTCCCGCGCAGTCTCCCTGCATGATGCTGGAAGGAAGTGACAGTCACTTCCTCCCAGCCATCTGACATAGCAGGGGCCTGATCGTGGTCTTAAAGGACCGCGGCACTCGACCGGACCCCTGTTCAGCAGTAATGTTTCCCAAGTGCTATAATCATAGCACCGGGGAAACATTCCACGGTACCCATGTGTGCCTGTCGTGGCGCCCCTGGTCTATATACATTCCTTTCTATTAACAGTATCTGTCTAGTGTGAATTACTTTTTTAATTTAACCCTTATACATCACGTAATTGCAGAAAAAGCAATATATTAAACATTTAGTGAACAATAAAAAAACAGATAAATAGTCCTATTAGACAACATTCATGTGTCCCCAATATAAAACTTATTTCCATGATGCTACTAGTCTTTTTCCTTAAAGTCACAAAACACAAAAAACAAAAACACTGTCATGGATGTTCTTTAAAATGTATCCATAGACAAAAATGTGTGTGTCCCATGGAAACGAATAGTAGTCATTAAGCACTATTTAGCATCTGGTTTCCATTGTAAACAAAATGTTTACCACCTTGTCAGATAATACTTAATCTGGGTATAAAGAGAAAAGAGTCATTTGAAACTGAAACCAGTATTGTACATATTGCTAAAAAGTGTATCCATAAGAATAATGTGGACATATATATAGTTTTCATTATCTGTGAAGTTTGGTACATATGTACAGCAGATGCAAACTGTAAATGAAAGGCTATGTTAAAATAACACACATTCCTTTATTCAATTCCATAGCAAATTCTTCTCTCTTTCTCATTTTAAAAACCAGCAAACAAAATAAATTATACAAGTCTCAGCGTAACATGTTCATCTAGTATACTTGAAGTAGAGGCCTAGGAAGTGAGCCGTTCTTGTTAGAAGAAACTCCTGATAAGCACACCATCACAATACTGCCCTCAGGCAGAGGCAGACTACCTCCCAACAGTTCAAATGAACAGAGGGACATTTTCATTTTAAGGGTGTGAGTGGGGGTGTGGTCAAGGACATGACTTTCCTGAGAAAGTTTAGGTGATTTACTTATAAAAATGTATGCAACTAAAATGTGATTTGGAACAAGAACAATGTATCCTGTTTACATAATTGATTTCTAAACCCATTTATTGTAGTTTTAAGACACACTACTGTGAGTTTTATTGCTGTGTAGTTCTAGTATACATTCAGAAACAACAATGAAGCTCCTAGAAAAGACTGACATTATGACATCCGACTGACATCCGATTTCAGTTCCATAAGATTCATGCCCAAACACCGCTGCCTGCATTCATGCGAACAAGATGGTCGCCACCTCGTGGTTGTTCATAGGAATTGCGGCCACCCAGACGAACAATTAGAACACTGCAGTGAGAAACGTTTCAAGTTGTTAAAAGATGATAACAAGCTCCAGGGTGGTCTCTGTTTGTGCGATTGTTCGGTAAACCACAAAGCCTGTTTGAAGTATATTAGCCAGTTCTATTGCAGGGGCCATAGTCACAGAGTAAAAGGCTGGCAAGTAGTCCCCTCCAAGAACTCTTGGCAAATTCAGCGAAAAAGGGGAGTTTGCCACAATTCTTTTGGATCAACAGCAAAAAACAAATGTGAGAAAGGCTCAACTTGATTGGATGAAGTGTGGCAGTGTAATTATATTTGAGATTATGGGATGGACTGGAAAACATTGGGTATAATATGACAAAAGTTGATTTGTAATTTTGGATGAAGGGTTGGAAATAAGGAACTCAACATGAGATTATAGATGAAATATGAGAAATGAGGCCAATAGTAAAATGAAAACTTATAGGTAAAAATAGAAAAAAGACTGGGTGAGTGAGGGGTGTGTTACGTCTATTGATGTTTTTACAATTCTGCTAATTCCTGGTTAGCACTGATGCATTCTGACACAATGATTTGCACAGAAAATGATACTGAGTGGTTTATGTTGCATAAATGTCTTGTAACTGTAAGTAAACGTGCTATTTATAAGCTGGTAATGGCAGTAAAAAGTAGGAGTGCTGTGGATTTGTTTTGTTTTTTTGTTGAGGCTTGCCATGGTCCTGCTCTGTTCCTTTTTCCTGACCAGCGAAACCAGAACCCCTTTACTGCCAAGTTTCATTCTTAAAAAAAAAAAAGAAAAAAGCATAACATTTATTTGAAACAGTGAAAGAAGATGTCCTACTAAGTCTGCTCTTCAGTTTGAAGTTATAAGCACAACGGGGTGTGGAAACGCCTCATAAAATGGAAGAGGAAATATTAAATATGTATATTATATATCTATATAATACGTATATATATCTCACACCTAAATATCACACAGGTGCTTGGGCACAGTGGAGGGGCTCCATCGTTGTGGCTGGGGCTGGCAGAGACTGGGCCTATCCCTTATTAGGAATTGGCTGATCGAGTCCTCAGTTCATGCATGCAATAATACACAATACAAATAAGTGTGTATGGCGCTTCAAATAGTTAAAGAATAAATGTGCAGTGATCTCAACCAATAATAAAGTGTTTCCCCATCACTTAACAAAATACAAATCAGAATAAGGTAGATATACTAGTTTTGACCCTCTACATATAAAGTTTAAAGGAATAAAAAAAAATGGTAATAATACCAGAAAATGGAGTAGTCTTGATATCACAAATATGATTTGGGAAACCTATAAATGGAAACTCAGAACCATAGTGTGACTGTCAGGATTGTATCCTGACAACTATGTTTTATCTTCATTTATTTCTGTTCCTTTAAAAGAAGTTCCCGCTCTCCACCACAAGTGGCCTCCCTAGCCACTAGTCACCTCAGTCCTCACCTGCCGAGGACTAATTACAGATCCTACAAAAGGCCACACCCGAGAATACCAGTGGCCTTTACATTGAAGTTGATGTTCATACTGAAAAGACTTCAGATCCTGAGAAGCAATCTATGATTTACCTGGTTTACTACCAACCCTGCTCCATACCAACCTGGATTGCCTGCAACACTGCTTTATCCTGCCAATCTGGATTACTACCAACCCTGCTCCATACCAACCTGGATTGCCTGCAACACTGCTTTATCCTGCCAACCTGGTTTACTACCAACCCTGCTCCATAACGATCCTGCTTAATCCCTATCTGGACATTACTGCTTACTCTTATTTACAAGGTGTTATGTTTCTACCCTGAAACCTTATTCTTTATACCTGTCTTATTATTCTTCCTATACTGTTATCTCTAGCTTTCTTATTATTTGCAAACCTGTTTATTATCTCTATGGAGCATATTGCCTTATCGTTTATTTCTCTCACTTCCCTTTTCCCTATTATTTCATTCTGTAACTTAACCTGCTGATATGTCAAAACCTGCAAATAAAGCCTCTTTTGTTAACTCTGGCCAAAGCCTCCTATCTGACCTGAGCAAGATCATGACAGTGACCTGTAAAACTAATGTTGATAATATGATGGAATGGGATCTCACTCTCATGTTACAGAGCCATCTCATGCTCTGTATAATATGACTAATGGGGGGCCAATACCGGCCAAACTATCCAATTCTCAGGATGAACCACAGGAATGGAACCAAGCAGTCTAGGAAAAATATTAATTTAAACATAATAGTAAATGGGTACTACAAGAATGGTGTTGGAGGCAAAAACCAAAATCAAACACCATCTATGAAGTAACCCTAAGGGTACTATATAAAAAATACAATATAAAAACAGGTATATAAGAAAGGGAACATCATACGCATAAAGCCTTCTTCCAGTGCACAGAAGTGCAGTGGATCACAACTAGTATATCTACTTTTACTTTATTCTGACATGCATGCAATAAGGCTGTCTCTCTTATGGCCCATACTACGACTTACCTGCAAAATCTCCAATGTTCTTTTCTTTTATTTGAGTAATTACTATTGTTAACTCTTTAGACCCAATGGTTTCTATATGCCTTGAAATTTATCAATACTATATTTCAGCATGTTTCTTTTTCTCTCGACTTTACCTATATAGAGCTAGGTTCCTGATTATCTAAATATCTACAAAAAGTGCCATAACCCTTGACATTACATGGCACTTATTACTGTTTATGCCTTTTGAGAAATGGCTCTGTATTCTTGCTTTGTAATGCCATGAACTACAAAATAAAGAATAATAAAAACCCCAAATCTCACCCAGGTGAGAAATGATATGAAACATACCAATATAAACTTGTATATAAACTGATAAGACGACCAAGGCGGGGACTGCAGAGGGACAGGGGGGCAAGGGAGAGCACTAAAGGACAGGAGGGGAGAACACTGAGGGACAGGAGGGAAGGGGAGATCACTAATTGACAGGAGGGGAGAGTACTATAAAAATATTTTTAAAAATAAAGAGCTGCTCCCCTCTCAGTCCCTATCCTACCCCACAAACCCTCTATTTTACACTACACACATATACAATGCATCCCTACTAACACACAGACACACTGAAACACACAATGCATCCCTTACGCGCACACACACACTGATTCTCTTACACACACAGAAACAAAATGCATTTTTTACACACACTCAATGCACCCCTTACAGACACACACTGCATTAAATTACATACATAGAAACACACCTTGCATCCCTTACACACACACCTAGAAACATACACTACATCCCTTACACAAAATGGTATCCCTATACACTACATTCCATAAGAACACATACACATTACATCCTCTATAATAACACATAACACATCCCCTATACACATACACTCAACTCCCTGTGAGCGAACTCATGGGTGGGCCATGTAGGTGGATATATGGGTAGGCCTTGTAGGCATACTCACGGTCAGGCCTTGGGGGCCCAAACCTTGAGTTGTGTAAGGGGCCCCAAAAATGGAGCTGCTTCTTGTTCGTTAATTGTTGTGAGCACTGTTACAAACAGTCTCCAGAGAGCTTCTTCTACACCAGACCTGTGGAGCCAGACTGCAGCCTGAGCCCATCGTCATCCTCTTGTCCTTATCTGGTTGTAAGTAGGCAATTCAATATATTATTAGTGGCACTAATCTCTAATTTACCTCACATTAAAGGGCCACTATAGTCACCAGAAGCGCTACAGCTTAATGTAGTTGTTCTGGTGTCTATAGCCTGTGCCTGCAGGCTTTTTAAAGTAAATACACTGCCTTTTCAGATAAAAGACACTTTGTACAGAACTGGCGTTGGCCCATATGGCAGAGCATATGTAATGTCATATGGTGCGCAGGACATATGGGGGGAGGGAGCAAAACATTTTTTGCCTAGAGTGCCAGAAATCCTTACACTGGTCCTTGTCCTTATATATCCAACAAACTACCTCTACAATGGGAAAAACAAAGTCAGCTGTGCCCACAACCAAACATATGGCAACAGGGATCCCTTGACGTAAAAATTATGCGCATGCACCCTAGATTTTAAATAAAATACAAATAAAATACAAAAATAATATACAACTACATAAAAGCCATAATATCCAGTTCTGTGTTTAATCCAAAGTTCCTATATGTGTAGGCTTATAAATCAATTTTTTTATACTGACATAATTTTTGGATTAAATTCTCACCCCACTTATTCCTCTTCACTACATCTGTCCCTATACATAAGAATATATTGAAATCAAACTGATCACATTGATTATAAATTCTTGAAACAAAATGTTTTATACTGTGACTCTCGATGGCTCTGCGTGGTTCCTGTATGTACCCTCTAAGTGCTTAAGTGCTCAAATAGTACACCCTACATCCTGGATACCATATTGGACATTTGAGTAAATATACAAAATATTTGGCTTAACAAAAGGCAATTAATACAATGTTTACTAGTAACGGTACTGCCAGTAAAGGTACTTATGAATTAGTAAAGAGATTACTTAAATAATCATAACCACTACTGCCTGGAGTACCTTGGCCCTCTTTCCCGGTTTAGCAAATGTTTTCCCCCCTTTGCTGTGAAGCTACCCGATAATCAGTTGATATGCTTCCAGCTTCTGCAGATCCACAGAAGCCATTGATATTCATTGGCTGAGAGCATCAGCTGTCCACTCGCAGCCAATGACTGGCTTTCTGTGCACTGAAAGTTGAGCTGAAATTGACATCAGCCAATCCCAGAACTATAGTTTCTGGGTGGATGATAACACTTCAATGACCCTGTCAGAGTTACACCTCCAGCAGCAGAGGGGTGCAGTGTTTCCTAGCGAAATGAAGCACATTCAGACTTCAGGCACCATGGCCACTTTGAATCACTAGTCTTTCTTGATAAATACACATTTTACATGGCCCATATTTATGAACTCTCAAAAGCTTGGTAGATAAAAATAAATAAATCTTCCAAACCATGGGACTTTCCTGTATCATTCAATGGTAAGAGGCCTGGGGCTAAAATAGTTTAATATTCATAGCTTTACTAAAAATTACTCTAGTTTTTTTTATAAAATATATTTTTAATTGTTTATCTTGTAAAAGTGTAAGTCAGCAGGTAGGTAAAGATTTATCTATTATTTTTTTTTTTTTTTTTTAATAAACTGGGTATTAAAAGCTAAAATAAAATCATTCCGTACTCTATCAAAATTCTCCACATTGCTATCATTTTTTCCCCCTACAATTAAAAACTTCCTGTTTGGTTTCCTCCAATAAACTTTAAGTGTATCCTCTTTCCTCAAACATATTTCTTTTTTTTTTTTCAAATTAAGTATTTTTATTTTGTTAGCATAATAATAGGAAGCAGTTACATCGTAATAGAAAAGCGTGTGGTTGCCTACGCAGAGGCCAACAATGCATAGTAAGTATACAATTATGATCCGTACATAATTACAAGCTTCGCCATGTGGTATAGGTCTAGAGCATGTCATGCCGCAGTATTAATACATGTACCAAACACAACCTTGTACAGTGGAATCAGCTCCAGAGTGTTTCCCGCCCTGAACTAGGGTTCCGTGCCATATTTTGCGCTTATAGCTTTGCGGTCCGTTCAGGAGGTGTGTGTGGTGGACCCGGGAGTCCCAACCTTGGGTGTTATCTGAGGTTTTATTGGGGCGTTCAGGCCCCTGTGGTGTCGGTTGTCGTTGGTAAAACGGGGCCTGGGTTCAGGTAGGGTCTATACTACCAGCTGATGGATTGGCCCTTTCAGCCCTATCCTGTCCCTTCGTCTGTTGTGGGGGACCCTCGGGTCACTCGTGCTCAGCCTGTCATGCCCCACCTTATGCTTGTGGGTCTTGTTATGTCTGTCCATATGTCTTACTTAAGTCCTTGAGGTGTTTTGTCCTAGCCTTTGCCGTCAAATGTCAATATGCGTGGTGTAACAGTGATCGGAGGTTCCTGTGTGGCTCCGTCTGTTGGTCAGTCAGTCGTCCGTCGGTATGGGATATGGGGAGGAGCAGTGGGGGGGGGGAAGAGAGAAATGAGGGTAGGGGGGTCCCAGATCTGCTGTCGGGGGCTGGTGGTCGAATATGAGTTGCGAGTATGCACGGCCTAGTCTGTCGTCGAGGAAGTCTGGGGGCCTTGGTTCTGTCGGGGTCCCCCTAGTGTGTCTAGGAATTCATCCTTTGGGGTTGTCAGGATCCAATGCGTCCATGTGTCTAGGTATCTCTGTGTCCTGTCCGTGGCCTTCAGGTATAAGTCTTCCGTCACCCTGAGGTCCTCCATTTTTGCAAACCATTCCCTAAGGGTAGGTGGCTCCTTGTCTCTCCAGTGTAGGGGGATAAGTTGTTTAGCAATGTTTAGTATTCTTATGGTCATTGATCGTTTGTAAGTGTTGCTAGGTACCGTGTTGTGGTGTAGGAGCATGGCTGCTGGTTTAAAGGGCGGGGGGTTGTCTGTAAATTTCTGTATTATTTTATATATTCCCTGCCAGAAGGGTTGTATCTTCTCGCATGACCACCAAATGTGTAGGTGTGTCCCCGTCTCTGTCCCGCAGCGCCAGCAGTGTGCGGCGTGTTCCGGGTACATGTCATGTAGGGTGTCCGGGGTGCGATACCATTGTGTAAGCAGCTTGTATGCGTTCTCTTGGTATCTACTGAAGACCGCACAGTGATGCGTCAGTGTGCATATTTTGTCCCATTCCCCATCATTCAGTTTGAGGTTCAGAGCTGTTTCCCATTTCCCTTTAAACCGAGGGGTTTCTGTTGGGATCTGTCTCTGTAGTAGGCCGTACAGTTTGGATATCCCGTGCGGGAGCGGTTCCGGATCGAGGCATAGCTGCTCGAATTCCGTAGGGGGGCGCCGTAGTGCCCTGCCCTGGGGTAGGGTCTGAAGGTAGCTTGTCAGTTGCGCGTATGTAAACGTCTGTAAGAAGGACGGAGGTTGCCCGTCTGTGAGATCCCTGAGGGTCTTTCGTCCCGCCGGTGGTTGGATGTGGTGTAGCCTAGGCAGTCGGTCCGGGAGGATGCATCTGAGGGTTAGAGGTGCGAGTCCTGGTGGGAAGTCTGAGTTATGTGTCAAGGGGAGTAGGGGGGACGGGTAGGGGGTCAGGCCTGATTTGTCGGCTATGTTGTGCCAGACTTGTAGTGTGTTCCTCACGTATATGGGTGTCCCTTCTCTCCTCCCTCTGGGCAGCCAGGGGGCCAGTGCTATGGGGATCTGTAGGTCTGCCTCGTCTACCAACTTCCCTTGTTTGTGGACGTTTGGTTTTGACCATTCCACTATCCTGAGAAGATGGCAAGCTGTGTAATATAGGTGGAAATCTGGTAGTGCCATGCCACCCTTATCCCTGGGTTGTGTGAGTTGAGAGAATTTTAACCTAGACTTCTTCCCGTTCCATACGTATTCTCTCATGGTCTTGTGTAGGGCCGCGAAGAATGTTCTGGGGATACGTACCGGGATTGTCTGCATCAAGTATAATAGTCTTGGCAGAAAATTCATCTTAATAACCTGGACCCGGCCGAACCAGGAGATGTGGGGGTATGACCATTCCCCGGCATCTCTCTTGAGTACGGCCAGCATTTGGGTGAAGTTTGCTGTGAAGAGGTCCGTGTCTTTTCTCGTGAGCCAGATGCCCAGGTACCTAATTCTAGAGTCTGCCCATTGGAACGAGAAACTCGTGCGGAGATGTGCTTCTCGTTGTTGGGGTATGGATATGTTAAGGATATACGATTTAGAAAAATTGATTTTCATATTAGAGATTTCTCCGTAGTCGCGGAAGGCTTTAATGATGTTTGGGAGGGTGAGTTCAGGTTTAGTGACAAAGAAGAGAAGGTCGTCGGCGTATGCCGCGACCTTGTGTTGTGTGGTGCCCTTGGTCAGTCCTGTGATGTCTCGGTTAGTCCTAATCGCTTGTAGGAAAGGTTCTAGTGCCAGGACGAAAAGGATTGGGGATAGGGGGCAGCCTTGCCTGGTGCCGTTCTGTATCGCGACGTCTTCCGTGGGGACCCCATTTACAAGTATTTGGGCTGTGGGTTGCCTATACAATGCCTCGATCCAGCTCCGCATATAAGTTCCCATCCCGAGGTGTGTAAGCGCCTGGAACAGATAGGGCCATCCTATCCTGTCGAAGGCCTTCTCCGCGTCCGTAGATAGCAGGAGAAGGCCCCCGGCTCCCCCTGTCTCCCCGTGGGCTATTGACAAAGCCCGGGTCGTGTTGTCTCTGGCTTCCCGCCCCATCACGAACCCCACCTGGTCCGGGTGGACCAGGGTGGGCACATGTGGCTGCAGGCGGGTCGCCAGGATTTTCGCCAGAAGCTTCGCGTCACTGTTTATAAGGGAGATGGGTCTATAATTATGGCAGTAGTCGCCATCCTTCCCTTCCTTCGGGATGAGTGTGATGTGCGCTCGTAGGGATTGCGGGGGCAGGTGGTGTCCCTCCCGGATTGCGTTAAAAGAGGATAGCATTGGTGCATATAGGGTCCCCGCAAAGCATTTGTAGTACCGTAAAGGGAGGCCGTCGGGTCCCGGGCATTTGCCCAGTTTAGAGGCCTTGACTGCCCTCGCTATTTCTTCTACAGCGATGGGCTCGTCTAGGGAGTCTGCGATGTCCTGGTCTAGTTTGGTGTGTGTGTTCGAGCGTAGGAATTCAGTTATCCGGGTCGTGAGGCTGGCTCGGGAGTGTATGTCTTGTGGGTTCGGTAGGGAGTAGAGGTCTGTGTAGTAGGAGCGTATGATCCTGTGTAAGTCAGTGGGGAGGCGGTGTGTTATTCCCTTCTTGTCTTTAATTTTATCTATATATGTCAGCTGTCTGCGTTTGGCCAGCATTCTCGCCAGCAGTGTACCACTTTTGTTACTATGTGTCTCGAAGAATGCTTTTTGTCTGGCGGCTTCTCTGTGGTGGGTGGCAGTCAGGAGTGTGGACAGTTCCCTTCTGAGCTGAAGTAGAGTGGTTTGGTGTGCGGGGATGTTGTCCCGTTTATTGCGTTCGTCAGCTGCTTGTATGTCGTGTATCAGTGTCGTCATCCGCGCCTCTCTCTGTTTTTTAAGTATCGACCCCTTGCGCATGAAGTGGTCCCTAATCACGCATTTGTGTGCCTCCCATATGTATGTGGGTGATGTTTGGTCCGGGGTGTTATTCGCAAAGTACTCCTGTAGGATCTCGTCGGTTTCTGTCCGTATGTCGGGTAGGGAAATTAAATAGTCATTTAGTCTCCATTTCGTCACCCTCGGCCTGTATAGTGGGGAGGAGAGAGTGAGGGACACCGGCGCATGGTCAGACCACGTCGCCGTGCCCACCTCCGTACCCCTCACCAGGGCCAGGTGATGGTGTGTCACGAAGAAGTAGTCCAGGCGCGAGTATGTATTGTGTGGCTGGGACAGGAATGTATAATTCCTCTCGTCCGGGTGATATGCCCTCCAGCAGTCAATCAGCTGTGAGCGCTTTAGTATGGCCTTTATGTGCGTCATGTGTTGTTTCGGGACCTTGGATAGTCCAGAGGACGAGTCCCACTCAGGGTCTAGTGTCAGGTTAAAGTCACCTCCCAGAATCAGTATGCCCTCCGTGAAAGAGTGCAGTTTGCGTTTTGTGCGGCGGAGGAATGCGTAGTGTCTTTGGTTAGGGGCGTAAATGTTTGCAAATGTATATGTGGTCTCGGCGATGGTGCCCTTCAGGAACAGATATCTCCCGTCTGGGTCAGTCAGGACCCCTTTTTCACGGAACGGTATCCGTTTGTGGATCAGTATGGCCACCCCTCTCGATTTGCTGTCCTTGTAGTCGCTATAGTAGCCCATGGTGTATCTATGGTTGGTCAATTTGGGCCGCGACCCTTCCTTGAAATGTGTTTCCTGTATATAGGCCACATCTATATTGGATTTGTGGAGATCTCTGAGTGCGCCCGAGCGTTTCTCGGGTTTATTGAGGCCCCTGGCATTTATAGTGGTGATGTTGAGGTTTGCTTGGCGAACAGCCCCGTTGGGGCCTTTGGGGGACCCCAGGGTGACTGTCTGGGGGAGGGGGGTAGGCTAGGGGAAGAAAAGGGGGGGGGGGAGGTAGGGGAAGGTAAACTGTCAGTAGTGAACCAGCGCCCGTCTGAGCGCTGTCTAGGATACGGGTTGCCCGGGTAGGGCTAGGCGCCCACCCATCAGGGGTGTGAGGCTGCCCCCTTCCCGGTGTCGGTTGCCCCCTCCTGTCGGGGTCGGGGGAGGTCACGAGTCTCGTGACAGCACCAGTGAGTGAGTAGACTGTTGTGGGTCTAGTCCCTGAAGTCCTGGGATATATTTCCCATGTCGTCCCCTGTCGGCTCGTTATGCATCATAGAGGCTTGTCTAAACCTCGCTGTCTAAAGTCTGGCCCTAGGCCATGTGTCTTCGTCGCGTGTCGAGTCTCCAGTGAGTGGGAGTGTAGTCTGTGCGGGAGCAATCACAGTAATCATTTAGCATTAACATTAACATCGGTTTCAACATTAAACGTTAAACATTAAACATTAAACCCGCCTAACATAATAAGTGAAGCAAGTTAACCGAGAGAGTTAGGGGTACCCTCCCCTCCCCTATTTTGGCTATCTTGACATGTCCCCCCACGGCTAGTGTTAGCCTTTCGAGGCCATCGGCCGCACTCCCCCCGGAAGCCCGGGCCCCCCCCGGGCCCGGCGGCCCCCCCCCCGGGACGCGCTCACCCATGTGGGTCATCACGCGCCAGGGCGGGAGACCCCCGACCCGGCCGGCGGCACAGGCCCCCGGACTTCTCTCCTCTCTCCATCCGGCCCACCCCACCCCCACCCCGGCAGAAAATCATTATCCGAAAAACAGTTTTACATAACCAACATATTTACTCTCCCCGGGGACCCGGGCCCCCCACCGGGCCCGGCCGGGCAGCCCCCCCCAGGCGCGCTCTCCTGCACGGGTCGTCATGCGCCAAGGCGGGGGACCCCCCGGCCCGGCCAGGGGCACAGACCCCCGAACATCATCGTGCATCAGAGTGGCCCCCCCCCCCAGCCCGCATCCCCCCCCAAGCGGTTTCGTGGTCCCCTGTCCCGATCGGCCGGATGGGCCTGAGCTGTGGTGTTTGGTCTCTGCGACCCTCTGCGGGTCTGGTCAGGGCCGGCCCCCAAGAGGTGAAATGGGGCTGCGGTAGTCCGCTTTCAGCGGTAGTTAAGGGGGTCAAAGTAGGGCAAGGGCCGGCCGGGCCAGGCCGGACTTTCCGTCCTAACACCCGGAGGGGTCATCTAGGTACCCCGGACGACATACAGTCCAATGGCCGGGTATCAGTGGGCACTGCGGGTCGGTGCAGGTAGTTCAGGGGGCCGGTTACCGTCGGGCGAGATAAGTCAGTGGTGGCCGCCCGGGGGGTGGAAGCATGGAAAGGACAGGCCAGGCCCACCGTCCCCACATCAGGGGTTTCCCAGTAATATTGTGGTTAGCTCAGGGACTACTGGTCGGGTACTGGTGCGCGGCGTAGGCCAACAGTGTCAGTTCAGTGGGGCAGAGTGGGGACACGGCAGGCCAGGCCGGACCGGGTGCTACGTCTAAGCTTCGGGAGTGTCTCGGAGAGCGTCTCGGGCAGCCCGGTGCCCACCGGCCGGGCCTCAGTGGGTGTCAGCATCTGGGCAAGGTGGATTGCTATGCGGGGGTAGGGGAGGGACCCGGGCCCCCACGGGACCCGGGCGGCATACCTTGTGGGCTATGCAGAGGCCCCGGAAGGGCGCGTCGCCTGCTGTCTGCCCCTCCGCTGTCTCTGTTGTCTCTGTTGAGGTAGCTGGGCCGCAGGGGCTGGCAGGTAGAAGGCCAGCGGATCTGGCCATGTCATCTGTAGTGGTGGAAGTTGTAGCTCACGTATCAGCTCAGGCAAGTCCCCCGCCTCTCGCACCAGGAAAGGGCCTGTCGGCGAGAAAACTTGCAGGCCGGTCGGGAAAGTCCAGCGATAGCGATGTCTGTTGGATTGCAGGATTTTCGTGAGTGGGCGCATGGCCCTGCGATAGGCCAGCGTCGCTGGGGAGAGGTCTGGAAACAGTTGGATCAGTGTCCCATTCCATGATATTCGGTCCATCTCCCTGGCTCGTAGTAGAATCTCCTCTTTTAATGGATAGTGAGTTAGGCAGCATATAATGTCTCTGGGGGGGTCCTCCGGTGTCCCCCTGGGGCGGAGAGCCCTGTGCGCCCTCACAAATTCTATCATAGAGGCCTCAGGCCTTCCAAGTATTTGGTTGAAGATACTTGTCAGGGTCTCTCGGATCGGTTCCGGGTTTGCAGTGCTCTCAGGGACGCCCCGGACTCTAATGTTCTGTCTTCTGCCTCTATTATCGAGGTCTTCGATGTGGTGGGCCATCTGTCTAAGCTGTTGTGCCTGTTTGGCAACTGCGTCCGTGGTCGACGCTTGAACCGACTGCACGTGGTCAGAGTCGGCCTCCAGTTGCGCGACTCTCTGGTTGAGGCCTTGTAGGTCTTCCCGCATGGCGTGCAACTCTTCCGTGATGGAACGCTGTAGAGCGTGGTTTGCTTCTTTCAGGTCCGCCTTTGTCGGCAGATTACTAATCATCTGCATCCAATCCGGGGGCATCGTTGGAGCTCCTTGTGGGGTCGGCTCCCCTCCCCAGGCAGGCGTCTGGGTGAGGTCCGCGGCCTCGGAATCGTTGGAGGCCTGCGAAGCGAGGTCCGCCGGGGTAGTAAGGTAGTGCCTTATGGACGGGGCCGGAGACCCTCTCGGGGTGTCGACAGGCTTGGCGGCATTCGTTGCTCTGTGTGATTTCCCCATTTTTGCGCTCGACACGTTGTTTAGCGAGGTTTTAGTGCAGGGCCTGCGGGGAGCTCACTGACTATGCTGCCATTCCTCTCGGTGTCCAGGCCACGCCCCCAAACATATTTCTGAAGAAACAAATCAACGTATTGTGACAGATTAGCTGTTAAAGAAACGTCCCCACTTACAACTCTTATGAGTGGATACATGATGAAAAACAAATCACCATTTTCGGATGTTTATAAAAAAAAATAAAAATAAAACTCATTTGTATTTAAAAATACCCGATTATTTAGCCTTTTGTAACATAGATTTCAATTCCTGTTCATATTCTTTAGTGGGGTCTCTGCTTAGAACATGGTAAGTAAACCTTAGATGACTTGCCTTCAGTCTATAATTAATCCTATTTAAGATAACCACCTTAGCTCCTTAATCAGTCTAATTTTTGACATTATATTGTATCTTTTTATAAAACAAAATTTCCAATAGTAGACTGACGGAGTACAGTACATTAATAAGGTACCTGATTCGAGTAAAAATGATAAAAAAAACTTTAAAAAAAGCTTAATATCTTCTTGGCCCTTCCACTATGAGTTGAGGTTTGAGACAGAAGAGTAAAACATCCATGACTTCAGCCCCCAAAGCCCCCCACCCAATGCCTATGTAAAAAAGACATTCAATAACATCAAAGTTAAGTTACGTCTTACAGATTGATAGATATAATTGAATGTAATTGCTTGTTTTTTCCTTGCAAGGAAGGTAAAGGCGACATCACAACACATGTAAAAAACTATTAATAGATCTGAGAAATTATATGACAATACATCGAAATATTAAAGTAAAATTAAGGACTAAAAAAAAAAAAAAAAGAATAGCAGAAGAGATGCACAAGGGAAACATTAAGGTGCAAGTGTAGAGCTCTCCATTCTCTCCAAAAATTCCATATTTTAGCTAATATATCAACAATAGTATACAAACCCCATTGTATATTGAACAGAGTAAGCTGAGACAACACAGCTTGTAAAATCTCTGGTAAAGACGTAATATCAGTTTCCAGGCCATAATGATAAGATTGGTGCCTGCTGTTAACATATAAGCTATGAAAGCTTACATTGAACTACTGGAGGTAAGGATCATTCCCAACATATGGGGTTGAAGGAGGGGAAATACGTGTCGCCCTAAATGGATTTATGCCAAAATACAATATCCTGTTCAGTTTGATACAGGGGACACATTTCTTTGTACCCTGGAAGTAATTGGTCCACCATAATTTAATATCAATTAAAAAGTTTGTTTGAATGGAGTATGCCCAAGGCAACTTGCTTGGATAAATTTTCTGTGACGTGCAGTTTGCTCAGTGTCTTGTTGGTGGGAGGACGTATGATATATGTAAGACATTTTTTTTTTGAGTAGGTCATATTGCTTTGTCAGAACCTGGAAAGTTTTTTCAATTTGGATTAATTTCCTTATGGATAGTGGGATTGATGAGCCACAGCAACAGCAACAGCAACATACTACATATTCTTTGGGAATAGCCCATACATTGAAGTGGAGCTGAGATTCTCTGTTCAAGTAACTCTGCTAGGTTCCCTCCTCTGTACCACCAGATACACAGCGTGATTATAGCCACTTCAGCCAAACATCAGCCTAGAACTGATAAAGAGTGAACAAAGAATATTATATTGGCAAGTTTAAATTGACGAGGCAGCCCATCTGCATTCCTATTTTGCTTCCCAGGCTGTAATGAATCGTGAAATAATATGGTTTGAGCACCAGACTCCAGTGTGATCAGGTGTTGTCCCTAGCCTCATGGTTCAGCCAAAGCAGAGGGTTGTGACCAGTGAGGAAAGTGAAGGAGCCCATAGAGGAAGGGCTGTAATTTTCTGAGAGCCCAGGTCAGGGCTAAGCAAGCACTCCTTTTCCACAGCAGAATAGAATAAAGGAGTGCAACGGTTGCTCTCCTCCATCATCCCCAACTTGACTAAGAATGGCTCCCATTTCAAACACAGAGGCATCTTATCTCCTGCTCTGGTAATTGTATTCTAGAGCCCTCCAGTGCCTCCTGTGTGTGATTAAAGTACAATTTACAGAGCAGGAGATACAAGCTTAAAAAGCAAGTTAGTAGCTGACTGAAAATGAAATCATTACCGTATATACTCGAGTATAAGCCGACCCGAATATAAGCCGAGGCCCCTAATTTTACCCCAAATAACTGGGAAAACTTATTGACTCGAGTATAAGACTAGGGTGGGAAATGCAGCAGCTACTGGTAAATTTCTAAATAAAACTAGATCCTAAAAAAATTATATTAATTGAATATTTATTTACAGTGTGTGTATATAATTAATGCAATGTGTGTCTATAAATGCAGTGTGTGTGTATAAGTGCAGTGTGTGTATGTATGAGTGCAGTGTGTGTGTATGAAAGCAGTGTGTGTATGAGTGCAGTGTGTGCGTATGAGTGCAGTGTGTGTATGAATGCAGTGTGAGTGTGTGTGATGCAGTGTGTGTTTGTGTATGTGTTGCAGAGCCTTGGTGGGGGGTGGGCATTTTTATTATTATTTTTTTTAAATTATTATTTAATTTTTTTTTGTTATAATATTATTATTTTAATAATTTTGTTATGTTATTATTTTTTATTTTATTATTATTTTAAAAATATTATTATTTAATTTTGTATTCATATTTTTTTTCGTCCCCCCTCCCTGCTTGATAGATGGCAGGGAGGGGGGCTCTCACTCCCTGCTGGTCCAGTGGCATTGGCAGTTCAGTGGAGGGGGGCTGGCAGAGAGCTCTTACTTACCTCTCCTGCAGCTCCTGTCAGCTCCCTCCTCCTCCGCGCCGGTCCGGTCAGCTCCCCTGTCAGCTCCCAGTGTAAGTCTCGCGGCCGCGCTATGACCCCGCGGCTCTCGCGAGACTTACACTGGGACTTGCAGAGGGAGCTGACCGGACCGGCGCAGAGGAGAAGGGAGCTGACAGGAGCTGCAGGAGAGGTAAGTAAATGCTCTGCCTGCCCCCTTCTACACAGCCCCTTGTCTGTATTATGGCAATGTAAATTGCCATAATACAGACATTGACTCGATAATAAGTCGAGTTGGGGTTTTTCAGCACAAAAAATGTGCCGAAAAACTCAACTTATACTCGAGTATATACGGTATTTCCATGCAGGCTGTGTCAGTCACAGCCAGGAGAAAGCTGCATGGACAGAAACAAAAGGGATTTAACTTTTAAATGGAAGAGAATTGATCAGTGAGACTGCAGGGGCATGATCTATACACTAAAACTGATTTGTTAAGCTAAAGTTGTCCAGGGGAATTTGACAACGATGTGTTCACATGCCGGAACGCTCATTGGGCTTTTGTAGCTTACTTTTTTAATGTGCATTTTTTGGATATCTAAGGTTTAGCTGGTTAAGGTAGGCACTAAAAGATTTTCTACAGTGTTGAGGTACTTTAAGGACAGCATGTTGATCTAGGGATCTATTACTTCTTTGCTCCCCTTGTTTCCTTTTTCTTGTTTGAGTCTTATAGGCTCTTTCAGCTATTAATTTGTTGCCTTATTACCTATTTTAAGGCATTTGTACCCCTTATAGTGTACTATACTTTAGGCCCTCCCAGCAATGATTCAATGCATCTCTACTAGGAGGTGCTGATTGGCAAAGCCGGCGTTTGGCCCTGCCTGTTCCACCTCCTTGCTGATTTCAGCCAATCCAATGCTTTCCCATAGGGCAGGGAAGGGGGCTCTCACTCCCTGGTGGTCCAGTGGCATTGGGCATAGGGAAAGCATTGGATTGGCTAAAAATTCTAAATTGGCTAAAAATTCTAAATTCTGATGATGTCAGCAAGGAGGCAGATCGGCGGTGGGCCTGCACCAGAGGACCCGAGCAGTGATGGAAATAAGGCAAGTTCTATTACCTTTTAGGGTTAAGGGGGACAAGCCACCTAAATGGTGTTTTTAACACTATAGGGTCAATACATGTTTGTTTTCCTTACCCTATATTGTTCCTTCAAGGAAAAAAAAAAGTGAAATACACCAAATGTACCTCAACATAAGAGAATAAATGAGTTTGATTAGGTTATAGGGAGAGAGGTATTTTAGGTCAAGATTCCGTGTGCCAAGATCTTTGAATAAGTTGCACATCCAGTAGCAACATAGTAATGCATTTTCTTTAATACTAAAGGGTGCTTAATTCAGGGCCGATCCTAAGTCACAGACGCCCGGGTGCAAATCCTTTTTTTTTATTATTTAATTCAAATTTTATTGATATTCCACAACAAATACGGGGGGGGGGGGGTACAGAAGAGAAAGGGGGAGGTTAGGCAGGGGAAGGTAGGTTCCATTGTATACAACATTGTTGAGATATACCGTATATACTCGAGTATAAGCCGAGTTTTTCAGCACGTTTTTTGTGCTGAAAAACCCCAACTCGGCTTATACTCGAGTCAGTGTCTGTATTATGGCAATTTACATTGCCATAATACAGACTGGGGGCTGTGGGGGCTGGCAGAGCGTTTACTTACCTCTCCTGCAGCTCCTGTCAGCTCCCTCCTCCTCCGCGGCGGTCCGTTCAGCACCTCGGTCAGCTCCCAGTGTAAGTTTTGCGAGAGCCGCGGGGTCATAGTGTGGCCACGAGACTTACAGTGTGAGCTGACAGAGGAGCTGCACGGACCGGCACGGAGGAGAAGGGAGCTGACAGGAGCTGCAGGAGAGGTAAGTAAACTCTCTGCCAGCCCCCTCCTACACAGTGCCCATCCACTGGACCACCAGGGAGTGAGAGCCCCCCTCCCTGCCATGTATCAAGAAGGGAGGGGGGACGAACAAAAATTAAATAAAATACAAAATAATAATACAAAATAATAATAATAAAAAATAATCATAATAAAAAATTATGAAAATAATTACAAATAAAAATAATAATAAAATTGCCCACCCCCCACCAAGGCTCAGCTACACACACACACACACATACTGCACTCATACACACACTGCACTCATACACACACACTGCATTCATACACACACTGCACTCATACACACACTGCATTCATACACACACACTGCACTCATACACACACTGCACTCATACACACACTGCATTCATACACACACACTGCACTCATACACACACTGCACTCATACACACACTGCATTCATACACACACACTGCACTCATATACACACACTGCACTCATACACACACTGCATTCATACACACACACTGCACTCATACACACACTGCACTCATACACACACTGCATTCATACACACACACTGCACTCATACACACACTGCACTCATACACACACTGCATTCATACACACACACTGCATTCATACACACACTGCACTCATACACACACTGCATTCATACACACACACTGCACTCATACACACACTGCACTCATACACACACTGCACTCATACACACACTGCATTCATACACACACACACTGCACTCATATACACACACTGCACTCATACACACACTGCACTCATACACACACACTGCATTCATACACACACTGCACTCATACACACACTGCACTCATACACACACTGCATTCATACACACACACTGCACTCATACACACACTGCACTCATACACACACTGCACTCATATACACACACTGCACTCATACACACACTGCACTCATACACACACTGCATTCATACACACACACTGCATTCATACACACACTGCACTCATACACACACTGCATTCATACACACACACTGCACTCATACACACACTGCACTCATACACACACTGCACTCATACACACACTGCATTCATACACATACACTGCACTCATATACACACACTGCACTCATGCACACACTGCACTCATACACACACACTGCATTCATACACACACTGCACTCATACACACACTGCACTCATACACACACTGCACTCATACACACACTGCATTCATACACACACACTGCACTCATACACACACTGCACTCATACACACACTGAATTCATACACACACTGCACTCATACACACACTGCATTCATACACACACTGCACTCATACACACACTGCACTCATACACACACTGCATTCATACACACACACTGCACTCATACACACACTGCACTCATACACACACTGAATTCATACACACACTGCACTCATACACACACTGCACGCATACACACACTGCACTCATACACACACTGCATTCATACACACACACTGCACTCATATACAGACACTGCATTCATACACACACTGCACTCATACACACACTGCACTCATACACACCCACTGCATTCATACACACACACTGCATTCATACACACACTGCATTCATACACACACACACTGCATTCATTATATACACACACTGTAAATACATTTTCAATTAATATAATTTTTTTAGGATCTAATTTTATTTAGAAATTTACCAGTAGCTGCTGCATTTCCCACCCTAGTCTTATACTCAAGTCAATAAGTTTTCCCAGTTTTTTGGGGTAAAATTAGGGGCCTCGGCTTATATTCGGGTCGGCTTATACTCGAGTATATACGGTACATTGATTTCTAAGTAACTTTTCATGGTATTACCGCAAGTGTTGTCCTTGAAGTCTGTCTTTCATTGAACCTTGGTGGAGGGTTGCTAAACTGGGGTCCTGGGTGCCCGGGAGAGGGTAGGGTATAAGGGGGGGGGGGGGGGCAGTACTATGTACATGGGGGGGGAGGTGGTACAAGGTGTTTCCCAATATCACATTTCAAACAGATTGTGGTTGATTCTTTATCTGTGTCCAGTGTTTTAGCCAGGGTTCCCATACGCTTAGGTAGCTATTATATTTGCCTAATGTGGACCAATGTAGCAATTCCATCTCTCTCATGTGCTCTACCCTTTCTATCCATTGGTTAACTGAGGGTGATACTGTTTGTCTCCAGTAGTCGGTATAAGGTTGTTTGCTTCTCCCAGAAGCAGCCATAGCAGGTGCTGACTCTTCATACATTGGAAAGATTGTGGCCAACCCAGGAGAACTTGGGAGGGGGTTAAGGAGTGTGGCACCCTTAGAATATCGTTAATTTTGGATATTACGTCTGACCAATAGGTTTTGATTTGTGGGCAGAACCACCACAGGTGCCTCATACTGCCCACAGCTCCCTTGCATCTCCAGCATTTATCACTAACTGTTGGCCAATATAAATGGAGTAGGTCTGGAGTCCTATACCACCGCATAATGTGCTTATAGAAAAACTCGCGTCTCGATAGGCTAATGGAAGTGTGCATGGGTTTAGTGAAGGATGAGTTTGTAGATTTGAGATAGGGTGCGTTACTGAGGTTTCGTGGTCGTGCACAGAGTCTCAAAGGGGGTAAATTCTCTCGGATTCCAGTGTGGCAGTACCTTTTGGGTGAGGGAGTGTCTCAGCTGTGCGTATCTCATTGCTTCTATTAATGAGTGGTGACCTCCTGGGTTTTGTAAATGTTTAAGTGTAGGGGGTGTATCCTCCGTCAGTAGGGCGCTAAGTTTTGGGTTTGGCGTCCCTATTAGTTTTATTATAGTTTGTGCCCCCTTGCCCCCTGATATATCTGGGTTTTGGTTTAATGGATATAGAGGGGAGATGCCTGGCGACAAGTTCCATGTGGTTTTGTGTAGTCTCCATTTCTTTAGTATATGGGGGATTAGGGGGTGGGTTGTGTTTGCTATTTGCTGTAGTTGGCATGTTTGCCAGGGGGGGATGAGAGAGGGACTTGTGCATAGCTTTGTTCTATGTCATACCACGCTTTTTTGTGCATTGCATCTGTCCATTCCTTTATTCTAGTGAAAAGGACCGCTATGTAGTAGTTGTACATATGGGGTAATCTCATACCTCCCTTCTTTTTGTCCCTTGTGAGTGTTTCATATGCCAATCGGGATTTTTTAACGAGAGGAACATTTTTTTTAGTGTGTGGAAAAACGAGCGTCTGAGCTCAATGGGGAGCGTTTGAAAGATATATAGGATTTTTGGTAGTATCGTCATCTTGATGATGTTGGCCCTTCCAAATA
Source organism: Pelobates fuscus (assembly GCF_036172605.1). Lineage (NCBI taxonomy): Eukaryota > Metazoa > Chordata > Amphibia > Anura > Pelobatidae > Pelobates > Pelobates fuscus. The sequence goes on along the minus strand of NC_086324.1, from coordinate 92,225,785 downwards.
GGGAGACGTGTAGTTTGTCCCATTGTTTCAGTTGTGATTCAATTTTAGCCAATAGAGGGATATAGTTCGGTCTGTAAAGGCCCGTGGTGGTGGGTGTTAGTTTGACGCCTAAATATGTGAGGCTTGTTTGCCCATTTATATGGGTAATTGTGGCTTATGTGCTTATGTTGAGTCGGGTTTAAGTTTATTCCCATTAGTTCACACTTATCTGCGTTTATTTTGAAATTCAAGTATGTACTAAAGTATGCTATTTCTTTTTGGAGATGCGGAAGGGAACGATCTGGGTGTGTCAGGGTTAGGAGCACGTCATCTGCGAAAGCAGATACTTTCACCTCCTGACCACCTGTGCTGAAGCCTGTTATGTTGTTATTTGCCCTGATGGCATTTAGGAATGGTTCCACTACCAGAACGAACAGGAGTGGCGACAAAGGGCACCCCTGTCTCGTACCGTTGCCTATGGTAAAGGGGGGAGAGTTTTGCCCATTGACTCCAACTGTGGCCGATGGTCCCTTATACAGTGTCCTCACCCATCGTATGTAATTGGGGCTTAATCCTATAGTTTCCAGGGTGGCAAAGAGGAAGGTCCAGTCTACTCGGTCGAATGCCTTTTCGGCGTCGACCGAGAGAAGTATTGTTGATGTCTTGGTGAGAGAGGCACCGTGTATAATGTTGAGAACTCGGGTGGTATTGTCTCTCGCCTCTCTGCCGGGGATAAATTCGTTGAGGTCATCAGTTACTCTAGGGTCGTCCAGTAGCGATTAATTTAATCGCCACGAATTGACCGGTGTGCACATTCCTGTAATGGATAGTGTAAGGAATACCAGGGCATGGTCAGACCATGTGGTATGGCCTATTGATGCCTCCTTCAGCAAATGTAGATGTCTATGTCCCAGAAAGAACATATCCAGTCTGGAATAGCTATGTGCAACCTGTGAGTAGTAACTGTAGTCCTTCTCTTGTGGGTGAGCTATTCTCCAGCAATCCACCAGTTGGTGGGCATGGAGTGATCTCTGAAATAAAGCCCTTTGGTGTTTCTGTGTGTCCCTAATGGTTGTAGAACTATCTGTGGAGTGGTCTGGGACCATGTTCCAGTCCCCACCCAGAACCGTTATTCCGTCAGCAAATTTGTGTAGTTTTCTAAGGCATGAATTGATAAAGGATACTTGCTTGGTATTTGGGGCATATATAGTTGCCAGTGTCAAAAAGGTGTTGTTTAGCGTGCCTTTAACGAATAAGTACCTCCCCAGGGGGTCAGTTTCGGTTGCACTCAGGGTAAAGACTATACGTGATGCTATTAGAATAGCCACCCCCCTTGCTTTGCCCCCTTGGTAGTTACTATAGAATGCTTGTCCTATCGATTTTTTTCGTAGTTTGGGGGTTTGGTTCCCTTTAAAGTGTGTTTCCTGCAAGAAAACAATATCAGCCCGTTGCCTGTCAATTTCCTGGGTTAACACTGTGCGTTTCTCTGGGGTATTGAGTCCCCTAACATTTAGGGACATAATTTTAATATCAGCCATTAAAGAATGAGCGGAAATGACGGTGTGTCACCTCTAGGGGGTGGAGTCTACTCTTGTACCTTTTGGGGGTAAGGGAATGTGTGGGGGGTCTCAAACTTGGAATATTATGTACATTTAGCATGTAAGTAACATGCATCTGCCAAATGGTGTCTAGCGCGCTAGGCTCAGTGTGAGTCCTGCGGGCTTTTTGCGGCACCTCTTGGGGGTTACGAGGTCTTGGGTGTCCAGAACGTGTGGCCTGTAATCTGGATAGTAAACTCATGGTTCTAAATGCGTATCTAACTATGGTATCTTACAATAACTCGGAATAAATCCGTTGTGGGTTTCTGTCCCCTAGTTTCCATGCCGCCGCTGCCCAGCTCCCAAGGGGGTGTAGGCGTTGGCTGCGGGGAAGGCAGTATAAATATGCAATACATTAAACAATATGTGAATTGCGACATATGACGTAAAATTTTCAGGTTTTCAATTTTCAGAGAGAGCATCCAGGTGCTTCAAAAGGTAAGTATAATCAATAAAGGATATATTAGGTCTCTCAAGCAGGTCTGTTCGCTGTGTTTTTGGGAGTTGTCACATGTCTTCCACGTTTTCTTGGGGTTCTTTGCCATTTGGTTCCCTGGGATGGGTATGATGTCTGTCCCTGTGGCAGCCCAGTTCAGTCCTCTACTGTGACCTTCGGAAGTCCTAGAGCTTGCTGAAAAGCCGGGATGTCTGGTGGTGGAGATAGAGTATGTTTTCTCCTGCTGTGTGACCACCAGAGCGAAGGGGTAGTCCCATCTGTATCTAATGTTGTTGTCCAAGAGGGCTGCTGTTATGGGCCGAAGTGCTCTCCTCGCTATGAGAGTTGATTGTGCCAAGTCCTGGAAAATCAGCACTTTATGGTCACCATGTGTAATGTCTCTGAGGCGCCTGTTTTTTTGTAGAATTGCTTCTTTGAGCGGGAAATGGTGTACTCTACAGATAATATCCCTCGGTTTTTCATGTGGCAGTGCTCGTGGCCTAAACGCTCTATGTGCGCGGTCAAATTTAATGACAGTGTCCAGAGGCCTGTCCAATATTTTGTTAAAGAGGCCTGTGAGGAGGAGGACAATATCCTCTGTTTCTTCCTCCTGAGTTTCTGGGAGACCCCTTATCCTAAGGTTGTTTCTCCTTCCTCTATTGTCTAGATCAGGGGTAGGCAACCTTTTAGCAGCACTGTGCCAATATAGGATTGTGATGTCCCGTAGCGTGCCGATCCTCAGGCTCATCGCTACCAGGCAAGCTAACCAAGCAATTGCTTTGGGTCCCGAGCTGGCATGGGCCCCTAAACAGGGCCGGCGCTTCCTATAAGGCTGCAGCCACCTGAGCGCTCTATAGAGAGCCTCAGGCGGCTGCAGCACTGCCGCTCTCGTCACCTCCCCTTCCCTGTAGCGTGGCCGAGCTCCTCTTCCTCCTGTCAGTCCGGCCGGGTACCACGCAGTACAGGAGATTCAGTTTCTTGTTCCCGGCCGGACTGACAGGAAGTGCACCCTGAGCTCGGCCACGCTACAGGGAAGGGGAGGTGAGAAGAACGGGGGGGGGGGGGAGTAAAAAGAACATGGGCGGGGGAGGGGAGTAAAAAGGACACGGGGAGGGGAGTAAGAAGGACACAGGGGGAGGGGAATAAGAAGGACACAGGGGGAGGGGAATAAGAAGGACACAGGGGGAGGGGAATAAGAAGGACACAGGGGGAGGGGAATAAGAAGGACACAGGGGGAGGGGAATGAGAAGGACACAGGGGGAGGTGAATGAGAAGGACACAGGGGGAGGGGAATGAGAAGGACACAGGGAGGGTGGGAGGGGAGTAAGTAAGAAGTAGTAAGAAGAACATAGGGAGGGGGAGGAGTAAGAAGAACATGGGGCAGAAAGAAGAACATAGGGAGGGGGGAAGGAGTAAGAAGAATACAGGGAGGGGGGAAGGAGTAAGAAGAATACAGGGAGGGGGAGGAGTAAGAAGAACACGGGGGTGAGGAGAACACAGGGAGGGGGTGGTGAGGAGAAGGGGAGATTAGGAGAACACAGGGAGGGGGATGGTGAGGAGAAGGGGAGATTAGGAGAACACAGTGAGGGGGTGGGGAGATGAGGAGAACACAGTGAGGGGGTGGGGAGATGAGGAGAACACAGTGAGGGGGTGGGGAGATGAGGAGAACACAGGGAGGGGGTGGGGAGATGAGGAGAACACAGGGAGGGGGGTGGGGAGATGAGGAGAACACAGGGAGGGGGTGGGGAGATGAGGAGAACACAGGGAGGGGGGTGGGGAGATGAGGAGAACACAGGGAGGGGGGTGGGGAGATGAGGAGATGAGGAGAACACATGGAATTTTCAATTGTTGAAAATGTTCAAGTTTTATGCACATTATATGCAACAGTATTTGCACTGTAAACCTTTTTTTATTTATATAAAGTGTGGGTGAACTTAAACTTTATGGCTATGCTGTGGCTCCTGTAGGATTTGCGTGCGGGGGGGGAGGGGAGGGGGGAGGGGAGAGGAGGGGGGGCACCATGTCCATTTTGCTTGGGGCCCCCAATTTCCTTAAAACGGCCCTGCCGATCCTATTTTTTTAAATTGAGGTGTGTGTGCTGCCGTATTCTGCTTGTGTTATTTATACTGTAATTGCTTTGTATCGTTGTATTTGTGTGTATAGGAGCTATTATATTGTATATGTTCATTAGTAGTTTATGGTATCGTGTATGATGCATATGAATGTGGGCTGTGTATGAGGGCTGCTTGTGGAATTGTGTGTAGATGGATATGTCACATTGTGTGTTAGGTAGTGTATGGGGGCTGTTTGGGGTTTTGCATGTGAGAGGCTGCATGTGGGATTGTGTGCATGTATGTAGATTGTTAGTGGTGTTGCGTTTGTGTGTAGGTTTGTGTGTGGGCTGTTCGTATTATTTGTATGAGGGGAGGCTTATTCTGCACGTCTGGGTATATCTAGCAGTGTGGGTGGCTTCCCTGAGTTCCAGTGGGGACCAGCCTGGGCAGGTACAGGTCAAGGACAGGAGCTGCAATATCAGCTGCGGGCTGCTCTACTACAGTGTGGATTCCTATTCACAAGTGCTGGGAGGAACTGAGCTGAGATCACTACCTCTACGTGCTGCAATGCATAAATTGAGGATTGTCCTTCACTACCTCTTTGTATTAGCAGATATCTGAAGTTTCACTGAGACTCCTGATAGGCCAGACCCTGTTTGGCTCTAGCAGCCTTGAGTGCCGTGGAAAGACACCTCGAGTGCCGTGCATGGCACTAGTGCCGTAGGTTGCCTACCCCTGGTCTAGATCTTCTAGTTTCCATTGCAGGAATAATATGGCCTCATTGTGGGTTTGTTGGAGGGATTGGATATTTGTGATATGCAAAGCTGTTGTTTTCCCCTATTCTTCCAGAGTTTGGACTCTATGGCCTATATCTTACCTCCTCGTGGAGCGATTGTATTTTGTCCCCAAAACTCCTCTCCATCTTAGAAAACATCGATTCCAAATCTTGTTTAGATGGTAGTTGTGAGAGTAGAGATTTTAGGTCGCTGCCATCTAAGGAGACATCAGAGGCCGCCGGGCTGGATGGTGCACTGTGTGTGGAGATTTCTCTGTCACCGACATCTTGGATTTACGGTCTGTCTCCAATTTTTCTCCGAAATACTTTCTCAGAGAGGTTTTCGATGAGGTAAGTGATGTGGCTGGCATGTTGTTAGTCTGTGCTCTCGATTTCTTTGATGCCATGTCACCTTAACTGCCGGGATTGCTGTTTATTAGGCCAGTTCTTGACGGAGCGCGGCTCTCACGCGGTCATTCACTCCAGCGTCCAAGCCACGCCCCCCGGGTGCAAATCTTTATTGGTGCCCGAGGTGAGCATAGTCATCTTAACACTCCTCCCCTTTGCAAATGTCCTGTCCAAGCATATATGTTTCTATAGCAACAACTCCACTTTTTCATCTGTAAGCTCGATCCCTTTTTGTCATCAGAATGCTTTGACAGTGTGTGGGGGTGACAGTGGGGGTGAAAGTAAGTGTGGGACATGGTAGTGTGCGGAGAGGCTGTGTGTTAGTGACCAGCCTCCATACACTAAAATACCTTTTGTTTAATCTAGTAATAAGAATGCTTTGACAGTGTGTGCTTCTGTGGGGGTGACTGTTTGTAGGGCGTTGACAGTGTGTTGGACGGTGGCAGTGTGTGTGTGGGTGGGTGACAGTGTTTGTGGGGTGACAGAGTGTATGTGGGGCGTGTCAATTCAATGTGCAGGGAGGCTGTTTTAGTGAGCAGACTCCCCACACTAAAATACAGTGGAACCTCGGAACTCGAATGGTCCCTTTCTCGAACAATTCAGAAGTTGAACAAAAATTTGGAGTAAGTAATGTCACGGTACATGAACAATCCTAGGTACCCAAACAAATCATGCCACAAACGTGTTCAATTAGACACACTTTTTGACACATTTTAAATGCCAGAACAGTTACCTATCCCCATCCAAACAATAATATATCTTCTCCTTTTCACTTATGCCATCAACTCTCATCATTACAGGTAAAGTGAAGTTACATTTTTATTTCATTTACTGTACATTGTCTTTAATATTTTTTTTCCTGTATGATTGTATGCATGTGTGGCATTATTAAACTTTAAAATATGTGTTTAAAATGCTGTAATTTTGGGGGTCTGGAACAGATTAATTAAATTTACATTAATTCTTATGGGAAATGTTTATTCGGTTCTTGAACAAATCGGAACTCTAACAGTCTTCTGGAATGGATTAAGTCCGAGTTCCAAGGTTCCACTGTGATGTAGAATTATTAAAAATCTTTATTGAACTTGTATTGAATTATTGTACTAACTCCATTTTAACCCTCACATTGAGACAAACCCTCCATTTTGTCCTCATTACCTGACTTCTCCATTTTAAAACTACATTACATGACAGAATTTCCCAGCACATTTAATACAATGAACAGAGACCGTATTCTCTATAAGGACATGACTAACTCAGAAACTGCTGAATTTCCCCTAACTCGCAACATAGTATAATTCGAAGGCCATGAGAACACTGTACTAATGAAATGTTCTATTCATAAGAGACCTTGCACCTGACCACAAGACCTGACATCACTGACTGTGTAAAATGACGCTCAAGCCCCCCTTTCCACCGAGTAAACCTCATGCTAGGGAAGATGGCGCTTGAGCCCTCTGTCCCCACCCGTGTCCAGAACAATACCACCTATCGGTGGGTGGACACCTAGCTAACCACTTAGTTTTTGAGCCAATTAATTATATTGATAGGTGGACACTAACCCAGACACTTAACAATTAATCCAATTAATGATGTTTATTTACTGATATCTTGATAATCAATGATGACGCAAAATGCCTCTTAAAAGGGGCCTGCGAGCCCGCTCTTGCTTCACTTGCCAATAAATTTCCTCGAAGTTATTTTAACCTGAACTCCGTGTGTCAGTCTGAATTACTTCAGCGTATATACGCAATTCAATTTTCTTTAATTTGGACAGGAACAGATAGACATTTAAACATCTTTGTTTACTGCTAAAAAGTACCATAACAACTTTGGCGCCCAACGTGGGGCCCCGGGCTATGTCTGGCCGGTGAGCCGTCCTAAGGAAGACGCTGTTGGACGGAGGAATCCAGGGGGAAGGAAAGGAGACTGATCACCTCCAGGTACACGGTAGAGACTTCTGCAGAGCCACCGGTATGTTCCGGCCCCTTTGATTGACCCGTCCACGTGTCTGTGACTGCTTCCCGGGAGGACATCAAAGACAGGTAATATCTTGCCCGGGGTCTCGTTACTCACTTGTTTACCTGCATTTAGTCTATCTGTTGCCTGGGTGTGTTTGTATTGGCCTGTTTTAGCTAAGTGCCCGGGTTGAGTGTTTATTTGTTTCCCCTTTTTGGGATAAAAGGGGGGTGGACCTGTGGAAGTTTGCCTGGGGGTCCTGTGTTTGTCTGTTGCCCCTTTTGGGATAAAGGGGGGGGTGGACCCGGGGGATTTGCCTGGAGTCCTGTTGCCTGTTTACTCCTTTTAGGAGCCACGTGGCTGTGGCTGTAGGGAAAAAGGGGGGTTGACCTGTGGAAGTTTTCCTGGGGGTCTTCTTTGCCTGTTTACCTCTTTTAGGAGCCTCGTGGCTGTGGCTGTATGGAAAAAGAGGAGTGTTGGAACTGTGGATTTTGTGTAGACTCATAATTTCCTGTGATCCTTCTTGTGTCACTTTGATAGCCTAGCTAGCTCCATTGTGCACGTAACTCTGCTTGCAGAGAGGTGGTAACCCACAGCTTCGAGCGCTGAGGCTGGTGGAATTCCAATTTTCTTTTATTTGTGGCGGGCGGATTCAAGCAGGCATTGCTTGTATCCAGCACCACGTAGTAGTGAGACTTATGAGTGGGTTCATAGGGGCACTACGGGAGTGAGGATAGAGGTGGCCACACACTTGGTGGACTGCTGTAACGAGGGAGGCTAGACAGGATTCGGGTCGGAGAGGATTGCTGTTTACTGTGGCCGCTGGTAGTGAGACTTGAGGAAGTCGTTCTCCGAGCGGGGACACTACGAGGTTGAGGGAGGTGACCTCGGTCACACGAGTAAAGGAAAGGATTACTGTTGATTTTATTTGAACTGTGATGCATGCACTGTATTTCAATTGTATTGTTGTCTTGTTTGTTTAATTAGGAGTCATTCAAACTCCTGTGTCTGTCTCTAAGGATTTCTCCTTACCTTTTACCTTCTCTACACTTCCTATATTATTACTCTATCCACTCCTATTTCTCTTGATAGAGAAGTGATTGGTCACACACTTCTCACCTCGCTCCGATCCGTGTCTACCACCCCGGGTAGGCGGATTCAGTGACTAGTCTACGTTTTGGGAAGACGCACTTGAGGGGGGACCCACCCTTCCTCGAGTGGCAGTCGAGCATTGTAGACGTTCTTGTTCATTTTCCTTTTCTTTCCCTATATCTAGGACGCTGGTGTAGGGGGAGGGGGAATATGGGACAGGAATTGTGTAAGCCCGGTAGGGGCTGGCTCGCATGTGATTTGGTTGAAGACAGAGAGGGAGAGGAGATGGTTAAAGGTGTTGAAAGAATTGCTAAAGTGTGTAAAATTGCTGTGCCTTCATGTGGTAGATTGCAGCCAGAAAGCTGGCGTAGATTACTGACAGAGAAGAAAGGCAAGCTCACAGATAACGATTTATTAAAGACTGCTGAAGCGTGGTACAGAGTAGCGAAGGCTATTCAGCAGGAAGGTTGGGTTGAGGAAGAAATAAATCACAAAGGTGTGAAATTGTTTGTGTATCATAATAACTGTGTTGCTGGGGTATTCCCTCAGCCAGCGCCCCAAAATGGCGCCATGGGGATGTCTATCCCCAAGGTTCAGTCAGCAATAGGTGATAGCCAGCTGACTATGTTCCCCACCCCCAATCCTCCCGATGCCCATCCCGTCACCTCCCCTGTCTGCCCGGTCCTGAATTCTGATGGATCTTTCTTTTCCCCTTCCCCATCCCTAACATTCCCATCATCCTCATCCATCCCTACACTATCTTCTGTACCTAATCCTAATATTTCATCTGCCATTCCTTCTCTACACTCTCTCTCCGTTGATAACCCTACCCTCCCATCTGCATCCGCCCAGCTAACTAACCCCTCCTCCCTTGCTGCTGCCAATCCTACTACACCCGCTCCGGCTCCTCCTTCTACACCCTCCCCTACCAATCCCTCTCCGTCCTCTCCCGTATCCGCCCCTACCCCGGCCCAATATCCCACCTCCTTCCCAAATCCCCACCCAACTCTCCTGCCCTCCCCAGCCTGGCCATACCCTTTCCCATATCCCATGGCCCTGCCCTATCCAAATTATCCATACCCCCTTCCCCAAGCCACTCCCCAGGTTCCGGTCATGCCCAGTCCGGCACAGTCTGCCCCGGATGTGCCCACATCCAACATGGCCGCCACTTCTTCCCTTAACCCCAATGCAGCTTCCTTTCACGCCCCCAATATGGCGACCCCCAGTCATTCAGCACCCCTGATGCCGGTACTCCCCGGTGACTACTTATCCCAAGACTATGACCCACTAGCCACCCCCGCATCTGGGACTCCCTCCCATCCCCCGGTTCTGTCACCTCAAGCGGGCCCCTCACGTAGAAGGGCCCAGATCGTAGAAATAGAGGAGGAAGAGGATGACAGGGTATCCCAGGACTCATTGGAGGCTGCGGGAGCCTCAGCCCACCGTTCCATCGATGATCCTTTTGGACACAAGGGTCGGGGAGAACGGGCCCCTCCTAAATATGTTGCCTTTAACCCCACTCAAGCTAGTGCTTTAATGAAATCACTCCCTGACCCAGAAAAGCAGCCTATGCCTTTTTACCGAGGGATAGTTCAAATTCAAAAGACTTATTCCGCCGCATGGCGTGATTTACTGAGCATTTGTGCTATTAAAGCAGGGGATGCATATTGGCCCAGCATGGCCCGCCACCTCAGTACAGATCTGCTCACCAGTGATGTTGATTACCCCTCCGGAGTAACTTTTTGCAACCAATTGAGAGAATGGGCTAAGGACAAACTTGCAGATCAGGCTGCTGGCCTTACTGATATTATACAAGATAAAGGAGAATCAGTGGAAAGGTTCCACGCAAGACTGTATCAAATGTTTACAGATTTGGGGTTTGATCTTACTGATAAGATTCATTCACAAATGCTGTCTGGTGCATTTGTCCAAGGTGTTAAAGACTCCATACGCAAGGGAATCATTGCTGCACGCCCTGAATATAAGGTTGTTCCTCTGGATACTTTACTTTTAGTTGCTAGAGGTCTGGAATCTGCCCAGACCCCAAGGAGACCCACCTCAGCTCCTCTCATGGTTTCCCGCTCCACTCCTGTCCCAAAAGGCACCAAACCTGAGGATGGACATTGCTTTAATTGCGGGGCCAAGGGACACTTTAGAAGTGATTGCCCTGAACCCAAGAAAGAACCCAAGAGGCTGCCTAAGCCTGCCCTGGCTCCCAAAGCCACTAAAACAGTTCCAATAGTTGAGGAACCAGATGATTAGGAAATTGGCAAGCCTGTGTCATTAACCCCTGTCATGGCAGTGTCTACAGGGGACAAGGGGGGGCCACTTGCTACAGTGACTTTACCTATTGAAGGCCAACCCACCACATTCCTTGTTGACACAGGTGCAGCCCGAAGTGTTCTGCGAGAACAAGACCTGCCTGACCCATCTTTTCTGTCAAACATTGATGTCTCTTGTGTTGGAGTGGATGGCCAGCCAAGACACAGTCCCTTAACAACTCCACTACGAGTTGGCACTAGCCTGCTTGCTCGTTTTGTGGTATCCTCCACATGCCCAATTAACCTGTTAGGCGCTGATGTCCTCTCACGCCTGCAGGCATCTATCACCTTCACTCCAGATGGACAAGTAGAAATGTCTACACCTCTATCTGAATCAGACACCTCAGCCTTGTGCTCCCTACCTCTGATGCTGCATTTAGAAGGACCCCGTGGGGAAGCAGCAGAACCGAGGTCCAATTTCCCAGATGTGTTAAAAACACAGGTGCCTGCTAATTTATGGTCCTCAGGCCCAGAGGACATAGGTCACCTAAATGTCCCACCTGTGGTGGTGAAGCTTATTCCAGGAGCTAAGTTACCAAGAAAACCACAATATCCTTTAAAACCAGCACAGGCTGCAGCCATTTCTATTCAAATCAAAGCACTCTTAGAGAAGGGTGCTCTAGTAAAATGTAAATCAGAATGTAATACTCCATTATTTCCTGTGAAGAAGAAAACTCCAAAAGGTGAGCCAGAGAAGTACAGGATGGTTCAGGATCTCCGTGCTGTCAATGAAGCAACTGTCCTGGACACCCCTCTTGTACCAAACCCTCACACTCTGCTCTCTGGAGTCCCACCATCTGCAAAGTACTTCACGGTCATTGACCTGGCTAATGCCTTTTTCAGTGTTCCACTGGACCCAACCTGTCAATACCTGTTTGCTTTCACCCATGAAATGCAGCAGTATACCTGGACTGTCATGCCCCAAGGGGCACAAAATTCTCCAAGTCAATTTGCAAGAGCCATGTGCACCATCCTTGACCCATGGCAAGCTGAACACCCAGAAGTTGTTTTGCTCCAGTATGTGGATGATTTACTGCTCTGTGGAGATGATATACACACTACTGAAAAGTGTTCAATTAGTCTCCTTTGCTATTTGGCAGAACAAGGATGCAAAGCTTCACTCCTCAAGCTGCAATTCTGCCAATCTTCAGTAATTTTCCTTGGTCATTGCCTATCTCAAGGTAACAGACACCTTACTCGGGATCGGGTAAGGGCAGTACTGGATATCCCACCTCCAAGGACTTCAAAATCTCTTCATGCCTTCTTAGGCCTCATTTCCTACTGCAGAGCATGGATCCCAGAAGCCTCTCTGCTTATGCAACCTCTCTATGATGCACTCAAGTCAGACCCATTCTGCCTGACCAATGAAGCTCTGGATAATTTCAAATCCCTTAAACGTGCCATAGCTTCTGCTCCTGCTTTGGGCCTACCAGACTATACCAAACCTTTCAAATTATTTGTCTCTGAAAGACAAGGCCATGCTACAGGAGTTCTTACCCAAACTAATGACTTAAGAGGCCGCCAGAGGCCTATTGGATATTTCTCATGTCAACTGGACATTGTGGCCAGAGGGACCCCTTCCTGCCTTAGGGCTGTTTTTGCTGCAAGAGAACTCATTGAAAGAACTGCAGACCTAGTCCTTGGCCACCCTCTGGTTGTTTTGGCCCCTCATGACATCTCTGCCATTATCAACCAAGTCCAGCTCAAGCACGTGTCTCCTGCCAGACACCTGCGCCTACAATGTCATCTTCTTCTGCCTGACAACATTTCCATACAAAGATGTCAAGTTCTTAATCCATCCACTCTTCTTCCACTCCCTGAGGGGGGTATCTACTATGGGTTTATCATGGATGAAACCTACATCTACCTTCTCTGCGGGTGCATCAAGAGGATGCATCCAGATTTAACATTCTATGAAGAAAATACACCTCTTTGTGAAGGCCCAGATTACGCCTTCTGTACCATGTGGTACAAGCCAAACATTACTCCTGAACCTTGCTATGAAGATGAGCTTTATCACTGGATTGATGTGAAGCTCACTGCTCAAGATTTCTATTGTGACTCTGAAGGCAATAGCATGCTCCTGATCCAACTACCTCCAGAACTCAATTACCTGTACCGTCATTGGGATACTGCTATTCCACATATTCCCGTTACCAAGTTGAAAACAAGGTCATGGAATGATCTTGGGCCCATGGCAAAATTATGGGCCACCATGGATGAATCACAGCTACAGGAAAATGGTATTGCCAAATACCCAACAACTGATCTTCTTGAAGCATGGCCACGCCATTTCCTGGAAAAAGAATTTCAAGACTTGGTCATAGTGAATGATTATGACCCAGAAACACCTCATGACTGTTTTGAACAAATGAAAATGGAAACAGTGCACTTACCAACTGTGCATGAGAATCCATTACCAGATCCTGATTTTACCCTGTTTGTGGACGGTTCAAGGTATGCTGATGAAGAAGGAAAATACCATACAGGGTATGCCGTAACCACAACAGATGAAGTTATCAAATCATCATCTTTACCGCCAGCAATGTCTGCGCAAGAAGCTGAATTACAAGCCCTGACTTCAGCATGCAGAATTTCCGAAGGAAAACGTGCCAACATCTATACAGATTCAAGATATGCTCTGGGTGTGGCACATGACTTCGGCCTTATTTGGAAGACAAGAGGATTTCTTACCACCGCCGGTACACCAGTCAAACACAGCTCTGCAATCAAGGAACTAATGGATGCCCTCCTACTCCCTGAAGAAGTGGCCGTTTTAAAAGTCAAGGCACATGGGAAGTTGGATACAGATGAAGCAAAGGGCAACCATTTGGCTGACCAGGCCGCTAAGCAAGCAGCCAGAGATTTGCAGGAAGTGGATGAAGAAGTGTCCGGACAAGAAGAAGAAGTTCCTATTTTTGCTCTGCAAACCCTTCCTACTGATTTAAGAATTTTGCGAGAACAGCAAGCTGCAATTACCCCTGAAGAAATCCAGAAATGGAAGAAGAAAGGAGCTATCCTAAAGGACGGAATATATTACAACAACTTTAAATTCTGCCTTCCCAAAAATGTATATCCAGCAGTTGTCCAATGGGCACATGGGCCTGCACACCTGTCAAAAGACTTAATGGCCGCCCTCATACAAAAGTATTATGAAGCACCTGGAATCACAACATTGATCAACAGCTTCTGCAGGGCCTGTGTCATTTGTGCAAAATGCAATCCAGGAAAACCAATCAAAGTGCCTTCAAAACACCTGGCAAAACCCATGTACCCATTCCAGAGAATTCAAATTGACCATATCCAAATGCCCAAGAGTGGGCCTCATGAATATGCACTAGTAATAGTGGACATGTTCTCAGGCTGGCCAGAAGCCTACCCAGTGGCCAATATCACTGCAAAAACAACCGCAAGACGCCTACTTACAGATATTGTATGTAGATTCGGACTTCCAGAAGTCATTGAAAGTGATCAGGGCCCAGCTTTTACAGCAACAGTGACTAAAGAAATTTGGACTGCTCTGGGGGTGACCCTAGCCTTTCACACCCCTTACCACCCACAAAGTAGTGGTAAAGTAGAGCACATGAACGGCACTTTAAAAGCCAGAATGTTAAAAATGTCACAAGAAACAAAGATGCCCTGGCCAGAAAGCCTGTCAATAGCTTTATTCAGCGTTAGGCACACACCTAGAGGGAAGCACTCATTATCCCCATATGAGATTCTATTTGGGACAGCACCCAGACTAGGTTGTTATTATCCGCAACAGTTACAGCTTCAATCAGATGTTTTAGTAGACTATGTAACTGAACTTGCAAGTGCCTTAAACAAAATACATGCCCAAGTTTTCTCTTCAATTCCAGATCCCGATTTGGATACAGGTACCCACAACCTGCTTCCCGGAGATTGGGTTCTGGTTAAGAAATTTGTGCGGAAAAATACCCTGGAACCAAGATTTGACGGTCCATTCCAAGTTCTCCTGATCACCGCAACCTCCGTCAAATTGGCCGGCAGGCCACATTGGATCCACGCTTCCCACTGCAAGAAGTCTCCTGCCCCAGAGGAAGCAGATACCGCACAAGCATGTACCTCTGGTACATCATCTCCTTAATTAGTTCAATTAACCCCTTAAGGACCAAACTTCTGAAATAAAAGGGAATCATGACATGTCACACATGTCATATGTCCTTAAGGGGTTAAGGCCCAGCAAGTAGCCATCACCAAAGATATTAGTGGGTATACCTTCTGGTATAATTCATCATGTACCCACGTGGCTACTTATACCTTTGATTATTGTGACATCGTAGAATGCCCATTCCCTACATCACAAATTCAGAATATCTATAGAGATATCCCTCATGCGAAAGACCCATATGTTTGTGTAGTTGACAAACAATGGGGGCACAATTGTGACCATTGGGGGGCGGCGGGATGGAATGCCGGGCCTGCCTGGGGTTACAAACCAAAAAGTGCCTTATCTAAAGTAGATGATCATGGTAGATCCCTTCTCCAGAGAATAACTTTGAGAAAGCCTGGGGGGGGTACACCAATGAAATTAATCCTTAATATTGAGCACCCAAGTCCAACAGATGCAGACCAATATGTAATGGGGATGTATTGGAAAAAGGGTTCCTACCACAAGTTAGGGCATTTCTACCTCAAAGATATGTGCAACTCTTCTGAGTGGCAAGGGGCCACTCATATGGTCCCTAACCCATTAAAACCACACATCCAGACCTTTCAAGACATGATGGCCATTGCTAACCCCACCTTTGAAGATACCATGGCCGCTGAAACAGGTTTTAATGATGTTAACCTATGGTTAGAATGGGTGAAATATAATGCTAATAAGCATAACAGAACCGCATGCTATGTTAGTGGCGGTGCCCGGCCTCACCTGGGCACTGTGCCTTTAACCCTGCCAGTAGATATAGAAGAATGTGTTTTGAGTCTTTTTGCCTATCACTACGATTTCAACAGGTCCATATGTAAAGCATGGACAGTAGAGTATCCTCTTCTAACCAAGGATGTCAAACCCCCAGATGGTATTACAGTATATAAAGGTAATTACACTTGTTATGCTAATTATGATGGAATTGGTAAATTCTTGGGTAACTTCTCTAAGGGGTATTGTGCTACCTACAGAAATGTCTCCATGAACTTGTTGCAGTTTCATACTAGGTCATTAGGGGATATTTACTGGTTGTGTGGGGATTTACAGCTAAGATCCAGAATGGACAAAGAATGGTGGGGGGAGTGTACTTTGGCTAAAGCCATTATGCCCATACACATTATCTCTGACACACACCTCAACACCCATGAGTCCAGTCACACTAAGGTTAAGCGCGAAGCCCCAGTGAAAGGAAGTGTTGATCCTCACGTTTATATTGATGCCATTGGGGTGCCTAGGGGGGTGCCCAATGAATTTAAAGCAAGAGATGAAGTTGCTGCAGGATTTGAATCACTTTTTACCATAGTTACCGCAAACAAGAATTTAAATTGGATAAATTACATTTATTATAACCAACAGCGCTTTGTTAATTATACCAGAGATGCCCTCCAGGGATTAGCCGAACAGTTGCAGGCCACATCCCAAATGGCCTTCCAGAATAGAATGGCCTTAGACATGATTCTAGCTTAAAAAGGAGGAGTATGTAAAATTTTGCCCGACACCATGACATGCTGTACCTACATCCCAGAAAACACAGGCCCTAATGGTAAAGTTACATTAGCCATAGAAAAATTAAATGAACTCTCTGAGGAGTTAAAAAGGAATTCTGGGATGGCAAAAGGCTTTAATGCATATTGGTATAGCAATACTAATTTTTCTTTTTATCTTTGCTCTTCTCTTTTGTTGTGTCCTCCCTTGTCTGAGAAAATCCCTCATGAAGACTGTTGACCAAGCGGCACCCACTTTCACACATCTCGAAGTTGATGACCAAGATTTCCAAGATCTCAACTCACCCTGTTTACCGCTGCAAACTATCCCTTTTATTGATAAAGTGCGAGAATTCTAGGAAGGGACCAGCTTAGGGACAGCATCTGTCAGTGAATGGTAAAGACCCGTGTGGAGAAGTGGTGGGCAAGCCACCATGGGCCACCCATGGGAGTGAAGTGTTCGAGAGCCATGCTGACGATGAGTTAGCCTATTAGGGTCAGATTTAGGGACAGACTTGCACTTTGCATTAACACCTAGCTAGCGGCCACGGGGTTTCTGTGCCTTTGGGCTAACACGTCTTCTGGTATTAACAAATAAAGTTTTATCTCTTAGAATCTAACATTTCATAGGGGGGACTGATGTAGAATTATTAAAAATATTTATTGAACTTGTATTGAATTATTGTACTAACTCCATTTTAACCCTCACATTGAGACAAACCCTCCATTTTGTCCTCATTACCTGACTTCTCCATTTTAAAACTACATTACATGACAGAATTTCCCAGCACATTTAATACAATGAACAGAGACCGTATTCTCTATAAGGACATGACTAACTCAGAAACTGCTGAATTTCCCCTAACTCGCAACATAGTATAATTCGAAGGCCATGAGAACACTGTACTAATGAAATGTTCTATTCATAAGAGACCTTGCACCTGACCACAAGACCTGACATCACTGACTGTGTAAAATGACGCTCAAGCCCCCCTTTCCACCGAGTAAACCTCATGCTAGGGAAGATGGCGCTTGAGCCCTCTGTCCCCACCCGTGTCCAGAACAATCGGTGGGTGGACACCTAGCTAACCACTTAGTTTTTGAGCCAATTAATTATATTGATAGGTGGACACTAACCCAGACACTTAACAATTAATCCAATTAATGATGTTTATTTACTGATATCTTGATAATCAATGATGACGCAAAATGCCTCTTAAAAGGGCCTGCGAGCCCGCTCTTGCTTCACTTGCCAATAAATTTCCTCGAAGTTATTTTAACCTGAACTCCGTGTGTCAGTCTGAATTACTTCAGCGTATATACGCAATTCAATTTTCTTTAATTTGGACAGGAACAGATAGACATTTAAACATCTTTGTTTACTGCTAAAAAGTACCATAACAACTGTACCTTTTTTTTAAATCTAGTTATCAATTTCCTGGTGGTTTTTGGGATGGTTATCTGGTCTGCAGCTATGCATCTGGCTTAGCTGCAGACCTAAGGCTCTGGGCTCTCTCTCCCTCAGGCAGACTGAGTGGAATGCCCTGCACCCAGCATGCAACCCAGGCCATTGGGTTAGGCGCCCTTGAGGCCCTTGTAAGTGCGAGGTCTTTGGCTGCCTAATTCGACTATTTTGAGAGCCGCCTCTGTCGGCACCCCTTTTTCCCTCAACTTTCCCTCAACTTTCCCTCAATCTGGGTGTGGTGCGCCCTGGGCACCCCCCCAATATCGACACTGGCTTTACTGATATTAGCCCAACACAATGCATGGAATCTATGTAAAAAATGATATATGCATTAATGTTTACTATCGGCAGGGTATAACAGCCCCTGAGAGCCTTATCAACTAAATATTGCACACACATTCAGTAAATATATTGACTTAAATGCAAGTGCTCTCTACCTAAACCCTATAATGCATAAGTTGTTATATATATATATTTTAGCATTGTATTTTTTATTTTTTTTTAATCTCTGATGCCCTCGTGCACCATTTCCCCTTTGGGAAAGATTACCGTAGAAAATTGTCTCTTTTCCATTAAAGGATAGCTGTATCGGCAGTTGTGTGCAGGCCCGGACTGGCCATCGGGCAAACCGGGCAAATGCCCGGTGGGCCGCGATGGCCATGGGCCGAGGCCGGCAGGAAAGATCAAGAGATCTCCCCTGCCGGCCCATGCGCAGCAGCACTGGCCCCAAGATGGAGTTCTATCCCATCATGGGCCGGAGGGGAGATCGGGAAGTGAGCCGGTCTCCCTCCGCGCACGGCGAGCAGCTTCCTTTCTTTTCTTCTCGCGAGCTCCGAGATTATCAGAGCGTTGCCATGGTTGCTCACGAGAGGGAGAGAGACCTTGTCTGTACCCTGCGGGGTACAGACTGAATTACCTGCTGCTGGACTACCAGGGATGTGTGTGTGGCGTAGCCCCCCCTCACTGGACCACCAGGTATGTGAATGCTCCCTTCCCCCCTGCAAAGTTAAAAGGGGGAGTAAATGGATTTTTTTTTTTTTTACTTTTAAATAATAATAATTTAAGGCCATATACACACACAAACACATTACACACATACAAACACACTACACACACTGCACCCCTGCACTAACACTCACTGCATCACTAACACACACACATTCTGCTCCCCTGCACTAACACACAAACACACACTGCACTAACACACACTGCACCACTAACACACACACATTCTGCTCCCCTGCACTAACACACACACATTCTGCTCCCCTGCACTAACACACAAACACACACTGTTTTAACACACACTGCACCACTAACACACACACATTCTGCTCCCCTGCACTAACACACACTGCACTTACACACAAACACATACTGCAGTAACACACAAACACACACTGCAGTAACACACAAACACACACTGCACTAACACACACTGCACTAACACACACTGCACTAACACACAAACATACTGCTCCCCTGCACTAACACACACTGCACTAACACACAAACACACTGCATACACTCAATACCCCTACATACACACTACAGCCCCTGCATTAACACACAATACACACTCTATACCCCTATATCCACACTGCAACTCCTGCCCTTGCACACAAACACACTAAACACACTATATACCCCTTATATACACACTATTCCTCTGACACTCACATACACACACTAAACACACTCTATACCCCATAAACCTACACTACACTCCATGCACTCTCATACGTTATACCCCTATAAACACACACATTACACCCCCTGCATGCACCCACACTAATTTATATCCCCTATAAATACATATTCTGCACCCCTTGTACGCACCACCTATGCATACATTACCCCCCTATACACATGTGCTCTACAGCTCCTATATGCATACACACACTAGAGCCCCTAGATACACTCACAAACACACAGTACAGCTCCTTACTTGCACACACTCCACAGACCCTATATAAATACACACACACAAACACACATACTTTACAACCCAGAGACACACACACTACAGCCCCTAGCCACATGCAGTACGCCACAAACAGATCCCTTCACACACACAATTGCTCTACACACATGCAACGTCCAAACATATACAACAACACAAGGAACATCCCCACACATGCACAACACTCTTTAACAGTCCGGTTCCTGTTTTGATCTCTGGTATCCCGCTATTGAGGACACCAGAGACAAATCGCCAGCAAACGCAGCACAAAAAAAAAATCATGGTATTTATTTTAGCCAGGAGCACTGGATGCTCTGGAGGAGCGTCACATTAACATACTCATTTGGTGGGGGGGAAGGGGGTGTGCGTGTCAATGGTGGTGACATGACATGCCCCCTTTATGGCCCCGCCCCTAATAGTGGGCTGCTCTGCCTTTAATTGCCCGAGCTGAATTTGTGTCCCAGTCTGGCCCTGGTTGTGTGCAGGGCCGGATTAACATAGGGGCTGATGGAGCTGCAGCTCCAGGCCCAGGCCCATGGAATAGGCCCATTTAAAAAAAAAAAAAAAAAATGTTAGGTTTGCCCCCTGACTGGTATTTTACTGGCACAGCCGGTATTTGAGTGTGCCTGGCCGTGCCGGTATTGCAGTAATACCGGCAATACAAATGCAGGTATTTTTCTCAGAATAAATGGAGATTACTCTGCAATACCAGCACCGGCCAGTAGGGGTCACTGTGTGTGGAGAGAGGCAGGGATAGGAAGTTACAGCATATCCCTGCCTCTCTCTACCACTCACTGATCCATGGGGGAGCAGCAACACGGCACAGAGTCGAGACAGTAGCTCTACAGTAAGTGAGGGATGGGGGGAAAGGCAGCAGGGGCACATGGGGACACATGAGGACACTGAGACACTAGGGGACACTAAGGGACATATGGGGACACTGAGACACTAGGGGACACAGACACATGGGGACACAGACACATGGGGACACAGACACTAGGGGACACTGAGACACTAGGACACATTGGGACACAGAAACTGGGTGACCTGGGAACACTGAGACACTTGGGGACACTGGAAAACATGGGGACGCTGAGACACATGGGGACGCTGAGACACATGGGGACGCTGTGAGACATAGGGACATTGGGAGACACTGAGACATTGGGACACGGAGACACTATGTCCCCATTTCTCCCAGTGTTCCCATGTCCCACAGCCAGTGTCCCTAGTGTCTCAGTGTCCCCAAGTCTCCCAGTGTCTGTGTCCCCATGTCTCCCAGTGTCCCCATGTCTATGTCCACAACTGTCCCCATGTCTTCCAGTGTCCCCAAGTGTCTGTCTCCCAGCCAGTGTCCCCTAGTCTCCCAGTGTCCCCTAGTCTCCCAGTGTATGTGTTCCCATGTCTCTGTGTCCCTAGTGTCTTAGTGTCCCCAAATGTTTCAGTGTCCCCATGTCTCTCAGTGTCTGAGTCCCTAGTGTCTCACTGTCCCCATTTCTCCCAGTTTCCCTAAATGTCTCAGTGTTCCCATGTCTCCCAGGGTCCTCATGTCTGTGTGTTCCCGGGTCTCTCAGTGTCCCCATGTCTCTCAGTGTCCCCGGGTCTCACTGTGTCCCCAGTATCCTAGTGACATGGGGACACACTGAGACATTGGGACACTGGGCGACATGGGGACACTGAGACACTGGGAGACTAGGGGACTGGGTGACATGGGGACACTGACACTGTGATACATAGGGACACTGAGACACTGGGTGACTTGTGAGACTGAGACACTGGGAGACATTGGGAGCAATCCATCTACACAGCAGAATCAAACTGTGAGTAGTTTGTTGGTGATTTTACAGAATTTTCTCTGATGTCACTCCTTGTGATTATACAAATGATTAAGGCTGGTATTTTTTCCCAAGAAAGGTGGCAACCCTAACTACTCTTCACATACTCTTGCTTAAAGAAGCACTATAGGGTCAGGAACACAATCATGTATTTCTGACCCTATTATGTTAAAACCACCACCCTGGCCCCTTCTTGCCTCCCTAAGTATAGTAAAATATAACGTATTCAAGTCTGCAGCTGCTGGGTCTGCCTCTGAACTGACTGTCTGCTGACATCATCAGAAGTGGTGGTCTGAGCAAATTACAATACTTGCCCATAGGATTGGCTGAGACTGTCAACTAGGCAGATCAGGGGCAGAGCCATCACAAGTCCAACATAGCCCTGGCCAATCAGCATCTCCTCATAAAGATAAATTGAATCAATGCATCTCTATGAGGAAAGTTCAGTGTCTGCATGCAGAGGGTGGAGACACTGAATGGCAGTGCTGCACAATAGGCAGTACTGCCCCAGGAAGCACCTCTAGCAGCCATCTAAGGAGCGGCCAGTTGAGTTATTTTCTCTGAAAAGACAGTGTTTACTGCAAAAGGCCTGAATGGAATGATTCTACTTACCAGAACAAATACAATAAGCTGTAGTTGTTCTGGTGACTACAGTGTCTCTTTAAGTTTGGAAGCTTAAATGAGATGTATGGGAACAAAACTTGTGTAGACTGGCTGACAATAAAATTAGTTTAGGTAATCCAGACATTGGTCTCTCTAACACTGTGGCATGTCCCCTTTCTTCTAAACTCACTACATACACCTTTTCTCTGTCTCAGACTATATACCAGGAATTTCTGCCTGCTAGTAAGAAAGTAAGGAGAC